>NC_087477.1:81080704-81680704 GCF_036417665.1 Passer domesticus
CCACCGCCTGTGGAAGGTTTCACCTTCCCTCTCCTGTGATGACACCTGTAAGGCCCAGCTCTCCAAAAGCTTTTTTTTCTTTTTGCAAGCCCATTCCTGATTCAAAGCCCACACCAAGTAACAGCAACACCTTTATCAGTGTTGACCAGCCCTGCTGCTCCTTGCATTTCCAAGCTGGGGCAGCACTGGGACATGACTTTGTCCCTTTGTTTTTCCCACCTGCTCCCAGGTCTGCAGCATTCCTGCTCCATGGACTCTTCAGGACATGCTGCAGAGCAGGGACCTTTTACAACAAAGATGCCCTTGCCAACTAAGCCTGCTCATGAATTCTGGCTGTACACTGGGAGCCAGGGCCAGAATTTAGATTGGACTCGCTCCATTTGCATTGGTGCATTTGTCTTTTTTTTTTTTATTCTTGTTTTGCTTAATTTTTTTGAGCGCTGAACACTGGGACCAGCAACTCTGAACAATCCAAGTGATATCACCTTCCAGTGAGTCATGGGGAGGGCAGGGTGGAGAAGGGCAGGCGAGGAGAGATCATGAGATTGTGTTAGCTCAAACAACCTAAAAAAAAAGGGATATGTGTTTGGATACATGGAGGGCAGATTGCATCCACTGCCACCCACCACAGAGCGTCACAATTTTGGGAAGTATGCCCATGGCTCCAGAGATTTTTACCTGGTTTTCCCCAAACATGAGCATGGTGACATTAACAAGTAACAATAATTTTTTTTAAAAAGATATGAGCACATACTTTATTGGCTCGACTTCTGCATCACCAAAAAACTGAAGTGAAATAAACCAAAAAACACAGTCTTCAGATCATCGTGTTTAGTCTGTAACTTCAGTCACTTTGCACGCTGCAAGCAGGCTTTTCCTGAGTTCACCTGCAGCTTTCTTAATTTCTCAGTGGTCCTGAAGATAATTACTCAGGGTTACAACAGGACATACAGCCCTTGCCCTGATCCAGCTCTGTCAGACTAAGATCTTGCAAGGTGTGGGACAATTTTTTTATAAAAACATGGAAGGAATAAAGTCCCCAAATGGACTGTTAAGACCCCAGCATTATTATTATAAGTTCTGATGGTTGTCCCTAAGGTGGGTGGCACCATCTCCTCCTCCCTCACCCCATGAGGTGTTGAGCTGGATGCCCAGGAGAGGAGCCCAGAGGGCTGGTTTTGAGTGCTCAGCAAAAGCTGCTCTTTAAACAAGACAAGGTTTCCTGATGAATTGTGACAGATCCTACAGAGATCATGTTTCCTCTTCTTTGATGATGCCCTGTACTGGCCTTGATGATTTTGGGACCAGATCACCCAAAATTGCTCTTACACTGAGATAACAGACTGAAGTGCTGGTGCTTCACTCTGTGTTGCTATTCCTGATCTCTTACTCACATTTCTGGACCTTGGACACATCCTTCTGTGTTTCCTGAGCTCTTCAAGTGTCCATCATTCAGTACTGACTTTCAGTTATTTATATAGAAAATGTTACAAAGCCCAGCCCAAAACCCCTCCAAGTGTTGTTGCATATTCAAGTATAAAAAAGCAAGAGATGATTTCTTCGATTTTTTTACTCATTCCCTAAAAAAAACCCTCAAATCCTCATATGTTCTGCCTCCCAGTGCCCATCAGAAGATTCTGAGGCTCCAGCATGTGCAGAGGAGCTGTTCTGGGGATTCCCTGCCCAGTTCTGTTCATCCCAGGGCGAGGAAATGAGGAAACTGTGGCTGCACTCAGGACACGTCCCTTCCAAGGGGCACGCTTATTTGCATGGTAATGAGGATGCTAATGAGCCCCTTGTCTTCATATGTACACAAGGTTCTCGCTGGGAGAAAACCAGCCAGAGTTGAAATTCAGAGAATTCATAGCTTCTTTTCCTTTTCAATTTGTGTTTTCTATCTGGATGCAAAAGACAAAGCACATAGTACAGAAACTGCATTGTGCCCTGAACTGCCAAACACCAGATAGAAATTATTATTTTAGCAACCATCTGGCTGTTTAGGCAAGCCCCAGTCTCTTAAGTAGCCTGGCTCAAGCAGTAATTACCAATTGAATTTAAAAAGAGACCCTTCTTTTATTTGCTTTGTTACCATAGTTTTTTGTTTTCTTTTCCTCTCTCTTGAAGCTAAAAAAATGCTTCACAGAGCTGCAGCTCCTCTGAGAACCCAGAGCATGCTGCAAACAGGGTTCACAGCAACACTGTGAAGAGCTGTGGTAATTAACCCTTTCTCTGAGGGGAAACTGAGGCAGGAAACCTCTCCCTGACAAGGGAATAAGCAAGATTGCATGTTCAGTGAAGTCCTTCATCTTCCTAGGTCACATTTCCTGACACATCCATGGTTCCTGTAGGTCCAGGGGGGTGGGCTGGGGGCACTGTGAAAAATAGGGATGGTCAAAGCCAAGGTGGGATGAAGATGGAGATGTTGTATGGATGGCCCCAGCATCACTGGGGTGGTTCAAAGCTCCTGGCTGTCACTCAGGGAGGTGTTTCTGGTGGGGTTAAAATCAAAACTGGTGATTCCAGCAGCCCAGAGCCAACCTGGAAATCTCAGCACTGTCCCTGAAAGAATAAACTCCTTTTATCTGAAACAACCAAGGTGGGGTCACTGCCTCTACAGAAGAGAGCCCTGTGTTAAGGGAGCTGACAGGGAAGGTGGAGAGAGAATATTTATGGGGGCATGGAGTGACAGGACAAGGGGGAATAGCTTCAGACTGACAGAGGGCAGGGATGGATGGGATATTGGGAAGGAATTCTGCCCTGTGAGGGTGGGCAGGCCCTGGCACAGGGTGCCCAGAGCAGCTGTGGCTGCCTCTGGATCCCTGCAAGTGTCTAAGGCCAGGCTGGACAGGGCTTGGAGCACCCTGGGATAGTGGAAAGTGTCCCTGCCCATGGCAGGGGGTTTGGGATGAGATGACCTTTCAGATCCCTTCCAACCCAAACCATTCCATGATAATTGCTCCACTCAAAGCCACCACCAGCAGCTGCTCATTCAGCTGCAAATGCCTTCATTTCCAGGAAAGCCCTGAGTCTTCCCAGCACAGAGATATCAGTCCTGCTCACTGTCCTTATTCCATGCCCCTTCAGCACACACTGACAGCCAGCCCGAGCTCCTGCCTGCCTTGGGTGGGCCTTCAGCAGATATTTAATCTGCTTTGCCTGCCCAGCCACCATAAAATGCTGGGATGTGTCTGTGTTCTCCCACATACCCATGATGGAGCTGCCCACGCACCTAATGTTGAGTCTGGCTGAAATTTCTCCACTTTTTAGGGATGGTGTACAAAAGCTTTGCTGGAACCAGTTCTCTGAGCTTCCTGGAGGATGGTTTTCCTCCAGCAAACAGCCCGGGGAGCTTTTATGTAGTGTCAGTCATGAATTTCTGGCTCCTGGCACCTGTTTTACTGTTTTGACACCAGGCTTGGGAGCGCAGGGGAAAATAATAATGATATCTGGAGTTAATGTTATTTACTAAAATACAAATTAGCGCTCGGTCACATGGTGGCATGATTTGTCATCTGGAGCTAAAATTAAAAGAAATTAAGGCTGAGTCAGAAAGTTATTTCAGATCCAAGTGGGGAATGCTGTTCTGAGGCCATGTGGGAGCAACACTGACATCTTCTGGCTCAAAAAAAAATATATCTCCAGCTTTTTCACTGAGCAAACCACTGGGAAAATCTGCAAAAACCTAAGGAGGGATGGGGTGGACAAAAGTTTTTTAAAGTATCAAGGACAAGCTTTGGGGCAGTGGATATTATCTGAGCCCACTTTAACAGCCTCCCTTAGCATCTGAACAGAGGATGTGTGGCACTGATGACCCAAAATACTTGAGAGGAGGAGGTGAAGGGGTGTTGCTCTTCTCTCAGTGCAGGTGACAGGGCTGTGGCCATACTTTTATGCACAAGTCTATAAGTCTGGAGGCAGTAAATTACCTGAAAGTCACATTCCACTAGGCCAGGTTGCTCCAAACCCCATCCAACCTGGCCTTGGACAGTTCCAGGGGTGAGGAGATGCAATTTCTCTGAGAAACCTGCTCCAGGGTCTCACCACCACACCATCAGCCTTCTCAACACATCTCCCCTCTTCCAGACTGGATTGACCACCAGCTTCATGACGGATACTACATAAAAGCTCTCTGGGCTGTTTGCTGGAGGAAAACAATCCTCCAGGAAGCTCAGAGAACTGATTCCAGCAAAGCCTGGCTATAACTTCTCAAGAAAACTCACTTCTTTGTCAACCTACGACACCTTACCACCTTACTCCACCACATCCTTCCACTTCCTCTAACCCTATTCCTTTCAATCTCTCCCAAGGTTCTTTCTTCCCGTCCCTGAAGCCCTCAGAAATCGTCTTCAAGATCATCTTCTGGCTGGGGTACTTCAACAGCTGCGTGAACCCCATCATCTACCCGTGCTCCAGCAAGGAGTTCAAGCGCGCGTTCATCCGGCTGCTCAAGTGCCAGTGCCGCCGGCGGCGCCGGCCCATCTGGAGGGTCTACGACCACCACTGGAGAGGGGCCTCCATCAACAGCTCGGTGCAGGACTCAGAGACAGACCTACGGCCCAGGATTAACACCCTGAACAGCTCCTTCATATTTAACTCCTCCTTCCAGGAGAGAGGCAGTAAGAGGCGAACGCTCAGCCTCAAGGGCTGGAAGATGCTGACGCCTTTCCAGAAGCCAGCGTCCACCCAGCTGAAGGAGAAGATGAACAGCCTTTCTAACAAAATCCGGGGTGGCTCCAGCAAAGGGGGGGCCACAGCCACCTACAAGACAGAGGTGGAGTCTGTCTCGATCGGGATCCCTCATGATTTCACAGAAACCATTGACTACCAAACCCATGACTTAACAGACTGCTGTGGGCTGAGAGAAACAGATATTTGAAGGCTCTGGGGCAGCTGTCAATGGTTTCTTTAGAAGAAACATGGAGGGATACCACCTGTGGGTCTGTCAGGCAGGCTGGAAGCAGCGATCAGGTATAAAATGCAGTTGCCCAAAGGTTGTCCAAGCATCCCCCACGTGGAGCTCAGCCCCTTCTGTGGGATTATGGGTTCCTCAGATTAGAGCCAATGGCATATCCCATTCTAACAGCCACAGCAGGAGGAGAAGGTGTGGATATGACCTTAGGGCAAGAGCTGCCTCCTCTGGTGGATGGTTGTCTTTGGCTTTGGAAGAAGCTGTGCAATTAAGGGAAACCAGGATGTCTCCTTTGCCTTAAAAACACCACGGTGAAATCTGACGGAAAGATTGAATCCCAAAAGTTGCCAACCCTGCCTTAGTACATGTGCTCATGTCTCCATCCAGAGGCAGCCCCCAGGAAGGACACTGCCAAGCAGTAGCTGGCAGCTGATCCTTTATGTGGGTGGGTTGGGAGCTTGGAGGTCCTGAACAGGACATCCAGAAGAGGCCTTGGCTTTGGAGAGAGAGCAGACCGGGGTATTCCCAAGCAAGGTGAAGGGATCCCAGCTCTCAGTCATCATCTCTGCAGTGGCCACAGCTTTGGCCCTTCCACATCACCTGGTTTTAGGCCAGATGAGTATTCCAGATGTGTGTGCTGTTGCCAGGGGGTGTGCAGGTCTCTCTCCTCTAATTCCATCCTGTGAAGCATTTGGCATTTCACTCTCCAGTGAAACACTTGCAACCCACCTTGCTTTAGTGAACATCCATCTGTGACACTCAGAGAAACCAGCTCCTTTTGGTGTCAGTCATCCCCAAACCTTCCTGTCCCTTTCTTTGCTCTCGTTTTTCTCAGAAAACGCAGGATAAAAATGCATCCCAGGGGCTTCACTCAGGACAACAAGAAATGGCCTCAAGTTGTGCCAGGGAAGATTTAGACTGGATATTAGGATGAATTTCTTCACTCAAAGGGTTGGCAGGGACTGGACCAGGCTTTCCAGGGCAGTGGTGGAGTCACCATTCCTGGAAGTGTTCAAAAGATGTGCAAATGTGGCCCTGGAGGAGGTGGTTTAATGGTGAACGGGTGGTGGGTTGGTGGTTGGATTCCAAGAGGTCTTTTCCAACCATAATGATTCTGTGATTCTGCAATGCGGGTCCTCAGCCAGCCTGTGCTGTGGCTCAGGAGAGCTGGGATGGCTGAGTTGGGAAGTTTGCATTTCTGCTGCCCACAGAGTCCAAGCTGAAGTGGAGCTGAGGTGCAGAGGGAGCTCACTCAAGGGGAGGGATCTTCTCCCCACTCAGGGTCACACTCATGATCCTTCTCCCAAGGGACTTCCCACATGCTTCATGCATCAAACTTCTGGTGGCTGCCAAGAATTGCCTTGGTTGTGTCAAAAGTAATGACAATTAAAGTGTTTTTTTCGCTGCTCACAGTCCCAGAGTGTGAGCACCCCTCGGGAGGGCACCATGGCCTCCTCCAGGAGACTCCAGGAGCTGAAGCCATGGCAAGCCCACCTTGACCAGGCAGCTCAGGAAATGGTCACCCAAATTCTGCTTGGCTGTGGATTGCAGGCACAGGTTTCAAAATTCAGAGTGTTTTAACCAAATTTCAGATAATGAGCCCCAAGGAGTGACCATCAGGTTAAGCCATGGGCAGGAGACATGTAGGTGATGGAGGCAGAGGAGGGATCTGAGGTGAAGTGCCTCAAGCCAGGAAACTAAAAAACAGGAATAGGAAGTCCCGAGGGGTGGAAACGTGGCATGAACGTGTCCTGGGTGGAAACTGCTCCACATGAGCAGTGCCCCTCAAAACCATGAGGAGCCTTTCATGGAAGTGCCTGCAGCACATCCAGCTCACCCCACTAAGGGTGGCTGCCAAAGGAAGATTGAAGGCTGCCAGGCACAGCAAGGAGAATGTCACCTTTCTTTCTGATGTTCTGATTTGCTTTAAAGGAAAAGAGAACAGGAGGGAAGTTGGAATTTTTTAATGTTTTTACTCTTTTGTGTAGTGCATATTGAGACAAGATATCTGGAGTTGGCCCTGTCTCAACACCCTTTACTTGATGCAGGACAAACTGGACCAATTATTGCACAAATACCAGCAGATTTTGTCCAGATATTTTCCTCCCAGCAGCAAATCCCAGCGCTTACACTGAACTCAGACTCACAACCACCTGCACGTTCTCCAGCTCTGCAAAACCAGCCTGAGGTTGCCAGCTCTGCCCTACCAAAGCAGGGACTTCCCAACACCCCATGGGAGCTTCTGGGGGGAAATATATTTTTTTTATTGTGTTATTTGGCTCTGAAGGGAAGTGAGACCTTACAGTGATGATGGGGTGGCACAAAAAGTCATTTTGTAGTGTGAGGACTGCAGCTGCCACTGTTTTCCTGGGTGTTTTTGGGATCCTGATGGGAAGCACTGGGGATGTGGCAGAGAAGGGACCAGGGAGAGGACATCCATGACCAGACAGACAGACACACACACTTCACTGTGTTTATATAAATGTGTCATTCCCAAAATACCAGGCATTCTCCTACAAATGGGCAAGCATCCCTCTATAAATGAACATTTAGCTAATGCTGGCAAGCAGTGCATTCCCATAAATGAGCTGGTATTACTGCTTACACTTCTCCCTGACTTTTTCAATATACTTTCTTTTTTTTTTTTTTTTTCCAGTATTGAAATATTTATATTTACAACCTCCAACCCCTTGACAGCTTTTTGGGAAGAAAAAAAGACTTAGTCTGGAGGTTTGCTGCCTCTCCATCCCAAGTCTTTACAGACCTACAAGGGAGAAAATGAAGTCAGTTTAGACACACACATACACATAAATGCTCAAATTCTGGCTCAGTTCCTCACTGTATTTGATCTGGCCCCAAGAGATGCCCTGGAAGGAGCTGTAGGAAAGCCTTGAGTTCTGCTGTGCTGCATTCAGGCAAAATACTTGGTTTTCACCCTGCTTTCATTTGGCATCTTGCATCAGAAGCAGTGCCAGGACTGGACTCTGAGGCTGCTCATGCAGAGCCTCATTTAGAGGAGACAGGGCTGTCTTTGCTGGCAGAGAGGAAGGAAAATCTTGTATGAAATATGACCAGAGTGCCTGGAATGGAGCATTTCTCCTTGAATCCCCTGATTTCCAAGCTCTCCCAAGTTTGGAAAAACGGGCTCAGACTTTCAGGAGGTAAATTCAGCCTGATCCCACAGATTTCCCTGGATCCACAAGGGTGTGCCCAGCTGAGGGAATGGCCCTGTTCCAGCAAATTTTCCAGGCAACATTTCCCAAAGCACCTGCACCTCAGTTATCCATCAGATCCCACCTCATTGCACTGGCTCTGTGTCACAATTGCATTCTCAGACCTTGCTGCTCCAGGGAACCAAGAGTTGGGGGTGGAAAATGGGTTTTTGTGTCACTGGACTCTCCCAAGTCCACGAGGGAAGGAAGGTCCCTGTCAGCCTGAGCTGGGCTGCAGCTGGGTTGCATTACTATTGTTTACAGTGTGTATATAAGTGTACATTTTCTTTAGCAGAACGTTGGAATTTTTTATGTATAGATTTTTATTTTTCATGCCCAGATGTATTTATTAGCCGGAGTATTTCTGTTTTGTGTATCAGGTTCTGCCAGATTGATGTAAGCTCTATGAAACAGAATGCACATATTTTTGTTTGTTTGTACCAAATACATGCACAAACCTGTCTAAAACATTGCTGTAAATCGTTGCTGTGTCTGATTTTTAAAACAAGGGTTATAGGGGATGAAGGAGGGAGGAAGAAAAGCCTGAAAATTATCCCCTCTTGCTTATTTCCCTAAGACATTTTTTTGCAATTTCACAGGGATAATCTTTCCCACTTGGAAGAATTAATGATAAAAGCAAGTCAGGAGAGGACACTCTCAATTTCATGACACAGAGGCATGAAGGGATTGCACCAGGCACATCTAGAGAGCAGGTTTAGATTGGATATTAGGAAAATATTGTTCCCAGGCTTTCTGGGGAGGCCCTGGCACAGGGTGCCCAGAGAAGCTGTGGCTGCCCCCGGATCCCTGGAAGTGCCCAAGGCCAGGTTGGATGGGGCTTGAAGCACCCTGGGATAATTGGAGGTGTCCCTGCCCATGGCAGGGGGTGGAATGAGATGGTCTTTCAGGTCCTTTCCCACCCAAACCATTCTGGGATTCTTGTCTATATGATGCATATCTGAGATTGGAAAGGAAAAGACGAAAGGGAAAACCAAAAGGAGATCTAACATGAAAACACTGGATCAATATTTGATAGCAGTCAGAGGTGAAAATTATTTTGGGGAATTTGGGGGAATAAATAGAGACTGGAAGAGATTGAGAATGACCTCGAAAATATCTTTGCACTTCTGAATATGTGTAATTTGACTCCTGTTTGCTTTTGGGGTTATTCAGTTCAAAAAGAGTAGAATGGACTTAGAATGGACCAAAGGTACAGAGCAGTCCCCATCCAAGGAACATTTAAATCAAATGGCACTCTGATGACTGAGAATGCAGGTCTGTAAAACCAGGAGTGCTGGGGAGAAGACAAGCAGGGAATGAATGTTCACTTCCCCTCATGGTACAAGAACTGACATCAAACCAAATTATCAAAATGAACCGAGTGAGCGAGGTGATTCTTCACATGGCTCACTTCTGAAGGGTGGAACTCATCACCACGAGATACTGCATCTGTCTGTAGGGGTTAGAACAGCAATTAGGTGCCTCGGTGACAGATAAACCCATCAAGGGCAGTTGGAAACGTTTATGTGATCTCTGAGCTGAGAAATCCCTGAGGCAGCAATTGCTGTCAGCTGGGAGGATATTTCAAGGCATATTTCACTCTTGGATTTTTTTTTTCCCCTCTATCCCTTCTGAATTTCAGAATTCAGAGAGGGGACTCAGAATGAGCCAGGCTCAGCCCTCTCTGTGTCCCTTCCCTCTGCACACTGGCAGCCCATCCATGCCAAAATTCCACCCTGCTTTTCCCTCCCCATAGGCAAAAATGAGAAAAAAAGAATGGAAAACTCAAGTTTAGTCCCAAACGTACATCACATCATCAAGGTCAAAAGATTGTGCCAGTTCCTGCTGGGAAATTTCTTTTGCCACCCAGAAATTGAAAATCAGACCCTCAATAAACAGACTTTTACAATCTTTGAGCAGACCAGGAATTGTGGCTGGGACTGGGAGATGCCCCAGAAGTTTCCCAAGAAACTTGAGCCATCCTGGGCAAAGGTTTCAATGTTCTTTTCCACTTTCAGACCTCTAAGGGTCCCTCCCTGGAGACTCACAACACACAGAGTGACACTAAGGTCACTGACAAGTAGATTTGGGGGGTTTTTGGTACCTTTTGTGAGATTCAGCACATGGATTAAAACCTCTCCATTCCAATGAGGTGTCTGTGAATGAGACATGTTTAAATATCATTGGAGGAAAAAAAATAATTAATTCTGGTTTGAATATGGGCATTTCATGCCATTTGAGCCATTCTAGGCTATGCAAGACATTTGCACACATCAGGAAACAGGACAGAAAACCTGATGTGCAAAAAACAAAACTTGCCCAGATTTAAAGGTTTCCTGTGTGCAATGCTGGTAGGCAACAGATGTCTTGGGGTTTGAGGGAAGGGTGGAGGCATCAAAAATAGGTTTTATGCACTTTCTTAGAACATTATCTGGCATTTATTTTGCCCAGATCTCAAATTTAACTTTTTATAATACAGCCCCGAGCAGGACATTTCACAGTTTGGAGGTTGCTTTCTTCACTCCTCTCCTTTGCCTTCAAAAAGACTGAGGCAAGGGGGGACTCAGCCCATTTTAGTCAGCTCACCGTGGCTAAAAATCTCACTAAAAGAAAGCATTTGGGATTTTCATAAAGAATTAAGGCCTGATCCAGCTCCTGTGCTGGAAATTTACTCTTCTTTCCTCCATAGCTGCTGCTTTCTGGATGGAAGAAAAAAAAAAAAAAAGAAAAAAAAGAAAAAAAGAAAAAATATCCCTGAGGGCTAGAGATGATTGGTAAATCTCACTGAAATGTGACCATATTTAAGTGGCAGCAGCACTGCTGAGAGGCACAAACCCCTCTTCAAACCCCTCTGCTCTCCTCTGGCAGATCCATGGTTGCTTTAAAACCTGGCAGAACAAGGGATGGATCAGGAATTTGAGTTCAGCTGTGGCAGGAGAGTGGTTTTGGAAAGAGAAGGCTCCAAATCTTAACAACAGCCCTGGCCAGGAGGCTTCAGCTGGAATTATTAGGACAGGAACACCGTGCTCTTTCTCCTTGTCAGTGGAGACTTCCCATTCCCAAAGCTTGCAGGAGGTGTTGGAAATTCACAAAACTGAGAGGAACACAAGAAAAGACTCCCAAAAGCCCCAAACCCGGCAGAGAAGGGTTTACCAACAGGAACAAAAAGCCAAAATTCACTTAGGCAAGGTATCCCAAAAGCTTTTCCTCATTTGCAAGTTGGAGATTGGAATTTCTCCCACACATCCTTGGGAAAAGGGAACGCCCTTGGGAAGCCCTCCCTGTTTTTCTCACAGCAAGGTGCTTTTGTGGGTTTAAAAGGTTTGCTGCCCTGGCAGCACAGTTGTTAATATGTGAATAAATTGCCATTGTTTTATGCGTGTTTATTACTGCAGTCCTCAGCAGATGATTCACAGGGCAAATCCAATTTCACTCTGATTGCTGTGGGGCTCTCATTTCTCAGCTGTTTCAGAGTTTCAAGCCTAAATGCTGCTTCTTAAAGCTTCAGGGGGCTGGGGTTGACAGGGTATAAATGTGGTTTAATACAGGTGTATATTAATAAATTTGTATTAATAGATATGTCTGTCCAGACTGCATGTAAACATAGATAAATACGTGTAGAATTTATCCTTCCAACCTTCCCTCTGTGCTCTCTTTGCCAAAGCACTCACAGGCCTGGGTCCCAGGTGCTCCTCAGGCCTCCCAAAATTCCATGTGTTCAGTGCAGCTGCTGAATCACCACACAATGCAGAAATCCACAATGAGCGTTCTGACATTCCACTAATGAAATCACTTGCCCAGCTAGGACGTGGGTGTGTGGATTCCTCCACCAGGTAAATATTTATCACAGGTGGCATTTCAGATGGGGTTTGAGGCTTCTGAGGCTCCCGTGAGCTGCACAATTCCATGTTCTGAACAGTTCCATGTGTTTGCTCTCAGCTTCTTTTTTAAGGAGATTGTTAAAAAGAGGGCAAGCAACTTTTTATATATAGTGACAGGATGAGGGGAAATGGCATTAAGATGAAAAAGGGCAGGTTTAGGTTGAATATTAGGGAAAAATTCTTCCCTGTGAGGGTGCTGAGCCCTGGCACAGGGTGCCCAGAGAAGCTGTGGCTGCCCCTGGATCCCTGGAAGTGCCCAAGGCCAGGTTGGACAGGGCTTTATTCTTCACAACACACTCCCAAGGAATTAGAAACTGGGAGTTTTTTCAATTTTTGTGCCTTGGCCAACTATTTCTGGTTGCACAACAGGTATTTATCCCACCTCCAGCTTTTCAAACTGAGCAAAGACGAATAATTGTGCCAAGAAATTGCCTGTGAAAAGGAATAAACACACCCCTGCTGATTAATGTACCAGGAGACGTGACTTAACTTTGGTTTCCAGTCTCCACTTTCTCCAATCAGCCCCTAAATTATCATCTTTGCTCTGGCACAGAGTTATTCCTGAGAGTCTCACAGGCTCCAACTGATCCCAGCCTCTTGGGAAGCAGGATTCTGTCATTCAGCAGACAAAGGAATAGAAAATCTACTTTTCTAGAAGGAAGATGGAAATAATTATTTTTTTTAATTAAATTCAAAATTGTTTCAAATTAAAAAATTAAAATTAAAAAATTAAAATTAAATTTAAAAGCAAAATAAACACAGGGTGTTATTAACAGAGCAAATTTTCTCAAAAATGTGAGGGCAGAGGGGTTGAAATGCAAAACTTGGGAGAAAAGAGATAATTATTTTGCAATGCATGATCTGGCTGAGGGAAAAGTAATGGGTTTAATGTAAAAATTTGTTCTCCTGCCCTGCTAATACACGAGGTCAGGCTCAATTATCAAAATATGCTGTCTGCCCTTACAAATAAAACTTTTTCTGTCTGACTTGGCAAGTCCTGCTGAGCTTAAAGTATTGTCCAGAGATTGCACCTGTTTTGCAAAGGAGAAAATGATGTGCTGAGGCTTCTGCCACTGGTCCAAAGGAACCTGAAGAGAAAGGTAAGGACTCTCCTCTCCTCTCCTCTCCTCTCCTCTCCTCTCCTCTCCTCTCCTCTCCTCTCCTCTCCTCTCCTCTCCTCTCCTCTCCTCTCCTCTCCTCTCCTCTCCTCTCCTCTCCTCTCCTCTCCTCTCCTCTCCTCTCCTCTCCTCTCCTCTCCTCTCCTCTCCTCTCCTCTCCTCTCCTCTCCTCTCCTCTCCTCTCCTCTTTTTCTATCTATTTACTTAATTTTTACTTTGTTTTTAGCACCCATTCTCTTTGCATTACATTTTTCTACCAGGGCCCCCTCAGCTATTTTTCCTGCTGGGTATTGGCCAGATCAGTTATTTTTTTTTTACCCTTTTCATTTAGGTATTTATTTTGGAGGGATTTATTAGCAGAGAGGAGAACCTGACTGACAGACTGAGAGGTCTCTCTCTCACTCCAGCCTCTCTTTAAACTAAAAAAATTGGATTTTGACACTCAGGACATGCAAAGCAGGGGTCACCAACAGGCTCCAAATCACTGGATATTTCTAACTTCTTTTTCATCCCACATCTACTTTCAGGATCCAAGCTATCCTTTGGCAATAACTGCTTCCAATCTGCTGTCCAGGGATGTGTGTAATTAATTCACAAATTACAAGCCATCATGTCCAGCCCCACCATCCCTTTTCCAATGAAGGAATCCTGTCCCAGAATCCCAGAATTGTTTGTGCTGGGAGGGACCTTTAAAATCATTTCATTGCACCCCCCCTGCCATGGGCAGGGACATTTTCCCTGTCCCAGGATGCTCCAAGCCCTGGAACACCTGGAACACCTCCAGGGATGCAGATCCCAGCCTATCTGAGCAGGAGGTTTTTCCAGACCTTTCAGTTTCCTCCTTCCCTTGACCTTTCCTAGGTCTGTTCCCTCCTTTTTAGGAACAAGTGGCCAAAGACAACCTGACTATTGCAGTAGCAGCTCCTCCAGGGATGTCATTACATTCATAACACCATCATGCAACTGGAAAAATTTTTTTTTTTTTATTCACAATTCCTTTCCAAGCAATCCCTACCTATTTTTGGCCATACTGACCACAGAGCTGAGGTTTCCATTCCAGCAGCCCTTCCCTGGGTGCTGCTGCCTTCTCCTGAGTGCATGACCACCTCAGCATTAAATTCACCACCTGCTGATGCAAAAATCAGACATCTCTCACACAAATATTCACAATTAGCATTAGCTTTGCCCTGAATAACAAAGGATTGTCACCAAACTTCATTATTCACACTTTTCCCCAGGTTTTTCTGGAATACAGCAACGATTGTGGGATCTAATAAACTTTGTCCAGTGTCACAAATTACTTTAATCACACTTTTTCATTCTTCTCTGTTTATTCCATTTGTTATCAAATCTTTATTCCACCTTCTACCTTATCCTGTGAGAGCTTAGAGGGAGGGGAACTTTTTCAGGATAAACTGCTGAATGTAGAAACAAGGCTGCAAACACAAATAAACCTTTACAAAGGAAGTCAGTATTGACTATATGGGAAAGAAAAGTGGAAGAGGAATGGGTAACAGAGAGGAAATCATATCACAGGAGAGAAATTTCAAAGACCATCAGGATTTGGAGACTGTGTACATTATATCTCACATTCCAACTTCTCTAAATCAAATGCTTTTTTCCATTGGTGCAATGGCAGGTTAACAGCAAAATCCAATGTGACAGGAAAGTGCAAAGTAAAAGAGTTTGTCTATTTATTTATTTTAAACAATAAAATGGTGTTTATGTCAATGTGTTTCTGAAAATACCACTGGCAACACAGGGGAAAAAAAAGTCATGGGCAGACAGAATGAACAGACTTGAAAAGAACAGAATGATAGACATGAACATACACAAATCAGAATTAGTTTATATATTTTAATAATTTAAGTAAATAGAAAAAAAAACAACAAAAATCCATAATTGAATTAGGTTAGAAATATCTAACAGAGCGTAAAAATATTCCAAACCCCAGGTTTCTACAAGAGGCAATATCTAATGGAGGGATAAAGTACCAAAATAACCGAAAAAAAGATTATGAAATATCTTCAAAGGAAATTGCAATCTCTTGGCTGAGTGCAGAACAAAAGGAGGAAAAAGGCTCCCAGCTCTGGAGCTCATTCTGAGGCAGATTGAAAGAGGATCTGGGTGAGAGACTCAGACCAAACAAAACAACCAGAATATCAGCATGAATTGAAAAGAAAAAGGGACAAAAATGAAAGAGAAAGGAAAAGTACCTTAGTGGACCATAAATAATTAATCAATGAAAAGAAAAGTTAAAGCATTAAATGCTTCCCCATGGAGGGGAGCCATCTGGGCTTCCACCCTGGAGCCCAGCGGATCTCCAGGAGATTTCCCTGGGATAGGGACAGTTTGGATAAGGATGCCTCTTTGCTGGAAGGCCAGGCTGCCATGGAAGGTGACCTGGACAAGGGAGTCCAGAGGCACAGGAATGGCCAGGAGTTTGGAGGATGCACTCAGGGAGATGCTGAGGGAGCTGGGTTCACCCACCCCACAGAAAAGAAGGGTTTAGGTGGATGTCTGGCTGCACTGCTCAGTGGAGGTGCAGAGGAGACAGAGCCAGGCTCCCCTCAGAGGTGATGGGGTCAATGTCCAACAAGGGGAATTCCAAATAAACAAATGAAAATTATTTCCTCTGAGTGCAGTGCAGCCCTGGGCCAGGGTCCAGAAGGGCTTTGCAGCTCTTGGAGACACCTGAAACTACCCAGAGCAAGACCCTGGGCAACTTGATATTGGCCCAGTGTTGAGAAAAGGGCTGAATTAGAGACCTCCAGCATCATTAATTGTGGAAACCCAGGGCACTGGGAATATTTCTCTGTGTTCTGGGGTGCCCTGACCCCCCAGGGGAGCACTGACTTTCACCCTCATCCATGGAGAAAGTTTCCTAGACTTCAAGATAGACTGGAATCCACAAAAGTGTGAAATAGATTATAGAGAGTAGTGTAGGTGTGTCACTTGGGGAGAAATTTAGGTTTTGGGATTTTTAGTATGTTGTGGATGGGAGCAAGATGGAGGGCACAGGGTGTCATCCTGGGTTTCTTCTTCATCCTTCTTCTTCCTTCTTCTTCATGGGTTTGGGTGGTAATTTGTAATTGGGCAGAAAAATCCGCATTGCAGGCTCTTTGGGATCAGTTATTGGGTTAAAAGGGGAAATAATCCAGGTGTCAGTTCTTAATTGGATAGTTCAGTCTTAAAAGACCTTGTAACAAGAGATTGTTGGCCATTTTGTGCCTTCTAATGAAAAGCTGCCAAACTCACAGTTGTGAGACTGTTTTACTGATAAGAAATAATAAACACCTGAGTGCAAACATGAACTACTGTCTCAAGTGCCTTCAGTCCTGACCTAAAGAAATTGACAACTGGTACCCCAGCAATTAATTCCTCAGTCCTATGATCCTTTGGAAAATAGATCCCATCTGTGTGAGGCCTCCAGCCTTAGGAGATGGGTTTTTCTGTAGACCACCTTTTGTCTTGGATGAAATTCCTCTGAGGCTAGGATGAGAAATCCCTTCTTCCATGAGGTGCAGAGGGCAGAGCTTTCCATTTTCTCCTGGAGAGAAACAACCAGATTCGAGGCTCTGAAGAGCCTTGGAAGCAGCAGCTCTTATCAGGCCTCAGAGCATCTGTTCATACACTCCTCAAACAGCCAGACTTGGCTGGGCACAGTTTTAAAGACACTTCATTGAGAAACACTGGCTGCCATCCAGGATATTAAAAAGATAATAATAAAAAAATGAAGAAGTAAAAGTGCTCTTCTTCCCTGCTGGTTTGGATTTGTTTACAGCCAGGGGGAGAAGGCAGTCCCTGTTGTTTAATCTCAGATGTGCTCTGGAGGTCGGCACGCCCTGCACCCCGGCAGTGCTCATAAATCAGGGATGACCTCAGCTTTCACCACCCAAATTTGCTCTGGCTGGTCAGAGCTTTTTGTTACATCTTTCCCATCACCAGAAGGGTCAGCAGCTGAAAGGGCACCAAGGTCAAGTGATGTGTTTCCAAGGGAAAGACCTTCCCACCCTAAAATCCCAGTATTTATGTTTGACTCTCACCAAGGTGGGTGCCAGGAAAGAGGAGAGGAGTCTGTGGACCACAGCAGGAGCTGGTATCACCACATGGGTGACATCAAGCTCACATTTCCAGCCTCAGCAGGGTCTGGGAGCCATTTGAGGCCACAAAAAGCATGGAAATGGAGAAAGTTAACCAAAAACGCCGCCCTCGGCTGGATTTTTCTCACTCTCTCCAGAAAAACAACAACCAAAAAAAAGTGTGTAAATATCATCAGCTAGGAAAAAAATGCTGATGATTGGAAGTGAATTTGCCATTGAAAGTGGAAAATAAATGTGGTGCACTCAGAAGCATCTAGACTTAGAGACTGAGTCACTTTTATGCTAATACATCCTCGCCGCCTCCCCAGTGGATATGAAAAATGGTCTTATTTATTGTAATTGGTGTTTATGATAAAAGCACTTCTATATCCTCTATGAACATACACAGTTACCCAGAAAGAAAATTTATTTTTTCTCTCTCTCTTTTTTTTTTTTTTGGGTTTTTTTTTGGGTTTTTTTGGGGGTTTTTTTTTGTTTTCTATAAATTCTTCCTTGTTTTCTCTTTGGAAAATGTGGTTTTCATGCAAAGCAAGCAGCAATATCTGCTCAGGTGTGTGAAGACAGAGGTTGGCTCACACAGGGACCACACTTCCATCACCCTTGTCCCTGGTCACCTGTGGCACCAATTGATTCTCACTGATGAGGTTCGCAATTTCATTTTTCACGTCCTTCTCCTCCTCTTTATCCTCCTCCTTAATGACTCTGAGCTAAGAAAAAAAGTGGTTCCAGCTTCTGGAGGGCTCTGATCTAAGGGAGTTTTAGTTCAACAGAAGCCCAAAATGCAGCACTGAGATGTAGAAAAATCAGCTCCAAAGGAAATAAATAAAAATCTGACAGTTGTTCTGATTTCTCGGGGGGGCGCTGGCTGTGAGCATTCCCATATCAGAGCACACTGATCCTGATCTCTCCCAGTGTTTTGTGTCTCTCAGTTGTGGCTGGCTCAGATCTCTCTAATTAGGAGTTTTGAGCCACACCAGCACCTTTCCTTCTCTCTCCACCTCCTTCCAAAACCTTGGTGGTGCTCAGAAAACTCTCAATTTTTCATGCAGGGATTGGCAAAATCTCCCACTCCCAAATTTCTTCCCCAGTATCCAATTTATCTCTCACCTCCACAACAGCAAGATTTGCTCCAGGCGACCGTCCTCCCTCCACTCCCACACTAATGAGCTGGAAATCATTAAAATTTGCATTATTTGTGGTCTCCTTGCATCCAGAAATCCACAATCACCTCTGCTCTGGCACTGAGGTGGAATGAGGCCAGAGGATAAAGCAGAGCCCAGGACTGTAAAGCTATCTTGTGTTTCATGGCACTGAAGGACCTGGAGAGCTCATGTGACCTGGACATCACAAAATCCCACCAGATTAAACCAGAGGCACCACAGAGAGGCCACTTCCCTGCCAGGTACATCAGAGGGATTTCAACATTTTCATTGCATCAACATTTTTTGGTTGCATCCCACACAGAATCACAAAATATCTCCATTTGGAAGGGATCCAGAATGATCACTGAGTCCAGCTCCCTGCCCAAACCCATCAGTGAAGAAAGCTGACTAATCACATGTGAAGGGACAAAATTGAGAGCAGATTCACCAGAAACTGCCTATGTCAGGAAAAAGAAAAAAAAAAAAAAAAAAAAAAATCCAGCAAAGAATATCGTTGCCCTTCCATGAATGATTCAAACTATGCAGAGAAGCTGCCAAATGTTTCATATGGCTGATGCTACCAGGGGTTTTGACTGCCTGGAAAGGGGCCAGTGCTATGATCAAGCATCTAAAACTTGTGTTTGGTCAGAGCAGCAGCACTTGTGGCTCTCAAAAGCAAACAGCCTCTACCAGGCAGGCAGGGGGCTCCAGAGGGGCTGCCACCACCCAGGTCCCCCTGGCATTTGGAGATGACAGCCACTGGCAGGAAGGGATGTGAAATTTAAAAAAGGAAAACAATCTTTTTGACAGTGAGAGCAGGGATGGTCATTCCATGCACCAGGAGGTGCTGCATTACTGGAAGGAGTTAAAGGGAGCTTGTGAAAAATATAAGCTTTTTAAACAGTCAGGTAGTGATAGGACAAGAGGGATGGTTTAAAAGTAAAAGAGGAGAGAATTAAATTCGATATTCAGAAGGAATTGTTCCCTGTGAGGGTGGTGAGGCCCTGGCACAGGGTGCCCAGAGAAGCTGTAGCTGCCCCTGGAGCCCTGGAAGTGCCCAAGGCCAGGCTGGATGGGATTTGGAGCACCCTGGGACAGTGGGAGGTGTCCCTGCCTGTGGCAGGTGGTGGCACTTGATGGGCTTTAAGGTCCTTTCCAACCCAAGTCCTTCTGAGATTCTGTGAAAATTTCTCACTGAAATGTGGAGCAAGAACACCTGCCCAGTGAAAATCTGTGTTTTTTCCTGGTGGTATTTCCATCCAGCAGCTCAAGTGCCTGGCATTGTCTTCAGAGCCCCTGCCTCATGGAGATCTCTCTTCCAAAACCCCACCCAAATTTAAAGGGAAACCTGTAAATTACCTTGTCATTTGCTCTCTCTCTCTCCTTACCCACAGATGAGCTCCTGCCTGTGTTCCTTGGGAGAGTGGATTGGCACATCCATTGTGACCAAATCCTCAGGAAAAGCAAACCTTTCCCAACCCAGAATGAGTTGAGGTGGGTCCATGTCCTGGACTGCAAGGCAATGTGTGTTCTATTCCCATCTGTCAGAGGTGGGGCAGCTCTCTTCTGTTCATTGGGCAGTTTTCTTTATCTCTTCCACAACCAATCCTCCCTCCAGGAGATCTCTGCTGTCCATGGGCCATTAATTATTAATTATCTTCTGTTCATGGCCACTGAGTGTCCCTGCATGGCTGATCAAATTCCATCATCCCACTGGGAGATGCTCTGCCCAGGGCAGGAGCCAAGCATTCCTACCTGGATACAATCTGACCCTGGAACAGCACAGCAGCCTTTGCCCCCTGCATTCCCAGAGGAGCAGCTTTCTCCTGCCCTGCATTCCCAGAGGAAGAGCAGGCCCATCTCCAGCAGCCCTGGAGCTGCAGAGGAAAACTGCAGCCTTGTGCAGGATCCCTGCTCCAGCAGAAGCACAGCTGGCACTGCAGGAGGGCTGAGCCACCATGGGATGGGACTGTGCCACCACCCTGACCCACAGGGCTCAGCTCCTGCTCTGACTCTGGCAGTGCTCTTTTGTATTACTGCATTTATATTTTATTTTTATTTCCTTCCCTAATAAAGAACTGTTATTCCTGCTCCCATATCTTTACCTGAGAGCCCCTTAATTCCAAAATTATAATAATTTGGAGAGAGGGGTTTACATTTCCTATTTCAGGGGGGGCTCCTGCCTTCCTTAGCAATCTTGTCCAGCCAATGACTTGGCTTTACTTGGGAAGAACGTGCAGAATGTCCCAGCTGTCCCCAGAGCAGGGTGAGCAGTGCTGAGCCTCCTCAGCAAGGCTCCTTCTCTCCCGCTCCTGCGTTCCCCAGTGGAAATGTTTGTCCTGGAGCAGCAGGCGTGGCCGCAGTGACGTTACTGCATAGCAAGGACATGACACCGAGCACAGGCTGGGGGCTGTGGGAAGGGATCCTGCTGCAGGGCGAGGGCAGAACTGGCCTGGGAATTCAAGGTCAGCTGGGCACTTTGCAAAGTCCACAGCAGGGGCAGCTCAAGAGAGCTCTGGGAGTGATATGTTTGTATTTTATATATTTCTACATTTATATTTCATATCTATATATATATATTTTATTTCTATTTTATTTTTATTATGTCTATAAATATATTATATACTTATATATTTATATAAAAATATATTTATGTATTTATATATTTTATATAAATATATTTGTATATTTATATATAAATATATAAATATATTTTATTCAAAAATATTTATATTCAGATATATTTATATATTTATGTGTGTGTGTATAACAATCTTATATTAAAATTTTATTCTACAGAAATCTTACGTTCAAATTCTACATATAATCCTTAAAATAAGTCTATATTTCAGATCAAAATATATTTATATATTTATATATTAAAATAAAGAATTTGAGTGTGTATATACATTACGAGTGTATTGATATATATGTTTTTATATATATTTATATACATTCTAGAAAAATGTTACATCAAATTCTCTCTATAATCCATATATGTGTGTATATATGTGTGTGTATAATAATCTCATATTAAAATTTTATTATATAGAAATTTTACATCAAATTCTACATATAATCCTTAAAATATGTCCATATTTTAAATAAAAATATATTTATATACTAAAAATATATAAAGAATATGAGTGTATATATTCATTAGGAGGGTGTTTGCATATATATTTTTATATATTCTATAGAAATGCTACATCAAATCCTACATATTCTACATATAATCCTTAAAATGTGTCTATATTTTAGATCAAAATATATTTTTATATTTATATATAAAAACATGTAAAGGATATGAGTGTATATATACATTAGGAGTGTATTTATATATATGTTTATATATATTTATATGCATGCCATACAAATTTTACATCAAATTCTACCTATAAGCCTTAAAATACGTCCATAATTTAGATAAAATTCTACATATAATCCATATATATGTGTGTGGTGTGTGTATATACATTAAGAGTGTATTTATATATATGTTTTTATATATGTTTATATATATTCTAGAGAAACATTACATCAAATTCTCCATATAATCCATATATGCGTGTATATATGTGTGTGTATAATAATCTCATATTAAAATTTTATTATATAGAAATTTTACATCGAATTCTACATATAAGCCTTAAAATATGTCCATATTTTAGACCAAGATATATTTATACATTAAAAATATATAAAGAATATTATTGTATATATTCATTAGGAATGTTTTTATGTATATGCTTATGTATATTTATATATATTCTATAGAAATTTTACATCAAATTCTACATATAAGCCTTAAAATATGTCCATAATTTAGAGCCAGTTGTGTCAGGAGGCAGCTTGATGTTCCTGTTCTTCAGGGATGGGGAAGGTTTTTGCTGTTTAAAAGTGGAGGGAGAAGGGTTTCCTTGGGCTCAGCATCATGGAAGAGTCCTGGAGGATCTCCCTGCCTTTCCCAGCCGTCCTGTCAGAACTTTGTGGGGATTAAATTGATGTTTTAATGCAGAGGGCAGCAGAAATTAAAGGATCAAAGCTCTCAGGTTGTCGGGGTCTGCAGCTACTCCTGAGGGACAGCGCAGGGACAGCTCCAATCTCTGCTCCTTGTGACAGTGCCAGGACCCAAGGGAATGGCTGGAGCTGTCCCAGGAGAGGTTTGGGTTGGGTATCAGGGAAAGGTTCTTCACTGCCCAGCTCCCCAGGGAATGGGCACAGCCCCGAGGCTGCCAGAGCTCCAGGAGGGTTTGGACAACACTCCAGGGATGCCCAGGGTGGGATTGTTGGGGTGTCCGTGCAGGGACAGGAGCTGGATCAACGATCCTTGTGGGTCCCAGCTCAGGATATTCCACGATTCCTGTCTTTTGCAGAAATCTTTTGCTCCTACCACACAGGAGCAAAATTCAAAATTTGTCAACACAAAAATTCAACCCATTGGCCCAGGGAACAGGAGTGGGGCCAGGAACAAGCAAAGATTGCTGCCTGTATTTATGAGCACAGGCACATCCAGGTGTCACCAAGATGGTCTGAAAACATCCCCAGGTCAGGAAGGAAGCATCCCTTTGCATTTTGAAGCAGGGAGGAAGCACCCACTGGGACTTTGAAGGGAGTTACCTGCAAGCAGGGACATTCAGGGTTTGCAGCTGTGCTGCAAATGAAGCTTGGCAGGGCAGGGAAGGAAAGGTTTGCTTTGCTGTCCCTGTGCTGGAGTTTCCTGGAGATTTACAGCCCTCAGCTGGTGACTCGGAGCACAGCCCCGCTGTTATCCGTGTTCCCATCTCAGCGGGGTGAGTGCCCTCTCCCCTGGCTAAGCCAGCATCTGCACCCATCCACGTCACCCACAGCAGCCAAAATTCCTCCCCTGAGCATCCCAAATCCCCTCCCAGTTCCTGGCATCTCCCACTCAGCCCTCACCCCTTGCCCAGCCAAACATGACATATTTAGCTCCAGTGTTTTTATTTTTTTTTTTTAATCTCTCTCTTTATAAATCAACTTTTCCAGCCCCTGTCTCTGCTGTTGTCTTTTCTCTTGGCAGTGCTCAGTTGACAAATGCCTGACAAATGGCCCTCAGGCAGCCACCCTGGCCAGGGCCACACTGCCCATGAGAAAAGAGATGCTGTTCCTCCTTCTCCAAGCATAATTCCCCCTTTTGTTCCTTTTTTTTTTTTCTTTTTTGCTTTTTTTTTGCTGTTCTCCCTCTCATGTCACTCCTCTTACAGGCACTCACAGCAAACCACCCGCTGTGAACCCACCAGGATAACTGGGGTTGGGAAATCTCTCCCTGTGCTTCCCAAAAGGATTTTGGAGGGGGTTTTGCTTGGGATCAGGTTGTAGCTGCTTTTCCTCTGTTTGGAGAAGTTTCACACCAGTTTCTAACCCTTTGTGTTTTGTCCAGTGGAAGGTTGTCAAGTCTTAACTTCTTTTTGCCAGGGTCAGGATTAAATGTGTGAGATGGTATTTCTTGTTTGGACTCAGATGTTTATCAATTCTTATTTCTGTTACAGTCTCACAAACTGTCAATTCTACAGCACTTCACTCCAACAAACTAAAAATGGAACCCTTTCTCTCTCTCTACAAGGCCTTTTAAGGACAAACTGTCCAATTAAGGAATGACACTTAAGTTATTTTTATTTTTAACCTAATAACCAACCACCTGTGCCTGCAATGGGGACTTTTTTATCCAATTACACAAAACCACTGAAATCCATGGAGAAGAAGGTGAAGAAGAAGGAGCAGCCTCCACCCTAAAACCTCCACCTTGTTTTATATATATTACTATATTCTAAATCCTTAAACTCTAAGTTTTCCACCGTGTGATATTACATACTTCTAATCATCTCCACACCCATAATCCCAGTTCCATCATTCCATTTTGGAATCCTTCTCCACGGCCTCAGGTCAATGCAGTGTTCTCTTGGGGGTCAGTGCCTGGCAGCACAGAAAGTCTGGAATTCTCAGCATCCAGGGTCCCAACAGAAGGTGTCCCTGCCCATGGCAGGGGGTGTACTAAGATGATCCTTAAGGTCCCTCCCAACCCCAAACGTTCCATGATTCTCTGAGAAACATCCCTGAAACTCAGAGAAATCCTCCATGTCCACCACCCAATGGCTGGATCTCACACAGGACCTGATTCATCAGTTACTTCTCCAAAGGCATTCCCAAATTCCCTGGGGGATGGGAGGCTCCTGAGCCAGCCACCAAGCCCCGGGCTCTGGGTGTCCCAGGGGGGCTGCAGGATGGCCAAAACCTCACATACCTGGGCTCTGAGAGCTGGGAGATCATCCAGCTTCTTCCACCCACCTTCCACAGCTCCTGCCAGCCCTGCAGGGATAGCTCAGGCACTCCAGGAATGGAAACAGAACCCACTGATAAAGGATCATATCTGTGCTCAACCCTCTGGGCTCCCACTGCTCTTCCCTCACATCCTCGTGTGTCAATTTGCCGGTATTTCCTGGGAATTGGCCAATTCTTACTGTTTCTAAATAATATTTTAATGCCACGAGATGGCAGCACAAAATCACCTTTCCTGGGGTGTGCTCAGCTTGCAGAAGCTGCTCCAGACCCTACACCACGGAGAAGTCAGTGCTCTCACCTCAGGGATCACTCCAGGAGGAGAAAATATCCAACCCTTACCAAGTGCAGAGCCAGAACCCAGCTTTTCCATCCCTTTAACCACCTGCAGATCCAGCACCCACTAATTTCCAGCACTGCTGTTCCACTGAGTTTGTCTCAGGGTCTCCTCCCAGTGGCTCCTAGTCTCCTTTTTCTGCTCTGGGTTTGTGTTTGCAAATAAATCAGCACCAGGGGAATTCCCTGGGCACTAAGCCCCATCCTTTACTCTGTTTTATCATCAGAATCCCCTGGAACAGCCTGGCTGGTGCCCACTTGCACAGTTCAGAGCCCAGTATGAATCCTGGGACACTCCTGCCAGGGGGAAAGGGCTAAACCCTGCAAATATCCACAGCCCTGTGCCAGAAAATCCTGCTGGAGGCCTTGAATGTGCTGGTCCTCTCTGTGCATGGACAGCCACAGGTCACTTCATGCCACCAACCAGGCTGGATGAGAGCTTAGAGCTCTTTTCCAGCCTTAATTCCATGATTCTGGGACTGGCCACATGGTGACACTAACGGGGGTCTCTGCTCTCCACGGATTTGGGCAAGGAGGGCTGTGAAGGCAGAAGCCAGGACCTGCCCTGTAATTCCACCACTCTCCTCGTGCAATCAGGGCTCTGAGCATCCACTTCAGCTTTTGCAGAAAAACCTCTTTTCTAAAGCATTTCTTGCTAGGGAGTTCAAGGAGCAGAACCACAGAATTGTTTAGGTTGGGAAATTCTGAAACAATTGAGTTCAACCATTCCTCCCAGCACTGCCAGCACCGCCACTGACCACATCCCCAAGTGCCACATCCACACGGATTTTAAATCCCTCCAGGCACAGGGACACCACCACTGCCCTGGGCAGCTGTGCCAGGGCTGCACAGCCCTTTCCATGATGAAATTTTCCTTAATAATTTTCTTTTTTTGTGGATGATTTTTCCTGGATCACCCAGTAAAGGGACAGCCATGCCCATTTCTCCCTGGCATCATCACCCAGGGGGGTTTGGAGCCCCAGCTCTGGCAGCACCCTGCTGCTCCCACCTGCTGCCCTCCCCACACAGCCAGCCAGGAGGAGCAATCCCTAATTAATGCTGAGTAATTAGGTGCCTCTTACCTTCTCAGCACCCCCATCTGCCTTCCGCCAACCTTCACCACTGAGCTCTTGGAATGAAGATGCCACAGGTCTTGAAGGGAGAGTAGCGTGGAGGGTCACAGAGCCCCGTGGTGACAGCACCTCTCCTTGTCACATGCTCAGGGTGGCCTTTGCTGCTAATTTTAAACACCTCTTAGTAAACAGCTGCTAAATTTAGTGCCTCTGGAACATGAGCATCATTTTAAAGGCTGGATTGCTGGTGAGGGGGATTGGCCTGACCCAGATCCCTGCTCAGCAAAGCCAGACACCATCATCATTCTGTCTGCACAGAGCAGAAAAAGGAGCTCTCAAACTCTGGCCACCAGCACAGCAGCTTTCCTTGGATGTCCCGTGATAAAGCCACAGGAATCACAGAATCATTTTGGTGGGAAAAGACATCCCAGGTCATCAAGTCCAGCCTTTTACTGATCCCCACCTTGTCACCCAGCCCAGGGCACTGAGTGTTCCTTGGGGACTCCACCACCTCCCTGGGCAGCCCCTTCCAGGGTCTGAGAATTTCTTCCTAAATTTCTTCACTGAAGAGAAAAAGCAACTAACTCTTTGTTTCTTCCTGTGTCATAGCCTCACATACCCAAAGGATTTGTTTTTCTCCTCAGATTCTGCTTCGCAACAGATCTGGCTGCTGGGAATCAGCTCTGGCTCCTTGAGGTTGAGGTCTGAGGGATTGAAGCTGGACAGTTTTTATCTCTCTTCAGTCAAGTGTGCTGCACTCTCCTGCTGCAGCCCAACTCCTTCTCAACTCAGTAACAGCATGAAAAGAGATAAAACTGGAGAAAAACAGCAATAAATTCAACATACCACCATCCTTCCCAGCTCTCCAGCAGCCAGAAAGGCATCCCACCTCCACACTACAGCAGGGAATCAGCAGAGCTCAGCTGAGCTTGGAGAGAACCAGACAGAGCTGGTGCCTCCTCTGCAGACATTTATCAGGGATGCACTGACTCACCCTCTGGAGGGGGAATTTTCCCTCTCTCTGTCCCTTTCCCTCCATTCTGTAACTCATTTATCAACACAACTCCCACCCCAGACACACGGAGAGGGAAGGGAGGCTTCACATGGGGCAGCAGATGCCAAAGCAGACACATCCCTCACTCCTCACATGCAGCTCTGGCCAGCAGCCAGCCAGATGGAGAAATGGAATGCAGGGAGATAAGGCAGTGGCTAAACGCCCATGGTCTACACCCTGAAAACTTTTATTTTTGGAAACTGTTTAGATATCTTTAAACTGTGCTGATGGCTACATTGTGTTCACTTGACTTTAAAGAAGCACATGATTTATCTCTCTGAGGAAGTTAAAAAAAAAAAAACTCATTCCTGATGGCAATTTCCACATAATGCAGACAAAACCTTGGGAGTCACTAACATCTGGAGTTAGTGACACACATCTGCACAGTCCAGGGGCTGCTTGGATGGGGTGAATGCCTCTGTTACACTGGATGACACACAATTAAAGCATAAGGCAACAAAAGAATACCCTGAGTTGTGAGGGACCCACAAGAAACATCAAATCCCTCTCCTGGGCCCTGCACAGGGCATCCCCAGAATCCCACCTGTGCTGAGAGCACTGTCCAAACACTCCATGAGCTCTGGCAGCCTTGGGGCTGTGACCACGCTGACCACAGTGCTGTCAGCTCTGCCCTAACCAGACCCCTTTGGTCAGGATTGTATTGCTGGCACAGAAAATCTCCAGTTTGGAGATTATTCCATACAAACACAATTTGTGTACTGTGTTTCTGGCCTATTTTCAACCTGTTTTCCTCCTAATCCAAATTTTATAGGAAGAGGAAAAAAAATCCTATTTTTGTAATGTTGAATGAAAGACTTGGAAGTTACCAAGTGAAGTGTCCAGGAAGTACCACAGCACAGTCTTTTTATTACAACATTTATTTTAGTATAGAAGGCACTTACAATACAGAAAGAAAAAAGAAACAAAACGAACATGATAGGCACCAAAAGTGAAATCAGAATTAAAATGACAGAGAAACAGTTTACCAGACCAAAAGGAGCACCCTTCCCTGTTAACAATACAGCACATGGAAATGAAGCTATTGGTGACTAACATTTTTAACAATTAGAGTTTTTTATTTTTAATTTTTTTTTAATAGAAAAGATAAAAGGCTGCTCTACTGCGAACTGAAATAAAACAGAACCCCCTCCACACAGCTGCAGGAGGATTTGGGAGGTGGTGGTGGTCGGGCAGGGCTCCCTCAGGGCGGGCACTGCAGCAGGTCCTGGTACATCTCGATGAGCCGAGCAGCCTCCCTCTGCCCCGAGAGCACAGCACCGTGGGTCGTGGAGTAATACTTCCTGTGAGTGGCCTCCCCTGAGAACATCACCTGCATGGGCTGCAGGGCACAGCACAAGGGGCACAGATCAGCACAGCTTACTGGGGAGCAGCTGGGGGCATAAAAGGAGACAAACTTTCTGTGCCCTCCCACACAGGATGGTTTGGGTTGGAAGGGACCTGAAAGATCATCCAGATCTTCCTTTATCCCAGGTTGCTCCAAGCCTCTCCTGCCTGGCCTGGGGCACTTCCAGGGATCCAGGGGTTTCCATCTGTTTTGGAGGGCTGGTTCTCAAAAGCCCCACAAGATGCCAGTTCCAAAAACCTTAACAAACCTGCAGGAGGCACAGAGCACCTGCTCTGTACCATCTCTTCCCTTTGCTCCCCTAAATTACATTTCAGCCTTTTAGGCATTAAGGGAATTTTTCTTCTGGACAGCAACTTCAGAAGAATAACAGCCATGTCTCAATACCCAGAGGGTGAGACACAGCATTTTATCTCTTATACCAATAGTGAGGTGCTTGCTAGAACTGCAACTTGGATTTGAGGCAGGAATTTCTGGGAGGTTTTCCCTGGGAACTACACAGAAAGATTCCTAAAGCTCCTACTGGGTTTTCTTAAGTAGATTTCTGCACTGAATAAAGTTATTTCTGTTGGGGCCAGGCTGTGGTGGAGGAAATGGACTGGGCAGCTGCTTGAATGCTGCATTTTCATCAGCCTTTGGATTTGGACACATAACCCTGAGTGATGGGGTGAGTTTGGCTTAATGTGTTCCTGAGCTGTGTAACCACCTCCATGTGTGCTCCAGCTCTCCTTGCTAAATTCAGAAAGCCAAGGCAGTGCCTGGGGAGAAAATTCATCATCCCCTGCCAAGGACTGGGCCTCCCTCAGCCTGCACTGCCAACACTGAAATATTTCCTAATATGCACCCCTAACACATTCAGACCTAGACATTAGCAGGGTCATATTAATAATAATAATAATAATAATAATAATAATAACAACAATAATACTTAAAACAGACTAGCACGTGCTTTCCCGAGGAATTCCGAACTGGACAATAGGGCTGATGGTCATTAAATGACAACATCACAATTTCAGAAGTCACACACATGAGCAGCTCTTGATAAATTCAGGAGAGATGAGGGAATCCCTGAGACGTTGGCATTCCAAACGTTAAAGAGATAAAATCCTACACACATCATTTGCAGGAAAAAGAAAGGGGGAAACACACTCCTGGAGGCCAAAGCAGGGATTTTCTCTTTCAACCTCCCTCCCCAAAAAGCTGCTGCCCCGTGTCCCATCAGGTTTATTGCCCCAGGCCCCATCTGGGCCATACTCACAGGAGTTTTGGAGCTCTCAGCATAAGGCAGTGGTTTCGCCAGTTTCTCCACGTCGGCCCCACTAGACCCAACCTGGGTGTAGGAGTAGGATCCACGGAAGTGGGGATTGCTGCCCCAGGAGGACCGCAGGATCCGGCGAGGTTTCGGAATGTTTGGATTCCCTGGGTGGAAAGCAGAAGGAAAAAAGTCAGACTGTGTCCAAGAGGGAAGAGGGCAGTGCCTGAGCAAGGTGTGGGTGACAGGGATTTCACTTTATTCAACATCCATCCTAGCAGAGCCCCCAAAGCAGATCTGTCTTCCATCATTGAGTTTTAACAATTTATGTAACAGAAATTGCCTCCCTTTTCATCTCAGCTCTTCCATTTTCCAGGGTGTTGGGGGAGTCCCACCTGGGTGGTGTCCAAGGAACAACACCTGGAGCTGTCCAGGGAGCAACTGGATGAAGCACTAAGTGCGCTGGTCTGCTTGATAAGGTGAGGAATTGGTCACAGGTTGGACTCCATGACCTTGGAGGTCTTTTCCGACTTTAAATGATTCTGTGATTTGTTTTGGGAAGGAGCATTAAAATGCTCCTTTAGGTTCCTGAAACACTGGGGAGCTTCAGGGAACCTTGGACACATCTTGGTTTGGAAAGACAAAGCATCTTCTGGTCACATTTGCAGTGGGCAGCCTGGCAGTAATCAAGATCTCACCAAAATGTAGGTATTAAACTGAGTGCCCAGTCTGAACTGGATGTTTAGGTAGCCTTGTGAGAGAGATGTGCCTCCAAAGAGGAAAGAAGGCAAATCTTCCTTATGTGGGGGCATTGAAAAACCTGTCAGGAAGTTCTCAAAACCTGTATTAACTCATTCCAACAGCTTCCCATACAGTTGCCCCCCAAATGAAGCAAAAATCCACGAGACTCTATTTATTCAATGCACAAGGCATGGAAAGAAGGCTTTTGAGGCTGGAAGTAGGATTTCTAGATCGCCATAGGATTTCCACTGCTAAGAGGATGTAGGACCTAGAGGAGAAGAATGCACTCAGGACAGGGTCACCAGCCACTGTCCCCATTCCAAAGACCTTGGAGAACCTGGGATCCAGGACTGCAGCCCACCAGCTGGTGGCACAAGAGCCTCAGGTACAAGCAGGGAGAGTCACACTTTGGAAATTCTCTTGCTGATTTTGGACCATCTCAGTGTCACTGCTTTTGTTGGAGTCCCATGATTGTATCAGGCATGGGAGGAGAGGAACATGGAGAATTCCAGTGAAGAGAAATTCCCTCTGCAGGAGGCAAGATCCATCCTTGAGGTAACATCACATATCCAAGCAAGGTTCAGTTACCTGAACCTTGAGTTGTCTAATACTTCAACAGCAAGGGGACTGGAACTGGATGATCATAAAGGTCCCTTCCAACCCAAACCATTCTATGATTCTTCATGGAAAGGGGTGTCCAGCTCTGGCAGAGCTGCCAGGACAGTGATGGAGTCACCACCCCTGGAGGGATTTAAAATCCATGTGAATGTGGCACCTGGGGACATGGGTCAGTGGTGGCCTTGGCAGTGCTGGGGGAACGGGTGGGATTGATGTTCTTAAAGAGCTTTTCCCACTTAATTCTGTGATTCCAGAAGTCAGCTCAAAAAGTAGGAGTTTTGAGATGTTCACATCCTATGCCTGCTTCAGACCCTGACTCTGTGACAACTCAGGATGTTCAGCCTGCCATGAGACAACCCAAATTCCCCCACTTTCTTCATCCCATTTGAGGGAGACACCCAAATGTAAACCCTGGTTAGGCACTGCATTATTTAGCTCTCATAAACTATTATTTAGCTGGGCCTTCAATTCCTTAAAATCAAGAGCAGGTCCTGGTTCAGCTTCTGCTTTCAGAAGTATCCTGTCAGCCAGAGCTATGGAATAAAGTGCTGGAACAAAGCAGAGGATGGCCTGCCCAGAGTACTCTGTGAACACTTCAAAACCAGGCCCCAGATCAAAATATGGCACAGACTAGCAAATAAATACATCCCACAAACAAAACACATCCTACAAAGCAATGTTGTTTCAGGAGTAAGAGCTTTGCATAACAAAGGCCTCTAAAACATGTTCCTGCAAGACTCTTCAAAGCAGAAATGCCTGGAAGTGGAAAGCCCAAGGGAGTCTGAGAACTGGGAGCTCTCAGATACATCAAGGAAGTAAGTTATCATGTTTTATTTTTGAGGGTTGTGGAAAAGCCCAGGAGAATACACCATGGAAGCTGTCAGAGAACACTCCCCAAGCAGGGCCAAGGCAGCCACCCATCCCACTGCACTGCACAAAAACAGCACATGAGGGGTTTTCAAATAAAAGGAGTCTCTGCAGTGGCCTGGTGGTGCCTCTTCCAGAGCTGGTGCATGTTTCCATATCCACATCCATTCCCATGAGCTCCTTCCAAGGTCTCCAGCACGTCAGGCCATGTTGGCAAGACCTAAGTGTCCACTGTGCAGCAACTGTGCCCCTGCACAATTCTGCACCTTTTAATGCAAGAAAAAATTTCCTCATTTTCTAAGAGGAAAATCAAGAGACCCAAAGGGGGGGTTTTGGTTGAAGGTCAGACAGGAGCACGTAGCACAAGTTCTGATTCTGAGCTGTTGTTTGAAGACAGAAACTACAAAGAGTGAGAGGCCACAGTCCTTCAAGGAACTTCTTTCACTGGACTTTCTCATTCTGCTTTTAAACAGGGTAAACATGCCTTTGTCTGCAGATAAAAGTAACAACACAGATGTGGAAACTTCTCAGTTCCCACCATCCAAAGAGAGATAAATGGCTAAAGAAAAGATGTTTGCGTTCACTAAAACAGGAAGGCCCATATCTTCATGGTACAGATTTCCACTTGTGAAGCTCTGGAAGACAACTCCCTGTGCCTCAAACAATCCCATTTTTCTTCAGCTCCTGGGAGGTGTGGATACAGAGATTTATTGGTTATGGGGCTGATTTAATTACTATAAAATCAACTCACCAATCTAAATTAAGGCATCCAAATTTATTTGCCTACCTGAGAGCAGGATGTAAGATTCCACCAAGGGAGATCTGTGGTACTGCCCCCATACCAGTGACTACAACCACCAGAGTGGCTACCCCAGACACCCACATGGGACTGGGAGATGTGATGCAGAACCTAAAACAGATCTGTTCCCCTCCTGGAGGTCAGGGAAGGAAAACTCAGGGCACCTCCAGCTGCAGCCTGCCAGGCTCCAGTGATCCCTTCAGCAGGGAGCCTCTGGCTTCCTACTCTGGGAGCTTATCCAACAAAGAAAGCAGAGCAAGGCTCCCAATTGCACTGAGATATTCCATTTAATCAGACTTGGAGGACACTGCTTTTCACCATCCAGTTGTAAAAAGCAGTAATTGCTGATGGTTCTTAGGTTAGAACAATCCTCAGAGCTTTTCACAGCAAAGCCAGATAATCCCCAACGCCGACCTGAGAGGAAAATTCAAGATCAGTTCACAGAGAGATTCTCAGTGTGAGCCTAAAAGAATGGATTTAACTTAAAACTGGTATAACATACTCTGAAGCCAAAGGAAAGGCCACCATGAGCAATAGACTGGGAAAACACAGTGAAAGATGGGAACCTACCTGGTAATGCATGAATTCTTTCTCAGAAGAATAAGAGCATGGGGCATTTCATACCCAGCACATGAAAGGCACAAAAAGCAAAAGGAACATTAAAAGGTTCAAACTATGTGCTTCATTATTGAATATAAGACTCCCTCTATGCTCAGTATAGAGAAAAGCTACTTCAGAAGATGTCACAGAGCACCACCAGGTGAGGTGTGGAGGATCTGAGCTGCCTTATGGAAGATCCAGGCTCTCCAAGGAGGTCAGGATCCTGGCAGGACTAGTTTCCTGACTTGGTTAGCCAACCTGTGTGAACTTGAGTGTTGGGAAAGGCTTTCAGAGCTGTGTTTGGTGGTGCTAATTGGACCAGAGGAGTGCAGCCGTGCTCAGAAGTGCCTGCAGATGTATCATGGGCTGCTGGTCTAGCCCCCTCTCACACTCCCCCTGGAACAGATCAGCAGGGAAGAAGGGAGGTGCACGGAGGGCTGAGCACACTTCTGTTATTTCAGCCAGCCTGGCACCTGGCCCAGATCAGCCCTGAGGTACTGCTCCTTCTGGGAACCTCTGGGGAAAACAGGAGCAAGGGAAACAGGATAAACCCAGCTCCCTTAGCCAGGGAATCCTGCAAGAGCTGTGAAAAGGTTTTCTACCAACAAAGGGACTGGGGGCAGAGTGGAACAGGTCATGCTGGGTAATGGGTGCTCCAAAAACAGGTTTTCCTCTCACAGTTTTGAGCAGCTGCAAGACCACTTTTCAGTGGATGCACAAAATGCTCATTGCAGGGCAAGGCTCTGGTAAATCCAGTCTGGAATTCTCCAAGGAGAGATAACCTGGGATTAGCTGTGTGGAAGAGCCTGATGGACAGTGACCAGGTGCAGCATCAGCTGGAACAGCAACTGCAGCACAGACCCAGGGCCCAGAGCCACATATTTCCATGCTGGGAGGACAGGAACATCCAACACACGTCAACAGTAACTGTGAAAAAGCCCAAGAAGGAAGAGGGAGAGCAAACTCCCACGTGCCAAACTACAACAGACCCAAACAGCCAAATTCCCACTGATGAATTGGAGTGGGTTTTGGATTTTATTTTTTTTTTTAAACAGGCCTTAAGCAAGAAAAGCTGCAACAGACAAGGTTGTTTGTACATTCAGCACTGCAACAACTTGGCCTGTGAGAGAACAGATTCCTGCTAATCCTGTGTAGAGCAGCAGTTCCCTGCTGGGGCCAGGGGAAGGATGGCACATAGGGAATGATGTAACACAGGACATGGGGACACCCAACACCCCTGAACACCAGCAGCTCAGGAGGCACAGCTGAAACAAGGATTCAGGCACTGAATCAGAGCTTTTCAACCCAGAGTCTCTACCCTACAGCTCCTGCAGAGTGGTAAAACCTCTTTTGCCTGTAGTCAGTTGTGCAGGAAGTCCTCAAATTCCAGAGCCCTTTCAGGAAAAAGGTTCTTCACCCAGAGGTGCTGGAACAGGCTCCCCAAGGAATGGTCACAGCACCAAGCCTGACTGAGCTCAAGAAGCATTTGAACCATGCTCTGAGGCCCAAAGGGATTGTTGGAGTGTCCTGAGCAGGGCCAGCAGCTGGACATGATGATCCTGATGGGTCCCTTCCAACTCAGGATATTCTGTGATTCTGTGACTCTCTGGATCTCCATGCTGTTGGTGGCAAATGGGCAGTAAGGACAGGGGAAAGCTGCATTTGTGAAGGCAAATTTCTCCAGTTAGCTGGACAAGAGGTAAGGTTGGAAACCCCCTGAGTGCTGAGACTGGGCTAAAACCAGCTAGTAGGAAGATATAAATCATTTAATCAGGAGCCATCTCTAAAATAGCACAAACTACACCTAATCTTGGAGGATGCTCCTCTTATAACTGCTTGTAATTCTGTATCAATTCAAAACCCTTATTTCAAAACTGCTATTAAGTCCACCACTATTTCTTTCAGTGTTACTACCTTACACCTGCACAGTGTCTCCCATCAGAGGATGTCAAAGACTCTCAGATACAAAAATCACTTTTCCTGGGAAGGTGTGTGACCTCTAGAGAAGTGACTGTGGACAAGCTAAAGCCCAGCATCCAAATGTTATTGCTTTAAGTGATCTCATTTGGATTTTCTCAGTGTAATGCACCTAAGATTTGCCTCAGTCCAACTGCTGCCCTTAAAGTGATGAAATCTGAGAAGTCCAGGAAGGTTTCAGTGATGCACCCAGAAAATGGGAACTCTCAAGATCAATAAATCTTTTTGAAATTTAGGTCTTGGAGATTATTTCCATCATTCTGATACTGAATGGAAGTCAGGGGTGTGACTGAACCACACCTCAGCTGATCTAAACAGGGTCAATTTCTGAAGTGGCCATGCTTGCTCTCCACAGCTGAGATCAGCCCTCAGAGCCCGACAGCTTCAGCTGTTGAAGAGTTATTTGTGATTCAATAAAACAGAGGATGTGGAATCCTCCAGCACTTCTGCCCATCACTTCCTGAGCTGGTTTATCAGCCCCTCTGTATAAATAGCTCTCAGGCACACCCAAGCAGGAGCTATGCTGGAAGCACACGCACATTCAAAGGGACACAAAATGCCAAAGAGCTAAAAATGACTTTAAAGCATTTCCTTCCTCGTGGTTATTTGATTCCCCAGCCCCACGCTCCCTCTCCCACCAGAGCAAGGCTGACCTGTAAATTTACGTAGCATTTCGGTGCAGGTTTCTGCCACAGTTTCATCATCACACTTCTCCATAATCAAAGCCTCTTCTCCACAGATCCAGCCACTGAGGACGTGGCCGTACCTCTCAGGTGGGTACAGCACATCAAAGCTGCAGATCTTCTTGTACCACAGCTCCTCAGGATAAGTCAAGCTCTCGCTCTCCGCCTCGTCTTCCCAGACAAACTGGATGCTGTTGCACTCAGAGCTCCAGAAAGGCTCTTCAAACTCCAGGAAGATCTTGTCAGTGGTATTGATTCCCAGTTTCTCAATGGCCATCACCTTCTCCTCAGGCAGGCGGGGATGGAACAGGCTCTCGTGGCGCTTCTTCAAGACTCCCAGGGACACAGTCACAATGACGTGGTCAGCTGGGATGAACTCACAGTCCTCGCACTCTACGAAGACATTGGAGCCCTTGTTCTCCTCGGGGAGGTCACTGTTGTGGTCAGCCACCCTCTCAATCTCCTTGCTGACCGACTGGTTCCAGTGGATGCACTTGACCGGCTTGCGGAGCTGAATGACAGACTTGGGAATGGAGCGGGCCAGAATCTCCACGATTTTAATGAAACCACAAGGAATGACGTGATGAGCCCCGGGGATTTCGGTCCATTCCCCAAATTCACTCAGCGAGACTTCATCCATGCTGTGGGAGCTGCTCTCACAACTCTCTACCTAAGGAAAAGCAACACAAAAGCAACATTGCCACAGAGCAACTCCTTTAGCCACAGCACAGCTCTGCAAGGGCACAGAGGAGCTGCAGGAGATGAGAGTGATGAATTCCACTCTGAAACCAGATTAGCTTTGCTAGTAAAGAAGTGCTTGGCCACAGGATCTGACAAAAATCAATCCTTAGCCTTTCTTGCAACCAGAGAAACCATTTTGTCATGGTAAAGAGTTGGAGTTGCATCTTCCAGAGTTCAGAGACCAGAGGGCTGGAGCCCTGTACAACAGAGCCCCTCTGATCTGAAGACAAATTGAGAGCAGAGGCTGTTCAGCCTGGAGAAGAAAAAGCTCTGGCAAGACCTCCTGACACCTTTCAGTACCTAAAGGTGCTACAAAAGAGCTGGAGAGGGACTTTGGACAAGGCCAAGGAGTGACAGGAGAAAGAATTATGGCTTTAAACTGACGGTCAAATTAAATTAGATGTGAGGAATAAATTCTTCCTTGTGAGGGTGGTAAGGCCCTGGCACAGGGTGCCCAGAGAAGCTGTGGCAACCAGAGCCCTGGAAGTGTTTTCAAGGCAGGTTGGATGGGACTTGGAGCAACCTGAGATGGTGGAAGGTGCCCTGCCCATGGCAGGGGATGGAACTGGATGGTCTTTAAGGTCCCCTCCAACCCAAACCATTCTGTGAATCTATCATTCCATTATGTCTTTGCTTTTGCACAATTCTGAGTGAAAGTTCTGGTTTCTATCCTTTAAAACCCTCTGCAGTGGCCAGGGACCTGCTGCCTGGTGCTCCTACAGCAGAACCTGGAGCTGCGTTAATCAGATGCTCATTCCAACATTAATAATGTTCCCACGAGGAGCCACAAAAAACTTCTGGCAGCTCTTTGTGCTGTCTGCAGCTTTCAGCCTGCTGTCAAACAGTCAGCAATCAGCCAGCTAACAATCTGCCAGAGGTGAGAGGACCCAGCACAGGAGGAACTGAAGGAGACGGAAAAGGGAAATGCCAAGATGTGAGCCACGTGTGTTTGATGTGATTACCAAAGCTTTAGATCCATCAACCTGTTGGTTAATGTTTGTAGGAGTATTAAGCATAGCTGCAGCTCCCAACAATCCCTGGAACAAAGGCAGGATGTTTGGCCTGTCTTGTGATAAGCTTCTAATGATAATCCTGATGCACGGGACACAGTGATCTTAAAATCTTCACATCACCGGAGTCACAATCGCTTGCACACTGTAATTCTCTAAGCATTTTAAGGACTATTACAATTCCTTACCTCACCCTTTTACCTATTTTCCAGACCTTTCCACACTTTCATAACTGTGCTTGGAAGCCTGACAAGCCTAGACTGTCTGCCTGTGGAGCACCGTGGTGCAGGACAGGAGTCTCTGTGCTGGGACAAAGTGAACAAGTCAGGGCTGTACCAGCAGCTCCCAGGCTGCTCCTGTGCCTGCAGTGACCAACAGGGTCCCTGACCAGGACCTTCCCTGTCCTGGTCACTGCCTGATGACTCCAGTGGGGACTGAGTGAAGACCCATCTTTGGACTGTGCTGTAGTTTCACCCTACCCAAGCACTGCCCAGACCTCCCCCAGGGTGACAACACAAAACCCGTGGCACACAGCAGGATCCTCATCCTGCCTGGATGCTCCAACAGGACACTTCTCATTATGAAGTTAAACACTGGTGGCTGTTTGATTCTTTCAACCATCAAGGCAAAATGCCAGGGGGAAAAACAAGCAACTAGGAAGACTCTAACACAAGACAGATTAATCCCCACTCTGTCATCTGATAGTTTTAAGTATGAGAAGCTTTGTTGTTCTCAGGTATTTGCATGAGAAGGGATTTGCAAGGCTTGCAGAAACAGCTCTGACTGTAGCAGCCTGGAGCAAGCACAGGATAAACCACAGGAAACCCAGAGCTGTATCCAATGACTTAACCCTGTCTGCATGGGTGTTGCTGTATGGGTAACACAATAAATAACTGAGCTTTACGTGGCAGCTGTGGAGATACCCTGTGAGAACAAGTTTTGGATGCTGAGGTATCAGGCTCAGGACACCACGGTTCAAACCTCAGCTTTATGTCAAATCTCCTGTGAGACACCTTAGGTCTTTATTCCTCTTTGGTTTAGCTTCCCACCTGAAAACACTGAACTCATGACAAAGTGCTGCTTGCCTCCCCTGCCTCATTTCAGAAGCTTTTAAGTCATCCTAATTGAAAGAAAAATGACTGATACACTATACTCGTGGAGTGCTTGATGCAGCATTAGGTCCTCATCCCACGGAGAACTCATTTAGCCAAAGCACCAAGGAGATAAAAAAAACTATGGAAGCTGTGTGGAAAGCTGGTTTTATATAGTCTGTCTTGGATTTTATTGCTTTACCTTCAAAATGCTTTCTGGGGATTTCTTCAGCAAATTACCAGCATCAAAGTTACATTTCTTCTGGTCTCTGAGAGGTAAAAAAGACTCAGGCAGGATCAGGGGGTGCAGGTATAAGTCACAAGATAAGACACTACTAAAAGAACCTGACAACAGAGTAGCTTCAGGTGGCAAAAAAACCCTAAATCACACCAGAAAATTTAACAAGGCCTAGGAAAGCCTCTTCTATTAAGACAGCTGGGGTTTTAAGGTAAGAAAAAAAAAATAGCAAAGGTATTATTCCTTGCAGCCCAGTGACTTTGGATGTGCACCAGGAGGGAAAGCTGTCAACAGAAACACAAACTGCAAGAGAGCACAGAAAGCAATTTCCAGGGCTGGGCAGAGCTCAGACAAGTGCCTGAGGTTGAAGATTTATTTGCTCCTAGTTTAAACCAAAACAAAACACCCCGATGCTGTGCACACCTACCTTCAGGTACTGCTGGATCATGGCCAGTTTCAGCCTCTTGACGGCCTCCGTGTCATCCGGGTCGGCCTTGACGCGTTTGCGCACGACGTCCCGCGTGAAAACGCCCACGCTGTTCTGGCTCTCAGCATTGACTGGTTTACCTCGTTGGAAGAACTCCTGAGTCAGGTTATAGACCTGCCAGAGACAGGACACAAGGATGGGATCATCCAGCCAGATGTTTCTTCACCTGTCCCAATCCAGCACATTCACCTCCTCCTCCCAGCAGAAGCCACGTCCTTCCTCACATCTGACAAAAAGCACCGGCTCTTCTCCCACCTCCATGTTCCAGGTGCAATCCCAGGCTGACACCAGCCCTTCCACCCTCTCCATTATTTAGAAGGAATCCATCAGAGTGGGTGAATTGAGTTTCACAGTTGTTTTTCTGTTGTCCCGTTTATGGGGATTTTTTAAGGAATTTTGAATGAGTTAGAGATGGGATTTTTGAGTGTTTAGATGTTGTCATTCATTTTTCCTATCTTCTACATCAACAGGAAGGGTGAGCTTAGCTCACACCTTTACTGCATGGTTTAGAAAGTCATAAGACCTTTTAAGGATTTATTGTTTAATAAAACACTGTTAATAAAGATATTTATGTTTTTTACTTAATCCTTAAATACTTAGTTTTATGGACTTACGCAGCAGTGTAAGCTTTCTTAGTTAATTATGTTATGATATATAAACCTACAGTACTGTATTCTAAACTTCTTGTTTACCTTTGTAACTACTTTTATTTTTTCTACATCCTAAATTCTAAAACTCTAAACTTTCCTCTTTTTAACTTAACATGTTTCTGCTTTAAACTATAAACCCACATTCTCGCTTCTAGTACTTAAGTTTGGAAGCATTTTCCAAGGTCTCAGATCAAATCCTGTTTTTAATTCTCAGCTTTGGCTTACAGGCCCAAGGTTCTGAGAATTCCCTGCATTTTGGATTCCAACATCCCATGAAATCAGGGTGACAAACAGCAGGGGAATTCTGTAGGCACACAATTTTACTTGAGCACAGGACAGGTAGAAATCCATGGAAAACAGTGACATCTCTAGAGCCCCTCACCAGGAGCCACAGTAAAAATCCCTTGTGACAAATCATTCTTCTCTGAAGATATTCCTGGTGGCTTTTAACCCCAGTTTTCCATACAAGCTACGTAAAGGCAAGGAAACACCATCCACCTCAGCCCTCTGCTTGTGGCTGTCTGGAAAAACTTGTATTTCTATCTACAATATTGCCAGAAGAGCCTGCAATTGCATCATGCCTCTTCCTTTCTACAGAAAAAAACAACTCAAAAGGAATCTTTTAACACAGGAAAGCTTTCAAATGATGCCTCTCAGAAATGCAGCACATCCCATTAATGATTTGTTTGTCCAGAATGTGTCCCCTTCTCATTCACACCATGCCACAGGGTGCACAATACTCTTACAAGCACAGGGGATATCCCTGCTTGGGGAGTTTTTCCTGTCAAAGATGGTTTGATTACACCTTATGATCATTTTTTGGAGACAGATGATTTGGATATGTCAAGAAGCTGAAGTCTACAGTAAATATCTGGTGCAAAGCTGGTAAAAAACTGTGGCAGCCTTGCCTTCAAAAAGCTCCTGGAGCTTCCAATTCCCTGCTGATAGGGCTAATCCACTCTGATTTATGTTCTTCCCACTCAAATTTTCCCCAAGGGCTTGATTTTATCTTGGGTTTCAGGAATAAAGTGAAATTGAGGTGGCAAAATAGAGAGAAGAAGAGGAAAGGGGAGAGAATAAACACGTTGCAGTGGCAGGAGTGAGAGAGGAGGTCTGTGAGCCAATGGAGGACAGTCAGTTGAAAAGTAAGGGATGAGGAGGAAATTGAAGAAAGTAAGTGAAAGAATGGAGAAAAAAAAGGGGGGGAGAAATAAATGATAAAAACAGAGAAGAAACAATCACAAGGAAAATGAGTGGGACTGGTAAAGACAGAAGAGAATTGCAGACACTGCCTGGGACATGGCCATTCCAAGGAGATTCCCAGACAAGAAAGGTGGGGCTCAACGTCCTATATGAAACAAAGGCTTCCAGCAAAGGAAACTTTGGCAGTTCCAGCATCCCTTGGTTCCCAGTCCCTGAATTTCTGAGGCCACAAGCACTTGCAGCAGGTCCAGGCTGCACAGACCTTGCGTCAGCACAATCAGCTCGGCTTTCATAATCTGATTGAGCTCTGTAAGCAGATAACAAACTCACAGGACAAGCAAAGCCCTGCTAAAACCCAGCCACCACTTGGCCCACAGGAGAAATGAGCCTGACTATGTTTTTCTTAACCATTATATTCTTCACTGCCCCACAGGGAGCAGAGCAGGAAGGCACAAGTTCTCTGTGCTGCAACCATCAAGGAAAGTCTTTCCTGGAGGTGCCATCCCATTGATCAGACAGCAGGTAGGTTTAATCACATCAGGATTTCATATTTCTCCTGTTATTTCCTTGCTTTTCAAGTTCAAGAAGCATTTGGACAACACCCTCAGACACAAGGTGTGACTTTGGGGGTTTTCCTGTGCAGGCCCAGGAGCTGAACTTGACGATCCTCCTAACTCAGGATATTCTGATTCTTGGGGGTGCTGAACCATCTGAGGAAGAAGAGGAGGCAAAGCTGTGGTAGGCAAGAAGGAAAAGGAGAAACAACAGCAGATCCTACACTGAGAGATATATGGTCAGAATAAATAAGTGAAAAAGATGCTTAAAATGTATGTTTTAATGAACATGAGCAGCAAATACATCCTGTGTAAGAAGCTATGGAAAAGCTTCACTAGGACACCTCATTTGAGGTAGATTTCCAATGAAGCAGGAGCAAAATTGTGCTGTCTGGAGTTGGAATTATCCAGGCTTTCCCTCTTCAGATGGAGAAAGCATTGTCATGCCTATGGGACCACCCCTGGGGTCACTGGGAACAGGCAGCTGTAATATCTGAAAACCCACACTCCTCCAATCATTTCAATATTTCAGCAGCAGGGATCCTGATAGAGTAGAAATGGGCTTTCCCTCAACGATCCTGGGGAAAGGTAACAACAAGGATGACCTGAAAGATTCTGCTGATTTTCTAGTTTCAAAATCTCCCTGCATTCAAACCAGAGCTCCATGTCCAGCAAGGAAGGCTACACCACACACAATCCAGACAACCTTTGCTTTTCTATTATCACACACCTGACACAAGCAGGGAACAAAACCAAAGGACAGACTGCATCAACTCCCATCTCTTACCACTGGCAATCTCACATCCCAGCAGGATGACCTAAACATGTCTCACTCTAAAGTTCCCCTGAGCTGGGACAGAGTAAGCGGCACTGGAATCCTGACTGAAAAAATAGAAGTAAAAAAACAGAGATCTCAAGTAACCATTCATTCTAGGCATTCTTCCTTCCCTCATTGCTTATATACAATCCTTCAGGGAATTCACAGAATCACAGAATGGTTTGGGTTGGAAGGGACCTTAAAGCCCATCCAGTGCCATCCCCTGCCACGGACAGGGTCACCCCTTCCATAATCCCAGGTTGCTCCAAGCCCCGTCCAACCTGGCCTTGGACATTTCCAGGGATCCAGAGACAGCCACACAGCTTCTCTGGGAAATCCATTCCAGGGTCTCACTGCCCTCACAGGGAACAATTCCTTCCCAGTATCCCATCCATCCCTGCCCTCTGTCAATGGGAAGTCATTCCCCCATGTCCTGTCACTCCATCCTTCACCCAAAGTCCCTCTCCAGCTCTCCTGGAGCCCCTTCAGGCACTGGAAGATGCTGGAAGGTCTCCCTGGGCCCTCTCTTCTCCATGCTGAACAACCCCAGCTCCCTGGGTCTGCAAGACAGAAGGGGTTAAAGGTAAGAAATTAAAACTAGTTAATTGGATGTCCACAGTCCTAAAACAGTTTCACTTCAGCTTCCATCTTCTGTCTCCTTTCTGACCAGCTTTGGGGCATCCCACAACCAGGGTCTGTGCAGGGAACGTGGACTCCAGCAGGGATGTCCCTTCTGTTACCTACAAGCTTCCTCCTCCACAAGTTTATTTACTACCTACGTGCTCCTCCACCACAGGAAAAAGCAGTTTCTTAGGAAGAACAAAGCTAAATAAAGAAGTTTCTCCGCAATGAAGGAGGTCAGGAAAGCACATCCCCATCCACACTCCTTCCTGTCAGCTCCGGTGACGATGCCCAGCATTGTCTTTTGCTCACTTGGCTTAAAAACTGCCGTGACTTAATCCCTGTCCAGTAAAAAGCCCTGATGGAGATAGGGCTGTGCTGTTCCCAGGCCAGACATCTGTCAGTGCAATAGAGGCGGGGAGGGAACGGTGACTCTCGGTGGCCCTTTGGTCCTGCTTTCCATGATAACTGCAAGGCAAGGCACTGGAGCTTAATTGGGGATGGCAGGAAGCCCAGCACGGGGTGGGGGTGTGGAAGATGAAAAATGCTGTCATTCTTTGGCTGCATCCCTCCCCCAGAAGCTGTTGCAGCACACAGGAGAAAGCTGACAGATAACAAGGCCATTAATTAGCTGATTGTTAAAGGGAGGGTTCTTGGGAAGCAGCTCTTTAGGGACCACATCCTTGCTGAAAAGCTGAAGTAAAAGCAGGCACTTCTCCTAAATCAGGCTGGTGATGGATTGTGATTTTTCAGCTGCATTTAACCTGTCCAGCTCACCACTTCCCACTTCTCACTAATACCTGGGAATCGGCTTTAAACACCTCTCTGGAAAGGGAAATGAGGACTCAGCAGGGACAGAGGAACAACTCTGAGATAAACTGTCCCTGTTCCCATTTTCTGAGGAGTTATACACACACAGAGACCCCAAAGGTGCAGACATTACCCTCAGAGATCCCACTCTGGTCATTTTCCTGAGAATCATGAAGATGTAGTATAAGCAAGAAGAGCCAAAATCCTCTCCCAGCCCCAGGATTCCCCCAATTATCCTAGAAGGAATGGAGAGGAAGGTGGGAAGATGACAAATACATAATCTGGGCATCACACCCTGGGGAACCACCCTGTGCTGGTGCCTCTTTCCTTTTGGAGATTGACCAAATGGAGTGACAATGACCCTGAGCAGTGCCAGCCCCACACAGCACATGGTCTAAGGAGGACAATCCTAAAAATCCTGCCCTGTCTCATGGTGCTTCCCTTGGCAATGCGTGGCTGGGAATCCAGGTGGACTGGAGACCTTCCTTGAAGGCATTGCTCTCCTTCCACTAAGAGAATTCAGGTCACCTCAATCTCATGACAAATCCTGACTGACCTCACTGCAGGGCAACAGGCTCTCCCAAGGAACTTTCTGCTGGAGAAATGAAGAGCTGAGCAGTCTTCAAGCAGTCTGACTGCTCCACTTCCTTGTAACCAAATAAAGGCTCCTGTGAGACATCCCTACAGCTATTAAAAATTCAGGCTACTGCAAACAAAAATGCAGCAAAACTTGTATTGAGGTAGAAGAAGCCAGCCAAAAACGATTGGATAAGTGCCTGGAAAAAGCCTAAGGACTTTCCAGATGAATTAGTGAGGCAAAGCTCTGGAGGTACAGAGGTGCTTTGCCTTTCACTCCAGGAAAATTCAGCACAGAGAGACCTCGCCTTGCTAAAATGCAGTTTCAGAGACTCCACATGCCCCAGTGAAACTCAAGGGAGACCCCCTGCACTTTGAATTCCCTAGAATTTGGTGTCCAGATGACAAGATAACTGGGGCTGCAGAGACCCAGCTGGAGGAGAAGAGCTGAAGGCACAGGCTGGAGCCCCAGCAGCTGCAGGCAAAGCCAGGCAGGGTGTGAGTGCGTGGGGAGCGAGCCGGCTGTGCACAGAGGGCAGGCCTTTGGAAGGGTGACAAATTTAGCCCTGCTCATTCAGGGATACATTTTCCACTGCTCATGCCAGTCCTACATCCCTGATTAGGCTTTGCATCCATCATGGGTTGCTGGCTGTTTTGTGGGGGGGTCTTTCTTTTCAGCTCAGGACAGGGTGTGCCACCTTTGCTATCTCAGCCTCCTCTGAAGAGGTGAGATGACATGATGGTGGGATTGCTAATAAAAATTTGAGAAAGGCCTGAGAGCTCCTGTGAGACAAGGGAAAACCCTGACCTCAGGATTTAGTGATCTGTTAGATGACTTTTTATGCTTTAACAAAACCAATCATAAAACCTGCCTCCCAAAAAGAAAACAGAGATGCAGAACTGAAAATTCTTGCTGCTCCTCCCCAGCATTCATTTCACCACCGGTTAAAGCAACAGAACTTTGACCCAAAAAAAAAAAAATTAATAACCTCTCACGAACAAGCAAAAAACCCCTCACAGAATCAAAGAATGGTTTGGGTTGGAAGGTACATTGAGGATTGTATTGTTCCAACTGCCCTGCCATGGACAGGGACATCTTCCATTCATCCAAACTGATCCAAGCCCTGTCCAACCTGGCCTTGGACACTTCCAGGGATCCAGGGGCAGCCACAGCTTCTCTGGGCACCCTGTGCCAGGTTCTCACCACTCTCACAGCAATGCTGGGGAAGCAGGGGACACCCCAAAACACAAACCAGAAACACCCCCGCCACACGCAGCATGTGTGGAACACCCTCTGCACTTCATGCCAGAGGAAATTGTCCCCAAAGCCACACACCTGCTCCTGGCTGCCCTCCCTCCAGGGCACTTGTTTTTCCTACAACAATTTTAACTGGGTATTTTTATGAGATCACACAGCTTGCCTGAATTCCCACATTTCCTAGGCAGAGCAGGGAATAAACCACAGCCAAATGCCTTAAATCAGTACAGATCCTCCAGCCTGGCACCCCGAAGAGGCTGGGACAAGCAGCTCAACAAAACCATGAGCTGCTCCTGCAAGAAATTCCAGCAGGCTTTGGAGGAAGGCAGAGAAAGCCCCTCCCAGCAAGAGCAATTAAGGGGCTGGCTGATGTCCCCTGCTTGGCTCCAGCTGTCCCTTAAGTATTTTTTATCACCACGAGTGGCTGCAGACATTTTTACAAGCCATAAATGTGAAAGCCTTTTCTGTCTCCTAGCGATAAAGATATCCTGTGGCAATGATAAGCTAATTAGGTGTTGTGTAAAGAAGATTAACTTTTAATGTGCTGTTCTCTCATGTCACTGGCTGCCCCTTTCTCTCCCCTTTAAAAGAAAGGGTAGATTTACCAAATTAATAATTTCTAAAACACTGGTACCTCGTTATGACCTTTATCTTACTGGGTTTATCTCAAAGCTAAGTGGCTCTCATCTCTGTACTCCCTTCTCATTCTGGAGTCTGCCCTCCCTTTGCTGGAGAATTTCCTATCATCTTCCAGACAGGATGATCACCAAGCCCTGCACACAGTTTGGCACCGTTCCATTTACATAAATAATGCTGCTCACTGCAGTATTTTCATTTACTCTTTCTAGCCCCAGTTGCTGTTAATCTTCCTCCACACACATCTCACCTTTTTTTTGCCTGCCTGGAAAAAGTCTCATTCATTTTTTTTTTAATCCAGTAATATGAAAAATTGTTCAGATGAAATATATCCACCTGCATTTGTCCAAGACATTGTCCACAGGTTGACAAATCCTTCCCAAAATGAGATTTCTTTGAAATTCCTACTACTCCTCTCTGAAACTGAAATGATTTTGTGCCATCCCATCACTGATTCCAGTTCAGAAACACAGGGCAGTGCCAAAAATCTTTCCAAAATAAAAAAAATATCCCTTTTTCTGCTCCCCACCCAATTCTTGATAATTCTTTACAGGCTGCAGTGACTTTTCTAATGCTCCCAGACATATTTTTAAACAAAGTATGCAAGAGTAACCTGAATCTAGTGAGTGTTCAGCCAAGAGTCAAATACTGAAGTTTGCTGTCAGATGAAAATCTGAAGGTTTTAGGCACTGTTACAGCCTGATGAAAATATTCATGTTTTGTTCCATTTTCTACAACCCACTGAGAGATCACATTACCTGGAGGGCCAGACAGTCTGCACTGACCCCTCTAAATGTACTTCATAAACAGCATTAAAAAAATGTGGGGAATAATTATAATTAACTTTGGCAAGCAAAAGAGTTTAAATAACCTTCAACTGAAGTCCATGCTGGTCTCAATCTCCCAGAAAATATATTCCTTTCCTTCTGATGCAAAAAAAACTTTCAATTCCTACAAAACTGCACTGACTTTGGCACACCACACAGCATTTCATAGTATTTATAACCAATAAAAAGTCACAGGGATACAATATTTAGCTGGTTGTTGCTAAGGTTTTGCCTTCTACTTTGTTTAGCAATTTGATCCTTACACTATTCTTTTAATTAAGTACTGGATTAATTACAGGATGTCCCCAGCAAATTATTGGATCTTCCCCAGAAATAGTCGCTGGAAGTGATTAAATGGATGACAAAAATGGAAAGATTGCTCTTCCTCACCACAGAGAGTTAATCCCACATCAAAGACAAATGGGGTGCAGTGAAGCAGGTGAGAGAAAACTCAGCATTGATTTTTTTTTTCCCAAATAAATTAAAGACATCGCTGTTTTTCTACCTTTGTCCTGGAATTTTCTAACCGCCAAGAGGCCTCAGCGTCCCAGGCAAATCTACCACTTGACAAAGCAGCTGGACACCAACCTCGTTGTATAAATCACTGAATTCTTCAACCACATCTTTCGGGATCCTCTGCCCGCTGTTGGTGAGGTGATAAGCCACCCCATTCTTGGAGTAAAGGCTGATCCGCCCAACGCTCCTCTCGCTGTCAGTGGTCTCTTCCAGCAAACCATTGTCTTCTGCTAGATGATAGACTGGGTTTCCATGTGAACCATGAATCCACGTAGCTCCCAGCTCAAAAGTGGCATGCCCTGCAGGAGAGGAAGCCAAGCAAGCTGGTTATGGAAGCCTGTTTTCCTGGAAGCTTCTCACGCTCAGCCCTGAATAAAATGTGCAACAGCAGAATTGCCCAAGGACAGCACATGTTTGAACATCCCTTAAGGGAGTTTTTCTCTCTTAGACACAATGCCAGCATTCTTGGAACTGGTCCTTTGGGATACAGGTTTGGGTATTGCCAGAAGGATGGGATGTTGTAATAAAGATCCCTCACAGTGCAACACCTCTGATACTTAAGGAGAAATTCAGCCCTTCTCAGTTCCCAGCTCTCACCAGGGTTGTTGCCAGCAGGGAGATGGAGGAAATATGGATTGCAACACTGGCCTGAATACTGCACGTTGTCCTGTGACTAAAAACGGTTGTTATTTACAAATACACCTCAGATTAACTGCAATAAAACATGCATTTCCATTCCCCAAATGAGTAAGTAGGCTGTATTTTATTACTTATGCCTTTGGAGGTTTATATAGCAGGTTCTTAGAAAGAGGCACTGTCAGGCTAAAACACCAAAAGCATTTTGTTTTCATCACCTGTACTCTCTGCTTGAAAAACACAAAGAGTTTGATCAGCTCCACTCTCCCCATCCCTTACAACTATCAGGATTTGCACCAGGGCTTTGTTCCCCCCAAATCCAGCACTGCCAGAACGGGCTGAGAGCACAGCTCAGCAGCTGAAAGGAGGTGCTAAAAATAAGCATGGGTCACGTATCCCCCCATATTTTGACAGATTCTCAGAAGGCCAAAGCAAGTTTAAAGTCTGAAAGTGCTGGGCATCTCCCAGCACCCCTGCAGCAGCGTGGGAATGCCTGATTAAGCAGGATAATTAATAGGATCCTGCTTGATGAAGAAAGGATGGTGCAGTTCCCAGCTATCATTTGCTGTTTAACATGTAAATGTATGCTCAGACAGAGGCACTGCAGCACTGAGCTGTGCTGCAGTCAGGTTTAAAGAGTGAAAGCTCCAAGGAATGCTGCTCCCTGGCTGCGCCCCTGCCTCTGAGGGAAGCTCCACTGATCTCATTTTCCAAGCAGCCCCTTTATCAGTGAGAGCTGTGCTGAGTGCTCTTCAAAAACCTGCACTACAGCAGGAGGTTTGTACACCACAGCACTGCTGCAGAGAGCAGCACCAACACACAGACCTGAACACTTCAGGTGCCACCAACTCCAGCACAGCCCAGAGCACCCAGCCACGTGGAAATGACTGAACACTGGCACCCAAAGGCACAGAGCTGATCAATATTGCAAGTGGCAGTCCCCTGGTTCATGCAATCCTCCTGCAACTCAGGCCGTGCCAAGCAGCAGCAGGAATGCTGCCTCCTGCTCTAGGGCAGGAGCTTGGTCTCTGCTGCACAGCAATCCTGCTGAGACACCTGATTTTGCAAAGAAAACAATTTGCCAGCAGCTCCTGCTGCCGCCTTAGTGCTTGGTGACAGTGATGATGTGTTCCAAGTTCTCCTGTTGAGCTGTGTGGAACATAATCAAATACCAACAAATTAAAAGCTCATTCTTGCCTGTAATATTCATGCTCACTATCATCACTACTAGATAAGCCAGGTCTTACCACATGTAAGTTAAATTATTAGCTATTTAAAAGTGTAAAATTAAATAAAATTCTTTTAAACAGAGACAGCTGATTTACTTTCAGGGCCTTAAAGGATTTTCGGTTCAAAATTAATGTATTTTGAATGAATCATGCCATACAACAACAACAACAACAACAAAAAAAACAAAAAAAAAAATTGGCAGAGAAACACACAGATTGTACATCAATCCTCCTGGACAGGGATGGCAACTTCACATTTCCCTTTGCAGCCCTGGCCATTTCTTGGGTATCCTGTTGTCAGATAGCTGCAGTGGATACAGAAGTTATAGGTCATGTGCAGGAAACACACAGTACACAAAGACACAAACCCTCTGCCTCACCTGTGCTAGAATCAAACCTCTGAATACCCAAATTATTCCCCTGAGAAGCAACAGTCTGTGCACTTGAGGGAAAATACTGTCCCCTGCAAGACATGGCTCAGTGAGGGGGGAAGGATTCAGATATAACCCTGAGAAGGTGTCACAATGCCAGAATGGTTTGGGGTTTGGAAGGGACCTTAAAGATCATCTTGTTCCCACCCCCTGCCATGGGCAGGGACACCTTCCACTACCTCAGGTTGCTCCAAGTCTGCCCAACCTGGCCTTGGGCACTTCCAGGGATCCAGGGGCAGCCACAGCTTCTCTGGGCACCCTGTGCCAGGGCCTCACCACCCTCACAGGGAATAATTTCTTCCTAATTAGTAGTTCTGCTAAAATTTAAATCAGATCTTTAGTCAAGTGTGCAGACAGGGGAGAGGCCAGAGTCAGAAGATGGATCCACCTTGGCAGAGAACTGCAGCCCACACCCACACAGGGCAACCTTGAGAGCTGGCAGATAAGAAGATAAGAGAAAGATAAGAAAAGACAGTTTGGAGTTTTAAAAAATTCTTAAAAGACTAAGACTTTGCATGCCAGCCTCTGCTCTGCAACTAACAGTTACATCTACAAATTCTGAAATTGCCTACTGACTGAAACACCTGCTCTCCTCAACCATTAATTAAGAGGTGTTAATGAGACGGAGATGGCTCCCCAGCAAAGTCAAATATGTGAGTTACTGGTGAAGGTGGGCAAAGATAAGAGAATCAGCCTCAGTACTAAAAACACCAGAACTATTTCACAGGTGCACTGGGAGAATGATCTGTGGCTCCCCGAAGATTTCAGCTCTTTCACACTTCCCTCCTCTCACAGGCATCATCCAGGATATTTTTAATGCAGCGGATTGTGTACAAAGGACACACTTCCCATCCTAACCTCTATGCCAAGTCTCAGCAGAATGTAAAGTGCCCTACTCAAAACTCTAGAGATTAGATTTTTCTGACTGCCTTTCCACTGGTTTGCCTTCTGCAAGTTCACAGGAGGCTGCTGTTTATTTACTGTGGTGAGTTTATCAGGTAAAACACAGTGATGTAAGCACCTAAGAAATAAAAAGAAAGCAGGGCAGCAAGAGGGCAAAGGTAATATCCAGAGTGGGGTCAGAAACAGAATTAGTTAATTGAAAGCAGGAAAGCAATTCAGGAAAAGCAGAGAGCTTTATGCCTCCAGCAGAGAAGAGACAGGCAATGTTCCTCTGGATACCAAGAAAAGCTCCAGTGGCTCCTGTGCTACAAAGGACAATGTTTGTTCCAGGAGTTTTGCCTGAGAGGTTTTTAAATTGACATGGCATTCAAATATTCAGAGTCTGCACCTTTATTACACATCAAGAAAGGAGGCTGCAGAGGTAGGAAAGCTGAAAATCAGGATAAAGGGATACATTGAAGATGTTTTTCCAGCAGTCTGATTCCCACTGGGTAGCGCCCCACACAGCAAATTAGTTGTAGGAAAATGAATGGGTTTGTTTGTGAAGCAGAACAGCTCGGGGTTTCCCCTTTCCAAGGGCTTTAAGCCCTCAGAAACAACCCATCAACAGCCTGGAGATTTACTGGCTGCTCCTGGGAAAGAGTCAAGCTGGAAAACCTGGGTGGAAACCGTCTGCATACAGTCACTCAATCACAGACCTGCTACACAGAGCTCTTCCTGTGCGACAGAAAACAATCACCCAAATCCTTTATTTTATGGAAACACAGGTTTGGAGCAGCCCTGGGTCACAGGTGAGGCACCAGACAGCACAGAACCACCCACCCACCCTGAGAGGAACCCAAGGACTTAAATATTTACTCTCCTGACACTGCCACACCTCAAACCATTTTGATAACACACATAACTCCATTTACAAGGTTCATTTGACCTCGTGGCCACACAACCCCACCAGCAGCCCTCTGCAGGCACTGATGCCATTTCCAGATGCCTCACTGTCCCTTCATGGTCACCAGAAGCTGATGCCTTAAACAGCTGGAACAGAGGCTAGACAGAGTTAAGGGGAATAAAAGGATATTTATTGAAGGGCCTTCAAAGGCCACACCCTGGCAGTACCAGAGCCATGGTGTTGGCTCGGCCCGGATGGTGCCAAGATGGAAGCAAGAAGAGGGCTTGGTCACAAGATCTCACATTTTTATAAGTTTTGGACCATTAGCATATTGGAGCTAATTGTCCAATTACAGCCCCAGCCCATGAAGTCCTATCCTTATTTTTCTTCAGTCCACATAGTTGGGCCTGAGATCTGGATCTGGCTGTCCTTGGGTCCCCAGCTAGAGAAGGCGTTGTCGTGTCTCCCTACTCTGTGAAGAGAGCTCACCATCCCCTTACACAAAACCCAAACCCGCACACCAAAGCAGCCCAAAAATCAGAAGAACTAAGCAAAAACCCAGACAGCTGAAGCCCGAGGGGGCTGAGTCTCACCGAGTTGGACGCTCTGCACGCGGCCCCCGATGCGGTCGGTCGCCTCGAGGACTGTTACATCCGTGAATCCGCTTTCCAGGAGCGCCTTGGCTGCCGACAGGCCCGCGAGCCCAGCACCGATCACGACTATTCGAGGCTGTCGCTTTCTCCGTAGGCCACTACTAAGAGGATCATCCGTGCTGTCTGCAGATATTTCACAACTTTGCATGCCGTCCAAGCTCTCTTTCTAAGGAACCTGTAGGAGGAAGCACACAGGTGTGTTCAGGGAGCTCGGATACAGCTTATCCTCTGGAGTTAGAAGGATCAAAAATGAAGAAGTCCGGTGGAAAAAGAAACTCGGTGAGTTAGACCCAGCCTTCAACATGGGATGCACAGAAAGGATAACTGAGGTCAAGCTGGGATGCAAAACAACTTTTTAGCCTGGAGCACCAAGAACTCCAGAAATCTCCACCCTTTCATGCCATGTAGACTATTTCCAAACGAGTCAAAGGACTTTCAAACGCCCATGTTTTTATATAACCTCCAAAAGTGGTAATTTTGTGGTGAAGACTTTTAAAAGAAAGAGAACCACGTCCCCAGTGCTGACAAGCTCCACAACCCAGCAATGAAGCTCCACTTTGCCACTGTGGCAACCACAAAGCCTGAATTTCAGATCCTCTAAGTAGAGGAGGAGGTAAGGAGGATTTAGCTCAAAGCAAGGACATTGGATCTCAAGCCAGCCATTACAGAAAAGAGACAGACAGGGAAATGTTTCAAATGATGTTAAGTCAACAAGGGCTACTCCCACATTTCACAAAATGCAGCCCCTGGAGCCAACACTGTCCTGCCACATCAGGCTCAGCCTCAGGCTTAGATGAGAGGTTCAAACCCACACCAGTCCTGACTAGTCCAAATCTACCCAAATCTCCACCTACCAATATATTCAACTGCTCCTCCAAGCAGGACTTTGTTTTCCTTGGCAAACTCCTAGCAGACACCTTTTTACTGCTATCTACCCTTATTTCTCAGGTCCCATCACATCATTTTAGTAGGTCGGACCTGAGTCCATGGTTAAGGTTCAACCCTGAGCAGGGATGAGCAGTGCAGGATGTCTTTATTCACAAAAGCCAGCGTGCACTTACCTGGTTCTGGATGGTTCACACCCACCCTCAGGAGCACAAAGAACAGGGTGCAGAGATTCCTACCCCTCCAGACCTGAGCTGACATGAGTCCCAACTTGCAAAGGATAAACACACAGCCCAGGATTTATCAGCCCTGGAATCAGCTGATGCCCAGTAATTTGGATAAAGCACAAACACAATTCCTTGCCTCCCTCTCCTCCCTCCCCAAAAAGAGACATCCAAGAAGCTCACAGTGTGCTGCCTCTACCTGTTGCCAAGCTGCTGGATATCCATTCTGAGTTCTTCCTCAATTCTCCCAACATTTGGCCACTGACAAAGATTCCTACTCCTCTCTTCCATCACCAGAAGGGTCGACTTAAAACACTGCTGGCCTACTGCAGTATATGATCACAGGAACTAATGAAGCAGTTTCATTTGGAGAGTCCCTTTTTCTCCAGGATTTTAGAGAATTTATGTATGTTGACCAAGCAATATCCACTCTTTGTAAGGGAGCTGACACCACACTGCAGTCGGCAGGGATTTCAGTGGTATGAAGAGGAGAGTGGTCCCACTGGAGCTCTGACAACTCTTTTGAAAATGTTTGGTTTCAACTGAAACAGCTTCAGCTCAATCCACCCTTCTGTGGACTCACCTGCAAGAGGGATTTGCACAGTGTGTGCAAACTCTGATTCTGCCACTGCAGCTTGTCCCAGCTGGCCCTGCATCAGCTGCAACTGCCACTGCAGCAGCTTCCAACGGCCACAGCCCAACAGAAGGCAGATCACAGAATTCTGATGGATGGGACCTTCCAGCTCATCCCATTCCCACCTCTACCATGGACAGGGAAGCTTCTACTACTTCAGGTTGCTCCAAGTCTGCCCAACCTGGCCTTGGGCACTTCCAGGGATCCAGGGGCAGCCACAGCTGCTCTGGGCACCCTGTGCCAGGGCCTCCCCACCCTCTCAGGGAAGAATTTCATCCTAATGTCCAATCTAAAGCCCTCTCTAGTTTAAAACTGCTCCCTCCTTGTCCTATCACTGTCTGCCTGTGTAAAAAGTCGCTCTCTGTCTTTTTTGTAAGCCCCCCTTAGGCCCTGGAAGGGGCTCCGAGCTCTCCCTGGAGCCTTCACTTCTCCAGGGGAACATTCCCAGCTCCCCCAGCCTGGCTCCACAGCAGAGGGGCTCCAGCCCTTGGAGCATCTCTGTGGCCTCCTCTGGACTCACTCCAGGTCTTTCTGTTGTTGGGGGTCCCAGCACTGCAGGTGGGGTCTCACTAGGGCAGAACAGAAGGGGAGAATTCCCTCACACAGACATTCTACAGCCCTCCCCCCCCTCCTTGTTCTCCTGATAACACTTTGATCCATGCATTTTCATTGCCACAGTAAAGGAACATCTTTTCTGCCATCTACAGTCAGTAGAAATTGAAGGGGTTTAGCTCAGTTAAGCACAGCTTTTCTCATCCTGGCTTTAGCAAGCTTCTGTGAATTGTTCACATGAAAGCTCCAAGAAAATGTTTTCCTCCCTGTTTCAGCATTTTAATACTGGATTAGGTGACCTGTCCAGACAGATGAGAAAATAGCAGGGTATTTTGTGTGTACAGAACCCTGATTTGGAAACCACCCTTAATTAGCCAACAACCTGTACCATATGATCAGCAGGGAAAGGCAATTAAAATTTAGCAAAAGCTTGAGCTTTCCAACCAGGATCCACATTCCACAGTGCAATGAACAGGTGGTAAAAATATAGAAAGCCCCCACTACACTTTATTTCTGTATCAGTTATTCCCTTTGGCACGCTCATGAGACAAGCACATAAAACAGAATTCCCAGAATGACCAGGTTGGAAGAGACCTTCAAGATCATTGAGTCCAACCCAGCCCCAACACCTCAACTAAACCCTGGCACCCAGTGCCACATCCAGGCTTTGTTAAACACACCCAGGGAGTGTTTAACACCACCTCCCCAGGCAGAAAGTTCCAGTACTTTCTCACTCTTTCCATAAAAAAAAATTCCTGATATCCAACTTGTATTTCCCTTTGTGCCACTTCAGACTGTGTCCTCTTTTTCTGTCACCCACTGTGTGCAGTGCTCTCCCTTCAGCACTTGCCAAGCCACCAGTCAGGGCTCTCGAGCCAGTGGATATTACCAGGTCCTCTGACACAAAGACAGTTTGGCTTTTTACTTCTTCTTGATTGCCAAAAAGGCTTGTTTCTCTTTTTTTGTTGTTTTTTTTTTTCTTTTCTCTTTTAATCACAGGGTAAGAAGTGTGTTGGCTGTTGTACTGTGGATCTCTCTCAGACTGTAATTTTACTTGGTGTCCGTCTAAGAGCAAGGGTAGCACTAAATCACAGCTTCACTCAAAAGTAAAATTCCCTGCTTTGTCTTGCTTACAGAGTTCCTGTGACACAGCCAAGAGGCACTGGTTACCCACAAGAAGAAAATATCCAAATACACGTTCTCCTTTTGTCTAAAAGACACAGCTTCAATCCTCTTAGCTCTTGTGCTTTTAAGTGCCCTACTCAGGATATTTTAATCACTTCTACTTCCAGACTTGCCCCCTTCTCTCAGTCTCTATCACCATTATCTCCCTGACTTCTTAGGAGAAATTACCTTCCATTCATCCCCTCTCACTCCTGCCCATTTCCTTAATTCAAAAAACAAATGAACACCTCCAAAAAAATCCCTAAGACCAACCCCTCCCAAAAAAAAAATCCTGAACATAACTGCTGTTTTCCAGCAGACAAATCTTTGCAAAAATATATCTTCTAAGATGGGCATCATTCTACCAAGCCAGAATCTTGGGTTTCCATTCCTGGCATTTGTACTCGCTACAAGTTCAGCAGGATGACAACTTCTTTCTTTTTTTTTTTCCATTATTTTGCCAGTAAAACCTTGCAGGTTACAAGAAAGAAGCCAGAGAATTAAGGCAGTTCACAACTGCCCTCCTTACTACAACAATACTCTGTGACCAGGGAATTCTTCTAGGACCCCTCAGAAAAAGGTCGCTGAGGCTCCAACTATTTAAAAATAGAAAACCAAAATAAACAAAAGCATTTCTCAAGGAAATCTGCTATTCTTAGCTCACCCAACTTCTCCTGTGGCAGTATTGTTGGAGCCCTGGTGACACAAAGACTTGGGCAAGGCAATGCTCTGAAAATGAGGTTTGTGTGCTTGAAGGCTTGGCTGAAGGTTGGTCGGGATTTGGGGCTTTGTTTGGGGTTTTCCACCAGGACTGGTTAATCTTTAAAAAGTGACCTTCCTTCAGACTCTGTATCACACAGCAGGTTGCCATTTACCCATGAGCTGGGACTGCTGGCACTCCCAGAACAAATTCATGGTCATCCCAGAGGGACCCATCTCAGCCCTGTCACTATTTCAGGTGTTCAGCTGGCATTTGCTGCCCACAGCCTTTGAGGGCATGGGGACGAGGAAAGATCCACCCTGCTGACCCCTGGCATTCCTGTCTCAGGATGGCTGAGCTGGAAGGGAGCTTACAGACAGTTTAGAAAGGTCACTTAACCTTTCTGAGTGCTCTTAAATTGTGTTGAATCAACAGCCTTCAGACTAACAAGTGCAACAGCCAGTCTGGAGGGTGAGAAATGCATCATCAACACAAAGAAATTCCCTGCTGACTGCACAGACCAGCAGAAAAATTTACCAGAATCACTTTATTCCATGGAGGTTTTTATTTGATGAGAATTAAGCATCATCCCTAATCAGAAAGCTAAGCAATGATAATGCATGTGTTTGAAAGGAACTTGGATAAAAGCAACAAGAGTCAGCTGAAAGACTAAATGGAAGCACAAGAAATAAACACACTACTATTTCTTCATTATTTTAAGTGCAGCTATTCAAAATACTATCAACACATGAAGGGGTACTGCACACACATGTGTTTATAATACAGGTTTGTCATCACAGCTGAAAGTGTTTACAGAGAAAATCTGACACCAAATTAATTCAATCCAAGCAGACACAAAGTGAGATTGAGAAACCAAGAGCAGAAGCTAGGAAAAAAATCACAACAAAAATAAAATATCTAATTTTAACAATGACACTAATCAGCTGTTGAAATACTTTCCTCTAAAGACAGAGAGGATACTGGTTGAAGCTTTCAACTCAGGATCCAATCTGTCATAAACATTTACACTCCAGTCTCAGTAGAATACCAGGCTGTGGAGCTGGGAATTATCCTGCCAATTCACTGGAGATGGCCAGGTTTGAATTGCAAAACAAAATTTTGTGGCCTTTGCACCTCAGAAATCTACCATGATGAAAACAGAAAGAAAAATAATAATACCAGGAAACTTTTTGATTCAGAGTTTCAAAAGCCTCTTTTCAATAGATGTAATAACCTCTATTATTTCATCAGCTGCATAAGGAGAAGTGTTTATCTGAAAGCACTGTTAGCTGAACCCAAGGCAAAAGCTCCACCACACAGAAAGAGAAAGGTGACTTATTCAGCAGATGTAAAGACACTGCAGTTGTTAGGCCATTAACTCATTACACAGCCCAGCACTCCTTGCACTGAGCATGGTTGTAGAGCATAACCCTCACCTAAGTAACTGCAATAACAAAATTTCCACTCATCATCTCTAATGCACCTTTTTCCCTAAGCTGAGGGAGAAGTGCTTGGAAGGATTATTCTGGTTGGAGCAATTTTATCTCCTTTAACACATTTGCAGGTTTCAGACTCAGGCTGTTCCCTGAGCACAGGTCAGGACACATCATATCTCTGAGCAGATACAGAAGTGAAGTGGAAGGGATTTCTGGGCTGGCTCCAGCACTGCCTGTCAGTGCCTCCCGACGCTGGGAGCTGTGGTTCTCCACAGCTCCTGGCACAGCAGAACAAGCATTTTGTAACTTCTCCCTCCTTCCCCCTTTCGTCAGCCTTCTCAAACACAAGCACATTAATCTTTACTGCCTGTTATTTCAAGATGCTCTTTCCAAGCTCTCCATGCTGCAAACATGTCAAACTGGAAGATGTCTCTTTTTCCCTTCTCCCTCCTTTTTAACCCAGTAGGCTGTACACCAAACTCACAACCCTTTTCAATATCACCACTTACACCCTTTCAGGAGTGTTATTAATTGATCCCAAGTCCTCCACATCAGTCAGACACAGGGGGTGGCACCAGCCTGCTGTTCCAAGCTGCCTTTGTACAGGTGTTGTGCAAACATCAGCCTGGGCCAGCTGTGTCTGCAGCTCCACAGGAGCAGACACACCTCGTTTATTTAGCTACCTGCAGAGCTGCAGGAGCAGGGTGATGGTCCACAGCCTCCTCTGTACATGCCAGAGCCCTTCCCCAGCTCATAAACCTGTGTCACTGACAGTAGAGCATCACTGGGATCAAGGTTAACTCGTGTTACACCTGCACATGCTGGCAGCTCACCTCCAGCTGCTGGGCTGACACCACCTGCAGAGTGACACTTCCTTGTCAGCTTCATGCTCAGGCTTTATCCAAGCCAGGATTTTAGTGTGAGCAGCTTTGCCAGGTGGATGAAGCAGTTGGAATGAATCCCCAGCCCAGTTCTGCTCCCCTCTTTTGCAGGCAGCTGCCAGATGTGAGCAGGGACCTGTCCTGACAGCTCACAGCAACTGAGTGTGGGTCAGAAAGGCTCTGCTCCAACCTGCTGCTCCAAGCAGGACCATCACCACCATGATCTCCTTGAACACAGTGTTTTCCAATACCTGAAACAAAGGAGACATGCAAAATCCCTGCTTTTCCTATCAGTGAGGCTCCATCCCCCCATCACCTCTTCCTGCCTGAGCAGAGCAAAGAGCCTTGCAGATGCTGCATGGGGACACATGAGCCTGAGTGAGCAACCCTGCCAGGTCTCAAGGAGGTTGTGAGTGGAACATCTCCATCATCTCTGCAGCACCCTCTCTACTGCATCCCACACCATTCATCCCACTGTGTGCCTCATCTCTGCCCACCAGCCCTCATGATGGAAAGATGACCAGGCTCATCTTTCTCACCATGGTGGTACAAGGAACACAGACTCCCAAAAACAAGCCAGCACTCCTGTGCCAACAAACAACTTGTGTCCTGCCTTGTATTTCCACAGAATCTGAAATGGTTTGATTTCCAGAGAGCTGCTGGATTTTATAGGGGTGGCTGTGAGAGAAAAACAAGTTGGAACTGAAGATAAATGCTACCATCCACTACAATTTATCCCTGTAAAAGCCCAAGCCATCAAGCATGGCTCAAGGCACTGAAAATGCTGATCTTACATCAGCAACACCAGCTCCATTTACAAATTACTGACCCACCCCAGTGACTGACACACAGGGAGTTCAGGCTGGCTCAGACATCAAGGAAGGAAAGGCATTAATGACACACCACGTGTACTCTTGGACAGCAGTGTGCCAAAATGCTTCCCGTCTTTCCCACACACCAAACCCGCAGCTCGCTCCCAAACCTCCTCAGCATTGGTTTTTTGAAGACAACAGGGACTTTCAGGCTGGCTCTGTGCTCTTCTTCCTCTGGACTCACCCCAAAAGAGACAGGAAAATACAGCATTAACCTTTGCCTGTCCAAACTCAGGTCTCCTTTACTCTGAGAAGTTGACCTTACCAAGCCTTAATTTCATTTACTCTCTCACTTGCAGGAATTTCCCCTCCCCTCATCTCAGGAGAGACAGGGAAGAGGCCATACTAAATTGTCTCCTCTTCCCAAGCTGGGAAGAAGCTGTGCTTCTTCAGTGCACACAGAACAAATAACAAACTACTGCAAAAGTTATGAAAGAGAAGAAGCCCAAAGCTGGTGGATATTAAAGCTGAGGCCATCACACCTTATGCAGAATACAGGCTGCCACCACAGCACCACTCTGTGGTCCTGCTGGCTCAGAAAATGAAGCAGAAATGTTTGAGTTCTTCAACAACAACAAAAAAAATTGCTCTGAGAAATGGTATTTTTTTGCAAGTATGATCCAGGACAGCCATCCCCTTTGCCTCTTTCCACAACATCATCATCAAGGAAAAACGCAGAAGGGAGCAAGAGAATAAACCACAGCACTCAAGAGAACCATTCAGGCTGAAAAAGACCCTTAACCATGACATTTGACATTTTATAATTAACTCTCAATCAACAAAAATGGTGGAACAAGGTCCAGAATAAGATTTCCTGCTACTTTGGAGTCACCAGGCACGTCCTCTGCCATTTGATTTTCCAGCAACACACTGAGTGGTCCCCAGAAACACTCGCCCCAATAAACCTCCTTCACTTTCCAAAATCACCAGCCGGGAAAATCTCTGCACTTTTGAAGGTCTGAAGGAGATTAATACAAAACAAAACCAAACAAAACAAAAAAAAAAAAAAAAAAAAAAAAAAACAAACAAAAAAAAGGGTACTGGTTGGTGCTTTTGATCAGGAAACCACTGCACATTTTTACCACTGTGATCCAACTTGTTTTAATGCCTGCAAATATCCCTTGAGTCAAATGAACTTGTTCAAAGCTGATTCACACCAAGGCTACTTTTTAAATTGGGTAGTTGTTGACAAGTAGAATATATTTAACAAGCCCCAAGCGTCTTGGCATGTAGTATAAAGACTTCCTATTATGAGCTGTATTTTTTTTTTTTTTAAAGGGAACATATGGGCAGAGCAGGTTGTCTGCCACGGGGCACTTCCTTACAGTGCTTGGCACTGACAGAGCTGCATGGATATCCAAAAAAATAAACCAAGGAACGTCACGCCAAGAGCACAGGGGATGAATCACACCATTTAAAACTCGCTGATAAAATGCATCATTATGTGTTTTTCAAATCCTCCTCATCTGAGGGAAAAGAAATGAAAATAATTGTGTTCCTCTGGCTGAAGGGTACCGTGAGAATGTGGCAGGATCTGCCAGCTCCAAGGGGCTGGGATGGAGGCTGCTATCAGGAACACACCTTGGTGAGTGGGGCAGCATCTTGATTTACAGTGTGGGGATAAAATGAAGGACTAGAGGATTCTCTCTACCATCACAAACTCCCTCTGGAGGCAGTCATCATCCTCAAATGATGCCCAGAGAAATGGGCTGAGAATGTAGTCTGGGCTACAGAGCTTCTCCTGTCCCTGCATCCAGCAGGATCAGAATTGCAATTGTTCGTGTGCCTGAGGCTCCAGTATTACACAGCTGAAAGGAGTTCCACTGCAGTGACAGAAAGAACAGCTCAGGCATGTTCCTTGGGCAACACAGGAGCAAATCCAGTACAGCCACTGCTCTGCAAATCCCCTGCAGTCTGAACAAGCACGTGCTGTAGCTGGCACATCAGCATCCCCTTGTTTGGAAGGTTGCAGATAGGTAGAAGGTCCCACCTACCCAGAATGCACCCCACAATATCCACCCATCACAGAGACAGCTGTTACTGCCACAACACTCTCCTGCTGTGTCAGGAGAAGCTGAAGAACAGGGGGACACCAGTTTTACTCAACCTGCCGCAGTGAACAGGATATTCCCATCGCAACCCTGGTGACAGAAATCGTGTTCTAGCCAAGAATTCCAGTGCCTTTGGTCTGCAAATCCTACTGACCACCAGGGATCCAGCAACAGCTGGCCAGAACCTAAACAGAGAGAGCACCAAACTGCAGTTTGGCTCTGTCAGCCTGACAGGACAAAGGGCTGACAGCTCAGGAACAGCTTGGACTTGTTGAACTAAACAGGACAAGCAACAACCAGTCCCAAACTGGCCTGCCTTCTCCTGTGCCTTTGTGAGCTTGCCAGGCTCTGGTAGATCCTTAGTGGGAATTGTTCCCTATTTCCAGCTCTGACGACCCCTATTTACAGCTCCTCAATCACACTGAGCATTGGGAGGTATCTGCCACTCCTACACTCCTGGCAGAAGTAAAGCTTGGTGTTTCAGGATTGTAAAAGGAAGGAAAGACAGACAGTAAACTGCAGGGGAAAATAAGGTTATAAGCTAAAAACACGGGCATAATTAATAGAACAATGCTGCAAACAAGTTTCCTGCAGAAGTCATATTCCAGCTGCCAAAAAGAGCTGTACCCTATCCCGTCTGCACAACCTTGAGATCTTATCTCTTCCACCCTCCTTCTTTCTCCTTTTGTTTGGGAATCTTAATTCATAAAACGAGCCTTAATTAAATGGGAAATATGCCTGTGTTTGCACAACTCAGAACACAATCATGTCTCAGTCAAATAAACACTGGTGTCCGTATTACACTTGGGAATTTGCTGTGGTTTGGGGTTTTAAATTCGTTGCAGCAAGCTTGGGAGCAAAATTTCAACAGGAATCTTTTCTTCTCCTCCCATCCTCTGTACCAGGAGGGTGAGACAGGGAACAAATCCCCATGCAGAGAGGCTCAGTATGGGCTCCAGCTCTATGTGTACATGAGGATCATTTCAGGACACACCATATGAGACACGATAGCCAAAAGCAATTATTTTTCCTCACCACTTCTCAGAACCCAGACCTACCAAACTGCCCTGAAATAGCAGCACAGCTCTTGAAATAGCATTATTTCTTCCCTTTTTAAAAGCAACACCCACACTGAATCTTTGATTTTAAGCCATCCCCAAGCAGTTACCACATCTTTACCATTCAAGCCACAGGGAAAATCATTAAATCCAACAGCAACACTATGGGAAGAGAACCAGAATTAGAAAAGCCAAACACCGCATGGATTTACTCCCACAGTAACTGGATCGACTTCAGCCTGGAACAGACTAGACGTGACTCCAGGAAAAATATGTCTCTCCAGGTGCAGCTGTATCAAAGAGATTTTCCCTGGGCTTGTGCTTTGCTGGAGCATTAAAGAAACCACATGTTCCAGCTCTGAGGCAGCAGACACGTACCCAGGGCTGGCCTCAGCACGCTGCGATTCACGCAGCCTTCTCCATCCTGCTGTCTGCACAAACACACCCCGGAGCAGCACAGAGCCCAGGGCAGGGGAATTCAGGCTGGGAAGCAAGTCCTTAGATCCTGAAGGCTGGGTTAGGGCTGGCAGAGTGGCTGTATGGTCCCACCAAAAGCTTCCCTTGAAGAAGATGGGAATTTTTCCCCATGGGTTTGTGTATGACAATAAGAAATATTTCAGTACAAAAGCAAAGAGAGTCTCCTCACTACACACTGTCTGCACTCAGGTCACCCAGAGATATCCAAAGGAAATCAGTATTGCCATGGAAAATCTCTTATACAGGACCACATCCCTGCTGTAAAGTGACAGGAACAATTCTCCCTGCTGAGTGATTTTCCTCCTGAGTGCAGAATGGAGCAGAGAGCAGAAACAGCTCACGAATCATGGAATCACAGAATAGCTGGGGCTGCAAGGGATCTTTAAAGGTCAAACAACACCAAAGACAAGAAACAGAAGGGTGGGTGAGGAAAGAGATGAAAACACAACAGTGACACCTTCACCTTCGTTCCCATCTTGTTGCAAACTTCAAAACAAAGCCTGAGGAGGAAATTTTGTCTGGAGATTCCAACAGAAAACATCCTCCAGTCGACTTCTTGTGCTTTGAGGTTTTAAGTGCCTTGCAGGTAAAGTGGAGCCTGGAGTGCTGTGGGATGCACTCCTGTGATGGATTACCACTGCTGCAAGGTGCCCTTCATTTCTCCCGACACACCTGAACTCAAAATGTTTCTTCTCTGTGACAATCAAGACATTTTACCAAAACAAAGGGAAGTTTACTTTAGTATTGATCCTCTGCATAAATTGTGCCTCAAACAGCTTCACATAACTGAGATGAAATGTTGCTCAGAGAGTAATTAAATATCACAGGCTGAGGAAAGAAAAAAAATATGTATTTTAGATCTAAGACATTCTTCACAGAGCAGGAAGATTTGTCATATGGTAAACAGTAGAAACTGTGAATTGGGACACTTGTGATTTATCTCTGCTTCCACAGCCTTCCCATGTGACTGCAGTAAAAGAGTGACAATCCTAACCATGAGCTGCTCAAAATAAAGTACAACTTCAATGTGTTTAGGTGGGAGCTCATTTTATTCAGCACACCACGCTGGATCCTTTCAGTATCTCAGCTCCACCGAATGTAAAACAGCACAAGCACCTGGCTGTGCCAGAAGAGCATTTCCACTAATGCCCTCTGAATGAAAAGGCATCAGTGTAAGGTATTAAATCCCTACCAGGACAGAGCTATGTGCAAGTCAGAGGAGATAACAAGCCAGTAAATTTCAAATCACCACTTGCATCCATCCCATAACGACATGCTGAAATCCCTCCAGCTAGGCTGGCGTGTTGGCAGGAAAAAAATTGTCATTTCTAAATTTAACAGACACCTCAATCATTGTGTGATGCTTCAAAAGCAATGGAGATATAAAGTGTAATTCGTAGGACACCATTTAAACTGAAATGAGAGCTCCGCTCACTGAGCAAAGGCTTTTCTTAATACCCTTCCTGTTTGGACAATTTGATCCACTTCTTTTTTTCCTCTACAACCACAAAGGTCTGTCCTGCAGTGAATGGATAGGCTTTTTTCTGGGATAACTTCCAGGTTAAAGAGAAAGGATTTACACTTGAATGAAACATAGGCACTGTATTTGGAAAATTTGTTTTGAAAACTTGGGAAGGAAGCAAAGCCTCCTTCATTTAAAAAGGGACTCAATTAACATTCTCCAACAAGTCTTCCTATCGAAAGGACAGTATTTGCTGGGGAACATGTGATCTGAAACTTGTTCTCCTCGCTCACAATGTTCCTTTCTGAAATACAGGGCACTGCTTTGGAGAGACACGAGGATCTTTGCACAGCTTTCCAAAGGACTGCCTGTCACAGGCCAGGCCTTGACTCCAGGCATCAGAGCTTCTGTGACTTAAGCTCAGGAAACTTAAAATAGTGCTTAACAACCCTAATGAAGACCTAGAGTGACACAATCCTCCTGTGGCTCCCTCTACAAGGACAGCTCATCCATGCTCAGCCACAAGGACGAGATGAATCCACGGTGTCACAAATCTCACCTCCTCACTGTCCTGATAAAACACATTTTTAAAACTTTCTGGAAACACATTAGAGACCAACCAAGCAGGTGCTCTGCTTTTGATTCCTGCCTGTCTGGGTGTGGGTTTGATCTGTAGCAGGCAGGGGCAGACAGGAGCACCCTAAGGGTTATCTTGGGTCTGAAAAACAATCCTGCAAGTGCTGGGCATGTCTAGAAATTGCCCACGCTGGAGGAAGAAAACAACCCATGCCATTATTTTTTTTCCAGATAAAGACGGGAAAAAATGCTACTGACAGTTTAATGTGCACTTTTATTTCTAAATTCCCTTATCAACTGCAAATGACAGAGCCTTCTTCACTCTTTAATAAGTACAGGTTGAAGTCAAGCCCAACTCGAAGTTGATGACGGATTGAGTCCACATCAATACCCAGCAGATTTGGATGGGAGATAAAGGCAATATTGGTGTGTATAGCTACAGAAAACGTGCTATCAACATATCCAAAATTTTGGGGAGACCATCTGTAGCAGCCCACTCTCCTTCATTTCTCCTGGATGCCTCCAACTGCAGCATGACCCAGGCACAAGCAACAGAAGGGAAGAGTCACCTGCAGCTATCCCCCACCAGTGCCTCAGAGGGACTACGTAAGCAAAACAAGGACACAGACTCTCTCCAGAGCCTGTTCCAGGAATTTGGCTGCTGAGATGAGAGCTACCCTTCGGAAAAAAATACTATTTTTCCCTGCTGATCACACTTCTAGTGCAGGCACTACATCAGGTGTGGATAACCATAAAAATTCTTCTGCATTCAATCATTACTCTTTAGTTCCTCCATCTGGGAGTTTGTTTACACCAAAACAGACCAAACAACCCATGGTGTCTTCCCTTCATCCAAAATAAAAGCAATTTAGGGGTTCTGTTTTGAAATAACATTTTCCATGGGAAAATCAGCAGGCTTTAAATTCACAGTACAGTGGAACTGTGTCCTCACACTTAACCTTTAGTGACAAGTGCCTCGCTCTTAACCTTTGCTGGTCACAAACACAGATGTCAGGACAAAGCAGCAGAGAATCCTCTGTACATCCCATACAAACCAACTACGAGGTGCTTTGCAGAGCTGGGAACGAGCTGCTCAGTGATAAACACACTTAATGGAGTTTACATTTGCTTAAGACACTTAGAGATTAAGAGGTTAGCTCATGTCTTTCCTGCCTAGCTACAGGCAGATTCTGGACAGCACAAGGTGAAGACACTTTTCCTGTGAGGTTAAGCAAGAAATTAATGAAAAGCTGTAGGCACCTCACACAGGGTACAGGGCCAAAAGTTGGGCTCAAATTGGGGTTTCTGTGAAAACAATCCAAACAATCCAGTCCCAAAGGAATCCAGAAAAAAAAATGGAGAGGACACAGTTCACAGAGTCACTCTCCCATTACCTTGAGTTCAAGATCCCCTTAGCAGATGCATCTTTTGCACCCAGAAATGTTCCTTGCAGATCCCTTCTCCTGAGAATAGAACAGGTGGTGACAACTCATGAAATGTGCTCATACCCACATCTACAAGAATCTGACTTACGTTTCATTGCACCTTTGGAAAGAGGCAACCCACTCCGAAAGTTTAAAACTGCAGTAATTGCATTTTTTTCAGGAAAAACAAGGGAAGAGTATTTAATAATCAAACAGCTTCTCCTCTCCATGTACAGAACTGTGGAAGCTTTCTGATCCTGTCCCCTGTCCATCTGCATGTGCTGGAAACAAGCTTTAGGACCAGGAATGTGCTGCAAAGTCCAGTACCACACAAACACACAGGACGCTTCTCTCTGTTCTGTCATGTTGGATTTAAAAACAAGGTATTAAGTTATACCACACATTTTATTGAAAATGTTAGAAAGGGATTTAACTACTAGAAAAACTGTGCTTTTGGAGGTGAAGTTGCCTGGCCAACATGGGTAAAGTCTGAAAGTCTCTGCTCTGGGACTCCAGCACTGATGTAAATGCTGCAGACACAGAGCCTCTGCCTCAGAAAGTTACTGGGACTGAAGTGATGGGGACACAGCCCCATATCTACACCCCTGCCCCACTGTGAATCTTCTTGTGTCCATTTGTCACCGAGCTCATCTTCCCCTCCCTGCCTCAGAGCAGATTAAACTTAATATACTTATGCAGTTGTGAAGTGTCCTGCCTATTATCCAATTAGGCAGCTAACGAGATCTGAGTAACAGCACGTAGGCACTGATAACTGCTGCCTGATAGCAGTACAGATTAGACACGTTCTTTATGTTCCCAGCCCTTGCAGAAAAAGGGTTGGGATTGGTTCAAAGGCTGCTCCGAAGGCTGCATTCAGGTAATTGTTTAATTTTGTTTAGGATCCATAAACACATCATGTTTGTTTCCTCTTGATCTCCTGGAGCTGTCATGTCACAATTGTCCCGTTACAGGAACTCCTGATCAATCTGGTGTGACTTGCTCAGCTGAACTTTCATTGTGGACAGGGGCAGGTCTCATCATCTCTGTGGTTCCTTCTAGCATCATAAATCTATGGAGCAATAAAGGATCTGTGCATCACCAGGAAAAAATGTACAGGATTGATTAGGAGATTCAGAAATGCAATCTGTATTAGATCTGATGCTGTTCCATCAGATGACATTCCCATAAGATCTACCTAAGAAAACATTAATTAGATGTAATCACCATAAAATGGCTGCATGACAACATCCTTTTCTGAGCATAATTATCAAGGGTTTGTTATCTAATTGGGAGGGCACTGGAAAGCGGGTCCAGCCAGGCATAAGAGCTGTGTAATATTTTCATTACCAGTTGGGATGACAGACTGGAATGTATGGCCATAAACCCAACAGATGATTCAGCTGGGAGGATTTGCAAGCACCACAGTGTACAGACTTCAATTTCTAAATGATCTTCATGCACTGATCCAATATCAACATCAGGTAATTAAGAAAGAGAAGGCCCAGGTATAAATACAAAAACAGGGAGCAACTCTCTATTCAGAAAGACTCCAGAAAAGGCTCTTAGAGGGTCAAGGCAAAATGGTGACACTCAACAACGTTCCACAGGTGCATGAAGGCAAAGCCCAAGGGATGAGCCATGGAAAGCACTCAGCTGTGCCTCACAAAGTCCTGCCCTGAGCTGCTCACTGCTCACGTGCTTTTGGAAACAGCAGACCTGAGAGTACCCTGTGGAGAACAACAAAATTAAAAAAGACCAGGTGTAAGACTTAGCTTGATCCATTTAACCCAGAAATGTTCCTAAGAACAGACTAGTGCAGGCAAGCAAGCAGGACACAGCCTTAGGGGAGACCTCTTCTTCCAAATCCAGCAGGAAAATTCAGAGTTTGGTTCCCTTGAATTGAACCGTCTGGCTTTAATCTCTGTTTTAAAACAAGATAATGGCATCAGTGTGGGTGGAAAGAACAAGAGTCCAGGGCTTATCAACACAGAAAAATGGGGGATACTGACACAGCTTTGAACTGACAGGGGGCAGGGATAGATGGGATATTGGGAAGAAATTCTTCCCTGTGAGGGTAGGGAGGTCCCAGCACAGGGTGCCCAGAGAAGCTGTGGTTGCTCCATCCCTGGAAGTGTCCAAGGCCAGGCTGGACAGGGCTTGGAGCAACCTGGGATCATGGACGGTGTCCCTGCCCATGGCAAGGGGTGGGGCTGGATGATCTTTATGGTCCCTTCCAACCCAAACCATTCTGTGATTCCATGACTCTGTGGTCACCAAATTTGCTTGGATCACTGAGCTGGAAAGGCAGCAGCCAACAGACTGGAACACCTGATGTGAGAAGGGAATGAGGGAACTGGAGCTGTTGAACTTGGAGAAGAAATGGTTGTTAGTGGGAGATCCAGTTACTGTCTTTACGTAAGTGAGGTTTACTGAGCAGATGGAGCCAGACTGGATGGCAGAAACCAAAGGACAAGAAACGATGGGAATTACTGACAGCGAGGGAAATACTGATCAGACAGGAGGAAAAGATTCCTCACCATGAGGGCACAAAGCATGGCATCAACCTGCCACTCTTGACTAAAAAAGGTCCAAAAAAGTTCAGCAGAAACCTACCTTTGATCCTGGCCCTGTCTGGAGCAGGAGGTCAGATGAGAGAGCTTCAAATCTCCTGTGCCACTTCACTTACTCTTCAGTTCTAAGAAATCTTTATCAAGGAACACTGGAAAAGGGATTTTGCCCAAGAGTCTACATCACTTTACACCTCTTCAGTGCTAGCAAGTACTTCAGACTCTAAAGCTGTCAATAAAATACCTTCCAAATGACTAAAGATCCCAATGTCTGCAAATGACAGAGAAAAAAGGTAAGGAATGAAACACCAGAGTTTTCACTGCAATTGGAAAGAGAACAAGAGAAACTGGGGACTCACATTACACAGGTTATCATACAAAAACTCTGCAAGAACACTGAGGAATTCAAAGATACATACTGATAGTTCAAACAAAAGAAAAAAAGCCAGACTGCTCCTCCCTACCTGCTCTTCCCACAGCAATAAACACAAGTCAGTGCCAAAAGATGTTTCAGACCTGTCCAGACCAGCCTTCAGTTTGGTGAGAGCTTCTTCAGTTGTCTCAGGACAAAGGCCCTCTGTGTGCAGACAAACCTTTCACACACACATCCTACTCTTTCCCACTGAAAGGTATAATAGAGGTGTTAACAGATCCAGAGAAAATACCTGGAACAATACACACAGGCAAGTTTTGGGGTTTTTTCCCTCAAAAATAAAGTGAAGGAGTTTACCTTAGCAAATAATGCTTCTAGTGCTGGCTCATCTGTTTTCTGTCATGCTTTATATTTGAGTGCTACCTCTCAGAACAATCTTCACATCCACTTTTTACCAGCTTTAGAATGCATGAATAGCTGAATCCTTCAGGGGAACAAAGAGACAGCAGGTACAAAATCAGATGCACAGAGTGTAATCACAGCAGGGAGGGAGAAGGGAAGGTCACTCCTGAGCTACAGCTGGCAGGTCAGAGCAGGAAAGCACAATGGCTGAGCTGTAATCGAGCTTGTCATGGGGAAAGCCTTGGTCAGGGCAGCTGGCAAGGACTTCCTTCACCTTAGAACAGCAAGGAATTATTCTGGAACAGTCAGAGATCCAGAACACATCCCTGTGGAAAAGATACTGCTTGAGCAAGAAAAGCAAGTGCTCTGTTCTTATAATTCCATGTCATAACCTTCCATGACAAAACACTTCACCAGTGCTTTGTCCAAAACTAAAATGCACTAATCACACCCCAAAAGTCTACTCGAGAGTCACAGAATGCTGTTTGCTGGCTCAGTACATGCAGGTGGTCAGACACAGCTCTCCAGGCAAGTTTTGGACGCTGCAGCTCAAGGAAGACACGGCCCAGAGATTCCCAAAGGCAGCTCCAGAGGACTGAACAGCTCACTCTGTACAGTAACAAAAGGGCAAGAGGGCAGCAATTCTCAACTGCTGCACAGACATCAATGTCAGAAACCAGGAAAATCACAGTAATGGCAAGAACAATTACAGAGTTTCTAGGATCACCCAGGGACGATGAGGAAAGTCCATCACTGGAAGCTTTTAACAACTGCTTTGGACAAACATCTGCTGGGAAAGTTTGAATAGATCTGACCCAGCCTTGGGGCAGGAGGTCAGATTAGACAACATAAAGTCCCTTCTGACCCTGCAGCTCTTCGCTTGTAACAGAAATATGACAACAGAACACGTCAGCAGCAGCCCCAAAGCACACAAGCCTCCCTAATATTTCTGTCATACGCTGGAGAAACACTGTAAGGTCCCACGTGCAGCAGCTGCCTGTTCCCACATGGTACCTTCTCCCTCCATTCCTGGGGGAGAAATACAGGGAGAACACAAAGAGCTGGACTCACAGAACAGGCACGGGAAGAGGAGCTCCCCAGCACAGCCCTCCCAGCAACAAAGTCCCTCTCACATCCCACGGCATGGGAACAGGTACTAACAGGAGCCCATTCCCATTGTCCCTCCCATTTGTCCCCTTCTCATCTCACCCTGCAGTCTGAGCAGTTCTCTCTTTCTTCTCTTTAGGGCTTTCTTCTTTTCCTCCCTGGAATATTTTCATGTGTAAGATCTTCAGGACTGGATCCCTGCCCACCACAGCCCTGGATCCCACCCCAAAGGGAATCAGGGGACAAAAAGATTAATGACCCGGTGCTTCACTCCAGAGCCCGTGGTCACACTCAGCCCTTTGTCAAGCTCTCTCAAAGCCCAAACAGAGACACCAGATGCCACTGTGACACTGGAGCAATGGTGTGAGCTCCCCACGACTAGAAAAGGACATTTAATTTAGTCTGCTAGGAGCACTTTATGCTCCTGCAAGCATTAATGAATGACACAAAGTGCCCCCTGGGGTCAGAGCATGTGAGCAGCAGAGTGTGAACTGCAAACTCTGAAGTACCAACCTTTATCTCAGGGTTAAAGCTTGACCTATCAAAGTGGTTTTAAGAAATTTTGCTTCCTTGTCAGCCCCCCAACAACCCTCTTGGCTCATTCTTGAAAATCCAAAGTCAACCTCCAAGCTCTGTCTATGGAACAACAAGGGAGAAAAGTGACAGAAGTGGTCCCAAGGAGAAATATTCACACATGTGAGAGTTTTTGTGAGTACATCCCAGCTATAACCACACGTGTGTGTGTTTGTCAGTACACCCCGGCACATCTGAGGGCACAGTTATGCAATCCCAGAAAACTTAGATCCCAGTTTGCACTGTCCTTAAAGGACAGCCCTGACTGTACGTGTAGTGCTGACAGCACCAGTCATGGGACGGGCCAGGGACTGGATCCAACTCAGAAATGACCCCATAAAAATAACAATCTTCTGCCAGGGTGTGTAGGCTCCCTGACCAAGATCTCGCACCCACAGTCAAACAGAAGATGCACAGGAATAGGATGACTCCTTTTCCTAGAAGTAGCATCTTAAATCTGTGTAAGTCACCCGCCAGCCTGTGCTCTGACGGCTGAAAAGAGTTATGCAAGAGAGGAAACAAGCAGTCGGAGACAGGACAGCTCAGAGAAAACATCTCAGGGCAGCTCCACTCCTAAAGCCAGGCTATTGCAAAACAACCCTCATGCCAGGCTTCCCCAAAGGGTCTGTGAGCCTCAGGAGCTCAAGCAAAGGATTAGCAGGCACATCTTCCTGGCAGAGTCCTCTGGGATCACAAAAGTGACTGATTTCAAAAGAGAAAATCCTGTTAGAAGAAGACCGGAGATAAAAGCAGGAGGTTACATCTACATCCTGGAACATGCATCCCATGGGACAGGAGAATTTTTAATTCAGTTTCAGACTAAATACTCGTCCAACAGAAACATCAGGTGAGTATGCTTGAATGCTGCACTTGTGCAACCTCTTTGAGAGAAAATCCATTCCCCACCTGCCAAAATTAATTTAACTGAACCAACTCTTATAAAGGAAAAAAAAACTCCTCCTTTTCTATGCAATTCCCTGCTTAGGGATAGGCTAGGACTATCTGCTTCACCTAGCACAATGCATTTTCTGCCTACATCAGCTACAAGGGAGCTTGAGTAAGTACTTCACAACACAAATGATCCAAAACCAACGTGTTTTTTCTTCCCTCTTCTCAAAATGTGCCAACATCACCATATCCTGTCCAATGTTTCAGTCATTCGGTGCATGCCAGCAACCCACACTATTCCATGCCACTCAGCTCAGTCTAGAGGACACACTTAGAAAAATCTGGCATTATCAAGAATAATGAATGCTGAAGAAATTAATAACTAAGTGTCCATTCTTCAACAGTTATCTACATCCATTTAATTTTCTACTTCATCAGTCAGGAAAACAAATATTTTCTTTATTTCTTAAAAGGTAGTTCCTGCCTTTGAACTCACTAAGTACACACACACACACACACTAAAAGTGGAATTAAATCAACTTTTCAAGCCACCATAAAGGCTTTGCAGCCCTTGAATGACCTATTGGATAAAAGAAATGAAAGTTACCAAACCAAAAATTCCCCACAAGCTGAAATTGCCTGGGTTTACGTCAGCTCAGCTCTTTAGAGCCCTCCACAGCTGAGATCTCCTCACTCCCTTGCTGGCACTGATCTCTTCTGTGGCCCCCAGTGCTCCCTCCATCCTTCTCCTCCAGGAAGTGAGGGGAACGTGACTCACAGCATGATATGGAAAACTGCCCCAAAGAGGGAAAATCCAACAACAGCCCCGTGTAAATCACTACTCTGCGGCTGCAAAACCTGTCTCGCTCAGACCCAGCAAGCTGCCAGCCACCATCATTTGGAATTAGAGAGCACCAACAATAAGTGCCTTGTTTGACTGAGACTTTAAAGCAGGGCCTGATAGCAGAGAACTACCCGAGAATAGCTCAGGGATCAAACTCCAGCAGCAAAAGCAGGGAGGGGCTTTTTCACCCCTCTTGCATTACATTCCTGCTGCTGAGCTCATCACCTTCAGAGCAACCCAGGCCTTCCTCAGAGCCAAACCACTCCTGCTGCATCCTTACAATTTCCCTTCCATCCCATCCTCACAACCTCACAGCCCTGGCCCCAACACGTCACAAAACAAAAACTTCAAGCCACCATGAAAAATAACACCAAATCTGCACTTAAAACCAAGGGCATGATTAAAATTCACCAAACACCACCACATTCACTGCATTTAAAGATTTCCAGAGGAAAAGGTCACCGGAATATAGAGCACATCTCCCACAGCAAATGTCCTTGTCACACTGCCGGCTGGGTTCAGACAGCAAATACATTGTTACAAAAACCCAGTGTGCTGTGTTATCCACAGCTCAGGGCTGCTGGCTGAACCACAGAATGGTTTGGGTTGGAAGAGACATTAAAAATCATCTCATTCCCACACCCTGCCATGGGCAGGGGCACCATCCACTAGCCCAGGTTGCTCCAAGCCCTGTCCAACCTGGCCTTGGACACTTTCAGGGATGGGGCACCCACAGCTTCTGTGCAGGGCTTCATCACTGTCTGACTAAAGAATTCCTTCCTAATATCTAACCTAGAAGTCCCCTCTGTCAGTGGAAAGCCATTCCCTGTCACTCCAGGCTCTTATCCAGAATCCCTCTCCAGCTCTGTTGGAGCCCCTTTAGGCACTGGAAGGTCAAAGGTATCCCTCAGAGCTTTCTCTTCTCCAGGTGGACAGTTCTCTCAGCCTGCAGCCCTGCACTGTTCCTCCAGCCTGCAGCTCAACCCCATCCCAGGGCCCCTCAGGGACACTGGTTCTCATGGAAACACAAAAACAGGGCCTCAAACTGAGGTTCCTCCAAAGCCACTCTCCAGAGCAGAGCCACCTGCACCACACCAATGTGCTCCTCAGGTGCCACCAGGCTTATGCTGGTATCTGGAGTCGCCACAAAGATTTATTTTCCAAGTGGTTCATATTCCCACCCATGGTATTTCTGGAATCTTTTGTTAAAACAAGAAGAAACCACTGAAATTTTAGATTATAAAAAGAAAAAATAAATAAATAGGAGAGCTTTTCAACCAATTTCCACAGTGACTTCTATAAACTCAAGATTTATTGCAGTGCACACACCCACGTGCCCTCAACACGGAGCAAGGAATGCCCAGACACAGCGAAGCCAACGCAGCAACAGAGCCAATGAAAATGGGACACAAAAATCAAGGTAGCTGAAAATGTTCATGTTCCCTCAACAGAACGACAACAAAGAGAACAACACAGTCTGGAAACACCATAAAGGTGGCTTTGAAGTGTCACTTGTAAAACTATTTGTGTCTTAGGATTCCATAATTTGATTAATTGGTTGCATTTGGGATTTTTTATGGTTATGCTTTTATTCCCTATTCTCATGGTGGGTTACCATCTCTCTCCCACTTTACTGCTGGGCTTAGATCAGTTTTTGCATGCAAGCAGTTTTTGCATGGACAGATCCCTCAGCCACATCTTAAAGCCAGAAGTTTAGACTCTCCAGAGAAAGAAGAGTTCAAATCCATTCTTCACCCACATCAATTCCAAGAGGAGATCTTTACAGCCCTTTTATTTATTATTTACTACTCTAACACAATGTTTTAGCTCACCAACAGAACTAAAAAAAATCCCAGTTATTTAATTTCCATAGACTTGACTTCATTAACTTCTGGAGAGGACTAATGTTTGTGGCCAGTGGGAAGGAGTATTTCTACATTTTTCCATTTTCTGGTCTGTTAATTACAATTACTGAGAGAAGGAGACAGCGGTGAGATTTGTGTAACACAGCACGCTGTGTTTTAGTACTTAAAAAAAAAAAAAGAGAAAATAATTTCTCTCTCTTCTTTGTATAACCCAATCACACAAAGTAATTCCACATACTTCAGAAGTCAGCATCACAATCTTCCTTAGACACGCACTTGGGCCAGCAGGAATTTAGTTGGAGAACCTCAGATTCGATTAGAATGGATTACTTTTCAGTGAGATGACAGGAACAGAAAACATGAAACGATGGAAGTGGGGTTGAGAGACAGGCAGATACACTCCTGAGGCTGGCAGCAAGATGCAGGAATACTCCTCCAAGTTTCTGAGGCAGAGGTGGGCAGGGGTCCGATAGCTTTTGAGGATGGATGAATGAGAAAAACCCAAATTACAGTACTTGGGTAAGGTGGAGGTCAGTAAAAGGACCATCTACACCTCTGAGATGCTGTAGGGAGCCCAGAAACCACATATGCTGTTTGTAATGAATGTCAACAGTTAGACAGAGCTCTCCAAACTCTACCTCAACCTCTTCAATGCCACCAAGTCAACTGAGATTCCTCCATCCCAGAAAAACACCGAGTTTCAGAGACACCACAGCTGACTCGTGACACTTTGGTGGGAGAGACACAAAGGGGAGAAAGAGCTTCCAGCTCAAACCAGAGAGGGACAAGCACGAGTGCCAGCAGCAGGGCTGAGGACACGGGACCCCAGGACACGTGCAGCGTGTTTGTGGTGCTCCAGCCGCACGCTCCAGCGTTTCAGGGGAGCGTGGCACAAACAGGAACAGCTCCAGAGCTGCTGTTCCATGGAGCCAAAGGATGGAGAGGGATAAACGACCACAGCACCCAGCATTTTTAGAATTTAAAGACCTCTACACCCCCTTCCACACACAGCTTAGCCAAAATACCAGCTGGATGCTGCTCCAAACCCAAAGAAGTCCAGGTAAACATTTGATCAGCCACACAATGAATTGGATCCAGGCACTGAGTCAGACCCAAACCTGTTGGATTTTTTGCCAGCTCAGTAGTCATCCAAACAGGCTTCCTAGTCCGGCTACCCACTCCACAACAGTGGCATTAGGGAAAGGCAGTGCTGGTTTTTTTAATAGGCAAAGCCAGCTGAAACCACAGAGCTTGCTACTCCCTAAAAAACGCAGTACATCTGCTCCACAGCAGTGCCATAAAAGATTAGTAAGTGCTGGCCTAACAATCTGGAAAGGGAAAAGGACCTAGGAGAGCAAAATGTTATCACTAAGTCAATAAAACAACATCTGTAAAGGACTGAAAACATAACAGCATTCTTGCACAACACATAGAAATGCTCCTGGGCTGACTTCTTGGTCTCCACTAAACCTGTCTGGTAACTCTGGGAACAGGACTGCATCATGCAGGCTACGGGAAAAGTGGATCAACAGGGTGAGCTAAGGACAGGGCTCTGGGCTCGACTTTGTTTGTGCAGGATCACAGAGTGGACATGTGTTAGGTGACATATATGGTTTCACTTTTATGTAAAGCTCGTGTTTACATCTAATGTATCAGGCAATTACAGCTGGTCCCGGCACCAGGTTTGAGACAGCACGTCTATAATCCACGGAAAGCACTTTGTGGGATGAGCAGAGCAAGGATGCAGCTCTGTGTGTGGGGCTGAGAATGTAAATAAAAGCTTTGTTTTGAGTTTCCGTAACTGACAGTTGGCTCTGTGCATTTACTACCCGGCATTCGGAACTAATCCCTCATCTACCACATCTCAAAGAGGGAGCAATTCCGCACAAATCAATGGATTCGACTGAAAACGCCGGTGTGAGCCGCCAAGCCCCCGGCATTGTAACAGCTTTGTATAAACATGAAAACATGAAACGCAAACAAGCCGGGTGTGAGCCTTGGCCGCTCGTCATTCGCATCCCCAGCACGGTGACTTCCCCACTTAACCTCTCCTCTCGGTGTCATCACCGGGAACGCCGAGGCGGGGAATGCGGAGGCACGCGCGGACTCGTGTCACATGCGGGAGATTCACCGACATCAACACAGGGGAAGGGGGGGAAAAAACACCCAAACCGCCCCAAAATCTCAACACAACCATGCGCATTCTGCCCTCAGCCGAGAGAGGGATGCTTTCTCCCACGGTCCCCATAAAAAGCGGCAGGGATGACACTTGCTCTGCACCTGGGCTGGGGTGTCAAGGGGCGGAGGAAGGAGGGTCAGCAAATTCCTGGGGTGGTTTGGGGTGCGTGGGATGGGGCACAGCGAACGTCCCCTGGAGTAGTTTGGGGAGGTGAGACTGTGGGATGGGGGACGGGGAATGGCCCCTCAGGGCGCTGTGGATGGGGCACAGGGCTGGTTCCTCCGGGGTCATGTGTGGGATGGAGCACCGGGCTGAACCCTGAGGATGGTGTCTGGGACGTGGCACAGGGCTGAACCCTCAGGATGGTGTCTGGGAAGGGGCACAGGGCTGAACCCTCAGGATGGTGTTTGGGACGGGGCACAGGGCTGAACCCTCAGGATGGTGTCTGGGAAGGGGCACAGGGCTGAACCCTCAGGATGGTGTTTGGGATGGGGCACAGGGCTGAACTCTCAGGGTGGTGTTTGGGATGGGGCACAGGGCTGAACCCTCAGGATGGTGTTTGGGACGGGGCACAGGGCTGAACCCTGAGGGTGGTGTTTGGGATGGGGCACCGGGCTGAACCCTCAGGATGGTGTTTGGGATGGGGCACAGGGCTGACCCCTCAGGGTGGTGTTTGGGATGGGGCATCGGGTTGAATCCTGAGGGTGGTGTTTGGGATGGGGCACAGGACTGACCCCTCGGGCAGGTGTGCGGGACGGGGCACCGAGAACGGCCCCCAGAGCGGCTCGGCGAGCTGGGCGTGTGGGACGGGTCCCGGCTCTGTGCCCCCAGACAAAGCCCCCCGCCCTCTCCCCGCCGCTGCCCGGGCGCTCTGTGCGGGGACGGAGTCGGGCAGCCCCGCCGAGGCGGCACCGGCCCTCCCGCCGCAGGTGCGGACTGAGGGGGCCGAGGGGACGCTCCGAGGGGACCGGGGCCGCCTCCCGCCGCGTACCTCTCTGTGCGGTGCCGGAGGGGACTGTCGGGGTCGGGGCGCCCGCCCGGCTCTCGCCTCGCTGCCTCCCGCGGCTGAGCGGCTCCCGGCGCGGCTGAGCGGCGGCTGCGGGCACTGCGGGCCGAGAACCAGCGCCGGCCTGTTTTCCAGCCGCCTCCCCTGCGGCCCGCCCCGGCTCCGCCTCGAGCATCCCCCGCCTCCGCCTCCTCCTCTTTCCCCTTCTCCGCCTCCTGCGCCGCCTCCTCCGCCCCGCTCCTGGTCTTGAGCAATTTGAACGTGAAACTCTTAAGGATATCAGCGGCTGTTTGGTGAAGTAAGCGTGTTAAACCTAATTTTCTTCCTAAGCGAGACGGGTCTTTTTCACCTTTTGCGGTTGCCGCTGTACTTCAAGGCTGCTTTGATACCCCTGCTCCGGGGCGTTCACCGAACTACAGAGAGGACCCAGTGTGGAAAATAGCTTCATTCCTGCCCGAGTTTTTTCCTATTCCTGTCCAAACAATGAAATTAATCTCATCGGAGTCCGTCTCACAATTAAAGCCCAGCCTGTGGTCCAGAAAAACACAGCCCTCCAAAGTCCTCCCCAAACACCGTCACAATTTCTTATCTCTCACCATCTGGTTTCTGCCACTCGCTGATATCAGTGTTCACCCAGTTGCATGGGGCAGTGTGATATACCGAAAAAAAAAAATTATAGAAAATCAAAAATAGGCATAGCTTTAAACTTTTTTTCTTAAAGTTTAAATGTCTTTAAACTTTAAACTTTAGCTTGAAGACCCCTAAAAGCTAGCGAAGGACCTTCTCCAACAGATATATATACACATACTATCATATATAATGTATATGCAATGTAAATATATGTATACATAATATATATATGTACTACATATATATTACAATATACATTTATATATTTATAAAAAATAAACATTTTGTGTGTATCTATATATATTTTATATATACATACATATACATACTAAATGTATATTGGACACCCCAGTCGTGGAAATGTTTAAGATCAGTTTGGACAAAGCTCTGAGCAACCTGTTCTAGTGGAAGGTGTCCCTGCCCATGGCAGGGGGTTGGAACACGAAGATCTTTAATGTTCCTTCCAACCCAAACCATTCTGCAATTCTGTGTATAATAAGAATACTCTCAAGTGGCTCTGGGCACAGGGCCTGTGCCATGGAGGCTTCTTCCAAATGGATGGGAAAGCCAAAAAAATCCAGTTCCAGTATCACAGTTTGGGAGTTGGCACTCAGAGCCCTAAAGCAAAGGAAAGATGTCCCTGTTCCTTCTGAATTCGATGCCTTTCATGCAGCTGCAGGGCAAAAGTCTCCTCTCCAAGCAGCAGCCCCATAAACACAGGTTTTATCCAAGCGGCAGCCCTGTTTATTAAATTACAGCTTCTTTCCAAAAAAAGTTTGTGACCAGGATTGAGCAATGTGTAACTCACGGGATGCGGGTCCACCATGGAGCTGGAGCACTCAGACATCCCGCAGCCTTCCCATTAAACGCTGGCTGAAATTGCTTTTGGATGCCTGGAGGGAAAGTCTGGAGGAAAGACTTGGATGGAAATCAGTCATGTCTGCATGCTGCCTTCAAGCATTTTAAGGTTTTATAAAACACGCTCAGCCGCCTGCCAGAGGTTTGCACCTGCACGGCTGGGCTGAGGTTGCTGAGCCAGCCAAAACATCTGGGGAAAACAGCAAGAATAATGTGGATTTGGGGTTCCCAGCTTCCCTCAGATACCAGACAACTGTGCAGACTTTTCAATTTCATATGTGCAGTGTTTACAGGTTGTTTTTCTCCAGACTTTGAGCTTCCCTGACTGCCCTTCAGTGCTGCCATCACCGCTGGACTTAAAACCCTTCAAAGCCCCTCGAAGCACCCAGATGCTGAAGCCACTGTAAATGTTTGACGGTCAGTGTGGGACAAGGGACAATAGAAGAAGGATATAAAGCTTTTAGAGCTTCCAAAGGAGCAGCATGAAACTGGGGAAGGCTCTAGAGGGAAAGCCTTACAAGGGGTGGCTGAAGTCCTTTAGTTTGTTCAGCTTGAGACTGAAGAGATGCCTCACCATGGTCTGCAGCTTCTTTAGGAAGGGAAGTAGAGAGGCAGCTCTCATCTCTGTTCTCTGGTGACCACTGACAGGACCCAAGAAAATGGCATGAAGCTGTTTCAGGTGGAGTTTAGTTGGATATCAGGGAAAGGTTCTTCCCCAGAGGGTGCTGGGCACTGCCCAGGCTCCCCAGGGAATGGGCACAGGCCCAAGGCTGCCAGAACTCCAGGAGAGTTTGGACAACACTCCCAGGAGCAGGATAGGATTGTTGGGGTTGTCATGTGCCAGAGGGGCCAGAAATTGGAGTGGTTAGTCCTTGTGGGTCCCTTCCAAGTCAGAATATTCTGTGATTCTATGGCCACACACTGTTTGGGACGTGGTTTGTGAGCCTCCACCCAGGAGCCGGCCTGTGCCTGGTGGTGGGCTCTGCCCTCCCACACCTGCCTCACAGCCTCAGCACTGGGCATCCACCGAGCCTACAGATGGAAGCAGAGCTTTGTGAATTAAAGGACTTCAGGGAAATGATCCCTATCCCTGTTCTAACCAGCTCTATCTGGAAAGAGAGGATTTGGCAACAAGGCTGGAAAGAGCAGCCTTTCCCACCAGACCGGACAAAGGCAGAGGTGATAAGGAAATAGGGACAGTTTGATGGTCCAGCTTGGAGATCCTTATCTGCAGAGGATGGAAGGGAAGCCAGGATTTCCTGCCTGGAGTCCTCAGCATCTCACAGAGCAACACCTGCCCCTCAGGGCTGCCTCAAATCCAGGCCGTGTTTGTTCATAGGCAAAGATGAGGCACAAAGGACAGACTGGTGCCCCCTGAACCCACAGAGAAGCTGAGCCATGAGGGATGCTTGTCACCCAGCAGCTGGGAAAGCTGGGGAGCCAACTCCTACTGAATGGCACTTCTATTTCCTCCACAGCAAATAAACAACTGTGCTGCAGGGCTGCACCAGTTCTGAGCTCGCCTGGCTGCAATGCGAAGGATTTGAACTAAATCTAGCAAGCTCTGGGTATTAGGAGTCCCCTGGGCTCTACCCTCTTTCTCCAGTTTAGATTTGGCAACAGAGCCAGCCCTAAACCCTAGGAATGCTTGTGAGGCGTTTTAAGGGTAGACAGAAATGCAATTACCTGTGGGAAAATAAAGCTAAAAAACCTTGCAAGTCCATGTTTAATACAGCGTTCGATGCATTAAGGAAGAGTAATTGACAGATATGACTGGGGCTGGTGCCTTTTGCAGACAGTAGTCCCAAGGAAACCTGATGAAATCCTAAAATCAGCATTTTTTTATGCCTTTGACATTTGTTTTCTACAAGCAGACCACACAGTGAATAAAGCATCTTTCCTGGGAAGCACTCTTGAAGGACAGGTTTATGACTGAAATGTAAAGCAAATGGTAAAAGTCTGGAGAGCTTAACCTATAAAAACAGGGAGGACAAAGACCTTGTGCAACCTGAAAAGATTGCCCAGAGCTGCAATCCAGAGATGTAATCAATGTGAAGAAAGAAAAGTGAAGGAAGGTTTTTTTGCACCACAGAATGGACAGAAATAGCTCAGGTCTCATGTCCTTCCACACACACCTTCAGATGGGGAAGGAATTCCAGAAAACAAATCAGGAGAGCTCATGGTGGGCACATGGAGGGTGAGAGGGTACCTGGGCACTCTGTGAAGTTGTATTTTTAGGTTTGGGCAGGTTTGAAGTCTAGCCAAGGAGATCTATTGGATTGACTGATGCTGCTTTTTTTTAATATTTTCTGCCAAGCAAAATAATGACTTAAAGCCATTAAGTGATTGTTCTCTAGATTCCTATTGACCAACATAATGCCCCATTCCTAGAACTGTCAGGTGAGATGAGCATTAAGCCTGGCATGAAGCTTTTTTTAGAAAAATAAGGATCCAGCTGGCTGAAAAAGGGAGCAAGACTAGCAGATAAAAACAAGCAGCCCAGAGTACCCCTCTGTGCTCCAAAACACCACATTTCTGATGTTTGGCGTAAAAAGGTTTTGCCTTTTACTGTTGTTGCACAGCATTTTTCATCCTCAGATTAAAAAATGTTGGGAAAATTGCTGTTATCTACTTGAAGTCAGGAATCTCCATACAAAGACCCCCCAATATGAGCCACAGGGTGTGCTGTGCTTCAGAGGTTGCCCACTTTTCCCAAGATTTGGCTTTGGCATTAGGAGTGTGTCTGCAGTGAAAAGGCCTCATGAGTTTGGGTCAAGTTTTTGGAGAATCCACTCCCACACTGACATCTGGCAGGACCCTCATGAAGCTAAAATATAACTTGAACAGAAAATATGTAAATCAGAAAAGGGGTTTCCAGTTTTCTAAGCCAGGAATTATTATCCTAAGGGTACCTGGGTACTGATTTTGGCTCCTGCTCTGGGCAGGGTGACACACAGTGACAAAGCTGCTTGTGTTTCCCTAAGCAGGACACCACGTACAGTCTGAAAAATTACCTGTGTTAAATAACTACAGCAACTCCAAACAAGCCCAGCTGGCTTTTCCATCCTCTGCACTGTTTGTTTACTAGAGAAAGACTAATCCCTTTTACCTGCAAAGCAAACTTACCATGAAGGCCCACACATAATGCTTTATTATCTTTCCATCCGTCCATAATACGGAATTTCCATGATTCATTCACCCACTTGAGGAACACTTGAGCACTCAAACAAAAACATACATTCCCAGGAGAAAAAAAAAAAAAAAAAAACAAACAAAAAAAACCAACCAAACCCACGTCCGGTGCAGGAGACAGAAACATTCTAACATAAATACAAAATCCCACCAGAAATTTTATCTGAAGCAAGGCTGTGGCTCACAAGCACAACAAGGAAGGACAGAGATCAAACAATATTGCCTCTTGTGGGTGTTTTCCCCTTTTCCTCACAATCCCCTGACAATAAGTCAATTCAAGGTTTTACCAAGACTACAAAGGGAACCTGAAAGCCCAGCAGCCTCCCTTGGAAAGCAAATTCAGGCTACAGGCAGTTTCAAAAGTCACTTCAGAGAGTCTGCCCTTTGCTAAAAAAGTCTTTGTGACCTTCCAGTCATCCCAGTGTAGCTGCAGCAGTTCATGGGAATGAGTAACAATGACCTTTGCTATTTGACAGGCTGTCCAAGTGACAGGGAGCTTTCTCATAAATATTTCCCCTTGATGATGAACGATGTGGACACAGAACAACCACCCAGCTCACCTTTGTGGTTAAAAATAAAACTAGACCAGGTGAGAAGGAGAAATTCCCCTCCCATGTTTGTTCATCCTCATTCCCTTCTAGGAAGGCAATTCCTGGAATGAGACTGCTCAAGCAGTAATTTCTTCTAATGTCCTGAGAGCTATAGGATTTGCCACTTTCCTACATGGATTCTGGAAGGATATAGCTGCTGAGAAAATTATCCAATCTCAACAATATGAAAAAATCCATGTATGGAAGATCCTTTGCAATCCTCAATAAATTGGGGTAGCAATCACACACCCCAAAAACTTGAAATGTGCTGCTCTTTCTGGCTTATATCTGTCAAGCTTCAAGTCCCAATTACTTATTCTTACCACAAATTTCCCTCTGCTAAATTTAAAAATCCTTCATGATTCCATTTCTGTGAGTTCTTGTACCTAAAGTGCCCTTTTGGTTTCATTTGCATGAGGAAAATTGGAAATGCTTTCCCTGGAGCACAGGCAGGAGGCAGATTAAAAGGTGGCACTATCTTCTCCACACACCTGTGTGCTGGCCAGGGAACAACCTGAGTCTCCACAAGTGGGAGAAAAAGTGGGAGGACTCACCACTCTCAGCTCCCAGCTATTTTCTGTCAGGGGCTTTGTGGGGTAGACATTGTTCCCCTGTTTTTAATAATCTTCTTTGGATTTGTTTCCATGAGCTGGTTTGCTTTCTTCAGGTAAATATTGACAATGAATCAAGGAATAATATCAGTGGCACATCCTTTGATTTGCAAGGAGCTGGTTATTTCCATTCATCAGAGAATCATGGATTCATGGAATGGTTTGGATTGGTAGGGACCTAAAAGTTCATCCTGTTTCAATCCCCTGCCATGGGCAGGGACACCTTCCACTAGCCCAGGTCACTCCAAGCCCTGTCCAACCTGGCCTTGGACACTTTCAGGGATGAGGCAGCCACAGCTTCTCTGGGCAACCTGCGCTCAGCACCCTCACAGAGAAGATTTTCTTCCCAATATCCCATCTATCCCTGCTCTCTGGCAGTGGGAAGCCATTCCCCTTGTCCTGTCACTCCATGCCCTTGTCCAAAGTCCCTCTCCAGTTCTCCTGGAGCCCCTCAGGCACTGGAAGGGGCTCTGAGCTCTCACTGGAGACTTCTCCAAGCTGAACACCACCAGCTTTCTCAGCCTTTCCTCTTTGGAGAGGCACTCCAACCCTCAGTGTTCTTATGTCCTTATATTGTGTGACACAGTCAACAGCTGGATTCTCAGAAATGTATCACTATTCTGTGCACCTCTAGCACATCCCTCACAACTTATCCCCAGGAGATCCAGTCTTGTCTCACCCAACATGCCTTCTTGTGAAAGCTGCTATGAACACTTACACCCCTTTGTCGCCAATTCAGCGCAGTTTGCGTGAAACCACAATCACTCAAACTATTCTGAACACAAAAAGAATCCAGGAAATGAATATTTGGCAGGTGCAAAGGAACAGGGTTGGATGTGGAAATCTGGGAGGAGGCTTTGCTGCTGACGGCAGCACAGCTCCTGCCTTTATCTCACAGCAGGTAGAGGAAAGCACCATGAGAAAATGCAGACTACTCCCATTTTTGATCTCCAGCACTGGCCAGGTGTTTCAATAATCAAAGAGAGTAATATATCTCTCTTCCAGGCATTATGTTACTGGTTTGGCTGTTTCCCTTCAAAAGCCAAGGGCTGATACCTGCAAAAGCCAGAGAATGATCCTGAGAACCCCTTTTGTTTCCATCCCAGCCTCTGCAGCCCCTGCCTCCCCTCCTGTGCCTTGGCAGTGCCCACAGCAGCCTCAGCCCTTCTCCCTGCCCAGAGCAGCTCCGTTTTCCTGCTGTGCCCTGTTCCCTGCCCGTGCCTGGCTCCCAGCTCCTGAGGGTGCCCAGTTCTGCAGCCCTGAGCACAGAGGCTGCCTTTGTGCCCCGCACGTGTTGGCTGCCAAGGGCTGTGAGCCATGCTGGCACTGCGCTCCCTAAAAATAGCCTTGCCCCACGGATAACCTGCCGCCTCTCCCACTGGCAGGTCTTAAAGATAAACCCTCCTATAAACCTGCAAAAAAAATGAGGTGAGGGACACTCCTGGGGTGGAGAGGAAAGCTCTGAAGGAACAGCCTAAGAGGGGTAATAAAGAGCACAGGCTTGGTACAGCCACAAAAGCAGTGCCAGGACGCCTGGGGAGCAAGTGCTGTGTATAACCTGCACACAGACGTAATGCAACAACTGCTGAGCTGCAGGGGGCTCTTTTACAGTCAGCTCCAAGTTCTGTGTGTGGAGACACAACCCTGCCAGCAAAAGTAATCCAAAAGAACAGCAATCCATCTGAAAAAGCTGAAAAAACACTTCTTCTTTACCTAGGGATGCGTATTTTGGATACAAAATACACCCAGATAGCATTTTTGCCCTTCCACAACTTGTAATATATCCATTGACTCTTTCACATTTTATTTTAATAACAGGGGAGTCAAGTGAGCTCGATTGACGGGCTGGTTCCCAGGGAAACATGAGCAACTTATTTCTCTTAAGTAGCAGGCACAAATGTTTCCTGTGTTAAACTGCACAGCCTGCTGTGACATTCAGATCTCCAGGATATAATCTCAAAAGAACAGAATGTGTTTGCCTGGCTCTGAGGTGGGGAAGGAGAGAGGTAGCAGCACACTACAGCTGGTGATAGGTGCGAGCAGGGATCTGGCACCCAAATAATTTTTGAGGAGCTATGTCCCTTGTCCCAGTCCCCAAAGGAATGGCAAAGCAAGAGTTAAAAAAAATTAAAATTTAAAAAAAAAAGGTAAAATAAAACTCTCCCAGTGTTGCTGGGAGAGAAATGGAAAAAGAGAAATCAGTAATAGCAAGCCTTTAAAATCTCAGTCAAAATGCCAGGCTGGCTGCCCAGTGTTGCTGGGACACATTAGGGAATAAAAAGAGCCACAGTGCTCAGGCTCCATCCAGCTTGGAAGCTGCTCTGGCTGGTGCAGATGAAGGTAGGAACAGACTTGGAAAAGAAAATGTAAAAGAAAGCTGAACATCCTCATAAGGTGCTCTCTGGTATCATTTGGAGCACCTCAAACCTTTAAAGGACACTTTCCTGCCCCTGGTGCCCGGGGATGCTGTTCCCAACTCTGCTCACATGGTGCAAAGTACCATGACTTCAGTGGCCAAGCTCATTTTTCTTCCTGCTGCTTCAGGTTAAAGTGATGGGAAAAGAAAATAAAAGCAGTGGCCACGAGGAGTTGCTCAAGGTTGGGTCTGTTGGAATTTGAAGTGCAAGGAACTCCCAGAACTTTGTTCCCCACAAGTAAATTATCGCAGGGTCAAACACACAAAACACATCTCCCCAAAGCTCTCCTTGCCTTCTTTATATTCACCTCAAGGGATGTCCTGAGCCTGCTGGGATTTATCTGCTTAGTAAATCCCAAAAGTTATCTCTCCATAAATTCCATCATCTCTCAGTTGCCCATTTACCTCCTGAACCTTTTTATATCCACAATATCCTTCAGAAAGACATTTCCAGATCAGCTACCCATTGCACGAGGAACCATCTTCATGGAGGTATCCCACTAATTTCATTTTCTGGCCACTAGTTCCTGTAGAGTCAAGACACTGGCTGGCTGTTCCCTCACTACCCTGTCCCTGAACACAGGATTTTTCCATTCCTCATTTTTGTGTTCTTTCAGTTCTCCTTTTACTTATCTGAGCCAATATTAAAGTGAGCAGGTGATAATTTGGCCTTGGAACAACTTTTTCCCCCTCCTTGCACAATTTCCTTTCTGGTTGAAAAGAAAAAAAAACTAAACTTTTTTTTTTCCTCTGTTTTCTTAGAATTCAGAAGCAAAAAAAGAAAAAAAAATCATGAAATACAGGGTTTGCTTGCCAAAGTTTCCAGGTGCCCAAAGTCTTGTTACTGGGATGCTGAACAAACAGCCTTCAAACACAATCCCTGCCTTTGCTCTGCCAGCTGGAAACACAGGTCACTCTGCACCCAGACGCCACCTCGGAGCACAGATATTCCACTGAGAAAAACTCTCCTTTCATCAGGCAAAGAACGCCAGAAAGGAACCTGGATTTTTTTAACTGAGATCCTGGAGTAGTTTGCTCACCAAGGAATATTTTCTGTGAGGTCTCTGTCCTCGTCAGTGACTCAGCTCAGCAAACAGCGCGGGTGATTCATCGCTCCGGAGCGTGCCAGCAGTGGCTGGAGACCTGTGTGCTGCTGAGTCTGTTCCTCAGCAGGAAACAACCTTAATAAATGACATCAGCAGCGTGATTCAGTCAGTAGGAGCATGGATTGCAAGGCTCCCACTCAGATTCCCCTTCCCCAGCCAGCTTTTTCTCTCCTGTGCCCCTCAGCTGTTGGCTCCATGCAAGGACTGGCTCCTGCTGCACAATTAAGAGCAGCCTCTGAGCTGGGCTGTTATGCAAACACCAAAGTGGCTGAAAGAAGGAAGATTTAGATGGGATATTGGGAAGGAATTGTTCCCTGTGAGGGTGGTGAGAACCTGGCACAGGGTGCCCAGAGAAGCTGTGGCTGCTCCATCCCTGGAAGTGCCCAAGGCCAGGTTGGACAGTGCTTGGAGCAACCTGGGATCATGGAAGGTGTCCCTGCCCATGGCAGGGGATTGGAACAAGATGATCTTCAAGGTCCTTTCCAACCCAAGCCATTCCATGATTCTACAATTCCATGACTGCATGGTGAATTCACTCGAACAACAGAATTCAAACCATTTCCCTGAACTTTTCATGAATAAACAGTAGAAAAATAAAGTTACCAAAAGAAAATGAAGTGGACCGACCACAAAAGATAACAGGCTATCGTTCATGGAATTACTTGCTCACAGATGCTCATCTCCAGTCCACTTCCAACTGGAAATATCTTGTGAGGTCATTGAAACAAATCAAAATAGGAGATGCGGCAGACTTTTAGTGCAGAAAAGTCTGATTTTCTCTCAGAAATCGTGAGAGTGCATTAAAAAAGTCATTCCTTTTCACTGCATTCAGGACAAACACCCAAACACCCAGCAGCTCTCCACATCCTGATGTTTCAGGTTTGTCTGAGTCTTGCAGATATTTTCCACAGAAACAGAAAAAAAGTTGTCTTGAATAAAATAACCACAGCCTTACGCAACTTAACTCTTCAGAACTAAGAATGGATGAAGCAAGCAGCTTATGCCCAATTTTCTTATTTTCTTCCTAAATATGAAGGGCATTTCACATCTTTTTGCAATTGCCCCTGTACACCTGCTGCCAACACATTGTACAACCCACAGAGCACACCAAACATGGCAAAATACTTAATTCCTGTACTATTTTTTCCTTTTCCTGTCCAGATAATAAAATTTATCTCATCAGAGTTCATGTCACAACCAAATCCCAGCCTGGGGACCAGAAGACCAGAGCCCACCACAATCCTACCCAAAAACCATCAGTTTTTTTTTATCTCCCAGCATTTGTTATCTGCCACTCAGACACATCAGTGCTTATGCAGTTCCACAAGGCACTGGGATATATAGAAGAAAAAAAAAACCTATTAAAAAATCAAAATCAGGCATAGCTTTAAACTTTTTTCAGCTCAAAGACCCCTGAAAGCCAGCAGAGAATCAGCTCCCACTTGTGCATAGCTCAACATACAACCCAATGTCCTGCTCATCTTTTTACCTTTTGTTGAATCTTGCTGGTGGTGGAGGTGGCTCAAAGCAGGTCCCTTTAAATCCTTTGTTGTGTTTGCACAAGTGGAAAACAGCTCCTATAAAAAAAAAAATCCCTTGCGTGTGCCAAGCCGTGTGTAGAGATTATGAATCACTAAATGGCAGCCACGTGTCAGCAAAAGTAGCAGGAAGTGTCTTGCCTTTGACCTTTATTTATTGTAGCAAGAACACTTCGTAGCATATAGTTATAGAGATCTAATCATCCCTGCTAGCCAAGGAACATCGGATCTGTTGCCTGCATAGTATGTTTTGGCTATTAAAATTAAATTAAAACAAGAATATTCAGCTTATCTGGCTAATATTTTTCAGTCAGGAGAGACTCGGAGAGAGGCCTTTCAGTTTGTTGCCCTTGTGTGTTTGGAAGGCAGAGAATTCCTCTGGAGATTCCCTGGGCTTGTAAAGGGAATGGAGGGATTTGAAATCAGGGTGAGCCTGGTGGCCTTTGGCCCACCTCTCTCATTCCAACACACATCCTTGTTCCGCAGAACTGAGCTGTGAGGCTGGGAAGCAGGAACGTGCTGACCCCTCTCCTTGCTGCACTCGGGGAATCTGATAAATGCCCTTATTTTTTACTAAATCCCACACATCAGAGAGCATTGCTAAATTCAGACAAAGCACCTCCAGGCTGCAGTCCAGGGGAGAACCTGGAGATCTTCCTGAATTATGCTGCTTTGTAAGGGCTGTGCCTGGCTCTTCCTCAGGTGCAAAAGAGAATTTTGAGATCTTTCCACATTAAGGGCAGCCAGGGTGCTTTTCCCACAGGAGAGGGGGGTGCAGTGGGGTCCTGAAGCATAAAGATCCATCCCTTAGGATCCCCAGACCTTTCTGCTGACCTGTCACTGAGGTAACCCATCAAGGAGATCACAGAATCACATATTCTTAGAATCACAGAATGGTTTAAGTTGGAAGAAATCTGAAAGGCCACTTAGTTCCAACCCCCTGCTATGGGCAGGGACACCTTCCACTATCCCAGGTGGCTCAAAGCTCTGTCCAGCCTGGTGTTGGATACTTTCAGGAATGGGGCAGACACAATAATCCATAATAATGCCATCTGTCCATAATCATGCCATCCATCACTATGTGCTGACTGTCCTGTGCCCACCAGACTCTGCACTTGGAAATTCAAACCTGCCAGGAGAAGAGAGCACCAGTCTCTGCTGCTCCATGGTCTTTCTCTGCCTTCCAGTGGGATCCTCTCCATGAACCCTCAGACAGAGTCCAGAGTCCCTCACCTGGATTTTTTTTAAATTAAAGCTCTCCTAATGACATAGAGGTCTCTATTCTACTTTTGACGTACGTCAGAGGTGCAAGAGCAGCCTGTGACCTTCCTTCCTTCACTGGGGTCTCCCTGCTTGGTCAAACCAAGCAAGAAACTGAGTGTTTGGTGGTCAGTGCTACTGACACCAGGGTCAGCTGGTGGCCACTCCCAGAGGTGGCACGTAGCAACAGGATCAGGCCTTTAACCATACTGTTCTCCATGGACTCCCATTGCCCCCCCTCAAAATCCTTTTGTGGCTCTTTCCTACACTTCTCCTCCCCCTGCTTTTTCTGGTTCAATATTGATTTGATCCCTGTGTTCCATCCACCCCATCCAGGGGCTTCAGCTGTGACCCCACACCCCACAGGCACATTCTTGGAAAGGGTGCACACACCCTGATGCTGGGGTGGCTGCAGGAACCACCCTTGACATCATCACCTTCCCCACGTCTTCCACTGTCACACAGGAGGTTGTGAAAGCCTCTTTGGCACCACAGCTGCATATTTGGGTGGCTGGGGAGGAGACTCCTCCTCCAAACCAGGAGTGCAAGGAGATGTTGTGTCTCCAGAAGAGCAGGGTCAGAGGGTGGCTTGGCAGCACCTGGATTTGTCCAAGGATCCCCCTGGCTGGCAGCACGGAGCTTGCTGCTTCTTTACAAAGTCCCTCATTCCTGCAGGATGCAGGTGGGACAAGAGGTGTTGTTCAGCCCAAACACTCCCAGCAGAGAGGAATCCATCCTCAAATGACATCCCTGTAGGACGTGATTCCTGGAGGTTACCCCAGGCATCCTGTGTAGGTGTGGACAACGCATGACTCTTGCTTTTGGTGGTGGCTGTGGCCGTTTTACAGTCAGGGCAGGGTCTGGATGCCAGAGCTCACTGGTTTTATCAGATGCCAGAAAACATCTCATTTCTGTGCTGATGCATTTTGTCCACCTGAGGTGTTTCTAGGACAAGGGACATCGCCAGCTCACACCTTGTCATCAGGAGTGTCCAAATCCTCATCACCCTTCCTAAGCCCCACCCTTGCAGTTGCTCAATAAGTGGAGAAACCCAGATTTTTATCAAGTCACATACACACCAAAATCCATTGAAATTTTCCAGCCTTCAGCTGAAGGCCTAAATTATGACTTCCAAACTCCTGGAGCCTCCCTGCAATCCCTTGAGGAGCACGTGAATTCTACAGCAGGAATGTTTTGTTGCTTCCACATTGTAGGCTTCTGGACAGCCAAGTCAAAAGTGCTACATTAACATGAAAAATTAACTTCTTCTTTTATAAAGCAGTTGAATCTCAGAGGATTTTAGAGGCTAATGAAGGATCTGGAGAGTGACTTCATGGGCTCTGCTCTGCAGAGCAACATCCAGAGGGGAAAGCAAAGGCATCCAGCCTGACTTTGGGCTGGGGAGAGCTACTACAAACCCCATACAGAAGGCAAAAGGGAGATAACCCTGCAAATTCCTTTTTCCAGACATGTGCACCTTGCTTGGCCCCTTCAGTCTCACCCTGCAGGGACAAAAGGAGGAGTGGAGAGAGAACAATAGTTCAACATGAACAATAGTTCAACATGCAACAAAGCTGACAATGCCTAATGATTCCATGTGGAATTGTGCCTTATGATCCCACTCTGGTGCAAGTCAACCACCAGCTTATATTTGTGGCTCTTGCCGTGAAATCTGGTGGAAGTTGGTCAAATTCTTCAAGGAAGGTAAAGAACAAAGGTCACATATGAAGCCAGGCCTCTTGTGCAAAGTGTGCTCACAAATGTTTCCTTAGGAGACCAAGATAAAGCCATGTTCATGGCAGAAATCCATGGAAACAAGCTCAGTGGGGACAGGGGAGCCAGGGCAGAGAGCCAGAGCCTTTATCCAAGAGTGACAGGTTATTCAGGTCTGGGATGAGGTTACACCCAAGGGGTGGGATGGACAGCATGATGCTGTCATGTTTCCTAACACCACACAGAGCTAGTCAGGATGCTTGGGAATTTTCCAGGCCAACTTTTTTTTTTTTTTTTTTTCCCCATCAGAATGTCAGATTTGTGGAAAGCTGGACATTTCACAGAAAACATATTGCGTTTGTTGAACTTCTGATACAGCACAGCCAGGGACATGTTACCACTGGACAGGACAAATTTCCATCAGGAAGCTGACTGCCAGTTCATGGGATGGTGTGAGGAGCTCCTCACAAACCAATTCCTCCATCCTCCCATGGAGCCAGGCTTGTTGATTTGCAGTCAGGATCCCAGCTGATGACTTGAGGAGCTCAAGACTTCTCCAAAAGTCTCTCCTGCAGCTCCTGATCAAATAATGGGATCATCTTGGCAGTTCATGGCCCTGGAGCACCTACAAATTCATCCCAACTCACATTATCCCTAAGCTGTTGGGCTGTAGGAAGCTTCACTGCCCCATCAGTCAGGTAACCCAATGACCAAAGCAGACCTAAATCCATTTGCATTGGTTGAAGTCGTTGCTCCTTCTTTTACCCTTAAAAATCCCTGCCCTGCCCCTATTCCCATGGCTCCCATGACAAGACAGCACACAGAAACCCCCAAACCAATCAGGCCAGGCCAGTCCATTACCCTGCTCCAGCCTCTCTTTGCAAACAAAGAGAGGTCCTTAGAGCCACCTGTCCATATGTCCAGTCACATTTCCTGCCTGGAGCTACTTTCTCCAGGGCTTAGACCTTCCCATTTCACTGTGTAAAACAAGGCCATGGGCTTTTTCCTCTACAAAAGGTCAAGCAGGTCCTTCATACCTTTTGAACCAGCTACAAATGATCTCATTAAGCAGGACTGCAGTCACATTGCCAGAGTCATTGTCCCCAGGAAGCAGTTCCTGGTTAAATGCTGTGGGCTCTTGTCTATTCTTGCCTGGAATAGATTAACCATGTCCCCTCTGAACTGGGATTGCTGCATGTCTTTTCTGGGTCACCTGTTCCTTCAGCTCAAAGACCTTGTGAGAGCTGTCCTCAACCCCCCCAGAGTGGTGCCCAGGGTATGTGCAGAATGCCCTTGGACAAAACCTTGGGCATATGGGCATGGCAGATGGTGCAGGAATGCTGGAGTGGTGCTGGAGAGCCCTGGCAAGAGCCAGGCTTCAACTTGAATGCTTTAAGCCAAGATGCCCAAACGAGGAAGGAGGGGAATGAAGCCACAGGCTGTGTGCAGCCCCCAGGCACAGGTTCCTCAGCCCCAGCATGAGCCCAGAGCTGACAAACATGTGCCAGGACACGTCCCCATGGTCAGGGATTGTGTCAGTGCCCATTCCAAGCTGCAGCTCACAGCTGTCACCACGCTCAGTGGGTTGCTGGTCTCAATCCAGGCATTGGTTCCCTGCCCCAGGACAGATCCAGTAGCTACATCCCCTGCTGGGGGCTCAGCCCCCACCCAGCCTGGCTGTCCCAGAGGTGCTGGCAATGCCCATGTGAGGCACAGATGTGTTCTGCAGGGCACCTACACACCTTTCCTTGTGCTGTCACCGTGTGGAGCATCACCACAGAATCACAATTTAGGTTGGAAAACCCCTTTAAGATCAGCACTCAGATCACCTTTTAAACCTTTAACCCAGCACTGCCAGGGCCAGCACTAACCCGTGTCCCAGGGGCCTCACATACATGTTTTTGAACAGTCCCAGGAACTCCACCACTTTCCTGCGAAGCCTGTTTCAATGACTGACCACTCTTACGGTGAAGATCTTTTCACTAGGATCCAGAGAGATTTACCCTTCTGGAAGCCAAATTTTTCCCTCCCACCATTGCCTCCCCACCCCAAATCACACATTTACCTTCTCTTCAAGCTGGCAAGCCTGTGTTACTCAAGGTCAGGCTGTTTAAACGCCAGCTGCAGCTTTGGTCTTGCTGTTTTGCCGAGGAGACAGTTTCAGCATGTACAGCACTTCCTCTTCTGGGACATTTGAGGACTGAGGCTGTGACCTTTGGCTGCTGTTTGGGTTCAGCAGCAGAGGCGGCAGTCCCAGGGGTGAGTGGGTTGAAAGAGAAAAGTCCTCTTCCTCCCCCTCCATCTCCTTGGGGACAAACTCAGACCAAAGCAAAAGCAGCCAGCCAGAGGTGGGACACACACCTGGGACACTGCAGAGACCTTCTCAACACAGACCACAGCTGGAGCAGGGAACTGATTCATCAGCATCTCAAGCACAGGAGTAAATCAGCCCATCCTCTGAGCCTGGGCAATGTTTAGATTCCACTCCTGACTTTCATATGGCCAGAAGTATGGCCCCATCCCTGGAAGTGTTCAAAGCCAGGTTGGATGAGGCTCAGAGCAACCTGGACTAGCAGAAGGTGTCCCTGCCCATGGCAAGGGGTGAAACTGGATTGTCTTTAAGGTCCTTCCAACCCAAACCATTTTGGGATCAAAGTAAGGGAAATTAATCCTGATGGAAAGTCTTTGCTTGTAAATATTAAATAGTACTTATCACGAAGTACCTTTTTTACTCAAGCTTTTCTGTATATTCATCTGTAGCTGAAGCCTTTCTGCTGCCTTATAAAGCAGGAATTATTCAGTTTACATCACAGTAGGATAAGCACAAAGGAAAAGGCTAGGGAGGTCAGAAGCCCCATGTTTGGAGTGACTTTGTCTGGTTAAATCAGTAGCTGAGGAGTCTGGATGCTCCCCAGGAAGAACCAGGATGCACAAGCTGACACACTCATCCCTCTCCTAAGGCAGAGCCCAGCACAGACACGGGAGCAGGCACATCGTGTGGGGCTGTCTCCAGGAGGATTTTCCTGGCAGGTATCATAGAAGAAGATTATGTCCCTTTGCCCAGAAACATTTACAAAGCTGTTGATGAAAATGGAAGTGACTGCAGAAGGTCAAATAGCACCATCTGCCTTGGCAGGGCCTGGCAGGACTCGGGGTGCTGCAGTCTGGCTTCTGGCTAAGGTGTGAAAACAAATCCTTCTCTGGGCTTTTGAAAGAAAACAAGAGGAAATCACCGTCTTGAGAGGCATGACCATCCTTCAGCTCTGCCTCAGTTCAGCCAAATTTGTGAGGAATCAACATTTTTGCAGCCCTGTGCACACACACTGACATCTGTGTCATCCAAAGGGTCTGGGTCTTGCTTGGGCACCAAAGGAGAGCAGATTTGGAGCACAGTGTGTAGCAAAGGTCAGAATTACAAACCATGACAGCCTTTGGACCACATTTCAGAAGAATTCAGAGTCCCTCCTGTCCTACACAAACCTCTCTTGTCAATCTGGTGACTTGGTTTGACCCAAAACTAAAATGTGGCCTTGGAGAGGAACTGGATTTTTTTCAAGCATTCAGCCTAAGATTCTGCCTGGGCAAGGACTGAGCAGCACACCTAAACTGGGGTGGACTCAAGGGATGGTTTAACTTGCTGTAAGAAAATTCATTAAACCAATCTCAGGTGCTTCCTCACTTGGCAGAGCATGTTGTACAAATTGAAGAGAAGTCAAGCTCTGATCAGAGTGCAGAATCCTGGACTCCTGAGCCCTCAGTTCAGGGTGTCCACATCCTGATAAAGCAGAAAAACCTCCAGAGTGTTTTATGCTTCAGGTGAAATGGGTCTGGAACACACAGAAACTCACAGCCTTGCACATTGGGTCACCTCTCCTTCTACAAACGCTTCTGATATCTCAACTTTAAAAATTACATGCAATAAGAGATTCTAAGCAAATACATAATTTGCTGCAGTGTGCAGCTACTCGAAATTCCCATCTGTTATGAAAATGGCCTATGAACCTCACACCTCTGAATCCCAATAAGGTCCTTTAGCTCTGAACAGGCTGGTTGCTGGATTTGCAGCTCCCACACCAGCCCTGCCACAAAGGTTCATGGGCTGGGAACTTGCAGGCATTTCTGATCTGAGCAGCACAGAGAGTTTTGGGCAGAAATGCTTCCTTTTATCTCTTGGGAAGGTAAACATGAAGTAGAATGCTGAATCAAAATGATTTTTTGTAAGCCTAAGGAACAGAAGGATCTGAAGCTGGGGTGTCCCAGTGGAGTAGTTGGGATGTAAGAAATGCCACCTTCACCTCTGCACAGTTGTGGCTTCACTGATGATGCCCAGAGGCATCAGAGAGATTCAGGCTCCCAATGAAATGATGGACATGAAGTACTGTAAAAAACTCTTCCTGCCCTCCAAATTTCAGCCTGTGTTTTTTGCCTTCACCTTCAGCCCCTCCAGCTGCAAATCTGCAAGGCTGTCACAGGATGACTAAATCTGCGTTCCAGCTTGGGGACAAAGTCACCTCTCACATTTGGCTCTGAACAGGGCAGGGAGTTGTCAGCAAGATGCACATTTTGGCTTGTTCCAGGCCTGCTGGAAGTGCCCTCCTTGGTCCTGTGGAGGGAGGCCAGATGGGGAAGCTGATGTGAATCTGCAGCTGCAGCAAGGCTGAGAGTTGGAGCTGTCAAAAAAGCAAGTGCTGTCATCGTGACTTCCCCCTTGCCTTGTGATCCGTGGGAAATGGGAGCACCAGGCTCTACATGGGGAAACTCAGCAGCCTGGAGCTTCCCAGGCACAGGACCCTCTTTCTTTGCTCAAAAGGTCACCCCCTGGGAACGTGCTGTGTCTCTAAATGTCACCGAGTCGAGCTGCGCTAGCAAGGACCACAGACAGCACCCAGCACAGGGCAGGGCCCAGCGTGCTTTGGTCACCTCCTGGAACTGGGGTTGATGATTTCCATCCCTGCTGATCCCTCTGTATTCACCCTGAGAGGCCAGTTTTACAAGAAAATTAAAACCTGCCTCAAGCCCCTGTTCTTCTTGACCAATGCACAGGTCCTGTTTCAAGGCACGTGGAGCCAGAGGTCACAAAACCAGCACCCCTGATGATGGCATTGTGCAAGCACCAATGTGCCTGGAATCTGAGGCTTCCCAGCATGGAGTCTTTGCAGAAAAACCTGCCAAAAGTGTTGCTGCTTCCTCTTTCCCCACCCATAAAATCACCACATGGATGGTGTTGATGTTCAGACATTTTTCGGGTGGATCGACTCCCATAATTGCATCTCTGTGTGGTCAATAAACAGAGAGGAGATGGCAGGGATAAAAATGGGGATGGGCACTGGGAAGGGGAGCATATTTGTGTTTTAATAGTACTGAGGAATGTTATTCAAACCCAAAACACAGCACTGCACCAGTTATTAAGGAGGAAATTAACTCTATCCCAGCTGGAACCAAGGCATGAGGCACTCAGGCTAAGCAGGCACAAGGGCAGGGAAGTGCCTTCAGGTCCCAAAGGTGCTGCATGATCTGATCAATGCTGCTGCTCCTCACAAGGCCGGGGAAAAGGCAGCAAAAGCTTCCCTGATGTGCCTTGGCTAGAAAACAAATGTTTGCTCAAAACAACAAAGGGAGAAATATGTAGAATTAGCAAAACTTAGTCTAAGCCTTCCTTAGAGATTACTTGAGATTACTCCTATGAATTAGGATCAGGAAAAGGATGAAATGTTCCTCAAAGCCACACTCGTTCCAGGTGTCCAGACTCCAGTAGAGGTGCAGTTACACTGGGATGGATCCCATTAAAGCCAAGGTCCCCCTGCAAAGGATCCACAGCTGATCTGCAGATGCAGCTTAAACAAGCACCTTGACTTGGTATCAGGATGTTTGGGGAGCATGAAATGTTAGGGACACAAACAGTTTCCAAGCCATTTTTTGGTCCCTGTGGATGTGACTGAAACCCCTACCTGTGAAAAACCTTAATTGTAATTTATATTAGCATTATATCCATGAGAAGACAGGAGAAACTCCCACAGCAAGCCACCAAAACTCCTGCAGCATCCTCACAAGTCCTGGGACCTAAAAAATAAATGGGGGGGGTCTAATCTATCACCAGGTAGGCACAAAAATGTGGGACTTGCAGAACGGCCATCAAGTTCCATTCACCCCAGTGACTTCTCTTTGGCCATGGCCAGAAATGTATATCTAGAGAAGAGTGTCACGGTACAGCAAATAATTTGAGATAATTCCCCAAAATATCCAGTCAGCTTCTAATTGGTAGGTTCCTGTGCCATAGAGATCAATTTCATATTTAATTACCCACAATATTGTTTTTTTTTTTCTTCCATCAATTTATCTCGTTGTTTTATGAACCTCCATCGATTTCCAACATCCACAACATCCTGTTGCAAGGAGTTCCACAGCTTAATTACACACTGGGGGAAGAGCCACCTCCTCTTGTTTGTTTTGGATTTACAATTTCTGGTTTCATCTGGTGTCCTGTAATTCTTGCAGAGATAGAGACAGGGAACATATTCTTCCTGTCCACCCTTCCCACACCACCCAGTGATTTACAGTCCTCTGTCACAACCCTTCTGATCCATCTCCCTCCCAGCCTGATGAGCTTTGAGCATTTTGGTGTCCTGGTTCTTTTCCAGGTTCCCTTTGTGTTCTCCTGCCTTTTGAGGCCTGGGAATCATCTTTCAGGTGCTCCCTCAAAGGGAGCATGAGAACTTGAAGTCTCTTTCCATGAGGGTCTGCCTATCCTGTGCAGGCTCAAAACAAAGGGGTTGCCCAACATGGGAGCATGGAATTATAGACCCGTGGAATGGTTTGTGTTGGAAGGCACCTTAAAAAACATCCAGTTCCAACCCCTGAAATGAACAGGGACACCTTCCACTGTCCCAGTTTGCTCCAAGCCCTTGGACACTTCCAGGGATGGGGCAGTCACAGCTTCTCTGGGCAGCCTGTGCAGAGCCTCACTACCCAAATAGGGAACAATTTTTTCCTAATATCTGATCGAAAACAGTTTAAAACCTCTCCCCCTTTCCTATCAGGATCTACTGTATTAAAAGTTCCTCTCTCTCTTTTATATAATCACTCTTTAGGCACTAGAAGGTGCTGGAAGGTCTCCCTGGAGCTTTCTCTTCTCCAGGCTGAGCAACCCCAGCTCTCCCAGTCTGGAACATGGAAGCCCATCAGGCCAAAGCAGCTTTACCTGCTCTGGTGACACATTTCTTCCTGCTCCCCTCAGCACTTTGAGTCAGCACACAGCTTTAGCAAATGGGCTTGGAAAGCTGCATTTTCCAAAGCCTCTCCAGCCCCCACTCTGCTGGGGAAACAACATCTCCTGAGCAGGACAGGGCAGATCCCACACGTTTCACTGGGCAAAAACTCCTGTCTGCCTGATGTTTGCAAAGCCAGCAGGGACAGGAACCAGCCCTGGAGGGACAGGAACCAGGCCTAGAGGCACAGGCTGGTTTTACAAACATGGACACACCAGGAACCTCTAACAGCCAAGGCAGGAGGCACCTTGAGCTCAATCCACAGCCTGGAAAGGTGGGAAGTGTAAGAGACCTTGTTGACTATTTTCTGCCCAAATCACAGAAATCACAAACTTGCAGAGCTGGTGTGAGATCATTTCAGCCCTCTCCCTGCTTCTCTGTTAAAATCAGAGTATCTAGAGAGTGTTTTGGCACTGCAGGGTGTTCGGGGTTGCACAAACACAACCAGCCCCTTTCCATGAATGCAGAAAAGCTTTAAAGAGGCTCAAACTGAGCTACAAAATCAGCAGCAGATCCTGTTGGTGCTGGCTGGCAATAACAGCCTGCCTGCCATGCACACATCCTCCTGTCTCCCAGCACCTTCGTGTCCTTTTGGGCAGCATCCCACACCTTTGCCTGTCAGCAGCTGGACTTTGTTGATCCTTGTGGGTCCCTTCCAACATGGAATATTCTATGATTCTCTATGATTTGTCAGCCTGGGGCACCCCAGGAAACAAAACTTATTGCTGTTGATATCACAGCTCCACTGAAAGAGATGTCTGGATTAAATTCACTTTGTCATTCCAGGCTCAATCAAATTCCTGTTCATTTAAAACCCCATAAGTCCACAACGCAACTACATATGGTCAGAGACCATCAGCAGACAGCAATATGAATAAAACCAATTATAAAGAAGTAAAAAAGACAATGCTGGGTCTTCCCAAACCTTCCATTTTGTTGCCATCTCCCAGTGTTGTAGTGTTTTAAGAAGATACTTAAGAAGAATAAGGATGGTTAAAATAAATTCTCCCCACCTGAGCTGCAAGAAGGCTGCAGACAGCATGGGCTGAAGAGAAATTTGGATCAGCATTGCATAGGGAAAGGCAGTGGCCAGCCACAGAGAATCCATGTAGTGAGGAAGGTTCCAGATGCCCAGGCTGTGGGTGTGCACAGGGTTGGGATGGACACAGCACAGCAAACACCATCAGGGTTTGGACACAGCAGGATTTCAGGGGCTGGGATAAGACCTGTGTAAGCAGGAGGGGACAAATTCACTGTGTCAGCAGCCCCAGTGATGTCCTCAGGCTCCAGGAAAGCACAGGAGGAAGAAATTAACTATGCTGGGCACAACCCAAAATCCGTGAGGTCTTGTCAGACACGGGCCAAGGCTTTAGTGAAGACATGAGCTGGGTCTTGGCATGGTTTGTGCACAGAAGTGGCAACCAGGGAGGAAATCAGAGCCGAGGGAGAGTTGTTTCAGATGGGAAAGATTAAAATGTGTTTGGGCTGTGAGCAGCAGAACCAGAAGCCAGTGGAAGGATAAGCAAAAAGAGAGCCAAAGCAAGAGGGAGCATCAGGTGACAGAGTGAGGAGGATGGTGGGGACATTTCTGAGGCAGGAAAGGGCTGTTGGAGGGAAAGGAAGAAATGTGCTCGTTTGCCAAAGTCTCCTTGGAACAGAGAGCTCCTGTTCAGAGCCAGAACGGGGGGAGGATGAGTGAGGAAATCAGCTCCATCACGAGATATCCCACAGCAGCAGAGCAGAGGAGGGAAGTGGAGGCTGGAAAGTGGCCAGGGCTGGTGGGATGGCCTGGGGGACCTGCAGAGAGCCAGGCACTGAGGACAGAAGCTATTTTGTCCCTTTTCAGCAATGGCCTTAGCCTATGGCCACCTCCAGTCATGGGACAATGTCCTTCAGGTCATGCAAAGTGTTCACAGGCAGCAGTACAAGTGCCACCTAGAGACCTGCAATAACTGAGGGGTGTAGGCTCCTTACATTCCCTGACAGCATCGTGGCTTTCAAGAAATAGCCCAGAAGGCAGAGTTTGCATTGGCCTGGGTGTGAAGTCAGGTTGTGATGCAAGCAGATGAAAACTGGAGCTTAGAAAAATGACATTTCAGCTCAGAGTTGGTGGGAATGTCACCATGGTGCCCCTGACTTGAGAAGTTCATGAGACTCATGGCCGTGCCTAGACAGCCACCCAACTCTCACAACTGTCTTCTTCCTTCCCAGATATCCAGACACCTCTTCACCTCCTCTGACACATGACAAGAAAAGCACTTGCCTGTCCATCAGCCAGGTGTACCAAAGCCTCTCTCAGGTCAGAAGTGTGGTACCTGGGCAAGTCCACACCCTAAGCCAGAAGCCAGCTCATCCTGATGGGATTCCCAATGCACAGAGCTGCCCCAGGAAGTCACTGTCCCCAAGGGCAGGGCTGTCTATGGCATGGCCACCCTCTAGTGGCCACCACTCCTTCCCAGAGAATCTCCTACATCAACATCCATGGCTTATTCCTCCGTGGTAAGGGGTTGACTCAGGAGCACAAAGAAACCTTTGTGGGAAATCTTGCTCCTTCCTGCCAACCCTTTGCAGCAGCTCAGTGCAAGAGTTCACTGACTGTGTGTTCAAAATTAGGGAAAAATACAAAAATTAAGGTTCTCACAGTGATTCCATGAGTTTGTCCTGATTTGTGGTCCAGCAGGACATTTGGCTTTGTCAGCACATGGCACCAGCATCACAAAGAGACCAGGTAGAGATCAAATGCTTTTAGGGAAAAAAATCCACAAGGTTTGTTTTGGTGCACTTTCTTTCCTGTTTTGAGTTGTTTGTTTTTTTTTAAATGGAATATTCTGATCCTCAAACATTTCTGTGGAATCCATCTATGGATTTGTGGAATCCAGTGACATCTCTCTGTTGAGTGTCCCCTCCCTGGAATTGTTCAGGGCCAGCTCGGACAGGCCTTGGAGCAACCTGTTCTAGAATGTGATGTTCTTTAAGGTCCTTTCCAGCCCAAACCATTCCATGATTTTTGCCTGTTCTCCTGGTGAACTCCATATGGATCAACCCATACAGCCACCTGTCAAATTAGGAGGGCATGAACACCCAGGGGAGGGTTTGCTGGGCTGGAAGGCACAGTGCAGCTCCTCAGGGATGAACTCTCATGTGCTGCACTCCCTCGGGATGATAAAGCATTGCACCACTGAGAACAACATTCCTCTCCCCAGGATCTATGGGGGCAGCTTGGGCACCCCATGGAAGCAGGGCTTGGTTTCCCCTTAACTCTTCCCAGCTTCCCCCCACCATGTGTGTTGGCCCCCAGGACAATGTGAAGGTTGCCCAGTGGGGTGCTGGGCTGGAACCAAAACTAAAACCATCCCAAATCAAGAAGGGAAGGTGAATGTTTTCAGACAAAATACCCTGCGGAAAACATGGAAAACAAACACATGCTGCCCCTGTGTGAGCAGACAGAGCAGAGTAGGAATCAAACTGGAAGGCAAAAAGGAAGTCAGCAGCCCAGGGGTGATGAGGAACTCGTTTTGCATCACTCAGGACCGAGTGGAGCCCTGTGGGGTTGATTCCTCCCTCACCAGCAGCATCAGCAGCCAGGGATCACTGCAGACAGCCAGGAGAGGCTTTGGAGCCCCACAACAAACTGTGACAGAGGAGCGACACAGGTCAGTGTGCACAATGACAGTGAAGTCTTCTGCAGCCATCCCCAAAGGATTTCCCACTGGGAAGAGCACTTCCAAGCCAGGAGGATGCTGCATGGGATGCCTGTCAACCATCAGGCTCATTCTAATAGCTGGCAAGTAATCAAAACACCAGCAAGGTGGGGGAATCATCTCTGGGGTTTCCTGGAATTTAAAGTGTTTGTCCTGTCAGCTTCATGTGATCACCCCTGATTCTTGAGCTGTGTGAGGCAGAGTCCTCATCCACACTCTTCAGACTATCCATGAGTTTCTAAACTGCTCTTGTATCCTCCCACAGCTATCTTTCACAGACAAGAAGTACTTACCTGGATATTTCTCATGGGAATATAACTCCCTGCTTCCACCTTCCTCACTCTCCTTCTCCAGACCTTTCCCAGCTCCTCTGGCACACAATGCCAATCCATGGCACAGCAAAGGCTGTTCTGATGCTTCCCCTGTGTTCTTAATTCCAGCATGGGATCTCCTGGCACCTCACCCATGCTGGAGACAGCTTCACCTGAGGGTGAACCTCTCTGAGCAGGAAAGGCGTGGAGAAAGGGACTCAGCAGCAGGGAATGTGCCTCGGGTGGGGATGGAGACACCTGAGGACATCCTGGCACCTGCCCCCATAACCTGCAGGAAGGAGCCAGTGAGCACAGACACATCTCTGTCACAGCTAAACAAGACTCCAGCAAGATCTGTGGGATGTAAGTTGGGAGCCTGGCAGGTTCTGGCACTGCAGTGTGGAAACCCAGGGCACCAGGAATATTTCTCTGTCTGCTCTGGGGTGCCCTGACCCCCAGGGGAGCACTGACTTTCACCCTCACTCATGGAGAAAGTTTCCTAGACTTCAAGATAGACCAGAATCCATTAAAATGTGAAATAGATTATAGAGAGTAGTGTAGGTGTGTCACTTAGGTGGAAAATTTAGAGTTTGGGATTTTTAGTATGTTGTGGATGGAAGCAAAATGGAGGGCACAGGGTGTCATCTTGGGTTTCTTCTTCATGCTTCTTCTTGGGTTTGGGTGGCATTTTGTAATTGGGCAGAATCAGTTATTGGGTTAAAAGGGGAAATAATCCAGGTGTCAGTTCTTAATTGGATGGTTTAGTCTTAAAAGACCTTGTAACAGATAGTTGGCCATTTTGTGCCTTGCTAATGAAAAGCTGCCAAACTCATGGTTGTGAGGCTGTTTCACTGATAAGAAATAACAAACACCTGAGTCCAAACACGAACTGCTCTCTCAAGTGCCTTCAATCCAGGCCCAGGGAAATCCATAGTGCAGGAGAGGGCAGGAAAGTATTTAGGGTATCACAGAGCTCTCAAGGACATGCGTGTGACCCCCTGTGCTCCCCCTGTCCCACAAGGTGGGAGCATCCAGGGTGAGTTTATGGCAGTGGGAAGAGCTGGCTGGCTTGTCCGGGAGGAGCGGAAAAGCAGGAGAGGTCAATTCCTGTGCTGTTCTTCCTCGGGAAAAGCCCTCTGGATATCCTCTGGCTCTGTGCTGACGCTGTTGGGCCTCTGCCTTCTGCAGGCTCTGTCCCCTCATCCACTGTAGCATTCACATTCTCTGGAAAATCCCTTCACCCAGGATTTTTCTCCTGGGAAGCTGAGAAGCCTCAGAGAAAATGGAAACAATTCTTATCTCATTTGCTTCTCCTGTGCTGTGCTCATGTGGAATGTGTTTGGAGATTGTTTACCCACAGGTGATTGTTTCACTGGATTCTGCTGTGAGTTGTTTTCACTCTTTGGCCAATCAGGGCCAAGCTGTGTCAGACTCTGGAGAGAGTCACGAGTTTCCATTATTATCTTTTTAGCATTCTGTAAGTGTCCTTTCTATATTCTATAGTATAGTATAACCTTCTTTTACATAATATAGTATTATAAAGTAATAATTTAGCCTTTTGAAAACACAGAGTCAAATTCATCATTCCTTCCTTCATCGAGACACTCCCAACAAATACAATAGTCCATGAAGGCTCATGGATGGCAACACAGAGCTCAATCCCATGAGGAGGACTGGGGCTGTCACTGCCCATGGCAGGGGATCACTCAGGACTGGTCAGCATGGACTGGTCACCCTGCACTTCCCTGTGGTGCTGGAACTGGGACCAGCACAGCCACAGCCCTGCCCTCCCTCTCCCAGCAGGGCCACGGGGACAGGATTGTCCCCAAGCTGACATGGGCTGCTTGTGTCTGCCATCCCCTGCCAGGTGTTTTCTGCTGCTCTCCCCTGCTCAGATCCCTTTTCCTCCCCACAGGGCTGAGCTGATGAAGCTGATTTGGAATCACTTATTGCTTAGCAACGTTTATTACCCTTATTATGCCTGACAAGCTTACTCCTGCTGCCAAAGGGAATCGGAATGAAACAAGCCTCGCCCAACATTTTTAGTGAATTTTCACTTCTTGCTGCCCTCTGTGCATGCAGACATCACAAGGGCACACGGTGCTGCTCATCTTTCCCCTCCATCACTGTCCAAAGACCTCTGCCAGGACAGGTATTGGCATCTCCTGGGATGACAGAGGTTTCCAAGGGGGTGCATCTTGTGAAGGAGCTGGAGATCACCTACAAGGCGATGGCAGTAGGGATGGGTCACCTGCACTAAGGTAGGGAAACCTCTTGAGATGTGTCAGCAGCCCCTTGAAATGCTTCCTCTCCTTCAGGGCTTGGAGTGGGCAAAGCCCTTTGGAGTCAGCAGGAATGGGGTTCAGTTCACAGGTGAAAACCTCACCACGTGGAAACCAGAGGCAGGACTCAGCTACCTAAACATCAGCGTCCATTTCCATCCATTGAGCTTTGGCCCAAGAGCACTCTGGGATCCAGGATGCTGATTCAGCAGGTTTCTAAAAATGCCAGCTCTCCTTCCACAACAATGAGCTTCGCCCACGAAGGAGAGGAACCATGATTGCTCTGTTCTCCAGCAGCTGCAGCAAGCAAAAGCTGTGCCAGAGCCCGTTCCAGCAAGGAGGCACAGAGGAGAGAAAACTGCCCAAGAAAATGCAAAAAATTTCCTGGCATGAGCAGCCCTCCTAGCATGATCCATGCTCACAAGCTGGAAATTCAAACCCCTGTGTTGTTAGCTAGGATGGGATTTAAAACCACATGTAAGCAGCACTGGCACCAGAGCTGTAAGGTGGTGATGCCTGGCAGAAGAAGGGATCAAAAGAAAATTTACATTTTCTTTTGTATTTGCATTTACAGGGCAGGAGGGCCTTTCTGAGGGAATTTCCTTGGGATGAGCCAGGACGGTGGAGAAGTGAAGATACCTGGAGCTTGTTTTGTAGTAGAAAACAGAGCAAAATCCTCAGTGCTGGGAGAAATACCACTGTGGATTATTCCATCCCTACATGTCAACACACCTCTGAGAAGATCACAGGTTTTCAGGAAGGAAAAAGGGGTGTTGTAACCCTGTTTCATAACAAAAGGGAAAGCACAGAGACTCCAGGGACAAGCAGGAGGAGGAGCACAGGAGGACAACCTGACACTTTCTCCTTGACCCAGCCGTGAGCCGTGTCTTCATTGGGCTAAAAATCAAAGCATCCAGGAAGGGTTTCTGGAGCTGCATCCAGGAATTCCTGAAGGTGGCCACAAAACTGGAAATGGGCCAAAAATCTTCTCCTTCTGAGCAGAACAGAAAACACAGCCAATGCAATAAAATCCCATTTCTTTTCCTGCCATGGTCCCAGATGATCCAGGGGATACCACTCCCATAACTTCATCCCTAGGGGGAACCCAGGCACCTGAAAACCTCACCTGGTTTTGGAACACATCAGCACTAGCACTCAGCATTAGGCTGAGCCTCATTTCAGCATTTCCTCCTCTAGATCAGTCCATGAAATGTGCAGCAGCCCCATGAGGCAGCAATTGAGGCTGAAAGGAAACTGAGGCACAGCCAAGCTGTGCATCCCAAGGAGAGGATCCCATTGCCATGCCTTCCTTGAGGAGCAGATGAAGCCAGCACATATGTAGCCATGATATTTTATGAAAAATCCTTTGCTAGGATTTTTCTCCTGAAGAGCTGAAAAGCCTCAGGAAAGAAATTTAAACAATTAACTATCTGCTGCTGTGGAATGCAGCAGGTGCACCTGTGATTGGTGCATGTTGGTTGTTTCTAATTAATGGCCAATCACAGTCAGCTGACTCAGACTCTCTGAGAGTCATGAGTTTTTGTTATTGCATTCCATTCTTGCTCTTTCTAGGCTTCTGATGAATCCTTTGCTCTCTATTCTTTTAGTATAGCTTTAGTATATCATTTTAATATAATATATATCATAAAATAATAAATCAGCCTTCTGAAACATGGAGTCAAAATTCAAATCTCTTCACTCGTCCCAGGAGCCCCCGTCAGATCAACCATACACCTACAGCAGTGAGCAATTTCCAAAGAGCAGTTTCCAAAGAGCTGGGCTCTGAGCTGCCCTGGCCAAGCCCCCAGCCCACGTTTGATGGTTCAGGTGAAAGGTTTCAGCGCTGGCCCCGCTCCTGCTGGAGCAGAACAGGGATGAACAGCTTGGCTTCACCTGGCAAACTGAGACAAAACCCTGACAGCAATGACAGGAGGAAACCAGGCAGCCTCCAGGATGTCCTCCCTGCCACTTCTCCCCACTTTCCACAGCAAGAAACAGGAGGAGAGTGTTGGGATGTGCCCTGCTTACCCCGCTCTGGAAAACGCGTTGCTGACGTTTCCTGCCCACCTCCAGCCAGTGGCCTCTGTTTGTGCTCTTGGCACAGCCCAAGGGAGCTGAGGGAACATTCAGAGGGCTCGAATGAGTAACAGCCCTGTGTTTGGGCTGAATAGCAAAAGGAGCTTGTGTGGGTTCCCTTTTCAAAGCCAGCTGAGAAAAGGTTTTGTTGCAAATCCGAGGCCAGAAGAGCCTTGAATGCTGGTCTCTGTGCTTGTTTGTGCCTATTTCATTTCACTGTTTACTCTTTAGCTGCTCAGAGGGCTGAAGCAGCTAGAGCTCTTGCAGAGAGGGTCCTGTTGGTCCTGGCCAGGCCTGCCATTCAGCTTGGAGCCCAAGGAACCCCCTCCAGGACCCAAACAGCTTCCCATGCAGGACATCATCGCTGTGGGAATGGCCCCATGATGCAGCTGCTGTTCTGGCCCTGGTCTTGGCAGGGTGCTGAGAGGGTCCTCTTGCACTCAAGGGTTTTTTCCAGCCCAAACACAGCAAGAGGAAGAGAGGCAGAGACTGAGTGTGGGTGGAGTTGCAGCCACTGGAGGTTTCCCCCTTGTCCAGGACCTCTGCCCTCAGAGTATAGGGTCATCCCACAGCTTCTGTGTCCTCTTCAATTCCCCCAAGCATCTCAGCAGCCATGGAGGGAAAGAAACACTCCCTCCCAGCTAGCCCTGACCTTCATCTGACACCTCATCAACTCATCCTTGGACCTACTGCTGTTTCCCACAGATCACAGCTCCCCAGGCCTGACAGCTCTGCCTTGGAAGGAACACACAACACATGGCCTGGAAGCACTGCCATGCCACCAAAACTCATCTCCTTGCTGCACCAGCATCAGGGGAAGCCATGGGTGCAGTGGCCTGGTGCTGACTCTGCCAGACATCCCCTGGTGCCTCCTGAGTGCTTCCATGGCCACCACTCAATGGCAGAAGGCACGCACAAAATGGGGACAACCCTCAGCCCTGCACAGCCTCCTACAGCCTTGAGATTCAGTGGTGACCTCCTGGAGCTCTCTGGTGACCAGTGAGAAGATCCAAGGAACAGCTAGAGAGGTGTCAGGGAAGGGTTAGGGGGATATTAGGAAAAGGCTCCCCACCCAGAGGGTGGTTGTGCACTGAATAAGCTCTGCAGGGAATGGACACAGCCTCAAACGTGAGAGTTAAAAAGATCTTGGGCAACCCTCTCAGGAACAGGGTGGGATTGCTGGGATTCACCTGTGCAGGGCCAGGAGTTGGACTCAATGATCCTTGTGGGTCCCTTCCAGCTCAGGAAATTCCACGATCCCATGATTCCAGTCATGGTCCCAGTGGACAGTGTGTGATTTTGGCTGAGCCCCTCTGCTCCTGTTTTTGACACATGTGCTCCAGACCATCCTTTCCTCCTTTCAGCCAGAAACCAGCTGAGAGAGCACCTTAATTTCTGCATTAAAGCTCATCAGGTGCTTAGAAACACAGATAATTACTTGTTCCAGCTAAGATACAACAGATTTTTGGTGATACTGTTTGATGGTCTTATCTTGATTTACTGAAGCATAAAGGAAGGAAAGAGGTAGAATGGAAGAAGATAAGGATAAATATTACTTTATGAGTATTAATATTTAGTAGCCAGAGCCTCAGTCCTTGAATAGTCTTTGAATTTAGATACGAAGTTCTTGAAGGTGCTTGGAGGGATTTTTGTGCCTCATATTCTCATAGGTGTCAATTAATTAGATGAGCCAGCCTGAGGTGAAGCAGACTAACCAAAACCAGTCTGTATGAAGGAAAATAATTATTCATTAATAATTCAGAAGGAACACAGAAACCCTAATTAAGGCCAAACCTCACAGAGGGAAATGTGGATCTAAGGTTTGGGGTTTTTTTTTTCCCCACTGAATTTGAAGTTTGAGTTCAACTTTGGAGCTGCAAAGACGTGAGTTGTGGCTGCTGGGCATCCTCCCTCAATGCCACGTGCCTGTGTTGCATGTGCTGCGTTTATCATCCCTCTAAGGCTGTCCCTGCACCACAGTGCATCAGATGTCTCCAGGGACATTCTCCTTCCTGGAAACCCAGCCTCAGCCAGGCCAGGCTCCAGCAAAGGAACATCCTGGCCCTTGCTCCACAGTCACCCCGGCTGACATCAGGATAACCCCGTCCCTTTCCAGGGAGTGCATCCTGCTCTGCACATGAGGGAATGACCCCGCTGTGCTCCTGGCTCTGGAGTTCTCCCCAGAGAGGGCTCAGTGTCCTGCAGTGCCTGCTGACCTGAGCTCCCTGCACTGCCTCAATCACGCATCCCCCTGAGCCATAAACCCCCAGGAAGGACATGGAGGGGGATGTTCCTGCCCTGGCAGTGAGAAGGGACCTTTCCTGCCCTTGGGCCCTTGGCATTTCATCTCCTGCTGAGCCACATTTGACACCTGCAAGCCCAGGTGTGCCCCCAAGGCATTTCTCTGCAGCACAAGCAGCTCCTTCCCTCACTGCATCTTGCAGACCACACTTCCAGCTGGAGACAATGGTATATTTCCCACCCACCAGAAAAGCTCTTCCCCCCATCTCCAGCCAAGATCTGGTGCTGTCCTGAGGGATGTCTTTGGCTGGGATGAGCTCAAGCTCTCCCAGGTCTCTCTGCAGCTCCGTGGTGAAGCACAGATGCTTCAGACACCATGGATGAACCCCAGACCATCCCTTCCCCGGCAGTGCAGGTTTCCTCTCCTTAGGATTCTGAGCATTCACCTTTTTCCAGGGAAAAATGGACTTGGCACCACCATGGAAGGCTCAGCAACCTCCTGGATGAATCCCAGACTGGGGAAACTTTCACAGTGACCTGGAGAGGTCCCATTCATCCTAAAATGTCAATTTGCAGGGATAACCAAACACCAAAAGAGCCATCGTGACAGTGAGGAGGAGGATGGCTGCTCCTGCCTCCCTTTCCCCTCTCCACCTTCCTACTCAGTGCCTTAAGAAAAGAGAAGGGGGAGGGAAGCAGATCTCCACCCCAGCTCGTGCATTTTCACCCATCAGAAAGCAATTTTCTGTGATTACAGAGTTTGCTATTCTGGGCTGCAGCTGAAGGTTTATTAGTTAAGAGCACACCAGTAACTCTGGATTGTGCCTGCATTAGGAGAAGCACTCAAAGCTCATCATGCTCTGAATGAGACACTTCAGGAAACATCCACAGCACTTACAGCCTTTGATGGATCTCTGCCTGTGGCACGACTTAATGAGTTTGTAGTGGGAATTAGGAGAGAAAGGGAAGAGGCTGATACAGCTCCCAGCAAATCACACTCATCTCCACCGAGGAGGTTCATGAGATATTGATCTGCTCTCAATATTTAAAGCCCAAAAAGGGAGTCAAGTTTGAGCAGGCAAGACATGCTCCCCGAAAGCGCAGAAATTGTGAAAGGTGTGCGGGAAATACAGAGCAGGCAGGAGCTCATCAGAGATTTCCATCAGCCTCCACAGCCAAGAAAATCCCACCCTGGGAATGGAACCTCTTTGCCAAAGGCAGGGCAAGGACACATTTCAACCCAAGCATGAAGTACCCAAAATCCCTTGGCCAAGTGATAATTCATTTAAGGACTTTAATGGACTATCAATGATTGATGTGTTATAAAGTTACCAAGATCACAGCAGAACAAGGGGACTGATTTTTTTTTTTTTCCTTGAATGAACAAACATTTTTCTAAATTGTGGAGCCAGCCTTCCACTCCATAACTTAAAATGAGTATTTTTAAAAAAATTTAAAAAGAAAATCCAAAACCAGAATAGAAATAAAATCAAAGCAAGTTCAGTGACATGAAAATTTCTGCCAAAATCTGCTTCCTGAGGGGATAATCTGAAAAGATTTTATTTGAAAGGGAGACCTCTAACTTAAATGCTTTTGCAAATGAACTAGAAAAAAAGCTCACTGTAGAGGAGTTTAGGCAGCCCTCTCTTGCAGCAGGGACAAAATCCCACTTTCTTGAAATCACAGCCAGTCTGGATTGATCCCTAACACAGGCAGTGCTGCTCCAAGACTGCCCTTCAGGAGGACCCATGGGGAACAGGGTTATTTACCCAGCTCAGGCTCTGCTGATGCACTTCTTGATCTTGTGGAGCTCAGCCCAGCATCTGCTGCCTTCCAGCAGCTCCAGCTCTGCCTCCCAGGCCTGTCTGCAAGGACATGTTCTGGTTTGAAAGCAAAACCAGTGAGAGATGCCAAGTCAGACATACAATTTATTAGGAAAAGGGAAACAAATACCAAAATACATGCAATAATACAAAAGAAAAACCACTGACAGAGTCAGAATACAACCTGACACCCTGTGGGTCAGGGTGCTGGTAGCAGCCCAGTTGGAATGGTGGCTCAGCCCTCCTGGACTGTCAGGTGTGGTTCTGCTGGAGCAGGGATCCTGTAGAAAGGGTGTAGTCTTCCCACTGAAGACCCAGTAGAAAAGATGTATGTTCCTCTGGGAATCCAGTGGAAAGGCTACCTGTTCTGTCCCAAATCCCAGATTATATCCAGGTGGGAATGCTTAGCTCCTCCCCCCTGGGTGGAGCATCTCCCAATGGGCTGATATCATTCTATGGTGAGTCCATTAAACAGAAATGGCTCCCAGAGGGATCTATCTCTGACTCATGTGGAAAGGCATTGATGGGCACATTGACAGGAGATAAGGAAAAAACAATGCCCCTCCTGGTTTCAACAGCTCTTGAGGATGGGAATAGGATACATCTTAATATTGTAACCTAGGACAGGACAGAAGGTCATTTCATGGGTTTGGTGACATTTTGTAATTGGGCAGAAAAATCTGCATTGCTGACTTTTAGGGATCGGTTATTGGGTTAAAAGGGGAAATAATCTAGATGTCAGTTCTTAATTGGATACTTTAGTCTTAAAAGACCTTATAACAAGAGATTCTTGGCCATTTTTGTGGTGCTTTTCCAGTGTGCTGAGCCTGGTGTGGACAGCATGCAAAACTTTAGATAAGATAATAATAAACAAGAACCTGAAGACTGAAAAAATCCAGTGGGTGTCTCTTTCCTGACACAAAACTGCTCCAGGAGAGTCTCCACTCACAGGGGAGCCCCCTGGGAGGGCCCAGAGATTGAGAAATTGACCATTTGCAGGCCAGCTCCTGCCCAGCCCCTGAAGAGCTCTCAGTGAAACAAGAGCAATATCTGAGCATCACTTTTCCAGCATCCACTGGCCGAGCAGCTCCCTCTGCTGCTGCTGCTGCTGCTGCTGCTGCTGCTTCCAGCCTGACCCAAACTGCCTTTTCAGAGATGGGGAGGCAGTGGGATGGATTTTGGACAGCACAGTCTCTGGTATGGAGTGAGCAGCTGGCTCCCCAGGGACACACAAAATGGTCGGTGACACCTGAAACATCTGCAGGTGTCCCAGGCCCTGGAGTACCAGCAGATCACCAGGACACTTCCACTCCCCGTGTGAACAGGCTACAGACCAACTCCAAGACTTTTTTTTTTTTGTTTATTTTCCATCCTTTGCGAGTATTTTTAGGGGGAAAAAAAGTCCGGCTTACCCAAGACCAAACACAAACCCTCACTGCATCAGTGAGTGCAGGAAGATCCTCTGGCATCTCCCTCTCTGTCTCTGTGTTCACATCCCTCACTGGAACCATTCCCAGATCAGATGAGCAGAAATCCTGTGCAGGGGGTGTCAAAAGAGCCTTTTCCTGGCTTATTTTGGAGGTGTTGCATTAACCAGTGCACACTTTGCCTTCAAACTCAGCTGGAGTGTAAATCTCCATGGCATCTCCTGAACCAAGCATTTTATCAACCTGGCATTTGCATTCCTGGCCCTTGGAGACCGGGGGATGCCAGACACCTCATGAGCTGGCAAACACAGGGACTGGCAGCAGAAAGGTGAGAAAAATGAGCTGCTGGCTTATTGTGCATCCCAGGAGGAGCTACCATTGTCCTAGTGGTGACAATCCTCCAGCCACTTGTCCCCAGGGAAACCCAAACCCCCTGTGCTTGTCAGGGTGTGTGACACAGCAGGAGCTTGAGGATCAGAGGGGTGACAACCTCCACCTCTGAATCACACATGGGGAAACCGAGGCACAAGGTGGCTGGAATGGATCAGTGGTAAATTAAAAACGTGTCCCCCAGGCTCTGCCATGAGGGTGGAGCTGCACAGAGGCACAGCTGGTTCATGCAGGCCGTCACCCAGCCACCCCTTTATTCTCCCTCAGGCAGTGGCAGCAATGCCAGCAGCTTCCTGGCAGCCCTGGGGATGGAGTGGAGGTGCAGGGGAGGTGTCCAGCCAGCAGGCACAGGGAGGAACCATCACCCAACAGCTGCAGGATGTGCCCGTGTTGGGGTCATCCCCACCCATGGCCAGGTAACCTCGGGCTGTGTGAAGCAGTGACCCAGGGGTGAATGGCAGCAGGGTTTATCTCAGAAGGTTTGTTTTGACAAAGGTGTCCACCCTAAAAAGAAAACAGCTGGCATCCTGTTTTGGGGCTGGGCTGTGCCACCAGAGCTGAGCAGCTCCTGGTGGGAGCAGAACAGCAAAGCTCTGGGTTTGTAGAGCAGAGTTGTACTCAACACCACCTTGAATCCATCTTCCCAAGACTCTGCAGAGCCCTCAAAACCTTTTTCCAGCATCTTCTCCTGAGGAACAGGGAGGAAGCAGGACTTGCCCCCAGAAAAGGAGGAATGGTTGATCTGGAAGCACAGGAGCTGCTCAGGGGAGGAGCTGCAGGGATGGGAGAGAGGGATGTGTCCACAGCTGCAGGGTGGAAATGAGCCTACAGGAGAGATTCATGATCCTGGACAGGGCAGAAGACCCAGAGGAACAGAGGGATTTGGAATGATGAATGAAAAGCGAGTTCTGCTTTTCACAGCACCTACAGAGCCCTTTATCAGGAGTGTGAGCAGGAGCCAATTTTAGGATGCTTCACTTTTCTCTCATAGCCTGAGGGCTGGAAGCTCCTGCAGGCATCTAAAATTGCTGCAGTACAAGTTCACCCTCCACCACCAGAGCTTGGACCATGGGTGAGAAAATTCAGCCCCTGCATTTCACAGCAAACCCTGCCTGGAACAGTAGCAGCTCCTCAGGATTGCTTCTGTGCTGGCTCTGCCTGCTCTTAAGTGGGAGCAATTTGATTATGTCAGTCCAATAACCCTGAGAATATCTAAAGAGGAGTCATAAATCACTGACAATAAGTTAATCACTTGGGCTAATAGCTAAGGCAAAGAATACATTGCTCTAAAATGGAGGAAAAATTGCCAGATTAAAAAACAAAACAGAATATTCCTCCTCAGTGCTTTCTGCCATTACTGTTGACAGGAAAGTGATCTTAAAAGAGATTTCCTATGGAATTGCTGTCTCACTCCCCATAGAACAGAGGGAAGATGAAAGCAGCTCTTAAGGTAATTCCAAATTTAAGATCTTAAGTCACGAAGTCATTCAGGAGAAAGACTAAAAGAAGACGGTAAAAAGGCAAAAAAGAAGCAGGACAAAAATCCTCCACTATCACATCACAGAGCAGCCTGGTGTCAACTTTCACCCGAGGATGTGAACATGCTGTAAATGCAGCAGGATGCTGCCCCTGTGCTCCTGGAGCAGCACAGTCACCCCTTTTCCAAAGCAACACAATAGGATGCTTCTTGTCCAAGTGCAGAGTTGGTCAAAAAAATGTCACTGCATCAGCTGTGTCTTCCTCCTTCTTTGAAGTCTGACTGGGCTGACAAAGAGGTTGCTGCCTGGAAATGTTTATGAGGGCACTTTTGGGAAATCACCATTTTTCATGATGGAAAGCTGAGCCAGGGGATTCCTGTGCTGTTCCACCAGCACAGAGAATCCTCCCCAGCAATGCAAAACACACAGACATGGTGCTGGTGTAGGAAGAATCCTCCCCAAACTTCAGCCAGAAATTCCTTTGAGAAATCACTCTTGGATGAACAAGTTGATCCTTCCCTCACTTCTGTGTCACTCTGGATTGATGAACCTTCTGTGTTGTTGTGAACCTTTTCTTTCCCAGCTAAGAAGTTCTGGCAGACCTTTTCCATCTTCATGGGTATCTGAGATACCTGACTGAGCACCTACAGTGTCCTCCTGAGCCAGCAACCAGGTCTGAAACCAGCTATGTTGGTTTGAACAGCCAGGTGTCTGCTAAGGAAGGCAGAAGCCTCCCTTGAAATGGAAAATGTAAAGCCCCTCCTCTGAATTATTATAATTTTGAAATTAAGAAGCTCTCAGGCAAAGGTATGGGAATAGGAATAACAGTTCTTTACTAGGGAAACTTTAAAAAAATTCAAATGCAATAGTACAAAAAAGAAGAAAAAAAAAAAAAAAACAAAAACAAAAAAAAAAACCACAGCCAGAGTCAGAGCAGGAGCTGCCCCTGTGGGTCAGGGTGGTGGCACAGTCCCATCCCATGGGGGCTCAGCCCTCCTGCAGTGCCAGCTGTGCTTCTGCTGCAGCAGGGATCCTGCACAAGGCTGCAGTTTTCCTCTGCAGCTCCAGGGCTGCTGGAGATGGGCCTGCTCTTCCTCTGGGAATGCAGGGCAGCAGAAAGCTGCTCCTCTGGGAATGCAGGGGGCAAAGGCTGCTGTGCTGTTCCAGGCTCAGATTGTATCCAGGTAGGAATGCTTGGCTCCTGCCCTGGGCAGAGCATCTCCCAGTGGGATGATGGAATTTGATCAGCCATGCAGGGACACTCCCTGGCCATGAACAGAAGATAATTAATAATTAATGGCCCATGGACAGCAGAGATCTCCTGGAGGGAGAATTGGTTGTGGGAGAGATAAAGAAAACTGCCCAATGAACAGAAGATAACTGCCCACACCCCAGCTACACCTTTCAACCTGAGGAACAGCCAGGACATCCCAGGTCACATCAAACAGCCCCTGGCACTCACACTTCAGCAGCTGGAATGACCTGGGGATCATGGAGAGAAGCCAGAGGGATGCTGGAGGCATTGGTGAGGCACCTGTTTGTCCTCCAGATGGTGTGATTTTCCTCCATTGGAGCACAGAGGATCATTTCCTGATGGATTTGTTACAAAATCTAAATTCCTGGCCATGCTTCTTACCCTCTCCTCCAAATACTGTTCTTTAAAGGCAAAAAGTGTTCTTTAAAGGGAAAAAAACCCCTTCAAACAAATCAAGGACCATCTACCTTGGCATATCAGGGCAGCTCTCCCCCTCTTCAGTCAGCAAGCTTGGACAGAGGACCCCAGAAGGGAGTCAGGCTGAGGGGACCTGGTCATTCCCACCCACCTCCAAATTTTTGGTCAATGACCAAACACCAGGCTCCATAAACCCAAAGAAACTCCATCAGTGACGGGGGTGGGAGGATGTTTCTCCTCACCCTGACCTATCTGTGAGGTTTTCCCATATTTTTTCCACTGGGGAGCCCTAATGATAGATGCACAGACCTCCCAAGCTAATCAGCACAGGTGAGGGACCAGCCCTCCCTGTTCCCAACTCTGGCAGAACCTCCGTCTAAAATAAAAGGTTTCATGGTGCAAACTTTCCTGAGGAAGCGAGTTTTCTCCTGGAAAGAGCTGAGTCTGTGTGGCAGGAGCAAACAGCTCCTCAGGAGCTGCCTGAGCAGGAAGATATTTTGATTTATTTTAGGTGTGAAACTTGGCCAGGGAAGCTTGCCAGGTGTTTGTGTTGGCTGCCCTTGGTCACCAGGCTGTGCTTCTAGCAGGAAGCTTTGCTTTTCAAAGCTGGGCTCCTCATACCCATAATCAGGAGAAGAAGAGTGGACAGGCAGCAACAAGGTCTTACACAGGGACAGGGTTGGTGGAAGAGCTCAGGTAAGGATCATAAAATCAGAATGGTTTAGGTTGGGAGGGACCTTAAAACTCATCCCACTCCCACCCCCACAATGAGACACCTTCTACTGAGACACAAACTTTAAGGAATTTAGAGATTTTAGATGAGCGAAGATTTTAGTTAAAGATAAGCTTTATTGGAGTTAATTAAAATAAATGTGTAGGCCTTGATGAAGAGTTAGTAGTTAACTAATAATGGATTGCTTGTCAACACAATGTTTGGCTAGCTGGGTTTATAATGAAGAATATAGAAACTGATAAATAGCTTTTAGGAACATAAGACAATTGTGGGCCTCCTCTGTTCTGAAAACAACTGAAGACAGGGAATGGGAGTTCCACCAAGGGTTCATTTGTCATATTTGCATTGAAAAGGTAGAAAGGTCAGAACGAGGAAGACTTCATTTGCTTCCTCATTTTGGGACCCTTCCCCATGAAAGGGACCCCAACACATTTCAAGGAACAAACTACGCATGTTTAATAGCTTTGAACTAATTACCATACAAAGTAGGGAATGGGATGTACCAGTGTTATGAATATGTATTTGTATTTTGGGTATTCAATACTTGTATGGATAAAAGGACTCTGTAATCACCTGTAAATTGTGGTGTGTATTTGGGAGCTGTCCCACATCACAATAAACATACACTTTCTAACTTTAAACTGTTAGAGAGCTTTTGTCTGTCACAGTTGGATATCAGTACTAGATCAATATCCATATTTTTTAATAAGTCACCACCAGGTTGCTCCAAGCCCCATCCAGCCTGGCCTTGGGCACTTCCAGGGATCCAGGGGCAGCCACAGCTTCTCTGGGCACCCTGTGCCAGGGCTCACCACCCTCACAGGGAAGGATTCCTGCACGAGAGGTGACTCAGAGAATCAGGTCTTGATTCTGCTCCAGGCCTCTCACAGCCTTTCCTTTGGGTCAAACCGGGTGTGCCAAGCTTACACAAAACATCCTGTGCTTCCCTGACACCTGCAGCCAGAGAGGCCCTTGAGAGGGAATTTAAGGACAGTCTTCAGCTACAAATATTCCTGGTTTCGTTGCTCAAAGTCAGATCTTTATTGTCATGATGAGGATGTTGTGGTGAGCACTATCACTTCCAGTCACTGTCGAGAAGTGGGCCTTGCCTCCAACCAGCCCTCACATTCCCTGGAGCAACCCACATTTGCTTTCAGGACATCTATGAGCATCCCTGCCCCTAAATCATGACCTAATGGAGTAAGAGAGACCTGCTGTAACAGAGACTGGGCCACCAAACCCTCCTGCCTCCTCACAATTACACAAAAATTGCTTGAGCAAAAAAACCTCCATGGCCAAGATCCACCCGCAGCTGAGCCAGCAGAGCTGCAGAGGGAAGAACCTCAGCTGTTCATCCCTACCTCCTGTTCTTCTAGGGGAAAAAAAAAATAATTCTAACTTCTAACCCAATTTATGGACCCTCCTGAGTCTGTGGTGGCTTCACTGTGCTTAAATGAGACCTACAGGCTGGGTGAGGGGACTCCCAGCAGTGCAGGGTGATCCACAGGGGAACAGAGCTGTGAAGAACCATCCTGCAGGGCTCAGCCTTGGGACAGGCAGCAACAAAGCCCCAGCTCCACAGGAAAGCACCTGGCAGCCCTTCCCTGGAGAGCAGGAGATCAAACACCCAGGTGCAAGGGCCCCAGAGCCCATCCCCACAGCTTGCCATGCTCCCAGAGTGGGATCAGGGAGCTGTGAGCCTCTGAAGACAGCCAGGTTTGGATCATCCCTTGTGAATCCTCACCACTCTGACCTGTAGAGAACGGGAGTGTCACCATGATATTTTATGAAAATAGGATTTTTCTAGGATTTTTCTCCTATTCTAGCTGAGAAGCCTCAGAAAAGAAATGTAAAGAATTAACTCTCTGATGGCTGTGGAATGTGGTGTGTACATTGTTTACCAACAGGTGCATCTTTGATTGGTTATTAAGTAGAAACAGCTCACAGGAACCAATCAAAGATGCAGCTGCATCAGACTCTGAGAGTCATGAGATTTTGTAATTCATTCCTCTGCTGTCCTTTCTTCTGAAGGATGTTTTTCTCTCTATTCTTTTAGTATAGCAAAATTTATAATATAATGTTATTACATTAATAAATAAATATAAATATATATAAAATAAATAAAAATATCATAAAATATAACATAATAAAATATAACATAATATAATAAAATAAAATAAAATAAAATAAAATAAAATAAAATAAAATAAAATAAAATATAGACTATAATAAAATATACAATATATAATAAAATATTATATAACAAAATATATACTATAAGATAAGCCTTCTGAAACATGGATTCAAGGTTCTCATCTCTTTCCTCGTCCTGGCACCCTTGAACACAACCATAGGATAGAGGCAGGAGGAGCTGGCTTTGAAAATCCCCCAGCTGACCAAAATCCCACGTTTAAATGAAGTTTTCAGGCTGGTTGGGCTAGGAATGAACCCCCAGTGCAGGACAGATCTCAGGTGCCACATGCAGACCTCTTGGATCGTGCCAGAGCTCAAACAGTTGCAGAGATCCCAGTATGGAAACCATTTCCATCCATGCTCCCTTTGGATTTGGTGTGGCGTGATCCAGATTTCCTCTGCAAAGAGCAGCTCCCATCCCAAACAACCTGTGGAGGCAGATAGGGGCTGTTTATCCCACTGGGTGGTTTTTGTTGAACTGCTTTGTGCTACCTGAAACAAACAGCCCAGTTCAGTCCCCTGCTACCAGAGGGGCCTGAAAAAACAGCCACATCCCGTGAAAAAGGGAACAAAACATTGAAATAGCAAAAGCAGAGATGGAACATGCACAGATTGAGGACACTGGGATTTTCTTCCTGGGATCCCTTGCTCAGGACACAAAGGGACACATCAAGACCCAAAATCTACTGTGGCCTGTAATCATTTTAGAGTCCCTCTCCATCATGGCTAAGAAGAATTCCCCAGGCAGGAAAAATATCCCCTAAAACTGCCAAATGCCTGAACTTAGCTCCAAAAGGAAAGAAAACATCCTGGTTTAATATTCTGTCTTTCTACCCGCTTCCAGCCCAGGAAAAGTGCCCATCCAGGAGGGCAGCAGTTAAATCCCAACCTGAATCCCAGAGAAAAGTGGTTTTCTGCTCAGGGCAGAGGAATATTGTGGAATTAAAGCCCCACATGCAGGTGTGGGCACTGTTGGGGACTGTCTTGCTCCACACAAACACGTGTAAAAGTGCTGCCAGCACCCCTCATGCAGAGGAAATAACGTGGGGATGAAACAGGCACGTGTGAAGCAGCAGGATGTGATTGATCAAGTGTGGGATGAGACTCTGCCAGCAAGAAGGGCCCTGTGCCTCCTGCAGCCTGGCAAGGAAATGCAGAGTTCACACAAAGGGAATCAATGAGGAAAAATAAGGAATCAATAAGAAGAAAAAAAAAATCAATAGTATTTTAGGACTCCTAAAGTAAAAACCCCAGAAGGCACGCTCCAAATCCCGATAGTTTTTCCTGGCCTGCAGGAGCAGTGAGCCTGTTTGTCTCCCAAGGGAAGGGAGCAGAAATGCTGTGAGCAATTCAATAGCCCCTGGCTTCCACCTGGTGACGTTTTACAGTGCAGGGAATTTCCAGAGATTAGAAGATCTCTATGCTTTGTTTGCTAATTACCCTCTGCAAGCCGCTTCCCTTCATCTCTGCTTTTGTTTTGACACATTTGTTGTGTTCCTTTGATCTCCACCTTCACAATGACACCACAGATGATAATTTTCCAACAAAGGATTAAATATTTTGATGTCTCCACAAGCAGCATCTGCTGTCACTCCAGCTCTGAGGCAGCTGCAGCATCTCACAGCCCTCATGCTCCAGGGCACAGGGAGATGATCACCAGCTGAGAACATGAAAATCACATTGAGGGAAGGGAACAGAGCTGGGGAAGGGGCTGAGGGAGATGGGAAGGGGCTCAGCCTGGAGAAAAGGAGGCTCAGGGGGCTCTGCACAACTCCTGACAGGAGGGGACAGCCGGGAGTGTCAGGCTGTGCTCCCAGGGAACAGGGACAGGAGGAGAGGGAAAGGCCTCAGGCTGGGCCAGGGGAGGGTCAGGATGGATACCGAGGAAAAATTGGCTCCCAGGAAATCAAGAGGTTCCAAAATGTGGTTTCACACACAGAATGACCAGGTTGGAAGAGACCTTCAAGACCATCCAGTCCAGCCCAGCCCCAACACCTCAACTCAACCCTGGCACCCAGTGCCACATCCAGGCTTTGTTAAACACACCCAGGGATGGTGACTGCACCACCTCCCTGGGCAGCCATTCCAGAACTTTATCACCCTTTCTGTGAAAAACTTTTTCCTGATATCCAACCTGTATCTCCCTTGGTGCAGCTTGGGGCTGTGTGCTCTGGTTCTGTCAGTGCTGCTGGAGAAAGAGCCCAGCCCCAGCTGAGCACAGGCACCTTTCAGGGAGTTGTAGAGTGATAAAGTCACCTCTGAGTCTCCTTTTCTCCAGGCTGAGCACCCCCAGCTCCCTCAGTTGTTCCTCACAGGGTTTGTGTTCCCAGCCCCTCTCCAGTTTTGTTGCCTTTCCCTGGACACACTCCAGGATCTCAAAGTCCTTCCCAAACTGAGGGCCCAGAACTGGACACAGCACTCGAGGTGTGCCCTCACCAGTGCCAAGAACAGGGGAAGAATCCCTTCCCTGCTCCTGCTGGCCAGGGAGCAGCCAGATTCTCCAGACCAGTGAGAAGAGGAAGACAGACACATCAGATGTGCCTCCAAATTTGTCTTGGTAGGTAACTGGGAAAAAAAACTTCAGTTTAGGAAATAAATAAATGTTTTTACTTACAACCTGCTGTTAATCTGTGGAAGTCACTGTGAAGGTATTTCTGAAGATTTTTAAATATTAAATTTCATTATTTATAATTGATTTCCACAATAAATCAAGGCCAGGTTGGACAGAGCATGGAACAACATGGTTTAGTGGAACATGTCCCTGCCATGGCAGGGGGGTGGAACAAATTGGTCTTTAAAAACCTCTTCCAACCCAAAATATTCTGGAATTCTGTGAAATACATTCCCTCCTGTAGGTTTGTTCCAGCTTTGTCAGAGTACTCACACAGAGGAAAGCAAAAAATCTACATCGAGGTTAAATAAAGATGCTGACTTTAAAATTATGTGAGATGACTTGATTTGGTGAAATTCCCCTCCTCACCCTGGGTGCTCAGGCAGAAAAGTACTCACACACTTGTCCCTGCAAGACTTTGCTGGGACAAATCAGCTCCAGGACTAAATCTGAGCTGTGTCATAGGAAATCAGGGTCTGTAGGTTTCCAAGGGGTTTGAAGGACAGTGTCACCTGTGAGGGATGGGACATTAGAGCTAAGGACAGCTGCTTTCCCTCTTTAGGCCACTGGCATGTTGGATGCAAGTTCTGCAGCCACCTCTCCTCCTGTGACACTAAGGCACCTGAAATAGGAGGGGAGGTGTGTGTGAAGGACAGCACCCTCAGTGGTGTCAGAAGGGAGAAAAGGGGGCGTCTGGAAAGGCTTTTACAGGCTTGAAAGGCAGGACATGAATATAGAAATCTATAAAGTTATCCAGGTATTAGAGAGCACCCAAAGGAGACCCTGAAGGGTCTGGAAGGGCCATAAGAGGAGTGGCTGAGGGCACTGGGCTTATCCAGGCTGGAGAAAAGGAGACTGAGGTGAAATCTCATTGTGGTTTTCAGCTTCCTCACAAGGAGGAGCCTCTGCTCTCTGTGGCCAGGGACAGGACCTGAGGGAACAGTGAAAGTGTCAGGGAAATTCAGTTGGATACCAGGAAAAGGTTCTTCACCCGGAGGGTGGCTGGGGCACTGGAACAGGCTCCACAGGGAAGTGGCCACAGCTCCTAACCTGACAAAGCTCAAGGAGCATTTGGACAAGGCTGTCAGCCATCCCGAGAGACACCAATCCCACTCAATCCCAGGGATTTGCTGGCTGCCCTCAAAGCTCTGACTCCTCAGTGCTCATAGCCAGCAGCTCCAGGCTGATCTACGTGACCCCCTCAGGAACTCGAGCCCAGAGCAGGCAAAACTGAGCTGTGCTGGCTGACATTACAAACCCTGAACCAACACCACCAGCCTGGGAAAGCCCAGGGGCACCCGCCAGCTGTGCCAGGGCCAGCTGGTGACAGGAGCATGGCCCTGCTTCAGCTCTGGGTGGCACCTGGCCAAGTTACAGTGCTTGTGATCCCACCCTGAGGAGCACACTGACGGGTTTTTGGCCAGCCTCCCTTGGCTCCTCGCTCTCTTTGGGACGTGTGCCCACACAGCTGCCACTCACAGGGCAGAGCTGGATGTTACAACACTTGGGAGAAGAAATCACCTTATCAGGATCTCAGAACAAAATTTTTGGCACAGCCAGGGCAGAGGGGTTGGGAGCCTGAGGCTCAGCCCCAGGAACAACACAGGACCATGGAATGGGTTGGAAAGGACCTTAAAGATCATTTAGTCCCAGACCATGAAGGCAATGGATCCATCTCCCACTGTATCCTCACCTACCTCAGATTTTACCTGAAACAGCTCAAGAGTCCTTCTAGCTGGTGTTTTCCCAGGGGATTTTCACCTCTAGGAAAGATGGAAGACCCACCAGGAGCCAAAGCCAGTGTGCTGGAACCCCTGTCCACAGGCCAAACCCCACACCTGGCTCCTGCACAAGATGCTTGGAGATGCTGGCACAGAGCTGGTTGTGGCCAGCAAACAAAAACCAGGGGGTTGTGCAGGCTCTTGTACTTCAGTCAAGGCTGGAAGACATCCAAGAGACCTGAAAATAAAGTTCCAAGACAGGGAAAAAATTTAAAAAGGAAGAAAAGTTAAAAAAATTAAAAGAAAAAAAAAAACTCCCAGCTAATGAACAAACCAAACTCTTCACAAGCAACCCTGACTGCCCCAGGCTGAGCTTAAATAGAATTCCAGGGCCCTTGGGTGCTGTGGAGGCTGCAGGAGAAGCTGGTCCTGCCCATTAAGGCTCATTCATGCCCTCAGGGCTCTGACACTGAGGGTGTCTCTGAAGGCAGAGAAACCTACAGGTGGGCAGGTTATGAAGCTCCTTCCTGGTGGATTACAGCTGGGATTACATCTTTCCATCCAGCCACATGAGCAGAACACCTCAGCAAAGGTGACTGGGACATAAATGTGGCACAAGCTCCAAAAAGCCCATCAGGAGCCCTCAGAAATGCTCAAATACACTGTTTTCAGGTATCACAAACACTCTCCTTCACCTCTCAGATATTTTAGGGCTGGTTCCCTTCAGCATCACCCCCCTCCAGCTCTGGGCTTGCACAGTGATGGGTTCAGGACCCTCAAGCAGGTGGTGCCACCTCATCCCAGAAGAGCAGCCCACAGAGCTGTGTCACCTCCCTGGAAATCATCTCATCAGTGACTGGAGGTTAAGGAGCTTGGAAATGCTGGCATTTCACCTTCCAAAGTGCCTGTTTTTACTGCAGGCCAGCAGGGAAATCGTGCAGCTCTGACGCCAGCCGATGGCTTTGGGGATTTTATCTCTTGTCAACATTAATACCCACGGACACACAAAGGCATGTGGCTGGAGGGGAAGGAGTCCCACCCAAGGAAGGAAGGAAGGCTGCCTTCTTTTTATGCATTTACACTAAAAAGGGATTCTAAATTGAGCTTTAGGAAAGGTCAGTTCCCATGCAAGCATCCATGTGAAGCTTCCGTGCCCGCAGGAAGGATCACGGGCAGTGACGCTGCTCAGCCCTTCAGAGCACCTTGGCTCGTGTGAGAGAGCAATGGAGTGAGAAAAACCCTCTTTCTGGTTCACAAAGCCAATGTTGAGACAGTGTGAGCTGTCCCAGGAGTGCTCACGGCATTGAGATGAGTTGTGACTTCACATTCCAGGGACATCAGCACTGGGAAGGGGCAGAGCTAAGTCCCAGCTCCCAATCTGCCTTAGGCTGGGGGTGTGTATTCTGTTATCATCTGTCAGAGGTGGGGTTATCTTCTGTTCATTGGGCAGTTTTCTTTATCTCCCCCACAACCAATCCTCCCTCCAGGAGATCTCTGCTGTTCATGGGCCATTAATTATTAATTATCTTCTGTTCATGGCCAGGGAGTGTCCCTGCATGGCTGGTCCAATTCCATCATCCCACTGGGAGATGCTCTGCCCAGGGGAGGAGCCAAGCATTCCTACCTGGATACAATCTGAGCCTGGAACAGCACAGCAGCCTTTGCCCACTGCATTCCCAGAGGAGCAGCTTTCTCCTGCCCTGCATTCCCAGAGGAGCAGCTTTCTGCTGCCCTGCATTCCCAGAGGAGCAGCTTTCTCCTGCCCTGCATTGCCAGAGGAAGAGCAGGCCCATCTCCAGCAGCCCTGGAGCTGCAGAGGAAAACTGCAGCCTTGTGCAGGATCCCTGCTCCAGCAGAAGCACAGCTGGCACTGCAGGAGGGCTGAGCCCCCATGGGATGGGACTGTGCCACCACCCTGACCCACAGGGGCAGCTCCTGCTCTGACTCTGGCAGTGGTTTGTTTTCTTTTTTTGTACTATTGCGTTTGCATTTAAAATTTTCCTAGTAAAGAACTGTTATTCTTATTCCCATACCTTTGCCTGAGAGCCCCTTAGTTTCAAAATTACAATAATTCAGAGGGAGGGGGTTTACATTTTCCATTTCAAGGGAGGCTCCTGCCTTCCTCAGCAAACACCTGGCTTTTCAAACCAAGACACCATCCCCTGACCCCAGCCCTCTTTTGAGCTGCAAGGTGGACTCCCCATTCCTGGAAGTGCCCAAGGCCAGGGTTGGATGGAGTTTGGAGCAACCTGGCCTAGTGGAAAGTGTCTCTGCCCATGGCAGGGGGTTGGATTGGATTGTCTTTTAATTGCCTTCCAACCCAAACCGTTCTGGGACTGTATGAAACAAATATCTCAGGGACCTTGTGTGGCTTTCAAAACCCTGAAGGGAGAGACCTGGTAAGGAAAACAGCAGTGTGTGAGCTCAGGGCACAGGCGACCCCTGGCCAGGATAACTCCTGCCTTTCTCTGATCAGAGAAGGTAGATCAAGACCCAGCACGACACCAGCAACAGGCTGCTGCTCTGGTGTGGATCCACACTTTATCCCTTCATCCTTCTCCACGTGGAGTCACCCCCAAGATGTGCACACCTGGCCTGAATCCCACAGGAGCACGTGGTGCCTCTGGTTTCCATAACCAAGGGATGTGGTGCAGGGGGAAGGAGGTTCCTTTTGAGGAAATTTGAGTTTTATTCAATGTTCCTGGCACCACATGGAATTGACCTCTGGATCAGGATGTTCTGAGGATGATGCACTCAGAGCTCTTCAAGGCAACTCCTGGTGGGATGGGGGAAATGTCCTCCATACCAGCACATCACCACTTTATTTGAAAAAAAAAAAAACAAATTAAATGAGGTAATAATGAGTACTTTGTGACATGAACTGCTGCTGACAGCTGCAGTTTGTCCAGCAGAAATGTCCTGACTTTTCAGCAGGGCCTCCACAGCAGACAGGCTCTGGATTTGACCTCCTGCTGCAGGAGACTCCACAGACTCCCCTGCTTGTCTGGCTGGAGTTCCAAACCCAGGGTGAAAGCCAGATTAGAGTCACCACCCCACTGAGTCCTGCTGAACTGGCCCAGACTTTGCCTTTTGTTACAGTCACAGGATTCCTCCCACCTGCCTCCTGTGGCATTCCCATTTTCTGAAAAATCCCTTTGCCCAGGATTTTTCTCCTGAGAAGCTGAGAAGCCTCAGAGAAAAAGGAAAACAATAATTATCTGATTTGCTTCTCCTGTGTTTTGCTCCTTTAGAATGTGGTTAGAGATTGTTTCATTGGTTTCTGCTGTGAATTATTTTGACTCATTGGCCAATCAGGGCCAAGCTGTGTCAGGACTCTGAAGAGTCACGAGTTTCATTATTATTGTTTTTAACCTTCTGTAAGTATCCTTTCTGTACTGTTTTGTATAGTTCAGTATTAATATAATATAATATAATATAATATAATATAATATAATATAATATAATATAATATAATATAATATAATATAATATAATATAATATAATATAATATAATATAATATAATATAATATAATATAATATAATATAATATAATATAATATAATATAATATAATATAATCCTTCTGAAAGCATGGAGCCAGATTCATCATTCCTTCCTTCCTTTGTCTGGGAATCCCTGCCTCCCCTTTTTCACAGGTATCATGTTGAGCTGAGATGGTTCTTCCTCCTCCCTGGTTACCAGGGTGGTGTAGGTTTCTCTTTCCTCCCTTAGGGAACACTGCAAGATGCTTGGCCATCAATTGGATAGGGAATTTGGCCCTTAGAAAATAACTCCTGTGCCCAGGAGCTCCCCTCCTGTTTTCAGAAGGACACATTGATGATGGCAAGGTCAGATTTTACCTGAAGCAGCTCAGGAAATGCTTCTGGCTGGTGTTTCCCCAGGGGATTTTCACCTCTAGGAAAGATGGAAGACTCACCAGGACGCAAACTTCTGCTGGCACCGTAGGAGTGAGATGATGAGATTTGCACTCCCTGCTGTGCTTCAAAGCCTCTGCAGACGCCCTGGTCACTCCAGAGACCTCCTGGTCACCCCAGCCTGAACCTCCAAAAATTTGGCTGCTGCTTCTGCCCCCCAGCTCAAGTGTCTTGTCTGGCTGGGAGCCCATGGATGGCTGCTGGGTCCTGGAGGGATTTTTAGTGCCAGTGGCTCCAGCTGGTCTGACACTGCTGGGGGCAGGGAGTAGGAAAATAGCACAGGGAAAAGAAGTGGCTGTGGTGCTGTTTTGTAATCCAAGGGCTCTCTGGTTTTATTCTGGCTTGGGAAAACCCTGAGGGGTGTCTCTGTGAGGAAAATACAGAGGGAGAGTGAAATATGAGGTTTTCTGAGTTAGCTTTTATAAGCTTTTGGATATATATTTTACACTTAAGATAGCTTAGCTACTTTAGAAGGCATAAAATTAGTAGGATGGCTTCTGTGGTAGTGTTGGAAACACAAAGATTTTAATAAAAGGCCAAATAACAAAATTATTGTTAGAGGAGAAAAACTGAGCTAGGTGCAAGAGTCTTTGCTCTTGGTAAAACACCTCACAAAAGTGATTAGTTTTTTTGTTCTTTTCTTTTTTCTTTTTTCAGTAAATTGCTTTGGCAGGATTTTTTGGCTTCTGTTCGATTAGCTATCCTTAAGTTTGAAGTGAAGTCTCTCAAATCTTATAAAATGCCTTTCCACCTAAATAAAAAATTTTAAAAAATTAAAAAAAACCACAACTTTTAAGCTTATTTCCTTTTTAAAAAATAATTTTGTTACTCCATCAACAAAAACCACATTTCTATAGGAGAGCACTTGTTGGAACCCAGGACATCCATCAGGGTGCCCTGGATGGCTCAAAATCCTGGCAGGGGCTTGGAGATGCTGGCAGGAAGCCAAAGACACTTGGGATTTCCATCTTAACCCATGGAGCACATTACCAACCTTGTATGAAGAATCACAAGTCACAAAAGTTTAAGTGGAGTAATAGTAGTTGTCACAGGGTGAAAAGTAGAATTTTGGGATTTTAAGAACAGGGGTTTGGAGTCCCAAGATGGAGGAATTTGGGCTTTCCCTGTCCTTTTTCTTTCTCCTTCCTAACCTCCATGTTCTGTGTGATGGTGGCACTTTTGGATTGATTTAGAGTAGAGACAGACTGTCTAACATAGGTGATGGGTATTGGAAAATAACTGTAAATAAAGTACACGTAGTTTTTAGTATAAAGAGATAGCACTGCCTCAGGGCAGGGCAGAGTGCCCTTGACAGACCTGCAGATCAGACCTCTGCGAGTCTGGAGAAAAAATATTTCAGATAACAGATAATAAACAATTTTGTGAACCAGAGCCGAAGAATTCCGACTCTTTCTTCGACCATCGGGCTGGGAAAAAGGGGCTCTTGGGTGATCCCAACAGCAGGAAACCTGAGAGACCCTCAGCACAGGTGGGCTGGGAATTGCTCCAATTTAGCCCTGTGGTTCCCCTGGTGAAGGTGCTGCTGCCCAGTTAATCCCAGGGTCACAACATCCCTACCTACAGGAATGTGCTCCCTGTTGACAGAGTGACAAAACTATCCTTTGTCTCCTTAAAAAAAGGCCAGAAGTTTCTCTCCTCAGTTAGATAAATAGACACCTCATAGGACCTGAGGGACTTCACCTCAAACTTAAGGATAGCCAATAGGGCAGACGCCAAGAAGTCCCACCTAAGCAATTTACTAGAAAAAGAAGAGAGCAAAGGAAATAATCACTTTTGTGAGCTGTTTTAGTAGGAGCAAGAACCTCTTGCACCTGGCTTGGTTTTTCTCTGTAAAGAGTTTTGTTATTTTGCCTTTTATTAAAACTTTTTTGTTTCCAACACTGCCACAGAAGCCATCCATGAGTTTATGCCTTCTAAGGTAGCTGAGCTATCTTGGGTGTGATATAGATCTCCAAGAGCTTATGAGACATGGCTGGAGGAGACCACACATCACCTCCCCAGGCAAGATGCCATCCTGCTTGTCCCAGCAGGGTGAGGAGGTCTGAGGGCAGTGAATCCTCTGAAACCCAATTCAGAATTTCTGTTCTGTCTGCACAGAAACCGAGGGACCCCAGAGCCCACCTGAGGTGCCACCCTCCTCACACCACATCCAGGTGAGATCCTGGCTCACACAAACTCCTTCCCCACCATGCCAGGGTTGCCATGAAAATAAAACCCTACAGGGTTTAAACCCAACCAGCCTCCACTGAGTCTTATATCAAGGGTTGGGATTGTATTTGTGGGGTTTTCAGACAAAGAAAGGAATGATGAATCTGAGTTTATGTTTTTAGAAGGCTAATTTATTATTTTATGATACTATATTATGTTAAAGAATACTATACTAAACTATACTAAAGAATACAGAAAGGATACTTATAGAAGGTTAAAAGATAATAATGAAAACTCATTATTTTCTAGAGCTTCGACATAGCTTGACTGATTATTTATTAAGTCAAAAAAAATTACATAGAACTAATAAAACAATCACCTGTTAAATAAACAATCTCCAACTACATTTTAAAGCAGCAAAACACACACAAAAAAAAAAAAAAACAAATGAAATAATATTGTTTTCCCTTTTCTCTAAGCTTCTCAGCTTCCCAAGAGAGAAATCTTAGCAAAAAGATTTTTCCAGAAAATATAACTACCACAGGCCCAAAGGGAATTTTGGGGCCACCCAGGAGCTCTCATTCCACTTGGTTTCGTCCCTTTCCTGCCCAAGTGTAGCTACAAGCCAAGGACATAATTTGGAAGATATGGGCACATACCCACTCTCTGTAGACCTTACAGGGCTCTGGCCATTGCCTCCAGGCTTCAGGCAGTCAGGAATATTTGGGCAGACTTGTATTCCTTTCCCCCCAAAATCACACAATTTATAGATGTATATCTCAGGAGGGTTCACTGCCTTTCCCAGCTCAGGGAAGAGCTGAAGGGCTGCACACACCCCATTTTCATCCTCCTGAAATGCAATGTTTTAGGTGGGAGGAGGTTTTTTGGTTTGGTTTTTGCTGGTTTGTTTCATATTTCAACAGCTGTTGTTGCGTTTGCAGTTGTCATCACACCAAAAGTTTGGGGTGGTTTACATCCCACCTGCCTGGGGGAAGAATCCAAAGCTCAGCCTTTCCTTTAGGACACACAGACTGTTTCCTTTCCAGACCAGGGGTCTCTGCAGGGCCCTTTGCTGCCACCATCCCCAAATAAATCCATGGCAATGGGAATGCAGTTTTGCCCTGTCCCACAAGCACCCACCTTGTCTGCAGCAGCAGCAGAGGCTGGAGGCATCTCCTCACATTCCAGAGCTGCTCTCCAAACACAGCCCAAACCCACCCTCTCAGGAATCACCCTCCAAGCCAGCTTTTATCCCTTGTGCCAAGCTCCAAGGGTGTTTTCTCACACCTCTCAGGCTCAAACAGGGACGGGGGAGGAAGGCAAAGTGCTCAAGGGATGAAGCAGGAGACCTCTGGGATGTCCCACCTGCAGCTTGGGAGGAGAAGGAAGGAGGGAGCTGAAATCAGACACTGGATCTTTCCATAGCAAAGTGGCCCAACTCTCCCAGGAGGGTTTTTTCCACTGTACAGCTACTATAGGCTTGATGACAGGAAAGCTAATTATATCAACATCCTGTTTACCCAGAAATGAGGAACAGGAGCCCAGAAACACTTGGGCTGTGAGGGCACACTGTGACAGAAAAATCTCATCCATGCATCTGGCTCATTTTCTTCTGCTACCTGCTCCCACTGCCCCAAAATTTGTTGGTTTTCCCAGAAAAAAAAAAAAGAGCCTGGAAAGCAAATTATGTAATGTCTCCTTCATGCAGTTCCTCCCTGAGCTGGGAAAGTGCTCACCTCATCCTTGCTGGAGTTGGAATCCCTGGAGGTTCCTGCCAACCCTGCAGGGAGCTTCCCCCAGGAACACCCTGACCAAGCAGGACGTGAAACACCCAGCAAAAGCCACCCAGGGCAAGTCAGGGCACCTTGCCTCAGTTTCTTTCTCTGTCAGAGTTTTATTTAAAAAATCCTGGTGCTTTTTTCCCACTCCCTTCTTGCCCCACACTTCACGTTCCTGGCTGTGAGGCAGCTGGGTGTGCTGCAGGCTCTCCTCCAGGTGTGGTTTCATTTTAGTTTCTGTTTCTTCACCAAATTGCCTCACATCTGCCACGGCCCCTGTGCTCATCTGTGCTGCTCCAGGGCTGGAGAAGGGAAAGCTCCAGGGAGATCTTCCAGCACCTTCTACTACTTAAAGAGGGCTTATGGAAAAGGGGGAGAGTGACTTTAAACATGGACAGGTAAATATGGGACAAGGGGAAGAGTTTTAAACCGTAAAAAGAGAAATTTAAATTGGATATTAGGGTGAAGATATTCCTGTGAGGGTGCTGAGCCCTGGCACAGGGTGCCCAGAGAAGCTGTGGCTGCCCCTGGATCCCTGGAAGTGCCCAAGGCCAGGTTGGATGGGGCTTGGAGCCACTTGGGATGGTGGAAGGTGTCCCTGCCCATGGCAGGGGGTGGAACAAGAGATCTTTGAGGTTTCTTCCAACCCAAACCATTCTGTGATTCTCTGATTTTCTGATTTTATAATTCTATTCTTTCCCAAATTTTCCATCGTTTCACTTCTTCTCCTGAGCTTGAAGCACCATGGGACAGCCCAGGATAGCAGGGCTGGAGGAAGGAGGGTGATTTGTTCCTTTTGCCAAAGGAAGGCCCACTCCTAATTCATGTCAGGCCAAATGCCATGGCCAAGGCTCCAGGAGCTCACTCTTGTTGCCAAATCCTCTTCCTTCCTTCCTTCAGGTCAGCTGCAAAACTGAAATGACCATGGTTTATCCCAGACTTTTTTATACATTAACAAGGCCCAGCTGTATTTATTATTAAATTATATATTATAATATATTACATAAATTTAAAATATCATAAATTAAATAATTCTATATTAAATATAGGTCATTATATACATATTATATTATATTATATTATTATATATTATATTGTATTATATTATGTTATATATTATATTATATTATATTATATTATATTATATTATATTATATTATATTATATTATATTATATTATATTATATTTATTATATTATATTATATATTATTCTGCACTACAGAAATTAGTCTGAAAAACATCCTGGCCCACCCTTCCCCCTTCTCTCGAGTCCTCTTTCATCAAGACCCTCTAAAGAGGAGGGGGAGGTCACTCCTCAGCCCATGTGACCTGTGCCACCAAAATAGGCTGTGATGCTTTGTGAAGGCTGACCTAGAACAGAGGTTAGACAGAGTTAAAGAATAAAGCAGGGATTTATTAAAAGGCCTCAATGGATGCACCTTGGGCAGCACAAGAGCCCGGCCAGGGCTGCCCCAAAAATGAACCAAAATGGTCACAAAATGCACGAGAGCTCACAGGGTCTCTCAGTTTTACAAGTTCTGCTCCATTTGCAGATTGCAGTTCATTGTCCAATCCCAGCTCCAGCCCATGCAGTCCCATCCTTCTTGTTTTTCTCTCTCCAGCCCACGTTGTTTGTGCTCTTGGGCCTGAGATTTGGATCATTTGTCCTTGGTGCCCAGATGGAGCAGGAATTGTTTTGTCTCCCTGCTCTGTGCACAGAGCTCACCATCACCTGATACAAAGCCCAGACTCACACACTAAAGCAGCACAGAACCTGAAAAATAGAAAAGCAAAAGGCCTCAGCTGAATCCAGAGCAGGAATGGCAAAGCCCAGCAGTGCCAGCAGGATCTGGGGTGGGATGACCCATCAGGGATCCTGCTGGATTCATGGAGAATCTCAGGTCACATCTGCAAGGGGCTGGCTGGTAGGACACAGAGGGACAGAGGGACGTGCACACCCCTCCAGAGCAGCTGAGGCAGAGCTGCAGTCTGTGCCTGCACCAGGGTCCTACGTGAGCCACTGCACCTTCATCTAACGGGGTCTGGCTCGTTCTGCCTTTTCCACTGAAAAAAAAGGGGTTTAAGTGGCCAGAAGAACTCATGGATTTGGCATATCTCTCTAGACAGATGAAAATAAAAGAAGGAAAAATACACAGCAGATGAAAAAATGACAACATCTGCCACAGCTTATTCACACCAGCAGTACTAAATCAAAACAGGGTTAGGGCTAGAAACAAAAGCAAAATAACTCTTTTGGTTTGGGTCAGATTTCCTTTTTTTTTTTTTTTCAGTCTGTGTTTTCAGTGGAGGGGGTTCTTCTGTTTATTTACTTTGTTTGACTCAGCCTCAAGACTCCCTTTGATTTTTCAGAGTAGGCTGAGGGCCAGATGGGGTTGTTTGCACAGCTGCCTGCACGCCCTGCAGAGCAGCAGCCCCTCGTGATGGAGATGCAGGGACAGACACTTGGGGACAACCCAGAAGTGCCACACGAGATGTCCTAGGACAGGAGGGGTGGACACAGTGTGTCCCAGCCTTTCCCTCATTCTCAGAGACCCCGTGCAGCCCACAGCACCCTGCAAGGACAGGAGAGTGGTGGAGTCAGAAAATCTTGGAATGGTTTGGGTGGGAAGGACCTTTAAAGTCCATCTTGTTCCAAGCCCCTGCCATGTTTTGGGACACCTTCCATGCTCCGAGGTGGCTCCAAGCCCTGTCCAGCCTGGCCTTGGGCACTTCCAGGGATCCAGGGGCAGCCACAGCTTCTCTGGGCACCCTGTGCCAGGGCCTCAGCACCCTCACAGGGAACAATTCCTTCCCAAAATCCCATCCATCCCTGCCCTGTGGCAGTGGGAGCCATTCCCTGTGTCCTGTCCCTCCACCCCTTGTCCCCAGTCCCTCTCCAGCTCTCCTGGAGCCCTTCAGGCCCTGCAAGAGGCTCTGAGCTCTCCCTGGAGCCTTTTCCAGGTGAGCTCCCCCAGCTCTCCCAGCCTGGCTCCAGCCCTGCAGCATCTCCTGGACTCCTCTGGATTTGCTGCAGCTCCTCCTGCTGCTGGCCCCAGGGCTGGAGCAGCCCTGCAGGAGGGGTCTCACCTGCAGAATCCCCCTCCCCAGCTGGGATGAGTGCACAGAGGGCTCTGGGCTGGGAGTGCACGTGGCTGGGGCACATCAAGCTCCTCATCCACCAACATCCCCTTTGCAGGAGGAGCAAGATGTAAAAAAGGAGACAAAATGAAGACCCAGGATCTGGGTTTGACCTTCAGTGACCAAATGAAGAGGCTCCAGTGAGGGTCACAGGCTCTGCCCTGATGCTGGCACAGCACTGCAGTCCCATCCCACCCCTACAGGACATGGATTAGGACACCAGGGCAGAGGTGTTGGACTGGGATATCCCACCTGCTGTTCCAGAGGAGCTCCAGCACCTTGAAAGTCCTCTGCTAAATCTACAAGCTCCACAAGGTGTCCATGGCACCTCCCCAGGGCAATTTTGCCTCAGCTGAATCCATCTTTAGGGAGGGAGGAAGTGCTGGGTCCATGAAATGCACATAATACAAACTTCTCTGGGGCTGATAAGGATTTCAGGAACATGTAAAGAGCTCCAGGGCAGTCTCCAACAGCCCTTTCTCCCTTTTCCCTGACAGAGCAGTGCAGGAAGGAGCAGCCTTGCTCTACCAGGAGCAGTCACAGCAGGCTCATGGCCAGCAGAGGCGAGTGGCTGCCAGACAAGGACAGGATCTGCTCAAGGACAGTCCCATCCCTGGCAGGCTCAGTGAATTCAAGGATCTTCCCTGCCCCAGGCCTTCAGGGCCCCCTCAGATGCACACCAGGGATGAAATGGCGGCAGAAAACAGCTGGAAGCTTCCCACACAACTGGAACAAAACAGTTGGGGTTTTTTCAGGTTTTTTTTCCCTCCTAATCTAATTCTTGCAAAATGCTGAACTATTTCAGCTGAAATTTTCCAAAAACACTTCAGCCTGGAGGCAGGCAGCCAGCCTGGGGGAAAAAGAGTGGAGTCTGGCAGATTTATCAGTAATTAAAGGCAAAGTCTTAGAAAAACAAGGAGTGTGTAAATGAGAGATCCCAGCTCTCCCTTTAGACAGGCAGCACCTCAGCAGCCACTGAAATAGAGCTGTCCTGAGGCACCAGAAAGGAGGGATGGAGGGATGGATGGATGGATGGATGGATGGATGATGGATGGATGGATGGATGGATGATGGATGGATGGATGATGGATGGATGCATGGATGGATGGATGATGGAGGGATGGATGATGGAGGGATGGATGGATGGATGGATGTAGGATGGATGGATGGATGGATGGATGGATGGATGGATGGATGTTGGATGGATGATGGATGATGGATGGATGGATGGATGGATGGATGGATGGATGGATGGATGGATGGATGATGGATGGATGGATGGATGGATGGATGGATGGATGATGGATGGATGGATGGATGGATGGATGGATGGATGGATGGATGATGGATGGATGGATGATGGATGGATGGATGATGGATGGATGGATGGATGATGGATGATGGATGGAGGATGGATGGATGGATGATGGATGATGGATGGATGATGGATGGATGGATGGATGGATGGATGGATGGATGGATGGATGATGGATGGATGGATGAATGGATGGATGGATGGAATGATGGATGGATGGATGGATGGATGGATGGATGGATGGATGGATGGATGATGGATGGATGATGGATGGATGATGGATGGATGGATGGATGGATGGATGGATGGATGGATGGATGATGGATGGATGATGGATGATGGATGGATGATGGATGGATGATGGATGATGGATGGATGGATGGATGGATGGATGGATGGATGGATGGATGATGGATGGATGGATGAATGGATGGATGGATGGAATGATGGATGGATGGATGGATGGATGGATGGATGGATGGATGATGGATGGATGATGGATGGATGGATGGATGGATGGATGATGGATGGATGGATGGATGGATGGATGGATGATGGATGATGGATGATGGATGGAGGATGGATGGATGGATGGATGGATGATGGATGGATGGATGGATGGATGGATGGATTGATGGATGGATGATGGATGGATGGATGATGGATGGATGGATGGATGATGGATGGATGATGGATGGATGATGGATGATGGATGGATGGATGGATGGATGATGGATGGATGGATGGATGGATGGATGGATGATGGATGGATGGATGGATGGATGGATGGATGGATGGATGATGGATGGATGGATGGATGGATGGATGGATGGATGGATGGATAATGGATGGATGGACGGATGGATGGAGGGATGGATGGATGGATGTATGGATGGATGGATGGATGGATGGATGGAATGATCAAAATGGGAAAAAGAAAAAAGCAGAGGAGCCCATTTTCCACTCAGACAAAGGGCATGATGCCCTTCATAAGCCCCAGATAAAGTCCTGCAAGCACAACCTCAGTCAGAAAAGGTCCTCTCAGCCCCTTCTCTGTGGGCCTCACAGTGCCATCAATTGTCATCTCACTGAGGGAGGGATAGAGATGCAAACTAATCCAGTTCAGAGTTTTCTGGTATCTGCAGGAGCCTTTGGGGTTCTCCAGGCCATCAGCAGTTCCTGGGGCACCAGGGTTCCCAGAGGTGATGCTCTCTCTGAGCTGTGGACAGAACCACAGGGAAATCTCACGTGGCCTTGGACCATGGAAAATGTCGTCCTCCGCAGAAAACAAATCTCTACCTGAAATAAGAGGGATGTTTTGGGACATACATGGTTGAGACAACAGAAAGATAGTAAAAAACTCACGTACAGCCAGCAGGAGATGAAGATTTCTTTGTTACAGAACATTTAAAAACTCTCTAGTCAATAGCATAGTGCTAAAGCTTACAGATAACTGTTTTAGCCAATTACTAAAAGAAGAAAAAAAAAATCATCTTACCTTTACTATTTCCCACAAGCAAGGGTACAGCACAACAAAATTAATTCCACCAACAGAGCTCTGCCTGGGTAGCCTGCTCCGCATTAACACATCAGCCCTCTTTGCTCTGGGAAAAGCAGGACCATGACCCATAAACCCCAAGTAAGACCACAAAAAGCCTCACTAGGATGCACATCCCAAATGTCACCGTGTAAGAGCCTAAATGAGAGATGTGGGACTCCAGGCAGCTCTTCAAAATGCAGTTTATTACATCCAAGACATAACAGCAGCCCAATGTCGTGGGTGACAGAGCCTGTGCCTACAGCTGTCAGCTCCAGCTGCAGGCAGGCCTGGAGACCCTTTAATTTTGGTTGCAATGCATTATATACTTTTCTCTGAGCATCTCAATACAGTAGAGCCAATCTGTACCTTAACTTTTACCTATAGCCTATCATAACTACTATAGTTACCATATTCATGTCACTATTCTCCAATCACTAAAAGTACATTACAGCATTACAGTTTAAGCTAGAAGGTTTTGGTTTTTTTTCAGTTTTCTTGGAGTGGAAAATTCTGGGACCCTTTTTCTACTTGCAACATCAGCAGACTTGTTTGCCTGGGATATTTTTCTGCTTGGTAAAAACATCTTGTTTGAGGTGTGTTTATCCCTTGCTCTAAGTCATAAAAATGCCTTCTAACTAACATACCCTTTGCCTCCTTGGTTATCCAGTAAGACTGGCTCAGCAATTCTTTTCTTCTATATCAAAACTTGCTTTCATTTCTATTCCTTCTTCAGATTCTGCATTCAAAAATCTTTCTGCCCAGCATCCATATCTGTGAAATTTTCTTCTCCGACTTTCATCCTCCCCAACATCACAGACTGACCTGGCTTTTCCAGCCAGCTCAGCCACTGAACACGTGTGAGAACATCCCTGCAGAGCTCTGGTCTTGCTCAGGGCCCTGGGAGATGCAGCTGGAGATGCAATCCAACGACAGGCAGCTGGAGGGAAGCAGATTTCCATCGAAACCACAGAATGCTGGAATTGCAGAGGCAGCAAAAGCTGTGAGCAACCTGAAACCCTGCTTTGGCCAAGAATATTTACATCTCATTTGGGACCAGCAGCAGGACAGGCCAGCACGTTCAGGCCTCTGGAACACTGACTCAGGAATTTTTGGCATGTTAAACTATCTCTTCTGGGATTTTTTTTTTGTCTGTTTTTTGCTTTTGAACCATCTTTGCAGGCTCCTCTGTGCAGCTGAAGGGACCAGGCATTTTTGTTGCATAAAGATCCATTCCTGCAGTGTTTCTGTGGACACTCACACCAGTCAGGGTGGTAAGAAAAAGCACTGGGGATCTCACATCATCTGAATCCCTGGCACATGGTTCTGAATTAGTTGCTATGATAATTTCTTTATTAATTGATGTTATTACTTTGTCCCCTTGTTATTACTTTGGCCCCTAAGCTCTCATTTCATGGACCAGGATCACATTGAGCAAGATGCAATGCAACAAAAATGCAGTTTATTGTGCAAAGAAATGGATTTCCACCACATTTTTAAGCTGTATTTCAATTTTGCACCAAATTTCAAGAACTGAGTGTGATTTCAAACCTTTGTACTCTTGGGCAGAGGAGTGATACAGAAGTAGGATCAGGATCCAAAAGGATATTTGGCAACATTTCCCTGCAAGACTAGTTTGGAAGGGGCTTGGAGGAACCTGGTCTAGGGAAAGGTGTCCCTGCCCATGGCAGGGGTGTGGAGATCTGATTATCCATAAAATCCCTTCCAACCCAAACCATTCTGGAATTCTGTGGCCATCCCTTCTTCCCCCAAGTCCTGCATCCCTTTCCACCAGTGGGTGAGCAGAGGGGAGGTCAGCTGTAGCTGGGACAGCTGTGTCCATCCCAGCAGGAAATCCTGCTGTGGGAAGGGACTGTGGCTGGGAGAGGAAGGCAGGGGGAAGGAGACTCTCAGGATTCACAGCAAATATCCTGTGCCAGCCTCATCACAGTCCCTGTGACACTCATGTCCTCACCAGGGTTCTGAGATTTGGCTCAGGGCCCCGTTTCAGGTCCTGTTTTAAATATATATAAACATATATATCTAAATTTGCTTTAGAGCTCCCTTCTGTGGTTATCTCTGTTCCATCCCCTTCCTCCTGCCACTCTCCCTCCCTGCTCTGAGTTGCTGCTGTCCTCTGCTGAACCCCAGCTGCCACCCAAGCCATGACCCTCCAGAGAGGCTTCCCCAGGGAATGGGCACAGCCCCAGGGCTGCCAGAGCTCAAGGACAATTTGGACAAAGCTCTCAGGCACGGGGTGGGGTTTTTTGGGTTGCCCTGTGCAGGGTCAGGAGCTGGACTCAATGATCCTTGTGGGTCCTGTCCAGCTCAGGGTGTTCTATGATTGGGAAGTCGCCACTTTTACCTCCTCATCTCCCACACAAACCATCCTGGGACCTCTTCCTGGTGCTATATCCCTCACTGAAGAGGAAAGAAGGGTCTTTTCTGTCCTCCCCAACACTACCCAACCTCCACACAGTTGCAGTAGTTTCAGCTCTAGAACACTTTGAAGAGGGGGCTGAAGTGAAAGGCAGAGACCACAAACTACAAAAATTTCCCAAATATAGAATCTTGCATTCACACCTAACAGAACTCTTCATTCCAGACTTGGGAATTCCAGTTCCCAAGGACTTTATCTGGATGAGTGGAGTCAGCAGGCTGCCTCCAAATCCTCCTGTTGGAACCCAGGACCCCTCTGGGTGCCCTGGATGACATGAGCCCCTGGCAGGGGGCAGGAAGCCAAAGACACTTGGGATTTCCATCTTAACCCACGGAAAAAATTACCAACCTTGTATGAAGAATCACAAGTCACAGAATTTTATGTAGATTAATGATGAATTAATCACTGAGTGAAAAGTGGAATTTTGGGGTTTTTTACTATAGGGGTCTAGGAGGCAAGATGGAGGGGTTTGGGCATTGTCCTGTCCTTCTTCCTTCTTCTTCCATCTTCTGGGTGATGGTGGCACGTTTGGATTGGTTTAGAATAGAAGCAGACAGTCTAACATAGGTGATAGGCATTGGAAAATAATGATAAATAAAGGACATGTAGTTCATAATATAAAATATAGACACCAGCCCAGGGGCAGGGAGTGTGCCCTTGACAGAGCTGCAGATCAGACCTCTGCGGGTCTGGGAAAAAAATATTTTAGATAATAGACAATAAACAGAGCAGAAGAATTCTGACTCTTTCCTCGACCATCAGGCTGGGAGAAAGGGGCTCTTGGGTCATCCCAACAGCAGGAAACTCGAGATCCACCCATCCTTGGAGGGCCAAACCCAGGACATGAAGCCCATGGAAGAGCTTTGTGTCACAAAAAAAATACAAGTTTACAAAGCTCACCAAGCCCTTTTCCAGCAAGAAAAGCTTCCCCCCATCCTTGCTGAGGGTGGGGGAAAGGGGAACATCCATGAATGTCATCCCCACCCCACACTGAAGCCCCCCAGGGAAGAGCCTGGTGGCTCCAGAGATGTCTCCACAGCAGCATTCCTGTGCTTCTGGACACAGCCACTAGAGGATGGCAGTGTCCCAGGCCATGCTGGGAACCACCAAATCCTGCTCTGGAAACCGACAGCACGGAGATCCCAGCAGTTCTAGGGCCCCAAAAATATCCACCCCGAGTCGCTCCAGCCCAAACTGCGAGCTGGAAGTTTGCAGCCCTCAGCTCTGCTTCGCATCCCAAGCAAAGGCAGGTCCTTTGGAGACTGGAAATCGGGATTTTACAGGGGGTCAGCCCCCACGTGCTTCCTGGCCCCAACTTTTGATGAGTTACCCGGTGTATTTCCAGATCTCACCGTGTCTCCTCTCCTGTTTCTGTGAGCACAGGATGATCAGAGCCCCGTTATCAGGGAGTTCCTGCCACCTCCACGGTTTTCCTGCATCCACCATCAGATGTTCTGAGCTCTGGGCTCTCCCTGGGATCATGATTTCCAGCAAAAAGCAAAGCCTGATGAGCCAAGGAGATGGAGGCAGCCCAGCATCCCCTCAGGACACTTTCAAGGGGATTTTTCAAGGCAAATATCTGGAAATAATGAATGCCAAGCAGAAGCCCAATTATGCCAAAAATATCCTGTCTGAGCCACGGCTTGAAGGAATATTTCCCTCCTGAGGAAGCATAACAGCCAAGCTGAGCTGCAGAATGAGATGAGCTTTGAACTAGAGCTCATTGGGGAATAAAACATCATCAGCTGTATCAAAATAAGATCATGGATGTGAGTGTGGTGAGACATGAGGCTGCCTTGTTCCTGGGTGCCCAAGATCCTCAACAATCCACTGGGAATCCACCTCCCTGCTTCCCTGGGGCTGAATTCTGCCCAGTGGGGCCAGTGTTCTGCTCCAAGCAGAGAAGAAAATCTCCATTTCTTCATGGCTTTGAGCAAAGCAACCAGGCCATCAGGAAGAATTCATTATCTCAATGTGCAAATCAGTCTCAGGGTGCAAATAGACTGGATTTGCTCGTGTCTCAGAGTGAATACTGGCAGTGATGGTGACATCTTCTCCCAGGTCACCTGTGGCTTTGCCATTCCCTCCCACAAAGATTCCAGGTGCATCCCACCCTGCCTGGGATCTGCTGGGCTGGCCCCAGCACGCCAAGGGCTCTCTTGGGCTGAGGAGCCCAAAATGGAACGTGGTCTCCAGGCCTGGTCTTGCAGGGATCCCGGATCCTCTCTGCAGGTGCCCAGCCTGTCCCGGGATGTGACCTCAGCCTCTGCAGGGTCCTGTGGGCTCACCCTCCACCCTGCTCCCCAGTGTGGTGTTATCCACAAAATAAACACCAAGACAAACCTCAGAGGCTGGGGAAAATGGGATAAAGCTCCTTGAGTGCTCCACACATGTTGGGGACCATCTTCATGAACCATTGGCTGCTTTGGGGGGGTTGGAAAGCTAGGTGACACCTCTCCTCTCCCAAGATGTATCCAGTCCTTGGGAGGGGAACCTGCTGACACAGAATCCTTCCACAGCATCCCTGAAATGCTTTTTTTGCTGCTAATTAAAGTCTCTGACGTCAGTGGTTTGATTCCAAGCAGTTGTGTAACACCAGGGCTCCGCGCCGCATCAAGGGCAGGGATGGAAATAGATCCACCAAATTCCAGCTCCCTGCTCCCTCCTCGCTGCCATGCCTCCATCCTGGCACGGGCACAGGTGGGATGGATGGCCCTGGAGAAGAGGTTGTTCCTCCCACAGGAAGGTGGGAGCAGAAACACCCACCCTGTGGTGCCTTCAGAGGGGTGCCCACCTTGATGCCACCCTCCCATCCAGAGGAGCATCCAGACCCCTTTTCTCTCCAGCAGGAATTTCCACGTGGTGGCTCTGCTTTCCCCACCCAAACAGAGTTATAAAAAGGCACTGCAAGACCTGAGGTCCATCCAGCAAATTCCTGCAGCACCAAGGGTAGGTTTTCACGAGGGACTGGGCTGAAGCCTCAGAGCTGGAGCCAAGTCCAGCTGAGCCAAAGGTCCCTGCCAGCTTGCCAGCTGGATGCAGTGTGCCCCACTTTTATGGGAAAGGCATCCAGCCAGAGGAAGATGAAGCACAGCCCAGGCTGAGTGCTCCTCACCCGTGCACAAAACAAGGCATGGGGTACATGAATGGAGTCAGGAGCTTCCTCCCTGCTCCAGCCTTCTCTGTAGATCATAAATAACTCCAGGGATGCTCCACATGGAAAAGCTGCTGGCTGGAAGGGCGTAATGAGCTCTCCTGGCTCTGCCTGGGGCAGCTGGCAAAGAGCATCTTCTGCACCAGGTTCAGGTGCAGAACTGAGTGAGGTCACCCAGCGCCACTGACCAAGAGCAGCCCCAAAATTCTGAGGACACATCCCAAGTTTTCTGGGTCAAAGCCTTGGGACAAGCTTGTGTGGAGTGCAGGTCTGCTCTGCAGAGGCAATAATCCTCTTCAGCTCAAGCCAAGGCTCTGACCTTGAGTTATCCAGATTTTGGGGAGCTGCAATGGTTTCCAGAGTTTCCTGCTCTCTCCCCTCCATGTGATGGTGTCCCACATAATTCCCATGGGAACTGCTGATCTCTCCCCCCTTGTTCCCAAGGGCAATGGGAAAAAGCGTCACTCAGTGCCCTGACAAGGACAGCATGGCAAAGGCAGGTGGCCCCAGGGAGAACAGGTCACCCCAGTGGGCTGTGCCTCAGTTTCCCCAGCTATCAAAAGAGGATTAGTTCACTTCCAGGATGTGATGAGGCCCAGGAAGAAACTCCTGGGGCAGGATCAAGTCTCACAAAGGCAGCAGCTTATCTGGACTGCTCCGAGCACTGCCCAGGAAGAGGAGATGTGTGAAGGAGTGTAGGGGGATGCCCCCAATGAGAGAGGGGTAAACTAGCCTTTGTCTCCTAAAAAAGGAAGGAAGCCTAGAAGTTTCTCCTAACGATCAGGTGAAAAGACACCTTATAGGACCCCAGAGACTTCACTAAAACCTTGGGGTCACTTAATTGGATGGAAGCTAAAAGGTCCCGCCTGGGCCATAAGGTAGAAAAGGAGAGGACAAAGAAACCACGAGGCTTTTGTGAAGGTGTTTCTACCAGGAGCAAACCACTGTACCTGGATCGGATTTTCTGTTTATTGTTTTTCCTTTTATTAAACCTTTTTGTTTCTAACACTGCAGCAGAAGCCATCCTGCTCATTATTTGCCTCCAAAGGTAATAGCTAAGCTATCCTTGGGTGTATTAGGTTCCCTTTTAAGGGCTCATAAAACCCTGGCCCGACAAAACAGAACCTAATAGATGTGGTGGAGCTTCACCTCCCCAGTTAGCCTGTGGCAGGCAGGGACACCACGGGTGTGGACACGTGAGGAGCTGTGTGGCTTTCCCTGTGCCAAGGAATGGCTCCAGTTGCTGAGCCCTGGTTGTTCCAGTCTCCCTTTATCCAGAGAGCAAACACAGAGAGGATTTACAGGGAGAGAGCTGATGCCACACCTGCCCTATGAGACCTGCCACGTGCTGCTCTCCTGTCAGGGTGGGAGGAGGGGTGAAGCCCTTTCCTAGCACAGCTTCCATTTTGGGAAGATGCTTCTGGGCTTGAATTTCTCCTGGTGGAAAGATGTTTGAGGAAGATTTCATAGCAAAATGGAGAAAACACCACAAGCATCATCCTGTTTGTGGAGCCCCAAGCCCACTCAAGAGCAAGGAAACCCCCCTCAAGGGTTGTGATCCATGTTACATCTGGGGAAACTGAGGCACGGGGATGCAGTGGGCCAGAGGGCTCCCTGCCTTTGTTCCTCTGCAAGCACTGGGGGATTTTGGGGTGCAGGTGGGATCTTGCCTCTTCCCTCACTTTATTGCCCAGCTCATCTCAGACACCAACCTCCCCATCCACTCTCTTTTTGTACAACTCTGTTGATTACAGCTCCAGCAGAGGATCCCACCCTTCCCTCCTCACTCACTGCCTCCTCTACCTGCTTTAAGTCCAGTAAGGATCCAGCCTTCTCCCATTACAGCCTCGGGATCCCTTCCCACAGCACAGGGGTGACATCTGCCTTACTCTGCCCAGGCTCATGTTGCAAACCCAGCGCCGCTTCCCACCTGCTCAGCCTCAAAAATATCTGAGTGGCACCCATGCCAACTGCCCAAAAAACCACCTGCTGCTCTCCATGGCTCCCAGGGCAGCTTTGCAGGAGCCCCACAGCTGTTGTCTGCACAGGGGAAATGCCTTCTCACCTCACCTGGGTGCCAGAGGGGGGTCGTGGCGTGGGGAGCTGCAAACCCTCATTTGGGGGATAAAGACAGACCCAGATTGTCGGGGTGAGCATCTCATCATCCTGCTGCCAGCACACCAGAGCGTTTTCCAGGTGTTTGGTGGCTCAGTGTGGACACAGAGGAAGAGAAATAAACTCCTAGAAGTGACCCATGGGCAGGATCCACTGACTCAGTGAGTTTGTGTAACCACAAGGCATGAGAGCTCCATGAAAGGCCACGACCTTGGCCAAAAAAAAACCCAACAAACCTTTGGAGGAAGGCTTAGAGAAGCCACCCACCTTTTGAGTGAGTGCTGATGCATTCAGCATTTCCTTCTCCCTGCTCTCCCAACCAGGCTGGTCCGGCTCCACGGGAAGGCTTGGCCAGCTCCCTGTGTTTACATCCCCTGAGATGCTATCAGGAGTCGAGGCTCTGCCTGTACTTGCAGGAGGTAAATCCACATTCAGTGCAAAGGGTGGGGACTTTCCTCTCTCCCGAGTTAAAGACAACTTCAGGAGAGTTGCCTCAGTGCCTGCTCTTCTCAAAGCAGAGGCATTTGACATCCACTTCCATGGATTTTCAGATGTGCAAGAGAGTTTAGTCAGCCCCTCTGGATTGTGGCAAGTGGTAGCCAAGAGAACAGGGCTGGAGATGAGACTTCTGGCAGAGGATTTATTTTTTATGAGGTTGTTTTTGCATTATTATCTATTTATCTCAGATAGAAGTTCTTTGCTCATAGTTTGCCATCATGCAGGACCCACTCTTCCCATGAGGCAGGAGGGTGTGGTGGGGCCCAGATTCAATGTCCTCAGCCCCAAAAGCATTCAGCCATCAGATCTCTGGTCATCTCATTTCCTGGATGGTGGCCCTTTATACCCAGAGAACTTTGATGTCGTCCATCCCATGAGCTCCCCTCTCAATCCTCCCAAATTACAGATTCAGGGAATCATGAAATGGTTTGGGATAGAAGGGACTTTAAAGAACATCTATTTCCTCCAATTTTCACCTGCTGGGAAATTTTCCCCATTTAAAAGCTGTCCCTGGCCTTATCCAGGAGCTCTGTGGATGCTCCTTCAAGGCTTTTCCCAGCCTAATCTTAAATCAGTCCTGGCTTGTCAAGTGTGGTCCCAAACAAAAGCAATCTGTGGAAGAAGTCTGAGAAAGGGACACTGTTCAATAAAGTTGGTCTGGACTCTCTTGCTCCCCGCCTCCTGCTTTGTTTCCTAGACCCTATTTCTGGGGGGGAAAAAAAATCCAAAAAAGAAAATTACCCTCAAACCCAAATTTTTTGTCCATCACTGCACCCTACAACTAAATCCGTGTGTTAGAGGGAAGTGGCTGCTCATGGTGAGGTGGGAATTGCCTTGTATTCCCAACAAAGCTGCCCAGAGGGGAGTAAAATCCCTGAAACTGCTGAGTCTTGGGAGGATGCCAGTGGCAGAGCACTGGAGCTGTCAGCTCCAGCTCATGCACACCCCAGAAATGTGCCTGGGATGGACCCCACCTGCAAACTCCAAGTGCTCCTGGACAGGACGTTCCTAGCAAAATCCCAGCCAAGGGCTGGCAGAGCTCTGGGACGAGACAGTGAGTGTGTGTGTGTGACTGTCTGAGCCTGCGAGGGACAGCTTGGACCCCTTCCCAGTTTGGAGCATTCCTGTCTCTTTATGGCTGATGTTCTCCAGATGTTTTGTATTGCAGCCTCATGTGGAAACCCTCTGGCCCCGGGGCTGAATTCTGCTCAGCCCTCCACGTTACACCGGGCAGACAGGAGGAGCAGGGGGGCTTTACATCGCTCTAGCCACATCATTTATTATATTTAAAGCATGAATCAACCCTGGGGTGCACTGCAGCTGCCCCGAAAGTGCCTCTTCCCATGCCTGCTCATCCTTTTGAACTCTTTTTTTCCCAAGGAAACACTACACGTGGGATCACCCCCTCTCCACAAGCCCATCAAGTGCTGCAAAGCAGAGAGATACGGATACAACCTCTGGCTTAGGAAGTCCTGAAGCAGCAAATTGCCGGAAACTGAGAGAATCTAATGTGGAAAGCATTCCCTGGCTTGGCCCTCGCCTCGCATTCCTGAGGAGCTGCTCCCCCCAGTCCCAGCCAGGGGATGGATACCAGCAGAGTTGGGCCGTGGCTCTGAGCCAGGAGGAGTCCCATGCCACTGTGCAGGCATGTTCCTTGTCCATATTGTCCATTTCTGGTGGATTTTGTTGAACCCAAGAGCCCGGGTGGTTTCACTCCCTGCCTGTGTCTCTGACGGGTGGGATGAGGTGTTGGTGCACTCCTAAGGGATAAGGGGAAATCTGGTTACCCTCCCTCAGCTCTTGGCTCTAGTTTGGTCCCTGAAGTGACATTCTAATGACATTCCAAGTGACATTCTAGTGCACCATCCCCACCAGGGACATGGCTTTGGCAGCATGGATGCAGTGGGACATCCCATTCCCGTGCACCAGTCACCACACAGCCCACGGACACGGTGTCTCCAACAAACTGGTCTGACTTCCCATTAGGAAACTTCCTCATCTGCCATTAATAGATATTTTAAGACACCCCTCCTTTATAATTTCTCCACACTCCACACATCACTGAGGGTGAGAGCAATCCTGCCCTCTACCCTCTGCAGTCTTCCCATGGCTGCGGCTGCTCCCACCTGAGCCCACTTTTCCATCTGCCACCCATCCTCTGCTCTTCCCTGGCACATCCTTGTGGCTCCTGCCAGGACAAGGGCACTCAGCCTCCATGAGGGTCTTTTTCCCAGAGCAGGAGGGTGCAGGCAGAGCCCAGAGTGGCGCTAATGGGATGAGGGAGGGTCTGGCTGCCTGACGGGAATTCCCGACTGCTTCCTCGCCTCTCAGGAACCACCTGCATCCTCCAGCAAACGCTCCCTGCTCCAGAAAAAGGCACTCGAAAAGTTTTCCTCACCTCATTGGTAGGAAAATCCTCATCTCCACACTGACAGTGCTGAGCTTAGCTCCAGGCTGTGCCAAACACCCCAAACTGCCAGGGACATTGTTGCTACAGGACACAAAATAACACAATGCAGACATGCTGCTCTTTCCAAGGTAAAAAAGGACTTTTTAATTTCTGAGTCCAACATTTACAGATTTGCAAAAGTGACAGTGGATTGGAGGGTGAAAGTGCCACCTCTCCAATGACTCTGGACAAACCAACAGTCCATCAAATTTCTCTTCCTCCAGAAAAGAATGCAAAACAATAAGTTATTTACATAAAGTGTGTGAGAAAGTTTGTTACAAGAATGTAAACATCAGAAGGCTTAGAAAATCTTTAAAAATCAGGGTGACAGGACATTCCCAGCAGGATTAGTCCCAGCCTGTGGCTCTGAGTCCCTAAATGACACTTTCAGCATTGCCTGGTGATGTCCAGGTTGGTCATTTTCCCCTGGCCCATTTTTGGGGCAGGAGCAGGAGGAAGGGGATGGACCCACATGGATGCAGGTTGTGCTATTTCATCTCCAAGCACCTGCAAGCAGGCTCCACTCCAATTTACTTCCCAGCTTGGATGCAATCAGTGACTACCTGAATTCCCCTTTCCTATTAGGGTTGGCAGGATCCTGTGCTGCAGCCAAGCCCCTCGGAGCGTGATGAGGAGGAAGAGGAAGAGCAGCAGGGTTTTGGTTGCCACCCAGGAGCAACACCTGCTCCACCTGCTCAGCGGGGCATGCAAAGGCCAAGGAGGGAGGTGGGAGGTGGGTCAGCCCCGGGCATGCCCTGCCAAAGCATTGCTTGACTCACAAAGTCGTTAATGAATCAAAGCTCCCGGGTAATTGCTGTTATGAGGAAGAGGAAGAGGAAGAGTCAGTGCTGCTCCACCCTGCTCTGCATTGGGCTGGCCAGGGGTAGAAGCAGCGTGGAAGGGGTGGAGAAAAGGGGTGAGAAAGCAGGGCTGCACCCTGAGCAGGGCACAGAACTGACAGTACCTGCTGAGCAATGCCACCACAGCGAGGGAGGCTCCCCACAGGTCAGGGGCACAGATGGGATGGGCACACGCTGATATTTATAGAATCGTAAATTCTGTGATATTTATAGAATCATAAAATCATTAAGGTCGGGAAAGCGCCCTAAGGTCATCCAGCCCAACCATTAACCAGCAAGTGTCCTTGGCTGAGAGGGGACAGGGATCTTGGATCAGCTGGCACGGCCACCCCAGAGACCTCGAGGGAAAGGAGGGGAGAAGGGGAGGCAGGGAATGGGGAGAGTGAGCAGGCAGGAGGGATGAAGAAGGGAAAAAACAGAAGAGGGAGAAAAGAGAAAAGTGAGGTGGATATTTTTCCAGTGAGGGACTGCCCTCACTGGACCCAGGAAGTGCTATGGGACCAAGGAAAGGGATGACCTGCAGGAACCCAACCCTTCCTCTGCCCACCAGGTCTCCCAACCTCTGTGATGGGCTTGGCCAGGCTGGTGATGCTGGAGGTCCTCTTCACCACAGAGGAAAAGGTGTGGGAGTAGATCAGAGAATCATGGAATTATTAAGGCCAGAAAAGCCCTCTAAGATCATCGAGTACAGCTGTTCCCCCAATCACTGCCAATCCCACCACTGACCCCTGTCCCCAAGTGCCACATCCATACAGCTTTTAAATCCTTCCAGGGGTGGGATTCCACCACTGCCCTGGGCACCTCTCAGGGCTTGACCATCCTTTCAGAGAAGAAACTTTCAGCGGAGCAGGAGATCCTGACAGGCTGCGGGAGGCAGTGACAGGGCTGCTGCCACCACTCCAGCCTCCACCTGCTTTCCAGGGACACTTCAGTGCCATCCCTGCACTTGCCACCCCATTTGAATTGGAGTGACGACAGATCTGCTGTGGCATTCGTAGTCCAGCACTGCCAGAGAGGAATGAGAGGAGAAAGGAGACATCTTCCACCTTCCCATGGGACAGACCCACCCTCCCTTATCACCCCATCTCCGTAAGGTCCAGGCATGCAGCCGGGCTGGATCCCGAGTGCCTTCACTCATCCAGTAGGAAAAACAGGATTTTCTCATACATACAAGGTGTTGTTAACAAGAACACGTGTGGAGCAGAGAGAAAGTGAGCAGTGTGCTTCCCTCCATGGCCAGGGAGGGAATCAGCTGCATCCCCACACCCCCAATTTGCTGAATTTGGGTGCTCTCACCCCGCATCCTCTCTCTGCCAACACTCAGGCAGGAAGGACTCTGCCCATCCAGCCTTCGCCTTCCACTGAGGGGGACTCCCTTGGCTGTGTGCCCATGCAGGCAGCAAAGGGAAACTGAGGCAGGGAGGGTGCTGCACCACGGGAGCTGCTGTCTGTAACTGGCAGTAGACCCTGGGCACAAGGCAATGTCCAGGAGCCCTGTGCCAGCACTGGAGTCACAGCAGACACCCTGCCTTGCCCATGTCCGGAGGGCTGAGGGGCCATTTTGGGTGGTTTTTATTTTCTCTCATCCAGGGAAAGAGGCTGGCATCCCTGGCTGTGAGTGCTGGCAGCACAGAAGGCCCTGGTCCGATCCCCCAGCGTGGGCAGCAGGGGAAGGGGTGGGATTTTGCTCCTCTGCCCTGCTCAGGTGAGACCCCACCTGCAGAGCTGCTCCAGCCCTGGGATCCCCGACATCAGAAGGACCTGGAACTGCTGGAGCCAGTCCAGAGGAGGCCACAGAGCTGCTCCAAGGGCTGGAGCCCCTCTGGAGCCAGGCTGGGAGAGTTGGGGGTGCTCACCTGGACAAGAGAAGGCTCCAGGGAGAGCTCAGAGCCTAAAGGGGCTCCAGGAGAGCTGGAGAGGGACCTGGGACAAGAGCCAGAACTTTTCTCATCAGGAAAAAGTGGAGTGGTTCCACAATGACAGAGGGCAGGGTTAGATCGATATTAGGAAGAAATTCTTCCCTGTGAGGGTGGGGAGGCCCTGGCACAAATTACCCAGAGAAGCTGTGGCTGCCCTGGATCCCTGGAAGAGTCCAAGGCCAGGTTGGGAACAACTTGATCTAGTGGAAGGTGTCCCTGACATGGCAGTGGGGTGGAACAAGATGAGCTTTAAGGTCCCTTCCCACCCAAACAATTCCATGACTCGGTGCCAAGGACAGGCTCGCAGCACTCCCTCCCCTGCAGCTGCAGCTCCGCGGTGCCCAGGGCCGGCCCGCGTGGGAGGAACGGCAGAACTCGATTTTCCGAGAGCATTTGCTTCCCAAATCCGTCCCGTCCCGGCAGCTGCCGGCAGCGGGGCTCCGCAGGCTCTTCCCGACACCAGGACTCGCAGCTCCGGCGTGCCCAGGCGCATCCTTCCCGTGCCGAGCGGGGATTCCCACAGCGGCAGTAAGGCTTCGCCCAGTGAAAGCATCCAGCGGATCGGCTCCTGCCCCAGCGCCCGGGAATGCCGAGGGCAGCGCCGGGAGCCCGGGATGCGCATCCCAGTGTCCATCCTGTCACAGCACCGGGATGCTCATCCCAGTGTCCATCCTGTCCCAGCACCGGGATGCTCATCCCAGTGTCCCTGCTGTCACAGAGCCCGGGATGCTCATCCCAGTGTCCCTGCTGTCACAGCACTGGGACTGCTGTGTCCAGTCTCTCCGCGCAGCCTGGAGAGGGAAGGAAGTGGGGAAAAGAGGATCAGCTTTCCTTGCACATCTGGAACATCCCCGGAGCAGGGTGACCCTGGGTGACATCCCAGCTCCAGGGTGATGCCATTTCCCCCACAAGTGATGTCGTGTCCACGCAAAGGGACAGGGGTGGGGACAGCTGGAGGGGTGCAGGCAGTGATGAGCAGAGTGGGACAGTGCCCACCCGCACACCGCCCCTGGTGTCACCTGCTGTCCCCTCTGTGTCACCCCTCCTGCCACCAAGCCCTGTCACCACCTTCACCCCATCCCTCCTGCCAGGCCATGTCCCCATTGCACTCGCTGCCACCCCGTCCTGTCCCCACTGCCACTTCACGTCCCCAAAGTCATCTCCTGTCCCCACAGCCGCCCACACACCGTCCCCTTTCCGCAGTGCCACCCTGTCCCCAGCATCACCCCTGACACCCTGTCACTTTAAGTCCTCACTACACCATCCCCGTCTCCAGTGCCAGTGTCCCTGCAGATCCCCACTGTCTCCTTATGCCCCCACAGTCACTCCTTGCCCTCTGTCGAGCCTCCGTCACCTCTGTGTGTCCCATCCCATCGCCCTGTCACCTCCTTTCGCTGCCACCCCCTCATCTGTCACCCCCCCATCACCTCTGTCAGACCCCTTCCCCCGTCCCATCCCCTTCCCGTCGTTCTGCTTTCCTTGTCACTGCCCGTGTCACCCCTGTCCCCGTGTCACCCCCGTCCCCCTCACGCCGTCCCCTCACGTCCCCTGGCCCCGCCCACCCGCGCTTTCGCCCCGCCCCGTCCCCCCCGCTGTCAGCGCTCCGCGCATGCGCGGTGCGCGCGGCGAGGCCGTGCCCGGCTCCGGGCGGGGCGGGGCGGCTCCATCCGGGTCCTGCCCGGGCCGGGCGGTGCGGGCGGCGCGAGCCCCGGCGGGACAGCGCGGCGGCGGGTGAGTGCGGGGGGCGGGAGCCCCCTGGGGGGCCGGAGGACCGGAACCCCCCCGAGCGCCCGGATGGGGGGCGGGGACCCCCCCCGGGGACCCCCGTGTGGGGTGGGACCCCTCCCTGTGCCTTGTTCTGTGGGGAAGGGACCCCTCTCCATCCCCGCTGTGTGCCTGGGGTCCCTCCCTGTGCACCCCTGTGTGGGGCAGGGTCCCTCTTGCAGCTCCGCTCTGGGCAGGACCCTCCCTGTGTGCCTTGTTCTGTAGGGAAGGGACCCTCTTGCAGCGCTTCTGTGCTGTGGGACCTCTCCCTGTGCCTTGTTCTGTGGGGCAGGGTCCCTCCTCCATCTCCTCTTTGGGCTGTACCCTCACTCTGTGCCTTGTTCTGTGGGGTAGGGTCCCTCCTCCATCTCCTCTTTGGGCTGTACCCTCACTCTGTGCCTTGTTCTGTGGGGCAGGGTCCCTCCTCTATCCGCTCTTTGGACAAGACCTTCTCTCTGTGCCTTGTTCTGTGGGGCAGGGTCTGTTTTCCAGCCCTCTGTGGGGCAGGACCCTCTCCCTGTGCCTTGTTCTGTGGGACAGGGCTCCCCCTCCATCCCCCCCGTGGGGCAGGGACACCCATGGGGGACAGGGGCACCCATGGGGGACAGGGTCCCCGTGTCTCTGTTCCACAGCCCCCTCTGGGACAGGGACCTCCACAGGGCAACGGAGCAGCCCCCACGTCCCTGCAGACCCCAAAAGGGGGCACTCTCGGGGGCTGTGCTCTGTGCACTGTAGGGCTGCCATGGGGTCCCGCTTGTGGGGGCAGAGGGGACAGCCCGAAGCTGGAGCCATGGGCTGGGACTGCATCACCCCGGAGGGATGGATGGAGGAGCGGGCTGGGGCGGCACAAAGGGACAGGGGACATGTCCCCATCCTGCCTGATGAGGGGCAGCTCCTGGGGGTCCCACCCCACGCCCGGCTCAGGGTCCCCAGGTCACCTCTGCTCCCGCTGGCTTGGAATCAGACACGTCCCTTTGCTTTCCTGGGGCTGAGACAGGACGGTGCGGGTTTCTTCTGCTTTAAAAGAAAAAGAAAAAAAAATAGCCACCCAGAAATGGGAAAAGCTGCTTTTTTGGAGTTACACTGGGCTGCCGTTCCTGCCGTGCCCTCCCTGCTTTGGCAGGGGACCTGCGTGGCACCCTGGGGACTGCAAGCCCACGGGTAGAAATGCACCTCCCGCGGTTCGGGGTTTTGGTTTATTTCGTTTGCTCGGTTCAGCCTGCCTTTGTCTTCGGCCGGGGTGCAGGGAGGAGAGCACGCGTGGGTCTCGGTCACCCCGGCTCCGTCGGATGTGCCAGCGTGTGTGTCCGGGGGCTGCTTCCCCCCTCCCGTGCACACCTTTGGCAGGAGGCTTTGGATGACATCTTGCTCTGGCACGCTTCTCGCCTTTGATCTCGAGTTTCCTGCCATGGATAACGTGTTCGGCAACACGCGAGCCCGGCTCCGCAGCTGCCGGGGAGGGCGATGCGGGTTCCTCCTCCTCCTCCTCCTCCTCCTCGTCCCGGTTTTCCCCAGCTGGCTCCTGCCTACAGCTCCCGGCTTTCCTTTGTTTCGGGTGCCGACAGGACGGGCTCTCGCAGCCCAAGGATGCTCTGAAGGGAGCAAAGCCAAGCACAAAAAGACGCCTCCCCCCCAGTCCCTTTGTTTCCAAGCGTTGCGGGCTCAGCTGGTTTTTACACGGCGGCTATTCATGTGCCCAGACAGATAAACCCGACTACTCAATGTCTTTTTTTTTTTCCTTTCCCTATTCTGAGTTATTTTGGGTGCTTTAGTTTGCAGGGAGCACATCCCGGCTGCAGGCTGTGCCGGAGGGATGCAGCAGCTTTCTGGGAACGGGGTGAATTTGCCAGAAGCATAACTGGAACATCTCGTGGTTGTCCTCTGGTGTCCTCCTCACATCTCCTCGGGTGAGCAGAGCCATAAGCTCTCGGCACCACGCTGAAATCTGGGATCACCAGCCCTTCTCCTGGGAGAACTCTGACCCTGGTTTTCAAGCTGCTGCCAGCAGCAGCTTTGGGGACAGAGGAAGGTGAACAAAACCCAGTGCTCAGCAGTGATGGCTGAAATCAGCCTTTTTAAAAAAATATATTCTTGACCTTACAGAAAGCAAAATATAAATTCTATTATTATTATTATCATTATTTTTTAGATTCTTACTGCTGTTTCATTTCCCTCAGGTGTTGGGTTTAACAGCAAAACCATCATCTGAATTCATTTGAATGCTGTTTTTTTTTTGCACAACAGATGTACACAAAGCACCTTAAGCGTGTCAAACAGCCCCTGAGTAAATCATGTTGTTTGCTCTATTACTTTATTCATACAGGTTCAATGCTCCAGCTGATGCATCTGGAGTGCTGTGCCATCTGGAGCAAAAATTAAATACAAATTTGGCCCCTGGCCTGGAAAAATAACAACCCTGTGCCCCACTAATAATTGGCAGTGGAAGGATAGAGCCCCTGACAGAAGAACTGCTTGGGGGCAATGTGGAAGGAGCCCAAAATGCACTAATTGAGGTACTTAAAACATATTTTAAAAGGGAAAATAAATGCTTCCAGCCCTGTGTGGCAGAAGCAGACAGGAGCAACAATGTGATCCCATTACCAAGTCATGGGGCTGTGCTGGCAGATGGTGGTCCTGATCCTGAGCGGGTGGTGGAGCTGCTGGAGGTGTGTGTGGTGGTGATTTCCCACATCTCCCAGCCTTGCTGCCGGAGGAAATCCCCTCCACAACCTCCGTTCCACCACTGCTCAGCTCAGGTTTGCTGATTTTGTCCCCGTTCACCAAGGCTGGGACACTCCAGGTCTGCTGTTGGGTTGCTGGCACTGCTGTTTGGTCAAAGGCTGTCGCAGATTTGGGGAGAACAAGATGTGGAGGTGGGTCAGCTCTGCTGGAACTTGCTGCTTGTGCATCCCAGGCTCAGATCCAGTCGCCTCCAGGTGTGATTGGAGATGACTGTGATGGACCAGCTGTGAAGGACACCTTGGGGTCAGCGTGCTCTGAATGTTGGGGGATCTGTTGGACCTTCAGATGAGGAACCCTGTGTGCCACATGGGAAATAAGGTGATGGCTGCTGGTTGCTGCCACTGTTCTTGGCTGGAGAGTGGTCCTGGCCCTGTCCTAGGGGAGAGGCAGGTGATGGGGTGGACGAGGAGGAGGAGGATTCCCTGGCAAGGAAGCAGCAGAGCTGCTCAGGATTATGGATCTGAACCAGGCCTGGAAGTTGTACCCAAGAAGAGCCAACTTCCAGCTGCTTCCTGGACTAAATGATGTGTGGGATTACAGGAGGACGCCTGGCTTTGCAAGGAGGGCTTTTGTGCTTCTGGACCATCTCTCCAGGTGTTCCCCTTTGGGTCACCCCTCCCAGTGACCTGCTGTCACCTCCGCTTGGGCTGTGTGGCAGAAGATGTGTTGTGAGTGATTGTCACTCACAGCCATAAAACAACACTTGGATGTGGAAGAGGTGGAGAGAGGCACAGCTGGTGCTTGTTTCCTGTTCCCAGCACCTGCACCTGGAGCCTTCTGCCTTGGGATGACAGGGTTGAGCCATGGTCCTCCACCTTGCCAAGCTCCTGCTGCACAGCAAACCCAAACAAGTCCATCCTTGGGGCCGTGGCAGGACGTGCAGATCCTTCTGTTGGTCCTCAGCCAATTTGGATCGTTGGTGTGGAAGCCTGGAGGGTGTTTTTTGGGGGTTGAAGCTCCCCCGGTCTCAGCAATGAGCTGAGTTTGTTTGTTTTTATTCCTGCAATCACTCCCCTTAAAGCTGAGTGTTGTTGACACAAGATAAGATCGGCCGTCACAGCCATTCCCTCCCCTGTCACTGTTGCCCTGGAACCGCTCAGACTCACACTGGGAGTGGCCGTCGTGGTGTGCCCGTGTCCCCACCCCGAGCCGCTGACAGGGCTCTAAAGCGGCATCAGTGATGATGTGATACGGGGCTTAACTGCGAGCGAGCCCAGTCATCGCCTGAGCCCGGTTTAACTGCGAGTGAGCCCATTCATCGCCTGAGCCCGGCTTAACTGCGAGTGAGCCCTGTCATCGCCTGAGCCCTGTTTAACTGCGAGCGAGCCCAGTCATCGCCTGAGCCCGGCTTAACTGCGAGCGAGCCCAGTCATCACCCGAGCCCGGCTTAACTGCGAGCGAGCCCAGTCATCGCCTGAGCCCGGCTTAACTGCGAGCGAGCCCAGTCATCGCCTGAGCCCGGCTTAACTGCGAGCGAGCCCAGTCATCGCCTGAGCCCGGCTTAACTGCGAGCGAGCCCAGTCATCGCCTGAGCCCGGCTTAACTGCGAGCGAGCCCAGTCATCGCCTGAGCCCGGTTTAACTGCGAGTGAGCCCAGTCATCGCCTGAGCCCGGCTTAGCTGCGAGCGAGCTCAGTCATCGCCTGAGCGGCGGTGACGCTCGTTGTGCTGAGGAATGCCAGCGATCCCATGGAAAACGGATCCAAACCCACGTGTTTTTACTGCAGCCATGGGCAGTGGTGATTTGCTTCCTGACCTGAGGGATGGAAAGCCTTGACATTGACAGTGGGCTGGAGCAGGGCCTGTTCCTCCATCCCGGGATGCAGCGGTCCCCGCTGGAGGTGGAGCTGCGTCATTTTTGGATGCTGTTCCCTCTGGAGCAGTAACACAGGGAATGCGTCGTTTTTCTACTTGTCTGGCATGTTTAAATTCCATCAAAGAGCAAAAAACAGTCCTGAAGGGTTCCAGCCACGTGTGGAGGGCTCCTGTGTCCTGCTCACGGACGGTTGCAGTGCTGAAGGGATGGCCAGAGGAGACGAGCCCTGCCCTAATGCCAGTGAGTGGATGGGCAGCAGGAGCTCGTGGACCAAATTAGCTGGAAGCAGCTGGCTCAGTGTAGCCAAAGTCTGTGAGGTCTCACATTGCTCCAGTGCTGGAGCTGAGCTGGATGAGGCTGTGGAAAAAGCAGAGATGTTGAGAAACAGGAGGAGCAGCGAGGGCAGGGTGGTGAGAAGCCTAGGCAGGGATGTCCTGCTTTTTCTGCTTCATCTTCGGGACTGTGAGTGTGAGGAGCAAGAAGGAATGACTTCTCCAGGCTTATTTTGTTTAGTTTTGGTTTTGGGTGAGTTTGCAGGACACCAAGACTGCTGAAGAACTTGGGTTCTCCTGCCTTCAAGGGGGAAAAGGATCTTTGCACGGGAGGCCTATCCAATGTTTGAGGGACAGCATGCTAGCCAGGTCCTTCAGTGTGCTGTCTCCATGGAGGCAGGGGATGGAGATCCATGTGGCAGCACAGCCACAAGGATGTGTTGGAAACCATGAAAGCCCCTGAGAATGGTCACATAGGAGTTGGGATTGTCCAGAAAGGTGGTGGGATTGATAACCCAACTGAAGTGCACCTGCACCAACACCCACAGCATGGTCACCAGCAGGAGAAGGATCTGGAAGGCACTGTGCATCAGGAAAGCTGTGACACGGTTGCCAGCAGAGAGTCATGTGGGATGACTCAAACAAATGGATTGCTGCACTGGATGGGGGTAACTTTCCATGATTTACCAGCAGCCCTGGCTAACTGGGAGGTCCCAGCTGACTGGAAGTGAGCAGATGTGGCACACAGCTTCTTGTGAAGGGCAGGAAGGAGGATTTTGGGAACTACAGGGCTGTCAGTCAAGTGACAGGAGCAGATCACCCAAGTGCCTTCACGCAGCACCAACAGGGCAATCAGGATCTGGAGCAGCCAGTGTGGGTTTGTGACATGCAGGTCCTGCCTGATCAACCGGATCTCCTTCTGTGACAAGGTCACCTGTTTTGGCAGGTGAAGGAGAGGCCGTGGGTGTGTCTTTCTGGACTTTGGCATGGCTTTTGACTCCACTTTTTCGTGGCAGGGGCTGAAGTCACCGTCCCTGGAGGGATTTAAAAGCGTGGCACTTGGGGACATGGGTTAGCGAAGGCCTTGGCAGTGCTGGGTTAGCCTTAGAGGGCTTTTCCAACCTAAACGATTCCATGATTCTGTGATTTTATTATCCCCTCAGAGGATTAATCCCACCACTAATGCAGCTTTTCACTCGCAAAGCGCTTTAGAGGAAGTTGTGCCAGGAGAGTGCGTGGAGAGAGAAACTGAAAGTGCTGAGCAGGAGCAGCTGCCCTCCTGCTTCCAGCCTCTCCCAGCCCGTGCAGTAGGAGTGGGTTTCCCAACTTCTTGGTTTATGGGAGTATTTTGGGGAAAACGTGACCGTGCAGCTTCCCAGGCGTGAAACCAGGGCATTTCAACTTTCCTATTGGTCCATTGAAATCCAGGAGGAGCAGCCCGCCAGGTAAGAAAGTGGGTGAAGCCAAATTACTCATTAGAACTGGGTTGGAGGGATCAGAATCTCCCACCCAGCAGCTTCAACCACAACAAATCCACCCAAGTGGATCGTGCCTCCCACTGACCGGGGCTCTCGGGTTGTAGGGATCGAGTTAAACTTCTCTCCAGGCAGAGCTTTGTCCCGAGCAGGCAAATATTTCCTCGGTGCTTTAACGACTACCATTTTCCTATTGTTCCCTGTAAAAACCCGTTGCCAGGCTGGGCTTCCCCCGAGGCAGTTTCCTGGCTCTGTTCAAACGAAGCTGCGGGGTTGGGGTTTTTCTTTCGCTTTTTGGTTGAGAAGTGTTGGATGAGACCCGGTGTTTTGCTCTCTTGGCGTGTGAGATAAAAGATAAGGCTTTTGGAGGCTGTGTCGGTGGTGGCCATCTGAAGTGGGATGGGACTGTGTGATGTTGGGTGGTTTGAGGGCTGAATAAACTGGGACGAGCTGGCTGGAGCCTGTCTGGTGGTGCTCGTGTGGGTTTGGTGTCTGTCAGCTGAGCCCTGCACCCCAGTCTTGCTTGGCATTCACACCAAAAGACCCTCACTGTTTTGTTAAGTGTTGTTTGGGGGCGGCACTTTGGGAGTAAAAGCAGGAAAAATGGATCATTTTCTCAAGTATGGCTTTGCCTGAGGGATGCTGAGCTGTGTGTGATTCTGACCGTTCCTGGGCTTCCTCCTTGTGTCCTCCTCCTCCTGAAGCACCTTCCCCATGCAGCAGGAGAGCAGGTCGAGGAGGTGGTGGGAAAGGCCTGGGATGTGTTGCAGCCAGGGGAGAGGGATGGAGCTGCAGACAAGCCTGGCATCAGGTGGTTTATTCCAGCCTTCTGTGCTAAAGCTGGGAGCAGGAGTGTTGCAGGGAGTTGGGAGATGGGACTGCAGTGGGGATGGTGGGTATTCTTCCAAAGCCAAGAGAGAATTTGTGCCTAAAGGCTAAAAATTATATGTCCTGCAGAAAAATGGGCTGGAGAAGAGGGATTCTGCTGCCATCCTTTCAGGCACCTCCAAAAGGAGGGGTTTTAAGACAAGCTGATGAAATTGGGGCCTTGTTTATACTGAGGTCGGAACTGCGCCTCTTTAGGTTTGTTTTTTTTTTTGATGGAATTTAAAAGAGGAAAGAAGTAAGCACTGACAAAAGTTTCGTTTCTTTCTTAGAAAACTTCTGTTTTCTAACAAAGTTACTTTTCCTCTCCAAAGGATCCCCTGAATCCTTTCTGCTTTTCCTCTCCAAAGGATCCCTTGAATCATTTCTGCTTTTTTTAGGTTTGATTTATCTCAGCTAATTGATGTTCTAAGCTGGCACATCCAACTTAGTAGCAAACTGCTTGAGATCAAACCCCACACTGCCTGTTTCATCTTCTAAATCAAATAATTTATTCTTCCATATTATGAATCACTCATTGTGAGGGCAGGAGCAGATCCCAATCTGTTTCCATGAGGGTGCCATGTTATATTTTCCTTATTAACCCAGGTCCTTACCACAGAGCTGTGTGGATGAAGTCTGCTGTGTAGCTGGGCACAACTTGGGTTTTGTTGCTCAGAGATTTTTCTCTTTTTTCTTCTTATTAAAATGATGTTTTCCTAAGCCAATGCAGAACAAGTCAGGTGATAGGGATGGATTTCTTTTTTAGCTGAAGCATCCATTTCCCTAAGAGTTGGAGCCCAGAGATGAGCTGTGAAGCCCTGGCAGGTTGCTTGCCCAGGATGGCATCTTATCTTGAGCCTACTGTGGATGAACTGATCAGGCTTGTCTTGGATACCCACATCATTCCAGACAACCCTCTGCAGCACTGGGCTGGAAATCCCCCTTTTCCACCCCAAAACCAGCCCAGATGCAGATTTCTCTGTGAGGACTCGCTGTGTGGCAGCCATCTCTGCGGGCTGCTCCGTGCTTTTGTTTACATCTGGTAGAAAACTTCTTAAATTTCCTGGCAAGGGAGTAATTCTAATCCCTTTCAATGAGATCAAGGGATTAGTGTCTCAGATGCTTATAAAATTGTGAGGATTAGCCAAGCTTCCCCCCCATTCTTTCTATGCCACGTAACGTCATCGCTGCGTTTTAAATGGGGATTTCTGTGCTGTTACCAAGAGCTGAAGCAATTTCTGGGAGCCTCTGCGAATCCAAGCATTTAAAAACCATGTCTTCATCCTCTCCCTTGCTCCTTCTGGATTTTTGTGCAATTTTTAGGGTATTTTTCTCTTTTCTTCCAGCATCCCTGGTGCCAAACCACGGTAGCTGTCCAAGCAGATACGTTGGGTTTGCGTGGCTTGGCTGCGTTGCGGCGCCCGTGCAGGTAAGTAGGGAGCTGAGCCCAAAGTTTTCCTTCACAGAGACTTGCAAATTCCCATTTGAGAGGATCAGATCCCCCAAAAAAACGTGTTATTTCACGAGTTTGCCCCTCATTTCAAAGAATTTGGGCTTCTGTGGTTCATCCCCAGAGTGGAACGGCGCTTCTGAGCCGACGGGATGCTCTCATCCCAACTGTTGGGAGCAGGATGAAACTCCACACACCCACATTCCTGCGTCCTCTTAATTACAACCTGCACTTTCATTAGGACTTGCTCCCTAACCAGCTCACAGGGAGCTGACAGGGAGGAGGGTTTAGTTCAAACCCTGTTGCCTCTCCCCTCAGGGCAGCTTTTAAATGCCTTTTCTCCCGGGTCGATGGCTGCGTGGTCGCTTGACCTGTGTGAGCAAAGCGATCCCGAACTGCCGAGTGGTAGGAGCTCAGAGCCAGGAATTCCTGGCCCCAACCCAGTAGAGTTTCAGAGGAGAGCTTTTAAATATATACAAAGACAAGCTCATAATTTCCACTCTACTAATGAGGCCACGGCGTTTTCATTGAAATGTGCCAATAGGCGCCGCGGTGGTATTTTAGCAGCCTTGTACTGTGAATCCAAATGTGATTTAACATGGCAGCCCCCGCAGAGCCGAGGAAAACTGGCTTCTCCCGCTGAATTTCAATGATGCTGCTCAGCAGCACCTCCCAAAAATCCCCTCCGTGGTGGGACCTCTCCTTGTGTTTCATCCCGATAAAGCTTCCCCCCCCCCATGCTGGTGAAGGTGAGAATGGGTTGAAAGGGGGTATTTAGGAGGGAAAAATCTTAATTTAAAGCCTGGGTTTAACAGATGTGTGGCTGGCTGGTGCGAGGTGGCGATTTAATAACCGGGCTGGCCAGAAATATCATTAAATTGTAGTAAAAAAAAGGAACATGAGGGCTCCAGACATTGTGTTCTCTCTTGACCTTTAAAAAGCCACTCGAAGCTGCCAGCCTGCTCGTTGCTAAGCCACCTCCTTAGTGCCACTCATATATTTTCCCTTCTAGTAGGCGATTCAGCACCCGGGAATTCGTGGAGATCTGACAGTAAACTGTTACACGCCTGAAATTCCCACTGGTGGTTTTTAGCTTTGTAGCCTTGAAGCATTCGGAAAATATTTAGCAGGTTTTGTTCAGTCACTTGCAAGAAAAATGTAAATTTTAAGTAACTCACAAAAGGTGTTTGGTTTGCTTGCTTTTTTTTTTTTTTTTTTTAACAAGTTGTGCATCAGGAGCACAGTGTAAATTGGGGTTTTGCTAACTTAGGGCTCAATATATGAGGAGCCCCTGTAAGAAGCAGCATCCCTGGGCAAAGGAGGGGTTGTGGGCAGGTGCTGTTGAAAATTTACACCTGGTTGTCCATCACCTCCTGGTTACAGACCCCTGGGGCATGGGTATACCTGGATTTTAGAATGACAGAATCATGGAAAGGTTTATGTTGGAGTGGCCCTTCAAGGCCATCTCATTCCACCACCCTGCCATGAGCAGGATCACTTTCCACTAGACCAGGTTGCTCCAACTTTGCCTTGAACATTTCCAGGAATGGGGAATCCACATCCTCTCTAAACAACCTGTGCCAGTGCTTCACTAAGATCCCTTCATTTGCTGCACCTCACTAAGGTCAGGCCACAATTCCAGAAGAATAGGGAAAAAGGATGACATCCCACGGCATCACCCTTGGTGCTGAGACTCTGACAGAGGAGGAGAGGACTCTCTTGGTTGGTGAATGTTTCTCTCCAAGCACCTCACTTGGTTGTGCAAGTCTGGCTGTGGAAAAGTTCCATTTTCCATTTCCCACCTAAATTTTGAGGGGTTTTCCATCCTTGCAGCCATCTTTATTGTGCTAGTCCCATAGAGGTGAAGCAGTTTTTGTCCTGTTTCCATATGACTCCCAGGAGGTTTTTTTTGCTGGATTCTATAAAGTGTTGCAAAACCATTCCAGTCTATGTTAGCAAGGGAGAAGGAATGATTAAAAAAAATGCTCCCCTAAATCCCAGTACTTGGGTCAAAACCAGGAAAGGGTGAACTGTCTGTGCAGCTCATTTTTTGGAAGTATTAGGAAAAATTGGAAACAGCAGTGACGTGGCATTGGTGTGAATTCTCAGCAGGGTTTGGGATTGTCTGGATTTTCCTGAAGCCTTTTTCAGGCTGTCAGGGTTGTAAAATACAAACCTGGCTGGATCAAAGGGGGCCTGGGGGAATAGCTGGTCCTTGGGATTTGTTCAGGGACTTTTTTCCCCAGTATCCAGTCACCAGCTTTTTCACTCTTCTCCATCCACCTATCTCTTCTTCTTAATTTTTACCTCAAATATAAATGGTGCAATTAAAAGGGTCCACAGAGTGCATTCCCAAGAACTGAAACCCAGGATCCAGGAGCAGACAGCAGCAGCATAAAGAGGAATTCTTCCCTCTCTGGCCTCATGCTGCTTTTCTACCACAAGGCTTTAGAGCCATCTGGATCCCCTTTCAGATTATGCCCCCCCTCACAAAAATCCATAACCTAGCAACCTTATTTAGTGTCAAGGAGATCATTCTGCCTTCCTGTTCCCAAATTGTGATTGGCTCCTCCAACTGCCTTTATAGGATGCTGCTGGCAGCTGTGATCCCATCACTGGTTCAGGGTGCTCATCTCCAGCAGGGCTTTGTAGGGTTATTGATCCCTGTGTGTTGCACTGATCATTATTTTCTTCCTTCATTAAAGGAGCTTAGGAAATGGGGGGAAAAGGGTTTTAGGGAGTTGTTTAATCCATCTGCTTCTCAGTATTAGAGTGGAGAGGGCAAGTTGGTCTTTGGCTCCACGGGAAGTGATTGGTTTTGGTTCAGCCTGAAGATGACTTGATCAAAGTGGGATGTTGTTTTTTTTTTCTTCCAGATGTGATATTTTGGGAGTCCCCATTGCTTCCCACAGCTCTGTGTCATCACCCAGGAAATTTCAGATTCCCTGGAGTGTTTAACACCAATTCCTCTTCTCTGACCCTTCAGCTGTGTAGGCTGAGTGCTTCTCATGGAGTTTCCAATTTGTGTTCCCCAAGGAATGTCTTTATTGGGGAGCATTGTGAATGAGGAAAAGCTACCACAAATGAAGATGGGAGATTATTCCCACTTGCCTGTGCTCTCATTGCTCTTTTTGGGCTAAAATACACCCAAATTTAATAATGTGTGTCCCACCACCATTAGGGATGGCTCCTGCCTCCTCTTTTCACCTCAGGAGTACAAGAGGGCTGGGGGCAGGAGGAGGCAGCAGCACATCCTTTCCCACCACACTTTTGGGAGGAAGGGTGAGCTCACCACGTCGTGACGTTGGAACTGCATGCCAGGAAAAGGGGGGGAAAATAATTACAAATCCCCAAGGCCGAAGGGGAAAAATTCCTCAAGTGTTATTTCATCTCCAGGCAGTGAATTGAGCTGTCCTTGGGCAGCTCGTGTGAGCCTTTCCGAGAGAGGCGCTGCCAGCTCTGCTTCAAACCCTCCTGGGAAGCGATTCTCAGCTCTCCTTCCTGACGGGAGCTCAAGCAGGGCTTTCCTCCAAACTCTGCTTCCCCCTCCTCCAGACTGTATTAAATCATGCTATTGATTTTATTTTTTTTTTCTATTTATTTTTGCCTGTTTTCCTGGAACTTGCAAAATCAGCCCTGAGCAAACCTCTGGTTTGCTTTTCCAGCGGCGCTGGGAGAAAGAACTTGACTTTACAGTGGGTGATGGGAGCTGCAGCTGACCCATTTCTGCACGTTTCTCTGCCAGTGGTAGCAAAAATATTTTTCCACTTAAAGGTTCTCTTCAGTTTTACAGTTCTGGGATTAATTGTTTCTTCAACTGCCTGGAATCAGAAGGACTTGCTGGAAATTGCAGCAGTTCAGTCGTGCTGCCGGATGTTGCTTTCCTTAGACTTTCCTATTTTTTTCCAATTGCTTTGTCGTGTTGTCACGTCACTTTGTGTCCCCTGCCCAGAGGCAATGGAGAGGGTTAAGGTTTTGTGTTTGGTGTCAGCCAGCTGGGGAACACAGCCAGGAAATTTCCTGATTCCAGTTCAAAAAAAGCATCGGATCCGCTCTCAGGGAGGAGGGATCAAAGGTCCAAAGCCCTTTGTGCTTGGAGGTCAGTTTGGTTCCTTGGATGTCCAGGCACACAACAAAAACCCACCAGCACCCCCAAGCCTGCAGGCAGCCAAAATGGGTGAAACAAATGGATTTTTGTACTGCTTGACACCCAGAAGTTCTTTCTGTTGCTGTGATGGTGCCGCATCACCGCAGCCAAGCTTTGCTGGATCCTGGTACAGCTCTGCCTGTGGTGTGAGGGACCTGTTGGGATGTTCCCTCTTCCCTAATCAACAACCCTGCCAAGCCTTGCACCATCCCTCACGCTCCTCCATTTCCTGCCAGGTTTGTGGAGTGAAGGATCTGGGCCAGGTTGGATGCTTGGAGCTGGCACTGGATGTGGCATCCCCATGGTAGCATCGTAACTCTTTGAAATTGCATCATGCCAAGAGGTTTTGTTTTCACCTCATGTTGTTCCTTGGTTTTGGACAGCAAAGGCCATCACCCCTGGCTGGAGCAGCACTGAGTTTTCCCCTGCTCCATGGTGCAGCTGTGTGGCATCTCTGGGGTGACGGTGGTGCTGGTTTGGGGCTGGCTCTGCAGCTGCCTGTGATTTTCCCATCGCCACGCTGCAGATCCTGGTGCTGGACCAGCTCCAGAGACAGAGCTGAAGGAAATTCCTTCCAGCTGCTTGAGGTCAGGGCTTCACTTTGCTTTTGGGGTCCACGAGGGGGATTTTTTTGCCTGCAAGTTAAACGAGGGCGTCTCTGGCTGCTGCTTCTTAACACCTGGAAGAATCTTTTTCTTTTAAATATTATCCCGTTGGTCACAGCCATTAAATAACCTTCCTCTTGTAGAATCATTCCATGGAAGAATACCCTGCTTTGCAACACAGCTTGGGCTGTTTCAGAAAGGTCTTGTCAGCTGCTCCCAGTTTAACTTTCAACCAGTTAATAACGCTTTTGGTTAAACCTGTCTGAAACACGTTGCGAAACGCCTTTGAAACTCGAGACGCCGTTCACGCCCGCTTGAAACCTTTCCCATCGATAAAATATTCCAGCTTGGAGTTTGGCCACGGCTTAGCATTCACTTTTCCCTGAGATTCGTGATTTCAGGGCTGCCTGTGTCTGGCTCTGCTGGGTGTTTGAAGCTCAGTGTTTCCTGGAGATGGGTTGGCTTTGCCAGCCTGGCCGGTGGGATGCCCAGACCACCAGCTCCATCCAGTTAATGGCTGAGGAGATTCAGTCTGAGTTTGCTTTGAACCCCTGTGGAGAAAGTTGTTTGTCTTGAAAACATAAAGTAAATCCCTCTAAAAACAGGAGTTTATTTACAACAGCAGAGGCAGAAGCCACCGCTCCACCCAGCATGTGGGCTGTATTTAGGTGTGAGGATGCATGGCCCCTTTATGCACCGATAAATATTATTTATTATAAATAAATAATAATAATTTTTTTTAAAAAAGGACAAGCAGCTCCTTTTAATAAGTAAAACCCCAAGAAGGAGTACATGTTCCAATCTATGTGGCAAAGCAGCAGGGAAGCAAAAATCTGCAGCTTTCAACTCATGGCATTGCTTTAAGTGGAATCCCTGGTGTCACCTCCTGGCTTCAGGGACCACAGCTCTGCCTCGCTCCCCTCCTCCTCCCTGCCTCAGTTTCTCTACCTATGAGAAGACAATTGCATGCTTTATTAATCCCTGTGAGATCTCCTGAGGAACTCTCTGGGTACGAGGTTGGCCCCACGTATTGCTGTGGCTCTAATGGGGATTAATTTGGGACGTGGCTTGGTGAGGTTTACCTTTCACAGCCCAACTGTAATCACAGCCCTGCCACGCTGGAGCTGGCTGACCTGTGACACTCCCTTCCTTGGCTGCTCGATGGGCCATTAACCAGCGCTTTGGCTTTTAATTAAAGCTGGGTTTTGTCCTCCTTGGAGAAATGTGGATGTGCTTGGCCCCACGTTGCTGAGTCATTGGAGGGTGTAAGGAAGGAGATGTGGGAGCTCAGGTTGTTCTGCCATGTGTGCCTCTCTATATCCCAGGACAAGGAGCCATTGTTCCTTGCTGTTTTTCACAGAATCATGGAATTGCAGAATCATGGAGTGATTGGGGCTGGAAGGGACCTTAAAGCTTATCTCATTCCACCCCTCTGCCATGGGCAGGAACACCTTCCACTATCCCAGGTTGCTTCAAGCCCCATCCAAGCTGGTCTCGAGCACTTCAGGGATCCAGGGGCAGCCACAGCTTCTCTGGACAACCTGTGCCAGTGCCCCCTTTTCTATGTGTCCCCATCCCAGGGGTTTCAGGGACCTTCTGGGGGCCATGGATGCCCCACAGGCATCATCTCCCTGCTCTGAGATGCCTTGACCATGGAGAGAGCAACAGGGAGGCTTTTGTTCTACACCAGAAACTTTTCATCCTTCTTTATGGCTCCTTTTTTATTTCTTTTGGCTGAGCCCTTGCAAATCTGAAGCAGCTTAAGTTCCTCCCCCCCACTCCCCTTAAAAAAAAAAAAAAACAACCCCAAAGCTTGGCTGCTTGAAATCATCAGATTTCACTGGAGTCTTTTAAAGTTAACAGTTTCCTGGATCCTGGGCAGACTAAGTGATTTTTCCCCTTTAACCTCCCTGTTTTTTGCTGTAACGTTTCTCAGCTGTTGCAGCAGGAGGGAGGGAGGACCAGGGCAGCAGCTCCAATGTGGAGAAGGTTATTTCACAGGGGGGTTGGATGAATCTGGTGTGGGATTCCCTGGATTTGCACCACAGGGGACAGAAAGGTTGTCCCCAGGAGGCTGAGCCACCACGACATGGCTGGCAGGTAGGTCATGGCTGCATTCATGACACCCTTTTGGGGCAAAATATTAGGGAAATGGTTCCATTGGAGAGGATAGTGGCGTGCTGGGGGTTGGTCTGAGCTCTGTTTCTGCTGCCTGTTTATTTGCTGAGGGCTGTGATGGTTCCTAGCTGTGCTCACGGATGTGGGGACTGCTGCAAGAGCAGCACAGCTCAGGTGCACACGAGCACGAGGAACTTTTCTGGCTTGATGGGATTTGCTGCTCCAAATGCAGCCTTGGTTGTTCCTTACCCACGGAATCTCTTATTGGGATTGCTGAGAAGAGCATCACAAGTTAAAATAATTGTAAAGGAAAGAAAAGCTACAGTCCAGTGCTGGTTGGTTTTGTCCTCCAAGAGTTGTTTCTCCTTCCTTGCAAAAAGTCAACTGGAGCTCTCCCAGACTGAGGAGGTTTCTCTGGGGTGGTTGAGGAGCTGGAGGCAGCCAACCTTGGCCAAAGGCAGTGATTATCACCCGAGGGTGAGGTGGGGCAGCGTCCTCCAGCTGAAACATCCTCATGCCATGCCCGAGGGGAGCCCCTGACCTGTCCCAAATCCCTCTGACCCAGCGGGACTGGAACCCAAACGCAGCCCTGCGACGCCGAGCTGCGCATTAACTCCGCCGGAGCTGGGAACAAAGGTTTGGGGGCTGGATTGGGCTTTTTAAAATTTATTTGCAAAGCAAACCAGCTCAGCTGAGCGGAACAGGCGTCGGTGGAGCAGCGTGAGCTGCCGGGTGGTTGCTGGGCTATAAAATCCCATCCCCACCAGCGCTGGCAGGGGGATGTGCCGGCTCCCCGAGCTCTCGGAGCGTTTCCACGTTGGCCAGGAGAGGTTCTGAACATGCGTGTTGGTCTCTGGAGGCTTTAATCAAATCCAGGCTTTACCAGAAATCGCCTCGAAACTTCCAGCGAGCTGAGGAAACTGAAAGCAGCCGGAGCAGGGAGGCTCCCGGGGCTGGCAGGGATGTTGCCTTCAGCAAGGGGATAGTCCCGGTGAGGCAGCCGGGATGAGAGGTGAGTCTGCTCCCCGTGGGAAGTCAGAGGAAAGCCCACAGGGTTTGGCAAAAAGGGGGCCTCAAGGGGGAAAGATTTGTGAGTGAGGACACTTGGATTTTGGAGCATTGCTCCCTGGCGTGTGTGGGTTCAGATCCTGCGGTTTCCCCACCGCCTTCCCACCCTGTGCAAAATGAGGAGCTGTGCAATTACTGCGCCGTGGAAAACTCCCCGCTCCAGGGGAGGGTTTTGTTATCCCTCGGTGATTTTATTTGGGAAACAGGGCTCAGACTGCAGGTACTTTCCTTGCTTGTAAAACTTCATTGCACGTTGCTCTCCTGTGGGCAGAAGGGAAAACAAGGTGTATTTTTAACTTCCTTTTCTAAGCTAGGGGCAGGGGAACCTTATGCCCAGCCAGCAACGGTTGTGATCATCTGAGGGTGAACGGTTCAGAGAATGAGAGGAAGATAAGAGATAATAAATAAGAGCAATTAAAATCCTGGGGGAGAGGATTTGCTGGAATTGTTATATCCCAGACAGCTGCTCGGGGTTTAATTGGGGCTCTCCAAGGGGAGGGAGGTTTTGGTCACGGGTCCCAGACGTGGGATATGACAGCCAAAATTGCTGCCTCTTCCTCTTGGCTGTCTCTCGCTGGTGCCTCGGGGCTTTCCTGGGGGGAAGGAGCCTGGGGCTGTGCTGAGGAGTGAAGCTGAAACCTGCAGAAGTGCTCTTGAACCACCAAACCTGTGTCTCAGATGGGGAAACAAACAAAGCCTTCTTTACAGAGTCCATAGTCTCCCCATAATTCCTCTCAGAGGCACTGCTGTGTGTCCTGGGAACGTCCTTGTTCTCTTCCTTTTCATCTTTGATGATTTTGGTGGTGGATTTCTATGGAATGAGGAGTCAGTCTGAAAAACCACTCTAGGGGAAGGGAAGGCAAACTTGCTCCAAGGCTTCCTGGCTGCTTTCAGTATTTTTACCAAGTCACTGTGGGGTTTGAGGGATGCTGGCTGCAGCTGGGGCTGCTTGGATGCAATTCCCACTGTCCATCTCATCCAGTGTTTAACTTGGAGGATGATGTGTGAAAGGAAAAGAGCTGGAGGAGAAGCTTACAGTGGGAGAAGGAAAATCCCAGCCCCAGCTGATCCAGCCCTGCTTTGTTTTCAGGGTTCCCAAGATGGGAACTTGGTTTTGGGCAAGGAGGAGGGGATGAGTGAGAAGTCATCTCCAGCCCCCTCCACATCCATTCAAGGACCACTGGTCTGCAAAGTGCATCCCTCAGGAATGTCACATCCCTGTGTTTTCTCCCTGTCTCCACAGCCTACCCATGAGCTCAGACTTCCAGCATTACAGTTTCAGGATGCCGAACATCGGGTTCCAGAACCTTCCTCTCAACATATACATCGTGGTTTTCGGCACAGCCATCTTCGTCTTCATCCTCAGCTTGCTCTTCTGTTGCTACTTGATCAGGTAAAGGAATATTGTAAGGGAATGTTCCCCAAGAGTTCCACTGCTTCCAGGCCCACTACTGCTCCCTCCATCCCAAAAAGAGGATGGCAGCACCAATTTCCTTGACACATCTTGTGTCAACCTGGTGCCCCACAAAGCAGTCACATTATCCGCTTCAAACCAGGAGATAGACATTTGCTAATAAAGGTATGGAATTGTGGTCAGCTTCTCAGAAATCCTGGAAAGGGATGTTTCATGGTCCCTGCTTTTTGCTTAATGTTTCAACACATTTCCCTCTGTAATGAGTAACTCGTGTCCTGCGTGCCTAAGGAATGTTTAATACCTGCTCCGTTGCTTATTGAACACAAATTGCTCCTTCAACGGCACAGTTTGGAGATTAATGATGCAGAGTTGATGTGTTAATCTGAGCAATGGGGGAGCAGGATGGCAGGGTTAAAGGTTGTTTCAGTTTGGGGCTTGTTTTAGTTATTTTATGGGCCATTGGGGAGATTGTTGGGCTGCTAATTGAGAGGAGAAACTCTTCCTGACAGAGGGAAAATGAGGCAAGTGGGCAAAAACCCCAGTGCCTGAGAATTGAGGTGGTGATGGAGATGAGTTGTGCTGATAACCCAAGATGGAGGCTGGCTGTGCTTCAGCCTGTGCCTGGGAGCAGAGGTCATCATTCTGCCAGCAATGGTACCCAAAATTTTGCATTCCCAGAGCTCTCCTCTCCAACTTTTCCATCCCCTTTCCTTCCCCTCTGTGTTTCCAGCTGGCCCCAGCTCCCTGCAAGCTGTGCATCCATCACATCCCTTCCCTGGTACCCAGTCTCTCCCTGCACCACAGCAGCTAGTCCCACCAGGTTATCTATCCAAAGAGTGTTGAAAATATTTTATCCTGCTCTTGTAGACCAGGAAAATGAGATTTCAGTATCTACCTTCTAAATACTTGATAATTCCCACCCATTTTCAGTTCTGTATGAAGCAAAACCTCATCAAACATGCAGATGAGCCCAAACCCAGGTTTACCAAGGGTGATTTGGGTTGCTTGGGCATCATATGTTATTTTTTTTTCCCCCACAATTATGAAAATTGTGTTTTGAATGTGTATGAAAATAGATCAGAGGTGTTCAGAGGGCTCAAGGACTTGTTTTGCTCAGGTAGAGCTCGAGTCTATATGGCTCACTTAGAAAATTGCAGAGTGTTTGGACTTTGAGAGTATTTTCCTGGGCACTCGCTGGGTGTGTTATGCCCCAAAGAAGGAATAACAAGGAGTAATGTCTGGAAGGTCAAGCCAGAAAATCTTTAAATTTAGAAGCTGGAGGCGTGTTGTAAGAGAGAGAGGGTGAGTAACCGGTGAGGAAAGCCAGCAAGGAAGTGGCAAGTGCTCAGTCTCCTCACGTCTTTAAATCAAGAGTGAGGACCTTTCTGGACGAGACGCCTTGGCTCCTGCTCCTGAGGTGCTATTTAGCAACCCATGATAGATGTGGACTTGGATTAGGTCATCCAGTGATCCCTTTATAGCCCAAAACCCTAGAGAGACTCTACAAATGGCTCTTCAGCCCTCCTCCCTCAGCTTTTTTATTGGCAGAAGAGAGCCAAAACAGGATCCTCCAGCCCCCATTGGGGAGGGTTTTGCTGTGCTGTGGGTTTTAGCTGTGCCAGTGTCCCAGGAGCCTCCACCTCCACGGAAGCTGCTCTGTAATCTCAGCTCATCTGGGATATAAAAGTCTGAATTTTGGAAGCACTGTAGGTGGACAACAGGATGAGGACCACCCACCTGCAAGAGCAGAGAGATCAACAGAAGGACAGGGTGGTCTCCTCCAGGGCTCCAGAGTTCTGCTTCCATCCAAGGGGGTTCTTTGCAGGTCACAGCAGCTCCTGGCTTTCCCATAGGTGCAGCATCAACACAGCCCTTCCTCTCTATTCCCATAACTCCACATCTCCAGATATTTGGCAAACACCAAGCAAGGCTCATGACACCATCCTCAGGCCCTGGTTCTCATTTCCTGCTCTGGATCAGAGCAGCCCCTGCAGCTCTCCCTGAATCCCCAGCTGGGGAGGCATCCAGAGTGTGGAAGAGCCAATATGAGGTGTATTCACCCCAAATCACAGAGCTGATGGCATTAAATAAAAGATGTGCTGGGGAAAGAGAGGACATGGGCTGTGCTTTGCATTTGTGTCAATACAAGCTGTGCTGCCTGCTCCAGGGGAAGGAAAAATGACATTTTTAATTGGATTGGCTCAAAACAAGAGTCCAGTTTCACAACAAAAATCATCATTGCCTGTGTATTGTTCAGGTGAACCTGAGCTTTTCTGGTGCTGCAAACCACTCAGGTCAGAGCTCAGGTCCCTCATGGCTGCTGCCTCTGCTCAGCAAGATTACAGATAAAAAAGGAACAAGGAAATGAGATTTTGCAGGCAGCTGGTAGTGTCTGATCTGTGCTGAATTAATGAAAGTGATAAACTGATGTTGCCTTTGGTCCCATAAAACCCAGTCCAGAAGGATGCTGAGCTGAGCAATGCCACCCTTGCTGTGGGTCAAGTCTGCAGCATCCTCTCTCTGTGCTTTGCTGTGGATCATCTAGGGCTCATCCCTGCCCAGCCTGGAGCAGCTCAAAGTCTCTGGGAAGCTCAGGGTACACAGCACCTAAAAAGCCTTTTTTTGGGGGGGGGTTGTTTCCTGCTGCATTCAGACCTGCCAGGATCCAACACAGTGGTTGGGTTTTGTGTTCAGACAAAGGAATGGAGCTGGGGAAGGGTCTGGAGCCCCAGGAGAGGCTGAGGGAGCTGGGAACGGGCTCAGCCTGGAGAAAAGGAGGCTCAGGGGGACCTTGTGGCTCTGCACAAGTCCTGACAGGAGGGGACAGCCAGGGGGGGTTGGGCTGTGCTCCCAGGGAACAGGGACAGGAGGAGAAGGAACGGCCTCAGGCTGGGCCAGGGGAGGGTCAGGTTGGATATTTGGGAAAATTTCTTCATGGAAAAGGTAGTCAGGCATAGCTGCCTGGGGCAATGTTGGAGTCCCCATCCCTGGAGGAATTTAACAGCCATGTGGATGTGGCACTTGGGGACATGCATTAGTGGTGGCCTTGGCAGTGCTGCTGGACTGGATGATCCTAGAGAGCTTTTCCAACCCAAACGATTCTGGAATTCCATGAAGAGCCCAAGGAGCCCGGCTGAGCTGGGGACAGCAACACAGTGATGGGATAAAAAGCCAGTGCCCAGGGCCTTTCTTCTTCTTCTACTATAAAGCATCTAATATGGAAACCTCAGAGGTAAACCTGCAAAACATTTTTCCTCTGCATTTTATCCCCATGGTTGTTCACGTGCTGTAGGTGATTCAGTCACGCAGAGAAGCAGGGAGCTCCCACTCCTGCAGGAAGGGATCCCAAAGCCCCAGAGAGGCAGTTGTTCCTTCAGGGTGGGTGACAGCACACAGGATCAGCAGCCAGGCACTGTGTGGTCCCTTATCTCGGGCAGACATCTGCCAGGAATTCCTCGGGAGTCACAGCACTTGACACGAGATGGATGGAGCCTGCTCCCACAGGGAATAGCGCTTGCCAGGACCCGGGGTCTCCTCACGACAGCTGCCCCACCAGCATCCATCTGGCCCAGGATCCTGGCTCAGAGAGCAAGGAGGAGCAGGCTGAGCTCGCACGCTTCGCCACCAGATGTGCTCGTGCTGCTCCCCAGTACCTCCAGGGAGGAATTTTTTTGGGAAAATCTCCCTGTCTAGCTCAGCACAAGCCCAGGGCATTGCAGATCTGCGCTTCCACAGCCAGGTGGTCACTTCCTCCCCACCACTGCTCCAAGGTGCTCCAGTGGCTCAGACCCTTGGTGGCCACTCAGTGCTCCATCCAGAGGGATGCTGCTTCCCATTCCAGGCGAGTTTTCCCTTGCCTGTGGCCTCGCTTCTCCCCATCTGTGTTTCATAAGCGCCTTCCCAGCCGCCGGATCCCTGCGGATTGGGCCGGTTTCATCCTGTTCCCTCTATTGTTCCTGCATCTTCTGCTCATGTTTCTGTTCAAGGTCACTGCCAGAAGGATGAGACCCCAGTCTCCTCCTCCTTCTCTTCCTCCTCCTCCTCTTCTCCTCCTCCTCCCTGCCTGCTGCAGTGTTTTCCATGGTTCCTGCCAGGCAGCATTGCTGGAGCAGGAGGGATGGCTCCCTGTGAGATTTGGGACTCAGGAGCTTTGTGCATCTCTCTCTGCAGCATTAAGGTGCATTTTTGCCCATCCCTCACCTTCTAAGGCCCACAATATTTTGGGGGAGGGTGGCAGACATAAGGAAATCTTTTCCCATACCATTTTTACATCTCCCCCACTACAGCATGGCAGCGTTGGAAAACCCCCAGAAGCTCAGGTTGAAGCAGTCAGGAATTTCAGACAGCCCTCAAATTATTTTTGCAGGATAGAAATTCCAGGGAAGGGGGTTTCCCATCTGAAATCACTTGGGGCTGGTTGTGGAAAATATTCCAATGGCTCTCCAAGCCCTGCAGCCACATATTGACTCTGTATTGAAAGTCCTTGGCCAACTCTTCAGCCCTGGGGACTTCCCTCCTGAGTTTTCCAAGCACTTTATTAAATGCCATGTCTGGTAATGAGAGGCAATATTGGTTATTTTAATTTTAAGTGTATTTATTTTAGGAGCATAATGGGTTTTTCCAGCCAGCAGATGCCTGTGGAGCACTCTGCTGGCTCTGACTCTGGAGAGGAGAGGCTGGGGAGGGAGGGGATGGAACCAGCACTTTGCTTGTGCCCTAAAATTCCTGCTGGACATCCCACTGCAGCAGGTGTTCTTGGAGCAGGCCCATCCCATTCATCTCCATCCCTCACTTGGCTCCAGGAGTGGATGTGGTTTGATTGATCTTGGAATTGAGGATAAAGCTGTGTTTGAGGAACCCAGTGTCACCCAAGCAGCGTGATGGGGGCTTTGGTGGAAACCTCTGGGCAGGGTGTCCTTCCCTGTCCCTGCTGGAGTGGGAGCAGGGCTTTCCTCATGCCTTGGAAAATGGTGCTGCATTCAGTGTTGGAAGTGTTGCCAGCAGAAGTGGTTGGAAAACTGAGGGGGTTTATGGCAGACTCTGATTTCCTCACCCACTTTTTCTGCTCCTAACTATGTGGTTGATGTGTGCTTGGAAAATCAGGGAGGTCAAAAGACAGATAAGGGAGGAGTTGTGTGCTTTGGGATGGAGACATTGCCCTGCCAGCAACAGGGAAAGCTGGATGCTGCCTAAACATGTCATTTCCTGTGGCCATTCTCATTTCTGAAATCAAAAATGTAAAATATGGCATGTTAAAGCTGGAAAGGAGGGACGTGGAATGTTTGAGGTATTTCAATAATCCTGATTTTTTTGCCTGACCTCACGTTTCTCCCTGCTTTCATTGCAGGCTCAGGCATCAGGCACACAAAGAGCTTTACGCCTACAAACAGGTGAGATGATCCTCTAACTTTTTTTTTTCCTTTCCCCCCTCCCTAGTGCCAAATCCATCAATTTTCCTCATGCTGTTCCTCTCCTTGGGAGGTTTCTGGCCCTCAAATGGCAGTTGTAGCACCTAGGCCAATCTGTCCCTGCTGATTTTATTGTCCCCTACCAGCTGGGCCCCCCAGGACCATCCCTCACCTGCTCATCCCCAGGTTTTCCTTTTTTCATCCTCAGTTTTCCACTGAGGTCCTGAGCAGTGGGAGCATCTCCACACCTCTGGAGCACCCCCAGCTGTCCAGCCTCACCCCCTGCACAGCAGTGATGCCATCACTCCCCCAGTCACCAAACTTAGATTTTGTGGGGTCTGCATCTGCTCCCAGGGTTGGATCTGGCTGCTCCAAATCCCTGAAGCCACAGGGAGCAGCTCCATGGGGAGCCCAGCTCTTCCCTGCACCCACCTGCACTTAGAGTTAAAATAAACACAGCCCAGAGGTGTCAGGCTGCTGCTCCCACGTCCTGTTTTTTTCCAGGATTTGTGGGATTTTCTGCCTCTGACCCCTTGGTCTGTGCAGGAAGCTGGGTGGAGCTGGGCTGAAAGCACCCCTAGACAGTTGTGCTGCATTTACAGCCCTCTCCAGGTGCTCAGCTTGGATGGAGGGAAAGTGAAGTGATAGCTCAGGAGGGTTAAATTTGGGAGGAAACCTCCTGGATTTAATCCTTGTGGTTTTATCTTTCCCCTCCTCCTGTCCCTGCACAGGGCCCCTCGTGCTCCCTGGCTGTGCTGGGTTTACTGGGGGGTTTCCAGTTCTACTGGGACACTCAGTGGGATCCCTTTTAGAGATTTTTCCTGGGAATGCTGATGGCAGAAGCTCTGTCCTGACCCCAGCTCTTTGCCTTGCAGGTCATACTCAAGGAGAAGGTGAAGGAGCTGAACCTCCATGAGGTGAGCACATCCTGGGCCAACAAAAGCTCCCTCTCCCTCCTCTTCCTCACCCTGGGGAGGGGGCAGACCCCCAAATTCCACTCCCCTGGGAGCAGAGCATGCAGCCAGCTGTGCTTTGGAGATGGGGAAAGATCCTCTGCAAAAGTCTGGATTGAACCCTCTCCCCGCTCCTGTCTCCCCTTGGCTTTTCCTGCATCGTTATTGTTATTTATTGTGTTCTTCTTATCACAGTGATAAGAACTGTGGATAAGGGGAGGCCGAGGCAGTCTGGGCCGTGTATAAACAGTGTCCCTGAGCAGGGACTCTGCAGTACCCAGCACAGCTCCGGGCAGGGAGAGCTGAGATCAGGATAAACACGATCCCCGCTCCTTGGAGAGGCGGATCCGCTCCTCCCTCCCTGCCCCCGAGGGCTCAAACACCTTCCTGTATCTCCATGGCCTTCCAGGCCTTTTGGGCCTGAGCGTTTCTATTCACAGCCCATTTTTCCTGATGAATTTGAGCAGGAATCTGCTGAAATCCCACGTCAAAGCACAGCCTGGATTGATTTATTTATTCCTCTAGAGATAACAAAAATGCCCACCCACATCCGGGCACGAGGCTGCTCATCTGCTCAGCACCAGCTCCAGTTGTTTCTAAAGCACTATTTATTTTATTTTAATCCCCTGAGCAGAGCCCATCCCACGTTTTATCCTGACCCTCCACTCCCCACAGCCCCCAGGGTAAATCCCAAGGGCCCCGGGGTTGTGAGCAGTCCCTGGTGCAGGCCCCTCTTTCTGATCCACTCCCTTCAAACCGACCTGCAGTGGGTTTTTTTCGGCACACAGGCTTCAAAGCACTTCCTGGGGTGAGAAATGGGCTGGAGGAGGGATTTGGGAATGTGCCAGAGCCGGGAATGGCCTCAATAATGCTCAGCCCTCCTCCTCCACCTCTGTTCCCAGCTGTCTGCAGCTCTCCCAGCTTTTGGGGAGGACGAGGCCTCTGTGGGGAAGAGGACAGAGCTGTTCAAGCTCTTCCCTGGGATTTGGAAAAGCCTGGAAGGGTTTAGCTCAAAAAGATCCCATTTTGGGCATTTGTATTTTGGCATTTGGAGGCAGTGTTGCTGGAAAGCAGAGGACGGGGTGGGAATTTTCCAACGTGAAGAGCCCTGTGGAGGGAGAGCTCCCACCCAGCCCTTCCCTCCCTGGCTCTGCCTCTGGTTTTCCCCTTTTCCCATCATTCTGCCTCTCCCAGGCCCTGGGGGAGCTCAGGATGTGTTTTCCTCAGGGGTGACCCCAACATCTGCACCTGGCCCTGCTGCACTGAGACATCCCAGGCCAGGGAGGCTGGGAAAACCACCCAGGAATATCCAAAATCCCCTGGGATATCCAGGATGAGTCAGGAGGAGTTGGCTGAGAGGGTGAAGGAGGTTTTGGCTGAGAAAACAGCCAGCAGCTTTCCCAGCCCTGGGACAGGCATGGCAACAATCCCATGGCCTTTTCCTCTTCCCAGCGGTGTCCCTGGGAATGCTGCCAGTCCCAGGGACCAGGCAGCAGCGTGGGTCCATCCCCTGCACCCTGAAACCTCAAACACATCCCAGCTTTGGGATCCAACACATCTGTGGCCTCTTCCAGCAGGAAAGGGAGACCCGAGCCTCAGCCTGTGATCCTGAAGCTTGGGCAGCAGAATTTGGGAAGGCTTTAGGAGAAATTTCATCCCATGAGGGTGGGGAGTGAAATGCTTCCAGAGCAGCTGTGGCTGCCCCTGGATCCCTGGCAGTGCCCAAGGCCAGGCTGGACAGGGCTTGGAGCACCCTGGGAAAGTGGGAAGTGTCCCTGCCCATGGCAGGGGGTGGCACTGGGTGGTTTTTAAGGTCCTTTCCAACCCAAACCATTCCATAATTCCATGATTTTAGCCACCTGGTAGTTTTTATTGGCAAATGTTGCTCCCTGAGCACTGACATTCCCTGTGCATCCACACCCTGCAGATCTGTGCCGTGTGCCTGGAGGAGTTCAAGCCCAAGGACGAGCTGGGGATCTGTCCCTGCAAACATGCCTTCCACAGGAAGTAAGTGGGGCCATGCCAGGGCAGGAGGGCAGGAAAAGCCCCTCTGGGATCACCTGGGCCCTGTGGAGCAGCTGCAAAACTCAGTCACACTTGGGGGAGCTGGGGTGGAATTTTTAGGGTGCCCTGTGCTGAGTCAGCACTTGGCCGTGGTGATCCTCATGGATCCCTTCCAAGGCAGACTGTAATTCCATGAAAAATGGAAATATATAGATTTAATTTATTCATTTTACAATATTTATTTATTTTATAATCATATCTATTAATATAAAATTTATTATTATTTTTATATTTATATATGTTACTTAATTATTTATTTATATATTATATATATAAATATATATAAAGCAAACCCACTAAAATTTGTTACTATATATAATAATAATATTTTATATAACAGTACCATATAATATTCTATATGTTAAAACTACATCATATAAAATATCTATATATTACAGATATTTTTATATTCTCTGTATACACATTATATATTTATATATTATATATTTTGCATATTTATACATTTATATATACACTATACTATATATACTGTATATATACTATGTATAACTATATAGTTATATATAGTTATATATTAAATATATATTAGTTATATATTTAGTGTACATTAAATATAATATATTAAATAATGTATTAAATAATATATATAATATATATTAAATAGTATATGTTGAATATATATTATATAACATCTTATATAACATATAAAATTATATATAATACATAATAGTATGATTACATAAAATACATAATAGTATTATTATGTCAGAGTTATTTACATAACTTTTATTTTATTTACCCATCCACATTATATACATGGTAGTGGATTATTGGTATATTGTGTGCAGATTCTGTGTTTATATTTTCACAGACACCTTTTATTTTGTTTATTTTCTGGTAGGTGTATGCATTTTTATATCCCTATTATATAAATATAAATATAAATAAATATAAATATAAATATAAATATAAATATAAATATAAATATAAATATAAATATATAACATATATATAAAATATATATAAAATATATATAAATATAAATACATATTGATATATATATAAAATATAAATATATATATTAAAATATATAAATATATAATTTATATACAAAACATATCTATACAAAATCCCTGTATACAAACACAGAGAACCCCCCCAAAAAATCCCATTAAAACATAAAGGCACCCAAATGGTGAATTAAAAACTGGGCAGCAGCAAAGCTCCAGGGCAGGGGAGAGGGGCTTGGGGGGATTCTTACAGCTCCACATCCGTGTCAGGGGTCCCCAGTGATGTCAGGTATGTCCCCACTGATGTCAGGCGTGTCCCCATCAGTGTCAGGCGTGACCCCCAGTCATGTCAGGCGTGTCCCCAATGATGTCAGGGGTCTCCTGTTATGTCAGGGATGTCCCCAACCTGTATCAGGTGTGTCCCCACTGGTATCAGGTATGTCCCCAGTGATGTCAGGCGTGTCCCCATCAATGTAAGATGTGTCCCCAGTGAGGTCACTCGTGTCCCCAATGATGTCAGGGGTCCCCAGTTATCTCAGGGATGTCCCCAACCTGTATCAGGTGTGTCCCCATCAGTGTCAGGCATGTCCCCAGTGAGGTCACTCGTGTCCCTAGTGATGTCAGGCGTGTCCCCAATGATGTCAGGGGTCCCCAATTATGTCAGGGATGTCCCCACTGGTATCAGGCGTGTCCCCAGTGATGTCAGGCGTGTTCCCATCAGTGTCAGGTGTGTCCCCAGTGATGTCAGGGGTCCCCATCAGTGTCAGGCGTGTCCCCAGTGATGTCACACGTGTCCCCACTGACGCCCCGTGTCGCCGGTGTCCGCAGGTGCCTCATCAAGTGGCTGGAGGTGCGCAAGGTGTGTCCCCTGTGTAACATGCCGGTGCTGCAGCTGGCGCAGCTGCACGGCAAGCCGGACCCGGGCCCGCCGCAGGGGCCGCTGCCCGGCTCCCAGAACATCGTATAGTCCCTGCCGGGCCCGGCCCGCGGCGCTCGGACACAACCAAAGCACTTGGGCCGCAGCTGAGCAGCCCCGAATCCCGCCGGGATGAAGCCCGGGCTCGGATCCTCCGCCAGGGCCACCAGGGGACTCGGCATCCTGGGCACGCCATCCTTCTTCCAGCACCTCCCTTCCCCAGCCCCGCGGCCGCCGGGGAGCGGCGCGGCGGCACCCAGCGACCTCCGGGAGCAGCGCCGCGGGCCCGGGCATCGCGGCCGCTTCCCGCTCCCTCCTCTTCGCCTTCGGTTCCTTTGCCTTCGCGGTTCCCGGCAGGAAATGCGGTCTCGCCCCTGGAGTCGCGCTGCGGGTCAGTGTCCCCTCGGCACCCGGTGTCAGCCCCGGGGGTGGCTGTGAGGGGTGTCCCGGGTTTGGATTCCTCCTCTCCCTCTCGAGGGTGGCTGTCCCTCCTCCTCGGCTACCTCAGGGGCCTGGAGCTCCTGTGAGGGGCACCGTGCTGGCCTCAGCAGCAGCAGGAGAGCCACGGCGCGGGGGGCAGGCAGAAATCCCGGCCTTTGGGACGGTCCCGTCGCTTCCAGCCTGGCCCCGGGGCTCTGCGGGCAGCGGTTCCCCTTGCCAAAGCACCCAACCCCCTGTCCTCTCCGACCACGGGTCTTGGGTGTCCCCTGCCATCATCACCAGGCGCATTCCCGGCCTTGGGGAGGGGGTGTCAGTATTACACGGCTTTCCCGGGCAGGGCTGGGGGGGCTCCTGGTGCTGTCCCCCCTCCCCCCAAAAAACCCGGGACTGTTTATGGAGCGTGGAGCCTCATAGACGTGTTTGTACACTACAAATTCTGCAGCAGAATATTTTTTAAAACATTCGCTGGTTTTGGTTTTTGGTTTTTTGTTTTGTTTTTTTTTTCCTCTGTTTGTTTGGTTTTTTTGTAAGCTCTATTTTTGTATATTTAATTGCTATTTGAAAATTCTAATAATGCGTCTTTTTTGCTAATCACACTCTTCTTAAGGAAAAAACAGGAAAGAAAAAAAAAACAAACAAAAACAACCAAGAGTTTGCATGTGATTTGACTTGAAATGTAAATAAAAGCAGGTTTTGGAAGCGGGGGTGTGTTTGCAGGGGGTCGGTGTCCCCAGCAGGGGAGGGACCACAGGGCTGGAAGAGGGGCGGGTTTGGGGTCACATTGTCCATGTCCCTGTCCCGGAGCAGAGCCCATGGGGACAGCATCCCATAGGGACAGGCTGGCTGCAGAGCACCCCAGAGCCTCCAGCCAAGAGGGATTTTGCAGGATCCAGGGGAGATTCCCTGCTTAGGGAGAGGCTTTTCCTCCCACCAACCTTCCCGGCCCAAATCCCGCAGGATGGGCAGGGTGGGGTCCCGGTGTGCAGGGGGTGGCGGCACTCCCGTGTCCCTGTCCCGCTGTCCCTGTCCCCATCCCTGCCTGCGGGGCTGCTGCCCTCTAGTGCCGGATCCACCGGGACACCACCCAACCCAGGGAATCCTTCGGATGAGCAGGAACCTTAAATCCCATCCCATTTCATTCCCTGCCGTGGCAGGGACACCTTCCACCATCCCCGGCTGCTCCCAGCCCTGTCCAGCCTGGCCTTGGGCACTTCCAGGGATCCAGGGGCAGCCACAGCTCCTCTGGGAAATCCATTCCAGGGTCCCCCCACCCTCACAGGGCAGAATTCCTTCCCACTATCCCACCCAACCCTGCCCTCTGGCAGTGGGAAGCCGTTCCCTCAATGCTGTTCACCTTCTCCAGAAGGATCCACAGGGACTGTGCTGCCCTTACAGCCATTTTTGGGACGATGAGCTCGCTGGGTGACTTCCACTGCTGGGACAAAGTCTGGATCTCCCACGGAGCTGCTCAAAAAGTTATTTTTGGTGTTTGCACCCCACAGCTCCTGCTCTGGATTGATGCTGGACCCTCCCCACCAATCCCATTCATAGCAACGATCAGTAATGAAGTTTTTCATCAAAGCCAAAACTGCTGCAATTTCCCCAGAATAATTAATGCTCTTTACATTATTTTTTTCCTCTTCTTTAAAATGTTTTGAAATACAGCTGATTCCCAGAGCCTGAAACATGCAGGATCAAGGATTGCCAACAATTATTTCCAAGAAGCTAAAAACCAAGTGGGGTCAACCCCAATTCCCCAGCACATTCCTGCTCATTCCCACCAACGTCCATCCCACTGTGCTGGAGCTCCAAGAATGAGACATAAAGCAAACAAAGTGTTTGAAGCATATAAAAAATAACTAATATTTTATACAAGAAGAAAAAAAAATCAAGCAGTTTACAAAAAAGGAATAGACAATAAGCCAGGAACTTTGGTGCTGGGATCAGACTGTGCTGGAGCTACTCTAAAATCCAGAGAAAAAGGAGTTACACAGGCTCAGGTGCAGAGTGAGGAAGGGGAAAAGCTGCAGGATGCTGAGCCCCGGGACTGGGGTGGATCAGGCTCTGGGATTGCTGCTGGCAATTCCCAGCCCTGCAGAGATTTCCCAGCTCTCCACAGCAGAACCGTGGCAAGGTGGCCTCTGCTCCCAAGGCTGCTGTGCTTAATGAAAGCCAGGCTTTTTCCTGTGGATCTCAAGGATTCCCACACCCTCCCTCACTGACCTGTCACACCAAGGAGCCACACGTGTCCCAGGCACACAGACATTCCAAAAAGCCAAAGTTTCTGTGCCTTTTCCATGAGTTTTGGCCGTGAGGGTGGGTGAACGGCCAGCCAGGTACACGTGTGTTAAATTGTAGGTCTAGAAACCCTTCAGTCAGCACTCTGGAAATGGAGATGTTTTTAATGGAGAGTTTGGGAACCTTTGTGTGATTTCACAAGGAGTGAAAAATAAATGAGAACTTGAACTCAGCTGATCCCAAACAGGGTGCCCAGAGAAGCTGTGGCTGCCCCTGGGTCCCTGGAAGTGCCCAAGGCCAGGCTGGACAGGGCTTGGAGCAACTCCCACATGAGCCCTGTGCTCTTTTCCCTGATTTTACTGTGATTTTAGAGTTTAGAGACAAACACAGATCTCCCCAGCAGAGCAATCACCCTCTGAACCTGTAGTTTCCTCCCTTTTCAGAGGGAGTTGCCACACAAGGAATTCACCTTGGAGTGCTCAGATCTTGGGATACAGCAACAGGCAGAGCTGGGTGGGATTCACAAGGCAGGGAAGGGCTCGGGGCAGTCCAGCACTTCCAGCCAGGCTCACAAGGGAATCAGAGAAAAATTGGAATTGGAAAAAATTCCAAAAAATTGGAAATGGGTTTCTCTGGAAATGGGTTTCTCTGGGAAGAAACCAGGACTGGAAGGGTGTGTTGGGGTCAGGGTGATGGTCATTCTGATATCCTGGGACAAACCCTGACACCATGACCTGATCTGAGGGATCTGAACAGCTTTCCCTGTGCTCCCATGCTGAGGGAAGGTGCAGATACCTCATTGCTTTTAGAGAGCATTTATTGAGTGTGCAGGATCCATTCCAACCCCCCATCCCCGGGGTGCAACTTCCACAGGGGCTCACACTGCAGAATCCTGCTCACAGGCTGTGTGGCAGCATGCACAGGGAAAAGAGGGAGTACAGCATGCATGGAAAGGGGAGAATTGCCCCAAAACGACAGGAGAGCAGCCATGAAAAATGTCACATGGAGTATTACAGAGATCCAAGTGTGACTGAAGGAAGTGTCTCTTTGGTGGAGTTTGGTAACAGAGAGAAAACCCCAGACAAACAAACAAACAAACAATGAATATCCCTATTCCAGCCTCAAATTTAGATCTCAGGGCTGGAGGCTGACTGACACCCCTGACACCATCCCAGAGGGTGCTGAGGAGGGCTGGAGGCTGCAGTGGGACTCACCCTGAGGCACAGACCCGAGCTCTGCTGTCCCATCCCTGGCACAGAGACAAGGACATGGGATAAATGAAGCCTGGCTGGCAGCACAGCTGTGTCCCAGTGTGGATCCAGTGGGCCATATGGAGTTAGTTACACACACCAGGGCTGTGCTGATGCTCTTCCCCCTTCACAGACCATTTTCCAGCACGTGGAGAATCTCTGATTGTGAACACAGAACGGACCTGGGCACTTGGCACTCCAAGGAATCCCAATGGAAGGAGCAGAGCGTCCCTGCTCTGCTTTGTCACCGTCATTAAACATGGAGTAAAATTACAAAAATTCCCCTAAAAAGGGCAATTCCATGTGACTGAAATGCCCCCCAGACCTTCCCATACACCCCCACGTCCAGCCAGTGTATTCCAATCACATCCTTTGGAACAAACCTGTGCTGTAATCCCGGATGGATTTAAACTCCTCCAGACACCCATCCCCACGCTGTCCCCTCAGGCCACCACAGTGCAACAGTCTCAGTGGGGGCTGTGACACAAAACATGGGCTCAGTGACCCCCAAAGCACGGGCTCAGTGGCCCAGGGAGTGCCCTGAATCCACAGGTCCAACACAGATCCTGCAGGGAGTCAGGCTGAGTCCAGGAGTCCCAGGAGAGCACCGACAGCACCGAAGTAACCCTGAGGAGCAGATGGGGATATCCAGTGAAAATCCAAGAAATGTGTTTCCTGACACAGGAACAGCAATGCCCACAGAATCAGGGAATGGCTGGGGTTGGAAAGGACCTTCAAGATATCCAGTGCCACCCCCTGTCATGGACAAGGACACCTTCCACTATGCCAGGTGGCTCCAAGCCCTGTCCAACCTGGCCTTGGACACTGCCAGGGATCCAGGGGCAGCCACAGCTGCTCTGAGAAATCCATTCCAGGGCCTCATCACCCTCACAGGGAACAATTCCTTCCCAATATCCCATCCATCCCTGCCCTCTGGCAGTGGGAACCCATTCCCCTTGTCCTGTCACTCCATCCCTTGTCCAAGTCCCTCTCCAGCTCCTTTAGGCACTGGAAAGTCTCCCTGGAGCCTTCCCTTCTCCAGGCTATTACACACAGTTTAATTTTAACAACATATAAAGGAGAGGAGAAAGATACAACTAGGTTAGTACATGATAAAATAGAAAATAAAATAAAATAAAGCTGTGGCTATAGCAGCAAAGCCCTGAGCTCCTCCTGCACTGTGTGCACCCAACAGCTCCACATGGCTCTTTCCAGAGCGCTCCAAGGATTTGTACTTTTGTCATGAGACAAATTTTAAAAGGGAATTTTACCTCATGTTCCAAGAAAAGTGCTTTTAACTGTCCCTTTGACCAGTAGTCCAGGGCATAGGCCAGGAGCCTCATGGAGATGGTGTTGATCCGAAGGAAGTTGCCCACGAACACCACACGGTTGATGTTCTGCAAGTGTTAAGGGAAAACAGAAGGAATATTAAGGCTAAATTCTATTTTCTGCTTGCAATGATAAAAACCCTATGTGGGGAAGGGTCTGGAGCACCAGGAGCTGGGAAGGGGCTCAGCCTGGAGCAAAGGAGGCTCAGGGGGGACCTTGTGGCTCTGCACAGCTCCTGCCAGGAGGGGACAGCCGGGGGGTCGGGCTGTGCTCCAGGGAACAGGGACAGGAGGAGAGGGAACGGCCTCAGGCTGGGCCAGGGGAGCTTTAGATTGGATATTTGGGAAAGTTTCCACCCCAAAAGAGTGGTCAAGCATTGGCACAGCTGCCCGGGGCAGTGGTGGAGTCCCCATTCCTGGAGGGATTTAAAAGCCGTGTGGATGTGGCACTTTGGGACATGGTCAGTGGTGGCCTTGGCCTTGGACTGGATGATCTTAGAGGACTTCACCAACCTAAATGGCTCTGAAATTCTATGAATTAAGTTCCTGCTGAAAGTGTCTGGCAGAACGTGCAGAACACCCCACACAATTCCATCAGAAAGAAGGACCAGGCCATTTTAAGCCACCCTTCTCCTCAGACTCTCCCAGAAATTCCCAGGCCAAACTACAGCCTTTCTAACTCAGGAATTTGGATAGAACAGCTGATTTTCCTACCAAATCCTTATACTGCCTGGGAACACTGCTCATCAAGTGCCACCTGCCTCCCCTCCTCCCAGGTCTGGCCTTTGATTCATCATGAAATAGCTGAGGGATTTTACTGTTAAACTGGGGGGGAAAAACTGCTTAAGAGCCCATAACCAACACAATTTTTAAAGAAAAAAAGTCCAACCAAGTAGTGATTATTTTGGATTTAAACCAGACCTCCAGCTTTACTTTTCCATCCCAAAATAGTTCTGATCCAAGCTCTGAAGCTTTGTTGTTCTCCAACACGAAAACAATTCAGTTCCTCCTCTTTCTGAGGAACCAGATGAAGTCTCACCTGCTCCTGCACTTATAAACTTCTATGGATTTTCCTTCCCTCCCACACTGATTAACACTTCCCCTGAACTATTCAGAATGCTCTTTTCATTCTGCTGAGCTCCAGAACAAGGAATTAGCAGATACATTTATGAGCAAGGCTGTTCAGGACATGTCTTGCCTCATTTTGGCTGCAGAGCAGAGAAGCCAGAAGGATGCTGGATTCCATCAGCCCATCCTATGGAAGCAGGCTCAGGATGGAGTGCAGAGCAGGTCCCTGCTCTTTCATAGCCCTGTACAATGCTGCTTGACATGAATGCAACAAGGCAGCACTGTAAAGAAGCTGAAAGCACAGAGATGCAGCAATGCCCGTGGTGGGGCTTGGCCAAAAAATCCAGAGTAACTCATAAAAACAGCACAGGAGAAGATATCCAGCCCCTACACCCTCTGTACCTAATTTCCTCCTCTCCCACTGCTTCCCAGAGCTGTTCCCAAAGAGAGGCACCTTCCTCAAGCAGGCAGCAGCACACAGGTGATGTTTCAGGCAGGGAGCAAGAGAAGATTCCCAAAATACCTCATTAAGGGCACACATCCGTGCTATGGAGCCAATGTTGTTGGTGATGGTGATTAAAGTGGCCTTGGCCAGGTCCTCCTTGCTGACAGATTCCCTCTTCTCCTTGCTCATCATGTTTCCAAAGCTGTAAAGACAGTTTTGGGGTTAAAGGTCCCATCAGAATTCCAGGAGAAAATGGGAACTGCTAATTTAACCCAAGGACTGATTTCCATCTTCAAAAAGCATTGCTACCCACAACTTCGATCTCTTAGGAATGGTTGCTCTCCTAAGGCACCTAAATCCAGTTTTTCATCCTTGCAGGATCTCCAGGGGAAACAAAACCACCACGAGACCCAGGCAGGGCGTTACCTGGATGCCACAGCCCAGCCTGGCAGCCCGAAGCGCTCGTAGTCTCCTCCGTAGATGTCCCTCACCAGTTTGTCCACCTTGGTGCTGTCCCCGTGGGATGCCATCTCCAGGGCCTCCTCAAACGTGGAGCAGCCCGTCAGAAGGCAGCAGAGGCCAAAGAAGGTTCCCCCTCCAAGGCTGCAAGTAAAGCAAAGTGAAAATGAAAGCTCAGATTGTTCAGCTCTGCATCCCAGTTCGCTCAGGTCACCCCATTCCTGACCTCTTTTTTTAGGGAAAACCATGGAAAGGGAGCATTTTCCTCAAAGTCTGTTCCTCTCACGTGACCTAGAGGCTGTAAGGAATCCCTCACAGCCTTCTGCACTGTGAGAAATGAGAAATTTTGTAAAATTTTTTATGTTACACTGTCCACTTTCTTCCCAGCATCCAAAGACATTAATCTTAAAATCAATGTTAGTTCTGAGGGATAACTGGAGTGTGAGGGCAGAGATATCCAAATATTGGGGCAAAAACTCTGTCTTGTTCACTTTACAGCACATAGATGCCACTAATAATGTCTAGTAAGAGTAAGAACTCTACTGAGTGAATTTAAAATTATTATCATTATCATTACTACTACTGCCTTTCAGGGAATCCAGGAAAGCTTAAAGCCACAGAACTCTGTGGCTCTGCCAGGACACAAAAGCCACATCTTCAAGATGTGGCTTTTGTCATTCCCACTGGGGAATGACTGCTATGCCATTATCCCTTCCACCAAAATCTAGCAACTTCTGGAAGTCAAGATGGGAATCTCAACTTCTTGGATCAAAGCTAAGAGTTAACAACCCCAAACTATGTGATCTCATAAAAGAAATAAATAAAGCCCTTAAATTCCTGCAGCAGAGCAACTGTAAAACCAGTTTTGATGGAGACTGGCTGCAGTAAAGAAAAACCATGAAATCCACATCCTCTTTTCCAGGAGGGATCTTTGCTGGCAGGGAGTCACTGCAGTAGGAGCAGAAGCTTGGTAATTCCCCTCACCAGCTTTATTGCAGCTCATCCCTGAAAATGCCATTTGCAAAGCAGGAATGTGCTCCAGCCCCTAAAATCCAAGTCCCTTTACCCCCAGCACTCACCTGGTGCCTGTTACCCGTTTGTAGTTGTCTTTGGAATAGACAGCCAAAATGCTGACCCCTGAGCCAATGTTCACCAGGAGGAGAGGGTAGGGATTCTCCAGGTTGAAGGGGAGCTTCTGGCACCTCTCAGCATCCGTGGGGTTCTCAAAATAGTAACACTCTGAGTGTCCATTGAAGCCCACAGAGTCGATGTACAGCACTCCTTTCACAAGGCAGTCCAGCTCGTCCAGCTTACAAAGCTCAAGGTCACCCATCTGGTGGGAAGGAAAAAAGAGGAATATTGAAGATTAGCCAGGGATTTGAAGTATTTATGCTCAGGGTTGGAAAAATGCATTCACTGCCAGCTCAGTCCAGCTATGGCCATGCTCCCTGCAGAGGATGAGGGAGAATGGATCACAGGAGAGCACAGGGACTCCTAAGAACAGCCCTTAGGTGAGGAACAGGGGAAAACAATCTGGATTCACAGATGGACACTGGGAGAATTCCCACAGCCCTGATGCTGAGGCACTGCTGTGAAAAGCCAGGAAAATTTGCATTGTTTGATCAAAATACCCCACAAAACCCATGCAAAGGAGCATCAAAAAAAAGTGAGGAAGTTATAAAATCGTTTTCCCCTCGTGTCACTGCCTTGACTAAAATTGGGCATTAGGAAAACAGAAATAGTTGTGTTACCCATGATAGTGGTAGAATCCCCAACCCTGGAGGAATTTAAAAGCTATGTGCATGTGGCACTTGGGAACATGGGTCAGTGGTGGCCTTGGCAGCGCTGGATTTGATGATCTTAGAAGGCTTTTCACCCTTAATGATTCTCTAAAAGCCTCCTTATTTGCATTTTTCCAAGCCCTGACTAAACAAATATTTATTACACAATTTTTCACCATGAACAGGAATCCCACTAAGAATGAAGCCACATGATGATGTCCAACCCCAACTGTGAACTTCCTGACAGTTACATTTACCACCAAATATGCCTGAACCTCAACCAGCTCACTCACACAGGTGTTAAGAAATGAAACCAGGCGAGCAAAGGAAGAAAACAAAGCAGGAGAAAGACAGCAATGAGTAAAAAAAAAAACAATGAAAAGACTGAGATTAGCATGAGAAGAGATTAAAAATAGAGAGGAAGATGTGCAAGAAAGATCATTAGTGAACAATTTTAGAGCTACATTCAGGGCAGGAAGTGTTTTAATTTGGAGATGCCAAGTTGACTCCACATGCCAAGTTTAACAGGAGTTAGAGACAGCATCAAAACACAGATTTAGAGAAATTTTAGAGCGCGCAGAGAAAAGTTTCCAGCTTTAAGCTTTCAAAGCAACGTCACTACCAGATCCTAATGGTATAGAAGCCAAAAATGCCTACTGTGAGAAAGTCCTGCTCAAATTTGTACGCTCCACCTCCCGTGGCACATAAGGTGGTGTGGAGGCTCGAGAAGTGCTTTTCGCTTCCCATTTGGATAAAAGCAGGCATGTCATGGGTAGGAAAGCGTATAAAGTGCAGATTGCCTTTACGTCCACACAGGGTAAGGTCCCTGAGCTCAAGGTGCACATCCCGAATGCCTGTGGAGCCATAGGCTACGTTTGATGTCAGGTATTTGCGGATGCTTTTCAGGTTTTCCACTTCTTCCTCTTCCTCTTCGGCCGTGATGTCCTTGGGTTCAAAATAAACCAGTTTGACCAAGGTTCCTCCGATGTCCAAGCCAAACCAGGGGAAGACTGGAGAGAGAAGAGAAAGACTAAATGAGACGGGGTATGGCACAGCCACAGCACGAGCACCTTTGGACTTGATGGTCTTTAAGATCCCTTCCCATAAAACCATCCTGTGATTCGAGGAAAACAGTTTTCACTGAATTAATTAATGCAGTTCTCCGAGGACCCATGTGGTCTCTCCATTCTCAGGAATGCTGTCTTTGACACAGCTCATGTTCGAATATTTGCTGTACAACACTCAACCCCTGACATCCCTCCCCACAGGTCTGACAGCTTCCCTAGCCCTGCCAGATCCTGCTGCAGGTTTAATCCCCAGCTATTCCTTTACCCAAGTTCTGAACCAGAGCCAGAGGCACGGATAACACCAGTGCTTTTACATCAAAGGGATGTACAAACGTTCCCTAATTACAACACAGAGCTGAGGTAGACGAGTAATCGAAGATGCCGCAGGGAGACAAAAACAAATGTCTAATTGGATTATTTTATTAGTCAAATTCCCCCATGGTACAAAATATGCATCGGTGTCAGGCCCAGCAACATTTACAGCTGTGTTAGATAATGAGCTTCTTGGAAAAGATCAAGAGAAACCCCTGATCTGATGGAATCTGCGATTAAAGCTGGGAACTGGAACAGATTAATACCACTATTAATGAGCTAAAGCAGAGGCTGGAGCTAACGAGATGCACAGGATCCAGAGCAAAGGGAAAAATGTAGCCACATGGAAGGGCTTATGGGAGCAGGAGTCAATCCTTGTGGCAGCTTCCAGAAGGAAAAAAAGAACTTCCAGAAAATAAACCTCAATAATGGAATCAGAAATGTTGGAGAAGACCTCCACAACTCCACAATCCCAACCATTAACCCAGCACTGCCAAGGCCACCACTGATCCACGTCCCCAAGTGCCACATTCACATGGCTGTTAAATCCCTCCAGGAATGGGGACTCCAACACCGCCCCGGGCAGCTGTGCCAATGCTTGACCACTCTTTTGGGGTGGAAACTTTCCAAATATCCAATCTAGACCTCCCCTGGCCCAGCCTGAGGCTGTTCCCTCTCCTCCTGTCCCTGTTCCCTGGCTGTCCCCTCCTGTCAGGAGCTGTGCAGAGCCACAAGGTCCCCCCTGAGCCTCCTTTTCTCCAGGCTGAGCCCCTTCCCAGCCCACTCTGCTTTTCCTGGGACTCCAGATCCTTCCCCAGCTCTGGACATGTTCCAGCATAGATGTTACCAAAGTTCCTTTGGAGAACAGGATCTTGGGTTTTAGTAAAATTCCTTACCTGCAAACAGATAAGGATGGAACATGGAGAAGCCCTCATTCCTCTCCCTTTGGAGCAAGAATGCCTCATGCCAGGCTCTTCAGGGAACAATCTCTGCACAGGCAGCAGCCTGACAAGTTGGAGGACATATTCTCTCCTAGGCTGATTTATCTGGTGGCTGTACAGCCCCTTCCAAAGCTTTCTGGCTCCTGGCAGCAGCAGCTCCCCACAGTATTTTTAATCCACCAAGTTATTTTTATGTATTTCCACAGAGGCCACCCCCAACCATCACCAAAGGAAATCTTGAAAGAAGATGCAAGCTCTATTTTCGGAGACGCATCCAAACCCCAATCACTCTCCATTTCAGAGGCATTTACTTCAAACAAGCACAGACACAAAAATAACTTTTCATGAATGAAAGGGAAAGGATGTGAATGGCAGCTCAACAGAGGGAGGGAGCAGGAGCAATCCAAGGACTTTTACACAGGCAGATAGTGGTAAGCCAGGAGACATTTAAATATTAGGAAGAAATTCTTCCCTGTCAGGATGGGCAGGCCCTGGCACAGGGTGCCCAGAGAAGCTGTGGCTGCCCCTGGATCTCTGGAAGTGCCCAAGGCCAGGCTGGACAGGGCTTGGAGCCACCTGGGATGTATCAGGATCCCTGTATCCAAGGCAGGGGGACTGGAAGCAGAAGGACTTTTAAGGTCCCATCCCACCCAAAGCATTCCATGATTCTATGATTTCTGGAATGTACTTGTTCCTGTCAGAACATGCCATTTGATTTTTACATTCTGAAATCCACTGGGGTTTTTTTAAAGCATCCCCACCATTGTATTTAGACAATCTTCCCTCACATTCCCTCTGCCAGGCTACACAGGGGTAATAATGAGGAGAGAGCAGAGGCTGGGGACTCAGAGATGGCCTCAGATGGGCAGCAGGAAAGACAAACATCCAAAACCTCAGTGCTCTGAAGCCACGTGCCTGAAAATGCCACAAGGGCTGCTCCAGCACAGGCTCACAGGCTCCCACTTCCCAGCACTCAGCTGGCAGCACATGCACAGCTTCAGGAAAAGAACATATTTGTTTTAAAGTTGCTAGTGAAGCTCACAAACTCCTACACTCAGCAACACAAACCTTCCAGATTTCAGGGCAAACACCAACTGGGTCCAGCAGTTTAGGCAGCTTTCCTGGTCATAAAAAAACAGAGCAGCTCCTTGGAAATTTCATCCCAAACCCAGTACCATCAAGATCTTTGGGTTTCTATCATACATAAATTTAGTTTTTATTTGGGCAGAACATTAGGCATGGAGTTAAACCACACCAGTTATCCACTACCTGTCTCACCAGGAGCAGGAAAACAGGAATGATGCCAGCAGAGCTGGGAGTAACTGCAGCCAGGCTGGGCTCAGGGGTCACTCTCACCACTCAGCACTGGCCCTAAAAAGCAAATCCAAGCCCCTGAGGTGGGACACAACTTCCGAGCAGGGCTGGCTCACACCTCCCTGCAGCACCAGCTGGAAAAGCTCCACGCTGAGCAGCTGGTGTTCTCCATCTGCCAGCAGCTCAGCTGTACCTTCCCCGAGTCACCAGGGAGAAATTCAAAAAGACAGACTATTAAGGTAATTATCTTACCCCAAACGACTGTTAATTATGGAGCCCTCATTATATACATCCCAGCCACAGGTTAAGAATCCAAGGAAGAAGCATGTGAGCTCAAAATTAAGGACTTATTTCCCAGGCTGTGAAGGATTCCCTATGCAGTAACACCTGTTGGAGAACTCAATCCTTTTCAGGGACAAAACTTCCCTATAAACCCTTTTTGTAGGAAAGGGGAATGGCACACAAATGAGAGGAGGAAACTATTCCAAGGACATGAGGAACTGGGCATTTTTTCCTGAGATTTACAGGAACATGCAGGGCAGCAACAGCTCTTCCATGTCTGAGAACTAGAAAAATCCAAGGGAGGGAGGAGGAAGCTCTCCTGGATCAACGCCATCACCATCTGCCACCAAGATTTCTCCTAAAACACTGATTTTTTTTTTTCCCCAGCAGATGAAAGCCATCCAGAGATTTCTCCCTTTTAAGCCTCTGAAGCAATTTTTCCAAGAGAGCTGCTGCAGATCTCCAGGAGCAGCAGGAGAGCTGCTGGCACCCAGGAGCCCTCTGGGCATCCCCGAGGCTGAACTTGCTCAGTCAGAAGGTTCTGCTGGAATAACCAGACACCAGCAGGAGATGCAAACACTGCCGCTCATCACCTCCCCCCTGCTGCCACTTGGAGCTCTGGGTGAGGGAAGAGCTTTGCAAGTCTCCTTTAACAACAGCAAGGATGGCAAATCCCGAGGCTGCCCATCACAGCGTGGACCTTTGGGTTCTCCTCCTGCCCAGCACCTTTGGGAAGGGTTTAGTTGCTCCTTGGGTGTTTGGGCATTTCCAAGAAAGGCAGGAAATCCTCTGCTCTCAGCTCCAAACCTCCCACAATCTGCCTCTTTATAGAAACTCTGTTGTTTTTTAGAGGATGAAGCCCATTCTCAGCTGGGCAGAGAAGCTGTGGCTGCCTCATTCCTCAAGTGTCCAAGGCCAGGCTGGAACAACTTGTGCTAATGGAAGGTGTCCCTGCCCTTGGCAGGGGGTGGAATCAGATGGTCCTGAAGGTCCCTCCCAACCCAGACCACTGGCCTGACCAAGTTTTGCTTTCCTTGAGCAATTTTAAAAGCAGCTCTCTCTATATATTTTCATATAAACAGCTCTTTGTCTCAAAAACAAACCTTCTTCTCAGGGGCAGATCTATGGATATGCAGCAACAAACAAAAGACTGGTCTGCCAACAAAGTTAAGGGCTCTGACTAAATAATCCCAGAAAAGCTCCAGGACACTTTGTGTGCCCACAGCAAGAGCTGCCACCCTCCCTTCAAACCCCTTTTGCAGTCAGACTGTAAGATCTTCAGGGCAACAAAAAGAAATTGCCTTTATCTGATATGTAAATTACTTCATAAAATTGGTCACTGTGTAAATAAAAAAGCCCTCAACAGACTTATTCTGGAAGCTGCAGAACTGTCAAGATGAAAGAGGTGATATAATTAAAGATCTCCATGGTGGATTTTCATCACAAAACAAGCAGCTCCAGTTGTATTTCAGAGTGATCCTTAACTTCTGAGCCAATTATATCAGGAGCTAAAAAGATTAGGTGATGATTTAGTTCAGTGTGTGACAGCACCTCCAGGCTTACTCTGAAATATTCAATATTATATTTTAATAGTGTTACACCATGCTGGAAATTTTACAGCTGAGAAAAAAATACAATTCATTAGCATTTAATATAAAGTGACACTAAGTCCACATCTCCTCCCATCCCTAAAAACAGGCTCTGATAGGAATTCATATTCCATACACCATTCCAAAACAGATAAGGATATTTAAACATCAAAGCTTAAATTTTGTACTACTAAAGAGGTGACAAAACAGCAATTTATTTTTACCTTTTCTTGGATACTTTGTAAATTGAAAATTTGAAGTCATATATCCATTATGTATTTGCATGATCCTGACAGAAGATACTAAAACTTCCAAAAAAGGGATCAGCTGGAGAGAAATAATATTTTCTCAGGGAACAAACAAACAAGCTACAGAAGGGAAAAGCACATTCTGCTCACCAGGGAAATTACCTAAATTCACCTTTGTTGAACACCCCAGGAATTCAGGATGAGCAGGGAGAGAGTGGAGGAAGGGGAAATGGGGGAAAGCTGATGAACTGAAACGCTGACCTCTTTCTCTCATAAAAAAGATTCATTAAAAAAACATTCCCCTGCTCATTGTGACCATCATCAGGTTTCTGCCTGGCACTTCACTGTGGCTGTGTTCGAGGGAAGACATGAGAATCCTGACTCCATGTTTCAGAAGGCTGAGTTATTATTTTATGATATTATATTAAAATGCTATACTAAAAGAATAGAGAGAAAGGAGGAAAGGAAAGGAAAGGAAAGGAAAGGAAAGGAAAGGAAAGGAAAGGAAAGGAAAGGAAAGGAAAGGAAAGGAAAGGAAAGGAAAGGAAAGGAAAGGAAAGGAAAGGAAAGGAAAGGAAAGGAAAGGAAAGGAAAGGAAAGGAAAGGAAAGGAAAGGAAAGGAAAGGAAATCTTGGGACTGCTCACAGCCTCGACACAGGTGGCTGTCATTGGTCATCAACTAAAACCAATTTCACATGCTGGGTAAACAATTCTCCAAATCATATTCCAAAGCAGCAAAACACGGAGAAGCTGAAGCTTCCCAGCTTTTCAAGAGAAAAGATCCTGGCAAAAGGATTTTTCATAAAATATGTGTGTGACACTTCACCCTGCCCACAGCTCCCTTAAGAACCATGATGGGAATATCCTCGTTATTCATCTGGGATATTCCCAGTCCAGTTTTTAAGAAAGGATTTCAATAGTGGCACTGATAATTCAGTACCAGAAGGGAATTTTCCTGTACTGATAAAGTTTTTGTGTATGACATGTCTGCCTGCACTAATAACCCTGTCAGACTCCCCTTCCCAATGTAACACTGCAAAGCTTCAGCAAATCTCCACTTTGTGTTTTCAGGGACACTCCTCAGCTCCTTCTGAGAGCAACAGTGCCCTTGACTTCTCCCTCTTCTGCCAGGGCACACAGAAAATCCCAGTCTGCAGTAAAGCCCCTCGAGTGCACCAGGAAACATTCCACAGAATCTTTCAGGCTGGAAAAGACCTCCAAGATAATTCCAACTGTTAACACAGCACTGTCACCGTCACCCCTAATCCATGTCCCCAAGCACCACTCCCACACGGCTTTCAAACAGGGAATTTAAATTCCCAGGGAATTTAAAAGCCCAAGGTGCATGAAGGCTCACAGCTGGCATACTGGGTGCAGAATTTATTGCAGATCTATCCCAAATCCAGTCCTGTTCCCTGCTCTCTGCAGTGAGACAGCCCTGACTGTTCACTACAGGCTCAGAGGGCCGAGGAGGAGGGAGGATCACAGGCAGAAATCCTTTCATTCCTGGGGAAATGGGGCCCATCTGCCAGCACAGCCAGGCAAGACAAGCCTCAAGGTCACCCAGCTCGTTTGCCACATGCCAGCAGCAGACAAGTGGGAGCTATATGAGATATTTTTGATCCCACACCCATTAAGTGCTTTCCTTTCATTTTGGCTTGAGGCTTCCTTAAGGTGGGAGGAAGCATTTTAACTGCAAAACATGAATGATTGTCACATCAGGCATTGTCCTGCTAAGAGACTCACCTGCTCCAGCACATTTCTCTTCCAGTTAACACTAGAATAATTTAGGAAAGCCAGACTACACTGTAATCCCAAATCCCACCATGCTGCCCTTCCAGACTCGATCCAAACCCTTTTTTTGAAAGCTGCCTGTTTTCCTTAAAGCACCCCATGCCAACTTTAATCCACATTTTCCAGAGAAGACACAGAAACTGCCCCAAGCAAGGCAGAGGAGAATCACCACCTAATGCAGAGCTCTGAGTCCTCCCTCATCTTCATACCAGAAATCTCCCTCACGTCCCTGCAGCCTTTTAACAAGTCTCTAATTAACAACCTCAGTCCTCTATTCCCATTTTTCACACCGAGGGCAGAAGGGAAGCTGCCTTTTTTTCACCAGCAACCAAAAAAAAAGAGCAGGAACTCTTGAAACTTGCCATAAATATGGTAACAACAATGTCTCAGCACTGCCAGTCTCAGCTGAGATGCAGCAGAATCCTGATCCCTGTTTTCAGCCCAGATTCCTTGCTCACACCTTGCTGTGCAGGTACCAAGGAATTACACAGAAGCTGTTTCATTTTCAGGGTGTGACAATTTCCTTCCAGGAGGAAGGACTCCAGCAAAAGTCAAGGAATAATCTCTTGGTTATTCCTCAAATATGGCTGAAGTCAGGGACAGCCACGGCACCTGCACAGCAGCTCCTGCTGCTCCCAAAATGAAGGCTGCCATCCATTTTGCTGTTTCCAGCAGGACATTTACAAACATGGTTCTAGGGATTTTTTTTTCCCCTTAGAAAGCTGGTTTGATCTGTATCCAGCTCCTGCCAAACCTGCTGGGTTCTTCCCTCCCAAAATTTGAACTATTCCCTCTGCTTTCACAGTTACAAGTCCAGCCCCACAACCTCAAATCCTGGTTTCTCCACCTGTCCTGCTGTGCCCCCTTCCTCACCCTCTGCCACCAGGTGCTTTCCCTTCCTTCCCACCCGAGGTCCCCAATTTTGGAACCCCAGCATCTGCCACAGCCCCATCCCATGTCCTGCCCCACCAGGCAGGTGTCACCTCACCCTAAACCTCCTAAAGCTTTGGAATTCAGCTTGTCCCACCCTTCAGCCCAACCTGCTGATCCCATGTCCCTGTCCCAGTGTGTCCCCACTGCGCTGTCCCCAAACCAGCCGTGCCATCACCCCACAGTGCTGTTCCCAAGCTGATGATGCTGGACAATTACCACCCCACCGTGTCCCTCCGTGCTGTCCCCAGACCACGCTGGACAAGTCACCCCTGCCCCGTGTCCCCATGGTGTTCCAGAATGGCAATGCTGGAACATGGCAAGTGGATGGCAAGTGCCCATGCCATCACCCCATCGTGCTGTCCCCAAACCATCCGTGCTGTCCCCAACCTAGCCATGCTGTGCCCATGCCATCACCCCACCGTGCTGTCCCCAAACCATCCGTGCTGTCCCCAACCTAGCCATGCTGTGCCCATGCCATCACCCCACCGTGCTGTCCCCAAACCATCCGTGCTGTGCCCATGCCATCACCCCACCGTGTCCCCGCCGTGCTGTCCCCAAACCAGCCGTGCCATCGCCCCCCAGAGCTGTTCCCAGGCTGATGATGCTGTACAAGTCCTCACCCCGCCGTGTCCCTCCGTGCTGTCCCGCTGTCCCCACCCCTCCCCGCTGTCGCCCCCGGCCCCACCTCCCCTGGCCACGCCCCTTCAGCCACGCCCACCTCAGCCCCGCCCACCTGGCTCATTACCATAAGCCCCGCCCCTGCCCATCCCCTGAGCCCCCCCCGCTCCTCTCTCGCTGCCGTTCCCGCTCCCCCGCACTCACGCGGGCGGTTCTTGCGGACCGAGTCCCGCCGCTGCCGGCTCACGGACCCGCCGCGCTCGCGGGGCTGCGGAGCCGCCGCGCTGTCCGCGCTCGCCGCGCCGCCGCTGCTCCTCCGCCGCAGCTGGGAGGGCCCGGCGTCCGCAGCGCCGCCCCGCCGCCGCGGCTTCTTCTCGTCCTCGGCGCCATCGCCGCAGCTGCGCGGCGGCTCCATCGGCGGCGCGGCCCGGCCCCATGGGCCGCCCGGCCCCGCTCCGGCCCCGCTCAGCCGCCACCGCCGCAGCCACCGCCCCCGGCGCGCCTGCGCCGCACGGCCCCGCGGGGCGGGACAGCCCGTGAGGCGGCCGCCAATCCGCGCCCCCCGCGGCGCAGAGCGACAGGAGGATGCGCCAATGGGAGGCCGGTGTTGCGCGGCAGCGGGGAGCCGGGCCCGCCTCCTGCTCTCGGCCATGTAGAGTGACAAGCGCGGCTGCCCAATCAAAAGCGGGCGCTCGGGTGAGGCGGGTCGATATGCGGCAGCTCTGGCCTATGGGCTCCCTCCGGGCCGAGATTGACACGGCAGCCGCCCAATGACCGAGAGAGCTGTCCGGGCGGGGCGGGAGAAGGCGCGGTGATTGACAGCTGGGTAACTATGGCAACGCGGGGGGCCGAAGGGAAGAACCGCAGTAGGCTCGGCTGGGCTGGGGCGCGCGGAGGGGCTTATTTGAATATGATTTGCATATGCAGATGACGATGCATGGAGACGTGGGGCGGTCTGCAACCCACCATGGCGGGCCTGAACGGACCTTAAAAACCACCTCGTTCCACCCCTGCCGTGGCAGGGACACCTTCAATATCCCAGGGTGCTCCAATCCCCATCCAGCCTGGCCTGGGACACTTCCAGGGATCCAGGGGCAGCCACAGCTTCTCTGGGCACCCTGTGCCAGGGCTCAGCACCCTCACAGAGAAGAATTTCCTGCTAAGATCTTACAATCCTCAGCTCTCCTTTACACTGCCACACAATTCCAGTGTGGATACATCCCTGTTCTTTAAACCCTGATCCCGCGTTTATCAACAAGCGCAGCAGGAAAACCCCTGGTGGTGGAAAAATTGAGGCAACCACGAAGAGGGGTGTGAGCAACAACCATCAGGATGAAAATTTAAAAGACAAGCACAGACTGCCAGCCTAGAGGATGCCATGACAGCTCCCGTTGTGGAGATTCCCGTGTGGAATGTTAATTGTTGTCTGTCAGGCCAAGCCCCGGTGAGCCAGGGTGCTCCTCACCTGCCCCGAGGTAATCCCAGCTCACCACAATTAAGGCATTAATTCGATACCTGAAGGATCAGCCACCAACATTCCACAAAGGTGTGATCATTTTTCCATGAAAATTTGCTGAATACTGGCTGCCAGAGTGAAAATGGGGACAAAGGGATCGGTCAAATTCAGTTGGTGTATTTTAATATCCTGTAGAGGAATGGATAAATGGGGTTGGCAGCGACAGGAGATAAAGGATGAGCTCCCTGAACACAAATAATCTCCTTCAGAGCAGCGTCGCTTTCATTTGGGTAAAAAAAGGAACTGGCTGAGCTGCCTGAAGCTGCTCTTTGAGTATTTCCAGCCCCTGCTGACTGCGTTTGACACACCTGGGCTGTAACAGCTGGAGCTGGGAAAGCAGAAGGTGAGGGAAGCTCGTGTCTCAGCTTTGGGACAGAGCAGAGCCCTTGGGAGCATGGAGAGGGCACAGGAAAGGGCTGTTCCCTCCCAAAAGCTTCCTGTTTGTCCCCACACAGCACACAGGGTGCTTTAAGGATGTTGGTGCCTCTGCTCTGCAGGTCAGGGCTGCTCAGGGCACAAGAAGAGAGGAGCAGCACCTCCAGAGCTCAGCCCTGAGTGGCTAAGGCAGCCCAGCATGGAAAAGGTGCCAGGACAGAGTTTGAGCAGAAAACCTGGATGAGGAATAAAGCAGGATCCTGGCCTGGGTGGGTACCAAGCTCAGCACACATCTGTGCACTGTGTCCACCTGGCTACACCCAGCCCCTTCTCCTCCAGCCTCAGCTCCTTGTGGATTTGTTTCACCCTTCGAGTCTGCAACACTTTGCAGATGCTTGGTGCATTTCTCCTCACAGAACTGGTCTGGGCAAAGAGTTTGTGGTATTAGGAGGCCAGCCCCATCCCTAGTGGGTTACAGCTGTGAAAAGCAGGTGAACAGCACTGAAAGTAAAGAGAAACAGAGTGCTGAGGTGTACTGCCCAATCACACAGGGAGCAGAGGGCACACAGGGGCACTGCATGAACGTGAGGGGTATAAAAGTTTGGGCTAAAGAACAAGAAGGGCAGGTGCATGCAGCTTTCTGAAGTGCCATGGTGTGACTCTGTATGGGTGAATGCTTTAAGCCTTCTGAAATTGCATGGTGACACTCTGTATTGTGGCTGTGAATGTACTGCAAGAGTTCAGTTCCTCTTTGGTGACAACACCCTGACTTGTGCAGCTCAGCTGTTTGCTGCCTCAGGAACCATCTTCCCTGTTTTTATCCTGGACATCCTACAACCAACAGGAAGACCTGCCATGGTGGGCATCCTCTGGCCCAGGTCCTGTGTTGCTCCAAAATGAGGTCTGGAAGCTGTCCCTGAACCCTGTCACCTCTTCCTGGCACCAATGGCCTCAGTGTCACTGCCAACAGAGCCCTTCAGAGCATTTCCTCCAGGCACAGCATCATCGACCTCCAGCTCTTTGTCCCACAAATCACAACAAGGCAAGTGTGAAGCATCAAACCAATTTATTATAGTTAGTAAAAGGCTTTTTAGCCTGTTAGTAAAAGATGTGCTGGGACACAGCTCCCTCCTGCACCATCTCCTGCCAGTGAGGCTTTAAAGTGCTACGTAACAACTGTGAAAATCCTGGCACTTCACAGCAGCAATCTGAATGTGCTTTCCCCAGGCTGAGGTGGTGACAAACCAGCTGTTTCACAAGAGAAATCCGACATGAAAAGGCAAAGCGTACAAGCTGTTGCTTAAATGTATGGAAAAACATGGGAAGAATCTCACAGGCAAGTAAAGCATCAGAGAAGAGGGCCTTGGTATGGATGCAGCTGGTTTGGGATCTCATGGATCTGCCCTGAATTACAGAAAGTGTGGAGAAGGCAAGTCCCTTCCTGTGCTGCCTGTCAGGGAGTGATAACCATTTCATCTGTAATGGGAAGAGCAGCCCCACATTCCCTCTCCTGGCAGAGGCTGAGTTTTCACAGGACTGTCCCTTCCTCCTTCAGCACTGAGCAAGGGATGAACACCTCGAGCTCTTCTGGAAAGCAGCCCTGACACACCACAGTCAGCACCTCCCTCCTGCATCTTTGGCTGTCCTTACTTTTATGGAGGCACTTCTTGGATTTTTGGGCAGAAGGAAACTACTGGGAGGGAGGAGCAGCCATTGAGGGCTGATGGACCCTTCCCACCACAGGCCAAGCTCCAGGTGTGGTGGCTGCACCTTGCAGCCAGGCCCCAGAGGGCTGAGCTCCCTGCCAGCAGGAAGAGCAGATTTTGGGAAGCTGGGCTGATGGCAGGAATTCAGGATGAATAAGTTACTGGACACAGGGGGATGAGGGAAGTGATTCTGCTCCTGTGCTCTCCTCAGGTGAGACCCCACCTGCAGTGCTGTGTCCAACAGAAGGATGTGGAGCTGCTGGATGAGTCCAGAGGAGGCCACAGGACTGAGCCTCTGCTCTGGGGCCAGGCTGGGAGACTTGGGAGTGCTCAGCCTGGAGAACACTCAGACCTTCCAGCAGCTTCCAGTATCTCAAGGGGCTACAAGAGAGCTGGAGAGGGACTTTGGACAAGGACCTGGAGACAGCACAAAGGGGAATGGCTTCCCACTGTCAGAGGGCAGGGATAGATGGGATACTGGGAAGAAATTCTTCCCTTCAAGGGAGGTGAAACACTGACACAGATTGTCCAGAGCAGCTGTGGCTGCCCCATCCCTGGAAGAGTTCAAGGCCAAGCTGAATGGGCTTGGAGCAACCTGGAGCAATGTAATTGCAGCTGCTGCTGCTTCACTGCTTCACTGTATTTTGGAATCACAGAATGGTTGGGGTTGGAAGGGCCATGGGCAGGGACACCTTCCCCAAGAGCAGTCTGTTCCAAGCCCTTTAGGCACTGGAAGGTGCTGCAAGGTCTCCCCATAGCTCAGAGCACCTCAGACTCTGGTATGGCCTCCCTGCAGTCACAGCTGATCCTGTTTGTGTCCCAGCCTGGCCAGAAGGTTTCTATACCCCTATCCCATAGCAACAGGAAGGGCAAGAACTCCACCTACCCTTCCAACCAAGCTCCAAAAATCCAGCCTAAAAATCAGACACCCAACAACCTTTTGTGGGACCAAGGCTCCTTGAAGCTGGCATTGCCTGAAACATTCCTCTTAAAACAGAAACTCCTTTCCCTGCCTGGAGGAGGTGAAATGAGGCTGATCCTTGACAATGCTGACTAGATGCAGCTCTTTCCTGACCCTCACGTTTATCCCCAGGGTCAGTGCCACACAAAGCAATCCCAGAAAGAGCAGCAGAGCCAGAGACACCAACTAAGGCAAACTGAACAGACGTCCAGTGGAGGCTGCTGCACCCACCCTTGGGCACATTTTCAACCCAAGATGAGCAGAGCCAAGAAAATCAGCTCTGCTGTTACAAGATACCTGCACAACCTCTCCTGGCTGCATTGCACAGAGGGACTGGAGGTCACCCTTTGGATCACCAGTATACGTTTCCCTGAGGCTTCCTGGGACCAAACAAGGAAGACATGGAAAATCACCATGAGTGCTTTCCTTTTTGACTCAATAGATCATTTTGGAGCAAGATCTTCTCCTCCAGGGGTGGAGGAAAAGAGAAGGCTACAGCCAAGATGGTTGGGAAATGGGAGGGAATGGACCCAAACCCAACAGCATCATGTACCAAGGCCTCTTCTAGCAGAACCTTCCAGAAGAAGATTTAACAACGCCGCGACTGCCCCCTGCTACTCTTCAGGCTTCAAATGCATTGGCCAAAATCCTGCTGCCAGAGGAATGCCCCTGGTGTGTCACGGCCGTGGTGTCCCATGCACTATTTCCGCAGCCGGGTGTACACGGCGAATGCCACGGCAGAAATGACACCGATGGCTGGAAGGATGTACAGCAGGGACAGGCCATTGCTGTCCCCCTTTGGGACTCTGGCCTGAGGTGAGCTGGTGGCAGTGTCACAGCCACTGCCAGGGCTGGAATTCAGGGAGCTTCCAAGGGCACTGACTCCGTCATTGCCGGCTCCAAGATGGACGCTGGGGTGATGATCCACACGGAGCTCGTGGGTGCCCAGGGAGCTGCTGTTCCAGCTCGGAGCAGGACAGGAGTCTCTTCTTGCTCCAGATGCCTCCTTTTCTCTGGGGGCTGCAGGAACTGAGGAGACTCTGGGCAGTGCTGCTCCTGAGCTCAGGCTATCCCTGCTCACCAGGATTGGGTCGCTGCTGAGGCCGAGGCTGCTGGGGGTGGTGGAACAGGGGTTGCTGGGCTCCCGAGAGCTCGGAAATCTGCCAGCCACCTCTGGGCTGCCCTGCGGCGTGGACACAAGGACACCTGGCTTGCTGAGCTCCTCTTCCCTCTCCTCATCACCGTGAGACAGCCAGATGCTCGTGGCAGAGCTCACCCGGGATGCTGATCTCCCATCTCTCTCTTCGGAGCCGCCCACCACAGCTGTGCCCAGGGCAGGGTGTGCCGAGGCCGGGAGCACCTTTGGGAGACAAGGAGAGGGGCTGGGTGTCAAGGGAAGCACCCAACAGCCTGGTCTTGGGCACACAGGTCCCACACAAACCCACTTCAACACAGCCTGCATCCACAAGGCTGGGTCACAGGTAACAGGGAGGTGAAGGAGGGAGGGAGGCAGTGGAAAAGAGCACTTGGAAGCCAGGAGACTGGCAAGGTGAGGTGGGGAAATAAGGAGTCAAAGCCCAACAAAGTTTGGCTCCCTTCTCCCATGCTCCACCATACAGCGTGTGGATGGGATTTTTTTCCCACCACCACAGTGGGGGAAAAAAAAATCCCTGAATAAACTCATCACCAGCTCACAGTGTGACACTGCAACAGAAAATCTCCTAAACACGGGGAGTGCACAAGGACACAAATGAAATCCAAGTGGCAAGAGGAAAGGTCACCTACTTTCTCCTTCGTTGGCACAGAGGGGGTGCTGCTGGCTGTATTCCCAACAGGCAGTTTCTTCTCTTGCGTAAGAGACTTGACAGAGGTGTCACGGGATGGGAAAGTGTCTCTGGGCACAGGGGTAGCAGCCAGGGTTGTTTCCATCGAAGCACCTGTCACAGAGAAAATAAAGTGTTGTGTAAACCAAGGGTCCCAAAAGGTGAGATTTGCTCTTCCTCAAGGAAGCTGTGACAGCACAGTCCCCAAGCTGAGGGGGTGGCACAGGGAGCAGGACCCAGTGCCCTGGCTCTGCTGTGGCACCCGAGCTTGCCCTGCAGCTGCAGGTAACTCATGCAGGGTGGGCTGCAGGGCTGGGGAGCACCAAGGCAAACTGAGGCTTTTAAGGCTCCTGAAACTCCATGTCCTCCCAGCCAGGAGGTGCTGACCCCACATGGCAGAGGGGAAAGGGCTGGAAGGGCTGGATGTCTTTTTTCCCACTCCAAGACCTTGGTGTGGAGGACAGGGCTTTATCCTGATTCTATGATCCCCAAAGGTGAGAGATGTAGGAGATGCTGAAATTCCCCCACATGCATACAAAGATCTCTGCAAACTAGGGGGAAGACTTTCACACCCCAAAGCTGCTCCACTGACAAAATTAAAATGCAGATGGATGAGATGACTGTTGTGGGTTCCTTCCAAATAAAATATTCTATTCTATTCTATTCTGTTCCAACCATTCCCCCAGCACTGCCAAGGCCACCATTAACCCATGTCCCCAAATGCCACATCCAAACGTCTTCTAAATCCCTCCAGGGATGGTGACTACCACGGGCCTGGACAGTTTTTTCCAGTGCTTCACAACCTCTTCCAAAAAGAAATTTTCCCTACTATCCAGCCTAAACTTCCCATGGAACAATTTTCCTCTCATCCTGTTGCTCGTTACCTGGAGCAGAGCCCAATCCCCACCTTGCTCCACTCTCCCATCAGGGAGTTGCAGAGTGACAAGGTCTCCCCCAAACCTCCTTTTCTCCAGACTGAGCTCTCCCAGCTTCCTGAGCTGCTCCTCATCAGACTTATGCTCTGGAGCCCTCCCAGCCCCATTCCCATCTCTGGACACGCATCCCAGTTTCTTTCTGGCAGTGAAACTGTCAGCAGCACCTCCTGCTCCCTAGTGGCTGCCTGGTTCTGCCAGGAGGAAAACCCACCTGCGCTCCCTGGGTGCTCCGGCAGCATCCCGACCCGCTTCCTCTCCACATCAAACTGCTCCTGTATGAGCAGGGGGCTGCGCACATCCACGAAGCTGCCCGAGGGCTCACCATGCCCAGAGCTTGGCACAGGCTGCTTTTTTGGCACTGAGTTTGGGGGCTGCTGCCCCACACCACAAGTGGCCCCCTCCAGCCCCGGCGGTGACTCCGTGGAGACATCCGAGCTCTCTTCGGGCTCGTTCCTGGGCTGCCCAGGGCTGTGAGCGGCACCTGCATCCCTCGACGGAACAGACCTGCCCAGGGCCAGGCCGGGCGTGCCGCGGTGCAGGTGGTTGGCATTCCCAAAAAACCCGTTGTCCACGCACACGGGCCGGCGGCTCAGCCAGTCCCGGCCCTGCTCCGGGGACACGGCTGGTGGCACGGCCACCTCTGGTGTCCCCACTGGCACCGGCACGGCCCCGGAGGGGCGCGAGGGATTCCCCTCTCCGCTGTGCCCACCGCTCGCTCCGACAGGGACTGTGCTCCCAGCTGGAACTGGCCGGGGAGTCTCTTGCTCCGGGAGTTTTTTGGGGAGCTGGAAGGAAATGAGTTGTGTTATATCACTGGGATGAGGGGGTTTGGGACCACGGGGGTGTCCCAAGCCCTGAGCAGTGACCCCCGAGAGGTTATGAAGGGGGTCTGGGGTCTCTCCTTGGGACCCACCCGAGGGTTGGGGGTGTGGAGAAGCCTGGACTGGCAAAGCAGACCCTGCACTCCCCCCATGGAGGGAGACAGCAGAGGGAGCAGATACAGGGCCAAGTATCAGCTGTAAGCTCCAGATGCAGCAGAAATCAGCAGCACATCAGGCTCCCTGAAGGAGCCTGGCCCCACCACAGGCTCCCCACACTCAACCAAAAGGTCCAAAAGGGATCTTTGTGTCCCCATCCAACACGTGCCCTGCTCACCGATTCCTGCACAGGGAGTCTGGCCTCCAGGCCCGTGCTCGTGGGGCTGGCAGCACTGGGCAGCACAGGCGGGTGGTCACCAGTGGCCGGGTCTCGGCGTGGCTGCCCAGCCAGAGGGGCAGGATTTGGCCCCAAGGATGGTGTCTGGGCACTGATGGGGGAGACAGGGGGATGGGCATCACTGGGAAGGGAGGAGGGAGCAGCAGGAGCTGAGGAACCTGGAAGAGACAAGCGGATCACTGTGGGAAAAACTGAGGATAAGTGTGGGGCTGAGGCAGCCCTGTGTGTGTGTGTCCCTGCTCTGTCCCCACATCAGCCAAGCCCACAGCACCCCTTTGTTCATCTTTCCATCTTCCCTCAGCCCGCCACCAACCCAAGCACCTTCAAACATGGACCTGTCATCCTCAGACACGTCACCACAGTGAAGGACATCCCTGGGACAGTCACAGAGACCTCCAGCGCCATGGGAATCCAAGGCAGGCACAGAGACAACTTCATGCCCCCACCTCCAGCACCCCAAAGGGCACACCCAGGAAGGATGAGGCTACATACGAGGTCGAGGCTGCCAGGTATCATAGACTTCCTGCAGCTCATCAGCCAAGTGTCCTGCGTTGTTCTGGTGCAGTGCCTGGATGAGATCCTGCACCCAGCCCTTCCGGCACCTCAGGTGCTGATAGAACCTAAACACAGCTGCCTGGTTGCCCCGTGTCTCCTCCCGGGCAAGGAGTTCATCCTAGGAAAAACACACAGGGTATCTAAGAGAGGGTCTGGCTTAGAGGTAAGACAGCTCTATGTTGGCATTGGGGAAGGAGCCCGGCAGAGCTCAGGAAAAGAGGAAATTACTCTGTCAGAATCGACCAGGCAGGTCAGGGAATCGGCCAGCGACGCCACTCGGATAGTGCCGAACTTCTTGAGGTTTCTCGTAATGTGGGTGTACACTTTGTCCTCAGCCAAACCCATCGTGGCTCAGCACCTGCGGAGGGACAGAGACTCCGGGTGAGCAGAGGCTGCTGGTAAAGCTCGGCTGTCTCCAGAAGCGCGGGCAGGCACCGTGCCCGGGCACAGACACTGCGACGAGACAGGGGAAATCCTGTCGGAAAACACGCACAGAGAATTCATCTGGGTTTAAGTTCAACGCTCGGCTTCACTTCCACAAACCTCGCTTCTTTCTCCCATCGCCCACGCCGTGTTTATTCCCACCCTGCCAGTTTGGATTCCGCCGGCAGGGCTGGGGGCAGGGTCAGCACAGCCGACAGGGAAAAAACAGGCGGCACGGCCAAGACAAGCGCCAGAGGCCGCGGCGGGAATCCCGCACAAGCAATGGAAAAGCCAAAGGGGAAGGCGCAGGGCTCCTTCCCACAGGGAGCAGCGGCCCGCAGGCCGCGACGCGGCTCTGCGCGCCCTCACGGCGGGGCCCCCCCGCCCTCAGCGCGACCTTCAGCCCCCGGGGGAGCTCCGGGAGGTTCCCCGCCCGCACATCCGCCAAGCAGAGCGGCCGGCGGTGGCGGCCGGGGCTGTGGCGGCCGCGGGGGCCGATGCGGCCCCGCCGTGCCCTCCCCGCCGCCCTCACGGCCCCGGAGGGCCCCTCACCTGCGCCCGCCGCCGCCGCGCGCCCGGCACCGCTAGGGACCCGCCCCCCTGCGTCGCGTCCGCCGCTGATTGGCTGTGGAGCGCGCCCGTCACGGTGATTGACAGGGAGTGATTGACAGGGGGTGTGGCCGGTTCCGGGTCCCTCAGGACAGCGGGGACAGGGACAGGAGGTGAGGGGACAGGAGTGATCCTCCTGTGAGGAGACTGCGAGGGACAGGAGCGACCCTCCTGTGAGGAGACTGCGAGGGGACAGGAGCATCCATCCTGTGAGGAGACTGCGAGGGGACAGGAGTGATCCTCCTGTGAGGAGACTGCGAGGGACAGGAGCATCCATCCTGTGAGGAGACTGCGAGGGGACAGGAGTGATCCTCCTGTGAGGAGACTGCGAGGGACAGGAGCGACCCTCCTGTGAGGAGACTGCGAGGGGACAGGGGCGACCCTCCTGTGAGGAGACTGCGAGGGACAGGAGCGACCCTCCTGTGAGGAGACTGCGAGGGGACAGGAGCATCCCTATTGCCAGGAAACTCTGCAAAGGGACAGGGGCATCCCTCCTGCCGGGATTCTCTGTGGGAGCAGGGCCTGGTCACTCTGGAGAAGAGAAGACTGAGAGACCATCTCACCAATCCGTATAAATATCTCCAGGATGCTTCTAGACTCTTTCCAGCAGTGCCCAGCAACAGGACAAGGATTAAAGGCCACAAAAAACCACAAAAAGCTTCACCCCAATATGACAAAGAATTTCTTTCTGTTGAGGGTGGCAGAGCACTGGAACAGCCGCCCAGGGAGGCCCTGGAGTCTCCCTCTCTGGGGACATTCCAAAGCCACCTGGGCACATTCCTGTGTCACCTGCTGTGGGTGGCACTGCCTGGACAGGGGGTTGGAGTGGATGATCTCCAGAGGTCCCTTTGACCCTCAGCATTCTGTGATTCTGGGATCTGGACCTGTTCAGCCTCGAGAGCAGACATGTGAGAGGAGACCTCGTTAATTGTAAAAACACCTAAAGGTGGCGTGCCAAAAGGATGGGCCAGGCTCTGCTCCGTGGTGCCCAGCAATGGGACAAGAGCCAAATGCAGAAACTGATGGAAGTTCCACCTGGATGTGAGGAACGTGGTCTTTCATGCGAGCACTGGCACAGTTTGTCCAGAAAAGCCTCATCCCTGGAAGTGTCTGAGGCCACAGGTGATGGAGCAGCCTGGGACAGTGGAAAGTTGTCCCTGCTCATGGCAGGGAGTGGAACCAGATGGTCTTTAAGCTCCCTTCCTACCCAAAGCATCCTGTGATTGTAATTAATTGAAGCCAGCTTTTCTCATTCTAAATTATAAAAAAGGATCGTTTTTCTGGGTTGTCTCTAATTAAGAAGAGATATTTTTGGTGATCAAAACTTACCTCATGAAAAAAAAAAAAAAAAGAAGCCACTCAGTTTCACCCAGTAATTTCTGTTCACAGAATCACAGAATCATACAATAAAGATAATTGAATCATAGAATCACAGAATGTTAAAGGTTTGGAAGGGACTTTAAGGATTATCCCAAGCCGTCCTGCCACAGGCAGGGAAAATTAGACCAAGTTGCTCAAGGCCTTATCCCACCTGGCTTTGAAAACTTCCAGCGTTTGGGCACCCACAACTTCCCTGGGCAACCTGTTCCTGTTCTCACCTTGGCCACAGGAAAAAAATTTCCTCCTGATATCCAATATAAATTCCCCATTTTCCAACTTTTACTCATTATTCCTTGTCCTGCCTCCGCAGCCCCTCCCTAAAAGCCCCTCTCCGGCATTGCCGTAGTACCCCACCAAAACGTTTTGTTTGTAATTAAGTCCTTAATTAATAGTTGATTTATTTGTTAATTAACAGTTAATTAATTAATTTCCCTCTCCGGAATTTTGGGGCGCGGGGTCGGGGGCGCGGTGCCGCCTCCGCGCCACCAGGGGGCAGCACCGCCACGCGCCGGGGGCCCGCCTGGCCACGCCCCTGACCACGCCCCTGGCCACGCCCCGGCCACGCCCCCGGCCCGGAGCCGCACGATGGCGGCGGCAGCGGGCGGGCGGCGGCGGCGGCGCCGCTGAGCGCCGGGAGAGCCCCGAGGGGCGGCGGGGGCTTCCCGCACCCCTTCCCCTTCCCTCACATCCCCCTCCCCTTTCCCCCCGACCCCCCCTCTCCCGCGCCCTCCCCCCCCCCGCCGCGCCGTCCATGGTTACGGGCGGCCGAGGCGGCCTCGCAGCGGAGCCGTTTGGGCGGGAGGCGCTGAGGGAGCGGCGGCCGCAGGTGAGCGGGGAGGGGGTGGCAGGTGAGCCCCGGGGGTGGGCGCGGGGCTGCTGGGGGGGCGTGGGGGCCGCGGAAGGGGCGGGGGGCGCGGCCCACGCGTGTTCCGTGCAGCTGGGGCCACCCCCGCAATGTGGGCGCTGAAGTCGGGGTTCGGTGTTGGCAGGTTTGGCGTTTGTTAGTGGGAATGGTGATTTCTGAGAGCGATCGCGGGCTGGGGCTCTTGGATTTGATCCCTTGGAGCGGGGCCAGCAAGTTGATGGGAGGGATGCAGCACCTCTGCTGCGAGGAAGGGCTGGGGAAATTTGGATTGTCCAGGCTGGAGGAGAGAGGGATCCGGGAGACCTAATGGGGCTCTCTCAGTGCTTGAAGGGAGCCCGCAAGAAAAACGGAGAGAGACTTTTTACAGCGGCCTGGGGTGACAGGATAAGGGAGAACAGCCTCACACTGAAAGAGAGTGGGGTTAGATTAGATATTGGGAAGAAAATCTTCCCTTTGAGGGTGGGGAGGCCCTGGCACAGCGTGCTCAGAGAAGCTGTGGCTGCCCCTGGATCCCTGGAAATGTTTAATGCCAGGCTGGATGGGGCTCTGAGCACCCTGGGCTAGTGGAAGATGTCCCTACCCACGGCAGGGGATGGAACAAGATGAGCTTTAAGATCCCTTCCAACCCAAACCATTCCATGATTCTATGAACTTCCACCCGTGGGTCTGCAGCAATCCATGGGGTTGGACACGAGGGTCCAAGCTGAGGACGCCCCTCCAAGACCCAGAAAACATCTGCAGGGCAGGGCCACCATGGCCACGACCTCCTGCCACCACCCTGCTGCAGCATGGCCGGTCCCTGGGCACCTCCACTCAGGCTCAGTGAGGAACCCTCCTGACTCACGGTCGGACCAGACCCCCCTTGGCAGATCCAGGTGGCCAAAGGCTTCTTTTGGGACCAATATCCCAGCTTGGGAGCTTGTGGCCTGGCTGCTCCCTGGCCCATCCCTCTGGGAGATGCTCCAGGCTGGAGCGCTGGAAGGGAAACCCTCCTTGCTGTGGGCTCCGAGGGCTCTGTCCCTTCCTGCAGGGCTCTGTCCCCTCCTCACTGGCTCTTTCCACTCCTCCAAGGGTGTGTCCCCTCCAACGGGAATCCCAAATGGGAATGTCCCTGCTGCCCCTCTCCAAGCTCTCCCACGCTCGGGTAGCTGCATCCTCCCTCCCCGGCCAGCGCTTGCTTGTTTCTGATCTTGGATGTCATCGAGGGTGGAAAATGTGACAGGAAGGAAGGGAGGCTTTTTTTCCCTCCTGCTAAATATGGACTGACGTTAAAAATCCAAATACTGTCGTGAAAGGAATCCCAAGCTCTGTTTGTGGAGGGAGAGAAAACGATGTTTTCTGCCTTTTCAATTCCAGCTGGGAAGTTTCGCAAGGAGTGGTGGAGTCCTTGCCGGGAGCCTCAGGAATTTACTGAGCTTGTTCACAGGACGCTCTCCCAGCGTCTTATGCTAAAAAAAAAATTAGTCATCCCTTTCTCTGCCTGCCCGTGGCTGGGGGGAGCTTGCTGCCAGCATGCAGGATGCTTGGAAATATTTAAGGATTTTTTTCCTCCTGTACAAGGAGTTCTAGAAACGACAGGAAATAAAACTGCGGCCCCAACAGGAGTTTTTCATCTTTATTTTAATTCCTGTTGCTGCAGCAGCCGGTGGCAGGGAGGGGAAGGATGTGCTGGAGGGGGCTGCAGCCAGGTTTGTAAGGAGGATTTGTCTGTCTCTGTCAAGCATCAGATGCAGACTCGTGCTGTTATTCCCAGAGAGACTGGGAAACAGGCTTGGTGTGGAGCTCTGGGAGGAGGAATGGGATCACAGGGATGGCCATGGCACTGCCAGCTCTCTGATGGATTCTGCTGTGGCCAGGTGAAGAGGCAGGATGATTTTTGGGGAACAGGGACCCCAAATCCCCCAGGACCTGGGGGTGCTGGGGAGACAGACTTGGTGTTTGTGCTGGGCAGAAAGTGGGCACTGCCACCTTCCCATTCCAGTGTCTCTTTCCATCCCTGTTGGAGAGCTTCCTGGGGGAGTGCCTGTGGGAAGCTGCAGGTTTTTGCCTGATCTTTATTAAAACAGTTGGTTAAAGCAACTGGTTGGTTACAGCTGTCTGAAGGTGGTGGAGGGGCCCTGGAGGTGTCCAAGGAGCAGCTGAATGTGGCACTCAATGCTCTGCTCTGGTGACAAGGTGGGGATTGGTCACAGGTTGGACTTGTGATGATCTTGGAGGTCTTTTCTAACCTGAATGATTCTGGGATTCTGTGAAATCAGTGGGGGATCCTGGGAGGTGCTGGAATAGATATTTCCCATTTCCATGGTGCTGGTGCTGCTGTGTTGTTCCCAGACTAAGGAGACACAGCCCTGCTTTCCTGAAACATCCCTCACAAATAACTGCATCTCTGTGCTTGCTCCCTGATACTGGTCCATGCCCAACATCAACATCCTCGTGGATAAATGGCTTGAATTCCCCCTCTCCCTGTCTCCTCCTGCTGCCAGCCTACGTCTGTTCTGCTCCAGCCCTCTGTGTTTCCAGCAGGGTGGTGGATCCCAATCCAGAGGCTGTGTGACCACTGTTGTGTGATGCCTGAAAACACCGGGGAGTGTGGGATGGGATATTTTCTGTGGAACAGAGCACCTGTAGTGCTTCCATAGGGTCGGGAGTGGCACCAGCTGCTGCCTGCTCCTCCCCTCCTGGTGTGACACGGGCAGGAGCCAGGTCATCCCTGGCAGCTGCTCTCTGGGCTCATTCACAAATCGCATTTTCCTCTGGAAATAAAACAAATCCCCAGGCTTTCCTCTCGTGGTGGAAGTCATTTGAAGGCGAGCAGGTCCGTAAGCATCCCCAAAGCCCGCGGACAGGAAGAGACACTTGAGCAGAGAGGTAGGAAATGTCCGCGTTGGGAGCTGATTCATCTCCTGCTCTTAACTCTTTCCCCCCCGATTTCACTGGGATCCAGCTGGTTTCCTTCAAGGCTCAGAGCCCAGGGAGGCTGTGGCTGGATCACAGAATGCTGCTGGGTTTTGTGTTTGTGTGGTTTGGGGTGGAAAAGGAGCGGGGTGTGCGGTTATCCGAATGGGATAACCAGAACATCAGCACTCACATTAGGGAGGATTAATATTTAATGCATAGGCTATGAACCATTGTGCTTAATCACTATCTGAAGGGCTTAGGAAGAGATTTAGTGATAAGCAAGTGATTCCTGAGCTGTCCAGAATGATTTCTTGCATCTTCCTGTGGAGCAGCTGGTCCTGGGTATCGCTGGAGGCTGGTGCAGTCCTGTTCTTCCTGATGTCTCCAGTTTTTGTAAGCGGGTAGAGTGGCTTTCATCACGAGTGTTTGCTGCTCATTAAACTCCCAAATACTCTGGAAACCCTTTTTCTCTGATGCAGCTCACGTGGCTGGACTGTCAGCAGTGGTACCTGTCAGCACTTGAAACTTTTCTGTGTGGCCAAAGCTCATGGGAAACATGTCGTGGGATCCATGGACATTGTCACTGTCACATGCATCTGCCCAGGCACTAGTGAGGAGGCAGCTCATTCATTCTTTTGTCTAACTCCTTTAGGAGGCTTTTCATGTCATCTCCAGCTCCCACCATGGTCCTAGAACGCCCCATGCTGCTTTCCACAGCTGCTCCATGTTGCCTTATGTGATTTTTTTTTCCTGCAGCATGAGGTGTTTTGTAGTACAGCAAGGTGGGGGCTGCCCCTCTGGGAAGGAGATTGCTTTGTGCAGGGAGGAGGTGATGGTGGGGACTGCTGTGTCCAAGGATGGTGTCCTCAGCACAACAAGGACTTAAAGTGACTCCAGAAAAAGCAATGAAGGTGCTCAAAGGGCTGGAGCCCGCCTGCTTTGGAGCCAGGCTGGGAGAGCTGGGAGTGTTCACCTGGAAAAGGCTCCAGGCAGAGCTCAGAGCCTCTTCCATGGTCTGAAGAGGGGCTCCAGGAGAGCTGGAGAGGGACTGGGGACAGGGATGGAGGGACTGGACACAGGGAATGGCTCCCACTGCCAGAGGCTGGGTTAGACAGGATATTAGAAAGAAATTTTTGCCTGTGAGGGTGGGGAGGCCCTGGCACAGAGTGCCCAGAGAAGCTGTGGCTGCTCCATCCCTGGAAATGTTCAAGGCCAGGCTGGACAGGGCTTGGTCTGGTGGAAGGTACCCATTGCCATGGCTGGGGGTTGCAATGAGAGGAGCTTTAAGGTCCCTCCCAACCCAACCCATGCTGTGATTCCACGATTCTGTACCAGAGCATTCCAATAATGCATCTCCAGAGCCACATGTCCTGCAGGTTTGAGGGTGCCTCCATGGAGGGAAACCCTCCTTTGGGCTGCAGGAGGGTGTGTGCCTGCCCCTCCCTCCCTGCCCCAAATCAGAGCTCTCCTGGCTGGAAGCATCAGCCACAGCTTTCAAACCCGCCGTGCTGTGGTTGCTTGTGTGGTACCTCTGTGTTCATGGCAGCTGCAGTTTTGATGGTGGCAGTCAAAACACCTGAGTGTGGCTTGGGTTTTGGCATCTTGGTCATGCAGAACATCCTGGTGTCTGCTGTGACAGGCATGGAGGTTGGAAATCTTTTTAAAATTGGGACTACTTTTTTTCCCCCAAGTTCTAATTTCTAATTCTTCTGTGGATGAATTTGAGAATCAGAGAATGGTTTGGGTTGGAAGGGACCTTAAAACTCATCTCCTTCCAACCCCCTGCTAGGGGGAAGGGCAGGGACACTTCTCACTAGCCCAGGTTGCTCCAAGCCCTATCCAACCTGGCCTTGAGAATGCTCCTTTTATTCTCTGTGCAAACAAACAGATCACTTGCTTAGGCAGCAGCGACTCTTTATTCCAGAATAATTTGTTGTCCTAATTCCTTCCTGTTGAAGCAACTCCATTTTGCATGGAATAATTAGCACTAATTTGGGCCTGGGATGGAAAACAAGAGTTCTCTGACTTCAGAGGAGCAGACAAGAGCATAACCTCTGCCTTTCCCACGTGAGTCAGGTCGTGCCATCCCTCCTCTGAGGCAGAATTAAAACCTGTCCATGAGACCAAACATTCCAGGCTGGTAGGAGGCAGCAGGAGGTGGAGGTGTCACCAATTTTAAGCTTTCTGCTGTTACAGGGAGCTGAGGACAAGTGTGGTGAGGGGGGGAAAGGAGCAGCACCTCCTTCCTTCTTGGCTGACGCTGAGGAACAAATAAACAGAAATGTTCTCACTGCACTGATGTGAAAAGCTGCTTCTGAGCCAGCCTGGCCTGTTGGTGGATTCCTGGCACCCCAGCCAAGTACTTGAGACCTTTTTATTGCCATAACGAGGACTTCCTCATCCTGCCCCGCAGTCTGACTCGATCCTCTGCTATTTTCTGGTCCTTCCAGGAAGACATCCCTGCTCTGCCTTCCTTTGTGGAGGGAAGGGAACCCAGCCAAATCCCTTCCCTGCCCCAAATCCCTGCATGTCTGAAGAAGGGGAGGTGCAGGGCATCCTTCCTGGTTTACCCAGGAAGCACGAGATGAATTCCAGTGGGAAGCTGCCTCTCCCCTGCCTGTCTCCCAGCTGCCTTTTTGGCTCTGGCAGGTTTGGTGTTTGCTGATGGAGTTGTGAGTACTGAGGCCATGAACATCTCTTCAGGATGAGTCCTGGAGGCAGTGGAAATGGGAGATGTCCAGCCTGGAAATCCCAGCTGGCAGAAAATGGAATTTCACTGGCTTGACACCTGACCACCAGACACTTTGGCTGATTGATGCTGCTTAGACAGGGATTTTTAATACCTGGATTCATAACTTGGGGGTCCGAGACACTTCTTGGCCCTCCAAACTCCATCAGTAAAGGTGTGTTACAGGCTCATTGTGGAGGTGCTGCAGCAGCATACCTGCCTAAAAAACAGGGTTTGGCCTGTTGGAGCTTGTAGGTTTTGTGCATGAAGTAATAGGTGAGAGGAAGGCTGGATGCAGGTATGAGCAGTGAATCAATCAGCACTGCATTGCTCTGGGGCTGAACCAGCCCCCCCTGGCATGACTGTCCTCCCTGATGTTTCGAAATAATCTCTGATTGTTCTGATGATCTAAACCCCAGGGGGTTAGCTGGCTTTGGGCTCCACCCCAGCGCTGGTGACCTTGCTGCAGGGCTGAGGAGAGCAGCAATTCCTGCTGTGACTGCTGAGGCCAGGATGGCTCCCTGGGTCTGTGCTCTCGTGCTCTTCCCCAGGGAGTTGGAGATCATCTGCCCAAAGGAGAATTTGTAGAGGTTCTCCCCAAAACTGACACCCAGCCATCCTCACTTTGTCCTCTGGGAGCACTGATAATGGAATCACAGAATCACAGGATGGTTGGGTTGGAAGGGGCCTTGAAGATCATCTCATTCCACCCTCCTGCCACATGTAGGGACACTTTCCACTGTCCCAGGGTGCTCCAAGCCCTGTCCAGCCTGGCCTTGGGCACTTCCAGGGATCCAGGGAAGCTTCTCTGGGCACCTGTGCCAGGGCCTCACCACCCTCACAGGGAACTATTTCTTTCTAATATCTAAACCTGCTCTCTTTCAGTGAGAAGCCATTCCTCCTGTTGCTTCAGTCTCTTTTTATATTTCCTACAGGCTCCCTTCAGGTCCTGGAAGGCCCCAGTTAGGTCATCCCAAAGCCTTCTCCTCTCCAGGCTGAGCAATCCCACTTCTCTCTCTTTCCTCCCAGCAGAGCTGCTCCATCCATCTGATCATCTTGGTGGCCTCCTCTGGACTCATTCCAGCAGGGCACAGTGGTGAACTTGCCAATTAAGCAGCAGTTCATCAAATCCCTGGCATTGTGTGTGCTCCATCCCTTGCTTTCCACCTGTATTTTTAGAGGTAGTGTGTCAGTTCCTCCTCTAGGGATTTCAGACACTTCAGTCACAACCTCAGGGCTGATGGGACTAATTTGTGTTAGTCAGTGCTGGTGTGGTTCATGTCACAGAGGGTTCTGCAGGCAGGAAATCTGGTGGGATTGCAAGCAGCTCAAAATACTGCTTGCTTCCAGCCAGGCATCTCTTACTCCATCCCCAAAAAACTCTGTATATAGAGTTATAGATAGAGCTATACCCACTGCAGACCCAGCCCTGGACCAGAGACAGGAGCAGCAGGGCTGGAGGAAGAAATGACCAAGCAAAGAAGGGAAATAGGTGGCAAAAAAAGCCAGGAAGGAACTCAGGTTTGGCTGCTCAGCCAAACCAGGAGGAAAAAGGGACAGATCTCCCAATCCTGATGCTGTTAGAGCTTTCTAGAAGGCTGAAACCCTCTAATAAGTAAAGCGCACTGAGTAAGAGGAGAAATATGAAGAACAGGATTTGCTTTTTTGTGTGTGTGGTGTTTTGGTTTTTTTTTTAAAAAGCATTTTAGTGGTTTATGAAGATTCCAGCAGCGCTCTGGGAAAGCACAGCCTCCCGTTCCATGTTCAGCACAGGAATATCCTGGCTCTCGACCTGCAGGTCGAGAGGTACCATAAATTTTTCTGGTGATATTGTGTGGCAGGCCAGCATGCAAAACTTTTCCTGCTGCTTTACCATTTGAATCGTGTTTTTATCACACCAGCAGATAATCATCTCACTCGTGTTCCAGAAGCGAAGCTCATGTGGATGTGTTTGAGAAGCCTGAAAATAAATATATTCACATGTGTTTGCCAGTGTTGCTGAACACATGGCATGTCTCAGAGCTTCTGGATTTCACTGTTTTGCAAACTGGCCACTCTTGAGAGCTCAGCAGCACAACTTTATTCCAAATGCTGCAGTTTCAAACCCCTTCCATAGCAGGCACTAATGCCATCCCCTAAATGATGAATTAAGACATGAACAGAGATGAGTTAGAAATGAATAATAAATTGGAAAGCATGGATAATCCTCGAGATTTTCTCTTGAGGAGACTCTAAACCTATTTGGCTACAGGCAAATAGATGTTTTTAATCCCGGTTGCTGTGTAGAATTTGCATCCTCCTTCTGGTGGCAGGGTGAAAATGCCAGGTGGCAACTTTGGTGACTTGGTGGCAGCAGCTTGTCTTTAGATACTGAGACTGGGATTAGAGGGATTCAGTTTTTTTCTAATCTTATCCAGTGTGCTTGACAGCCCTTTCCATGAAGAAATTTTCCCTTATATCCAATCTAAACCTCCCCTGGTGCAATTTAAGGCTGTTTCCTTCTGTCCTGTCCCTGTTCCCTGGGAGCAGAGTCTGAACCCACCTGGCTCCAACCTTCTGCCAGGGAGTTGCATTCAGCCAACTCATTTTTCATCTTTCTATACCTTTCTTGGCCTTCAGTGGTTGTGTGGGAGTTATTTTTTGACTCCAGCAGGTGCTTGGAGGTGAAATCTGTGGCTCAGCCGTTTGTGCTTGAACTGGGGCTGTGCTTCAGCTCTGGCTGTGCAGTTCCAGAATCCAACATCCATACCAATAAAAACAGGGATAATAACATAGGAAAAGGCTAGCTGAGAGAGAAAAGCAGCTGTGGAAGGGCTAAGGTGAATCCCTGCTTTCCTGAGAGGTAAATAAAAGGTGCAATCATGAATTCTTATCTCTCTCATCCCTTCCTCAGCTGAGGCTCCTCAAAGGATGACAAACCTGGTGGCTGCCTGAGCGTTTTCCACCTTGGATCCATCAGCATTTAGGATGGTTTGGAGGGTCTCCAAGTGTCTTCATCCCTCTTGGTGGCTGTTGTGAGGGTCCTTGTGTCCCTCATGTCCCTCAGCCAGGGCTGCAGGGGAGCTCTTGGTGATACATGTGCATGTTCCACAAAGGTGACACATCTCCTGATCCACCCAGGAGAGGCTGTGGAGGCACCTGAGTATCTGATACTGCTTCTTCTGTCCAGGTTTTATCCATGGCATAATGAAGGATTTACTCCTCACTTCCCTTAAAAGGTTTTAGAGCAACTTCTGTGCCTGTGCAGAGGTATTTGCTTTTTTTCTCCCCAGGATATTCTGTGGGGGTTGTTCGAGTTTATGTAACTTCCCATATGTTGCCCTCTTCTTGTAGAAACTTGAAGATAAATTGTGAAATGCAGGGAGCTGCTTTAAAAGGATACATCCTCAGCTGGAGCTCATCCTGTTTGCAGCCAGAAAAGGGGAACCTGGAGCCCTGTGTCCCTGTTTCCTCTGTGGCACAGCTGAGTGAGCAGCATGGGATGGAGCATCAGATGCTGCTGTAGGTTCCAGAGCAGGCACGTGCTGTGAGGGTGTGGAGGGGCTGCAGCCCCAGCATCATTCCCTGCAAGCTCTTTTCTCTTTGCCAAAGCTGCTGCATTTCCTGCAGGGCCCCTCTGCCAGCAGAGAGGGTGTTTTAGGTGGAGCTTTAAGTCAGTGTTTATTGGACCACTTTGATGGGCCTGATCTTGCCTGGTGCTGCTTGGTCTGCATTCCCATGTGTATCATAGAATTAGGGAATTGTTTGACTTGGAAAAGGCCTCTTAAATCATTGAGTCCAACCATTCCCCCAGCACTGCCAAGGCCACCACTGACCATGTCCCCAAGTGCCACACCCTCATGGCTGTTAAATCCCTCCAGGGATGGGGACTCCACCACTGCCCTGGGCTGCTGTGCCAATGCCTGACTACCCTTTCCATGAAGAAATTTTCCCAAATATCCAATCTAAACCTCCCCTGGCCCAGCCTGAGGCTGTTCCCTCTCCTCCTGTCCCTGTTCCCTGGAGCACAGCCCGACCCCCCCGGCTGTCCCCTCCTGTCAGGAGCTGTGCAGAGCCACAAGGTCCCCCCTGATCCCCCTTTTCTCCAGGCTGAGCCCCTTTCCAGCTCCCTCAGCCTCTCCTGGGGCTCCAGATCCATCCCCAGCTCCATTTCCCAAATCAAGGGGGTCTGAGGGTGCTGCAGATCCACATTTGTCATCTCCTGTGGGACACAAGCCCAGCAGCTGTTAGAAGATTCATGGCTCTTGTTCTCTGCAAACTTGAACAAAGCCCTTCACTACTCACCCAGGTCAGTTTTGCTTATCATTTTTGAAAATGGTTCAGTCCCAAGTGCAAAAGGAATTGTAGACAGGATGGTGGCAGAGCTTGGAGCCTGCCTTCCACTGGGGAATTACACCATGTGCAGTCAGGGTCTCCAAAAACTCCCTTCCCATTCCCTCTCCAACCCCCTGGAGCAAAGCCAGGAGCCCCAGCCACTGCACAAACCCCTCTTTTGAATTTCAGCCCTGAGAAACTGAATTTGTCCTCTGACAATCCTCTTGTTTGTGGCCAGAGAACGAGGAACTCTGTGCACAAGTGGATGGGAGAGGTGGAAAGTCCTGAGGGGAAAAAGTGCTTCAGGGATGAGCCACGCCAGTTCTGATGGGAACTGCCTGGAAACTTCAGCCAGGGCTCCTGGACAGCCAGGCAGCCTCAGCAGTGCTGGGAAAACTGAGCTCCCCCACATCCAAACCCAGGAATTGACCCATTCACTGGGGTTTTTTGAAGTTGCTGCAAGATCATGAGTGTCTTTAGGAAGCCAGGAACTTTGCAGTTGCTCAATACTCGCTCAGCTGCTTTGGCATGGGTTATTTGGAATGGTTTTATTTTTGTAGGATGGATTCAGAGTTCCCAGCGTGGGATCTTTGGAGATGAGTGTGTTTAGCTGCTGTGGAAAGAGGTCCTGGAGAGGTGGGGTCTGGCTTGGTGGCTGTGGCTTCACTGGAGGTGACATGACAGCAGACTAGAACACCAGTCTTGGAGTTTAATCACTTTAAACTGTCTCTGCTGCACAAAACAAGTTCCTGCCTTTTGCTGCCCAGAATACCAGGATTCCATCAAATTATTGAATCATGGAATGGTTTGGGTTTGAAGGGATCCTAAAGATAATCTGGTTCCAACCTCTGCCATGAGCAGGGACACCTCCCACTGTCCCAGGGTGCTCCAAACTGTGTCCAGCCTGGCCTTGGACACTTCCAGGGATCCAGGGACAGCCACAGCTTCTCTTGTGTTGGAAGGGTGCAAATCTCACAGGCTACAATTTGGTTCAGTTTGGGAGAGAATCTTTAAAATTGTGGTTTGAAGCTTTTAAGGGGACTTTCAGGGAACTCATGATGTTGTGTGTGTGCAGGGAGATTTCATTTTAGGCTGTTCAGTGCCCCACAGGCCAAGAAAAGTGGTGTGGATTTAAAGGAATTTGAACTCCTGAAGCCCCTGAAATTCCACCCAGCTGTGCCAGAGAAGGTATCCCTGTCCAGCTGAGATCACTTCTTTATATTTAATATTGAATTCTTCCTCCCCTGCTGCTTCATTAAGGCAGTGGAGTTGCAGAAATGTCAGTAATTAACTAATTAAGGACATGAGTGGTAGGGGTGCATGCTGTTATTCCAGAATTTTCAATCCAGCATGGAAAGGTCACCTCTGCCACACTCACCATGGCTGGGACTGGTCCCATCCCACATCCAACACTTTCTATGTCACCTCAGCTGCTTCCAGCCCCTTGGATGGTCATGGCAGTGCATTCCATGTCCCCTCCAGAATGGGATTGCAGGCAGGCTCCCAGCCCTGCCATCAGATCCCAAGCCCAGGAGTAGGAACAGGATTGCCACTTCCACTTTTATTTTTTTTTTTTTCCATTTTGCCTCTTACAGGAATTGTTGCTGACCTCTTCAAGCATTTCCTGAGCTTTGTCTTCTCTGGTAGGACTGGGCTGTTGGCACAGGGCATTTCCAGGAGGATTGTTTTGCTGTGGAGGTGACAAATGGCAGCTCAGCTCCTTTGGGATGCTGTGACACTTCCCAAGGGAGCACCTGGAATGCAGAGCTCAGGCCTCTCTGTCTCTCCCTGTCCTGACTGAAACCCTTATTTAAGGTCCTGCAGGTTCTGCCCTGGGGAGATTCAGAGTTCAGCCACTGGATTCATGAATTTTGGTGGGTTTTTTGGAGAACCAATCCTGTGTCAAGCCTTGGGAGGCTGCGTGGCCTCTGGCAGGTGCTGTGGCACAAACCCTCCTTTGGACTTGGGCTACCAAGCTCCATCCATGGGCCAGCTCTCAGGTAACATGGCTTTTGCCAAAGACAGGATGGAATTCTGTGTCCTTCCTGTAGGAAGCTCTTGCAGTGACCCTTTTGTGGCTCTTCAGCCAGTTCTGAAGCATCTCTGGCTACCCCAGTTTGCCTGTGGTCACTTGATGTGCAGTTCCAAATGACCCTGTCAAACTGTGGTGTTGGATGTTACATTAGAATAAATTTTTCTCATTGCTGATGGTTTTACTTCATATATATTTTAGAAGCTGGGCCCTGATTTTACTTTAAAACAGTCAAACCATTGAATAAAACACTCCAAAGCTTTCAAAGCATTTGAACTATGTTCTCCTTTCAGACATTCTCAGTCATTTCCATCCTGGATGTGACCCCAGATATCTGCTCTGAGCTGTGCCCAGGTTGCAGAGCTCCTTGGATCTACCTCCAGAGAGAAACAAGAGGCCTGGGGAGCACTGGGAATGATGGTTTGGGGGAGAGGAACTGAAAATGAATGTGGTGGTTAAATCTGTTCTTGCTCCTAAGAGCCACTCGAATTTATTTTTGGGAGCAATTTGGTCCATCCTCTTCTGAAGCTAAACTCATTACTTATTTTTTGGATTATCTCTTCCTTCCCTCTTGGCCTCCAGCTGCCAAACCCTCCCTTCTCCCCCCGTGCCCTGGCACCCAGAATTGCAGCATCCTGAGCTCCAGCACTGCAGATGTGCCAGATGGAGACCCTGAGCTCGTGCAGGTCTCAATTTTGGAAACAACAAAAAGATGATGACTTGAGAAAAACCTTCTTGTCTGTACTGAATTTTGTCAGAGCCCAGCAATGTTGAACAGGCACCTTGGAAGCTTCATGCCAGAGGGCTCCCAAGTGTTGCTGCTCTTCATGGAATGGTTTGGGTTGGAAAAACCTTAAATACCAACTATTCCAAACAGCAGGGACACCTTCCAGGTTGCTCCAAGTCCCATCCAACCTGGCTTTAAAGCCACAAACATCCTCTGCTTTTGAAAACCTGTCCCCTAAATGGTCTTTGTGGACAAAATCACACTTTCACCAAACTTGCCCACTTAATTCTCACATCTGTTATTTTTCTTTCCTCTGGGTAGGGTTGTTTTTTAGCAGCTTTGAGTGCAAAGATGCCTATTTGTTAAGTGTTCCCTGAAGAGTTGAAACTCTAATATTCCTGTCTTCTTCAAGCTCTCTTCATGAACTTTCCTTCACTTGCCGCTCTCCTCCCATTTATCCAAGCCTGCCTTGCTCACAGATTTGGTGCCTGGTGAGGGACTGGGGTTATTCCCATTGTGTCACACCAGGCTGCCTGCTGTCCCCAGGGAAAAGGGGATAGATGGGAAATGAAAGGAGGAGTCGGTGCTTCCACACTTGTTGGGAAATGCTGGCTTTTGAAATGCCTGAAGTCTCTTGCTTGGAGAACAGGTCTGATGTGCCTAAGGATGCTGGCCACTTCCCACTCCAGTTCTCTATTCCTTGGTCCAAAAGGGATTTATTCCCTCAGAAATGGGGTTCATTCAGCCCTCTTTAGGTAATGGGAAGCTGAGGAAGCAACACTTAAATTTTTTCCTAAAATCCTGCAGGGACTTCCATGTTTAATAATAATCTGTGAAACCTTGTGATCTTTGATTTTAAGTGCTGTGAGCTGAACTCAGTGGTTTAGTCACAGAATCACTGAATGGTTTGGGTTAATGACAATCCCATTCCAACCCCCTGCCACGAGCAGGGACACCTTCCACTAGACCAGACTGCTCCAAGCCCCATCCAGCCTGACCTTGGACACTTCCAGGGATGGGACAGCCTGAACAACCTGTGCCAGTGCCTCACCACCCTCACAGGGAACAATTTCTCCCTAATATCCAATCCAAACTCTTTCATTCCTGTCTTCCAGCCCTCCTTTCACCTTAGCGACAGCTGTGCCTCTTTCCTCATTAACATCTGCACTTAATATTCCCACTTCCTGCTTAACTGGGGAGATCAAGCCCTGTCTTGTCCAAATTGGGTGTTCTGTGTGGCCCTGGTGCAGCAGCACTGGCCCCTCCATCAGTCCCTGGCTGAGCAGGGAGTTCTGCTGCCCCAGTGCCAAAAGGAAATGAGGGTGCAAAGAGCTGATGAGTTGTTTCATGGCAGGGGTGAGCTGATGTAAGATGGAGCTGGTGTTGTTTTGGAGAGTTTCTTTGTCTGATCTCTCCTTTCTGCACGTGTTGGACCAGGTCTGGTGGTGAGTAAGGCAGCTCAGCTTGCTTCCCTTGGCGTGCTCTGGCACAGCACCCTGGCCTGGCCAGCGTTTTGGCAGCTTGGCAAACGAGCTGTGTCCCACTGGGGCTGACACAGAGCCTGGTTCTGGGGTGTTTGGGGTGGGAAGTGAGAAAAAGGGAGCTCTCACCTGGTGGCAGTGGCCTCATCCAGCACAGAATTCCCAGCTCTGTTGGGTGCACTGCGTGTCTGACTCCTGCCTCTGGTTAGGCTGAAAGGAAAATGTGGGAAGCAGATGTGGCCCACCAACACTATCTTGTTTAACACCCTATCTCCAGATGTTTCTAGCTTGTAGTGCTAATTTCCACTTGCAGTTATCCAAGAGACAAATCCAAGATGCTTGCTGCCTTTAGAAAGAGGAGTCCAACTGACCTTAATGTTACCTCTTGCTTTGCTCAGTCCCACATCTCTCAGGTAGGACAAGCCTGCCCATCTCCAAACTGTCCCTTCCATCTCAAAATCATCTTTCAGTGACATTTTTTCTTCATTATCTGGGCAAGAGAATTGAAAAGCAAGAAGAATAGGATTTTTGCCCTGGAAGTTTTGTACTTTGCAAGGGCATTTCATCACATCCTTTTCTGAAAGCTGTAAGAACAGCTTTCTCCAAGGGATGCTCTTCCCTTGGGACTGCACATGCTTTTCTTAAATTTCACCAGCACGTGACCACAGGGCACGGGAGGACTCGCAGGAATGTTCCTAACTCCCTTTGAAAGGCAAGCTGTTCTTCCAGCCTCTTGCAGAATCACTCTGACAGGAGACACTGCAATCAGGCTGCAGAGGTAATTGCATTTGTAATGTGAAAGACAGAACAGGGTCTACAATTCTCATCCTCGACAGCCTCTGTGGGGACTCAAGGTAGTCCAAAAAAAAATAAAAATACCCAAACCAACAGACCCAACCACTGCTCCTGACAGTTGTGATTGGTCTGGGAAAAATATTAGGAAACAGCATACTCACGGGGACAAGATGATCTCATACAGCTGACTTTAAAGCAACATGCTCCCGTGGAAACTTGTTTCCATGCCTATTCCAGAGCACTGGCTGCTGCCCGGATCTCCCCTGCCCCCCAAGCCCAGCTTAGCTTAGTCAGCAAGTTCCAGTTCAACTTCAGCCTTTTATTTTGTGCCTGTACCTGAGTTAGCTCCATTCCTCAGTAACCAGCTCTTTGTCAGAGGAAAGGCTTCCAGGATGCTGCCAGCAACTCATTGTCCATTTCCTGAGGAGAACCGCTTGCTTTTAAGTAGTTTGCCTGAAATCTTGACTATTCCAGCACAGCTAAGGCTTCCTGTGTTGGTTGGCTTTCTTGGGGTGAAGTTCCAGCCACCCACATGAGCTGTCTGCATTTAGTTCTGAGGCTGGAGAACAAATCTCTGCCGTAGGGTTTCGCCATCGCCGCGTTGTTGTTCCTCTGACGTTGCGATATGTGACTGTCCTCAATGTGGCAACTGATTTACAACACTGTTTATTGCTGTTGGATTTTGAGAGGTGTGGAGACAGGAGCTGGGCTGGAGCAAGCTACAGGGGTTGGATGTAGCAGTGTTGAAGAAAATCACATTTGGATCCCAGTGGCTTGGGCGAGGGTTGCTTCTGCCGTGGCACATCCTCTCTGGTCCTTCCTCAAGTGCAGATCAGACCTTTATGATGGTCACAGCTCCCGAGTACGAAGGCAGTGGAAGCATCTTGGCATCCCAGGTGGAGATGAGCTTGTTTGCATCCAAGTTCCTCAAGGTTTTCCTCTGATAAAGCCTTGGTGTTCCCCCTTTGGCTGGCTGGAGCGCCAGGCTGGTTTCTTTCTTCTATGTAATCAGAGGTGTGGTGTGGACTTTCCCAACAGAACGTTGCTCATTCAGTCCCATTTTTTGAAGAAGAATAGAACAGATTATCTTTTCAGAGCCTGACTCTTGCTGGTTTTTCAGGAGCTGGTGTGGTCATGAATGAAGTGATACAGGAGAAGCTTCTCCAGAACCGACTGTACCTTCCTCTCTGCCTCTGACGGATTCACCCTCCCTGAAAGCTTTCCATTTTCATTAAATCCACCCATAGCAATGCAACCTGAAAAAACCATGAACTCCTACCTTCAGCAGACTGGCTGGTGTTGGTGTTGTTTGGGTTTTTAACTGGGGAGAATGAGTCAGCCTGTCCTCAGAAAGCACCAGGACTATCAGCACCGCTTGACCACCAGTTTCCTGTTGCTCCCTTTTGTTTCTCTCTTTTTTCCTTTTGTTGAAGCTCTTAGGGCCTGGATACACATTTGTGAGAGTATCTGGATGTTTCCCACTACTGGGACTCTACTGTGTGTGTTTTCTCTGCTTGTTTTTTTCAAAAGGAGGATCAAAAGGATGCAGAGATCAAGACCTTGTCCAAACCTCAGCTTCTGGAATCATAACTTTAGCTGCTGGCCTTAGGGAGCTGTCAGGCCCCCAAATAAATATTTATAAATCAGCATTTACACTGTAGAAATTCACACAACTTGCTTAAAGCAGAGCAGAACAAAACATAATGACTGTTTTGTGGTAAAGCTTTAATGGTAGGTTAGGTCACTGAGGACTGATGACCATGAAGTTATGGCAAACTCATACTAAACTCTAGTGTTTGGTCTCTGGGATATGGCCTTGGTGTCCCAGACCATACTTTGCATGCTGGGCACTGGTGTTTTTTATTGTTCATCCCTCTTTCCTAAAAAAAAAAAAAAAAAAAAAAAAAAAGAGCTCAGGGATGTGCAGGAATGCAGAGCTTGTGTGCTGGGGTGCTGAAGGCACATCCCTGTCTTGTCAGCATGTGGGAATATCTGCATGGAAACCTGTGCTTTTGGGGATGGGAACCATCCTGACTGAAGGCAGAGCAGATGGGACGCGCAGCCTGAACCAGCCCGTCTCGTTTATGCTTTATTAATTAGACATGTTATCAGAGTCATCTGTGTTTTCTTTCCTTTTCTCCTTTCCAAACCAGTTCTGCTGCTTCGCTGCCCGCAGAGCCTCTGGTGAGGAGCCCAGTTTGAATCCCTGAGAGCTGCATGGCAGCACTTGTGCATTGTGGTGTGTGTTAGCACTGCAGAAGCTTTGGGGAGAGGGCTCAGAGGGGTTTTGTGAGCTCTGGGAATCTGAATTTTGGGCGTTGATGGTGCCGTCCTGGTAGCACATCCTCCCCCTGTTTACTGTCAGTGTTTGTAAGAGTTTCCACCTCATGTGTTAATCACAGAACCACAGAATGGTTTGAGTTGGAAGGGACTTAAAAATCAACTTGTTCCAAACCCTGCCACGGGCAGGGACACCTTCCACTGTCCCAGGGTGCTCCAAGCCCTGTCCAGCCTGGCCTTGGACACTTCCAGGGATCCAGGGGCAACCAGAGATTCTCTGGGCAAGCTGTGCTGCTGCTTTCTTCTGTAGGATATTTAAAAACTGACATGGATCAGGGAGGTGACTGGATGAGCTGGTGGAAGGAAGGTATAAAGATCCCTGGGTAGAAGCAGTCAGTGCTGAAGACGGGGAGTGTTCTGGGGAGGAAATGGTGCACACTGGTGTGCGTCTGACCTTGCTTCCTAGACCTGCTGCTGATTGCTGTTGGAGGTACTGAATTAAGCAGATCTCAGATGGGGTCTGTTGTGCCTGGTGGGACAGTGTCCCTGTGCACACTCAGTTTTAAAATTTTACTGAAGGAGAGAAAAGCTTTTCCAGTGCTGGGGTGGCAGCCAGGAGTAGGGATTTTTTCAGCTTTCCCTTTATCTCCCAGCAGGTTAGCTTGTGAATCCTCAAGGTCAGTGCCCTTTATGTGTATGTAAGGGTGAAATGGGTCATAAAAACCCTCTGAGTGAATGCCTTATAGTCTGAAGCTGCTTCAGTGGAGGTTCAGGTTGGTCATTAGAAGGAAATTCCTCATAGAAAAGGTGATAAAACACTGGACTGGGCTGCTTAGGGGGGTGGTGGAGTCCCCATCCCTGGAGGTGCTCAAGGAAAGACTGGACACAGCACTCAGTGCTCTGGTCTGACAGAATGGTGGTGGGTCAGACTGGACTCAGTTATCTTGGAGGTTCTTTAGGGCTGGGTGATTCTGTGTGTGCCCATCTCTGAGGTGGGAGATGGTCCCTGGCTGGATCCCTTTGAGCTCAGGATATTCTGTGATTCTCTGAAACCCCATAAAGCCAACCTGAGTATCCTTTCTGACACCTGGCTCTGTTTTATGGCCACCATTTGGCGAGGTGAAGGGAACATCTATGGATTTGCTTTGTCTGATGCCCTTCCAGGGAAAATTCCCACTCCCTGAAGGAGCAGCAGGATCATCCCTGAGCACACAGCAGGGAAATGACTTTTAACAATGGGCTGGCTTGGATACTGCCCAGATCCCTTCTCTTACAGCAGGACAAGATGATGACCATGTCCAGGCTCATCCCTGGCACGCACACTCAGAATATGTTATCCTTGAAGCCCTTTTCCCAGGCGTGGCATGCCTTTGTGCAGGCACAGCGTGTACCCTGCTAATAGGATGCTGGTGGCCTCTAGCAGCCAGTTAATTGGGTCCCTGGGTGCTGGGATATTTCCTGCTGCTCCATCCTCTTCCCAGAGCTACTCCTCCACCTCAGGAACCTCCCTGCTGATGGAGATGTGATGCTGAGCTCTGTGCAGTGCCCGGAGGTTAAATCCCAGATAAAGCTTTGGGATTGCTCACAGCCCTGAGGGGGGGATGCACACACCGAGAGGTTGCTGGAGGGATTTTAATTGTGTTGTGTTTATCGAGCTGGCTGTAAACACAGCAGGAGGTTGCTGCTTCTCCAGAGCCTGGGAGCCAAAGGTGGATCGATCCCAGGGAGCTGTGGGACCCAGGTACTCGCTGGTGGAGATCTCAGCTGGGTTGTTTCCAGCTCAGGATGAAATTTCTCTGTGTCCTGCCCTTCCTCCTCAACTCATGTCAAGCAGTAACGATTTTATAACCCAACTTTGTCAGCTGATTTCCTCCCCAAAGCAAGAAGTCCTGTTGCTAGGAGTGGGGTGGGGGGGGAAAAAAACCTCAGGAATACTCATCTTCAGCAGTCCAACACTGCAGATAACATTGAGTCACTGCTGAAAGCCTCAAAGCAAAACAGATGTTCAGTTTCTAGTGGCTGAGTGAGTATTAAAGGTACCAGATGAGCAAAGTTTTAACTGAGATATTTAATTTGTGGTTGGCAGCTGAGACAAAGCATGAGCAAACAAGGTGCAATGCAGAAATGGTCTCCCTCCTGTCTTACACATGCTGGTGTGTTTTCATAAAACTTTTTTTGTTCCATTTTTTCCCCATTTTCAAAATATGTCTTTCCGGCTTGACTCATTCTCTCTGTAGTTGTAACCTTTAGTTCTGGGTGGGAAGGCAATTATTTTGTGAGACATGAGACCAGTGGCAGGGTGAGTGGGCTCTTGTTGCTGCCTCTGTCATCTCCTTGTTTGACAAGTCACTTCTCCAGGAGTCGTTTGTGTCTCTGAAGTTGGGGATAATTACATGTGTTGTCAAAAATAAAGAAACTGGACTTAATGGTGCATCTGCTCAGCCTGACTTTTGAATTCATGAATGAGTAGAAAACTTGGAATGTGGCTGTCATGCAGCTGTTAGCCTTCGAGCAGGAGACAATTTTTGATGACTCTATTGTTTAAAATAAAAAATTAGGATGAGGACTGTGATCCCAGGATGCTGGGCTCGTTGGGCAGCCAACACTGGGAGCTTCTTGAGCTGCTGCTGGTGGAGGTGTTGGGTTCCCACTGCTTTGATCCCTGGTGAGAAACCTGCAGCACTGCCTGGCTGTGTGGAAGGAGCAGAGGTGCTGAATCCCTCCTTGCCACTCAAACCTGAGCAGGTGATGACACAAAAGGGCAGGAATTGTGTCCTGTCCCTTTTCTGTGCATCGTGGGCAGCAGGAGTGCTTGTGGATTCCTCAGTGAGTACCTAATGTAAAACACACGAGAACCCTGAGAAAGAGGAGCCTGATCAGAGCTTCCCTCCTTGGTAAGTCCATAAATCAGCTCACTCTGTACTTTCTGGAGGAGTGACTCTCATTTTGGCTGCCCAGCACCACGGGAAGGACAGAATAGACTTTGGGTTGCTTTTCCTGGGGTGTGGGAAGTGGATTTGTACTGCTGAGCCCACGTGGGAGCTGAAGCCAAGGCTCCATCCCACCAGCCCTGCAGGATTTAGGGATTTTTGGCAAGTTCTAGATTTTTCTATTAAGAAAAAGGCTTTTTGGATCTCTTCTGAGGGTGCCTCCCTTTGGAGGCTTTCTCAGGAGCCCATGTGCTGAGCACTTAATCCTCCACCCCACTTAAAGGAAGAGGGGCAGACACCAAACCCTGTTGGCACCTTATTTCACTTAATTCTCACATTTAATTGTTCTTCCTTCGGCTTTTACAAGAGTCTCTGCCAAAAACAAGAAGCTAAAAATTAAAGTAATTATTGTGGTGATGGAAGCAATCAAAGAGGCCACCAGGCTCCTGGTCTGTGTGCTGTGGAGGAAGGAGCAGACTGGGACTGAGCTCATCTCCTGGGACACGCTGAGCTCCAAGAGTTAATTTTGTTCCCGACTTCTCTGTCCATGAGTAATCCATTTGTGCTGGGAGGAAATGGCAAGTTCTTGCAGTGAGGACAGGCTTCACTGCTGGAGAAAATGATGCCTATTTATCATATGATGCTCTCTGTGCCTTTTTTTGTTTGTCCTTCATCTGAACTAAGCTCTTTGGTGATGAGCTTCCCTGTCTGACAGATTTTGTAGAGGCTCACAAATGATTTTCTTTCCTGCATTTGCTGTTTCCCTGCAATTCTTCACCAGTTTGTGCTGGGCCCACCGAGCTGGACAGGAAAGGACCTGGGAATCCTGCTGGACATCAAATTCACCCTGAGGCAGCAAAGTGCCCAAAAAGAACAGTGGTGGCCTGGGTTGTGTGGGACAAAACTCTTCCAGCAGGTCCAGGGAGGGGATCCTGCCCCTCTGCTCAGCACTGGGGAGGCCACACCTGGAGCACTGGGTCCCAGCACAAGAGGGACATGGACAGGCTGGGGACAGCCCAGGGAGGGGGCTGCAGCAGCTCTGCCCTGAGGAAGGGCTGGGAGAGCTGGGACTGCTCAGAAGGAGAAGAGAAGGCTCCAGGGGCCTCATCCCTGTCCATCAGCACCTGCAGGGAGGGTGCAGAGAGACCAGAGGCAGGCTCTGTCAGTGGTGGCCAGGGACAGGACAAGGGGCCACGGGCACACACTGAGCACAGGAGGGTCCCTCTGGACATCAGGGAACACATTTTGGCTGTGGGGGTCACCAGGTGCTGACACAAATTGCTCAGGGATGTTGTGGAGTCTCCATCTTTGGGAATATTCAGCATTTGTCTGTTTGCAATCATGGGCAGCTCTGTGTGACCTGCTGAGCAGGGAGTTGGAGCAGACAATCTCCAGAAGTTTCTTCTCACCTCCACCACTGATTCTGAGACACAGAGCTCAAGGTCCTTCAGGAGATGCAGGGCTGGGCTGAGCCCTCTGCAAGGGTGTGACTTGTGCACAAATGCAGCTTGTGCACATTTGGCATGGAACAGCACTGTGTGATCACATCTCTTTTGCTGTAAGAATGTAAAATGGCTTAATAATTCTTCTCCTGCCGTTTTGGATTAATTTCTATCTTTATGCTATGTGTTTTCGTTGCTTGCTTCCTCCTTTCACCTTCCCAGCTGTCTCCTCAGAGCAAACTTCCATGACTCTTATTGTTCTGCTTGTTTTCATTCTCCTTCTTGGGTAAATGTTTGGTGGTTTTTTTTAAGTGTGGTTTCCTAAAGCTCTGCAAAATGCTCTTTCCCTGCTGCATTTTAAAGTATTAGTTGCAAAAGAAAGGGCAAGGAGCTTTAATTCAGGTGCATGTCTTTCTTTATCTGCTTTTCTTTTAAAAAGTGACTAAAGCCACTGATAAATAATGCTAATTTTTGCTGCCATCTGTGAATGCAGGACCAAGCTGTTTCAGAGCAGCGTTTTTAGTGCTCTGTCTGTTCAGGGAGGGAAGGAAAAAGGCTCTTTGCTTTAGCAGCAATAACCTATCTCCCACAAGTTGTAGTCTGTGCTCCCATCTACCACTAAAACCCAAAGCAAACAAAGATTCGTGCAGAGACAGGAAACCTTTTGGGTGTAATTGCTGGGAGGTCTTTGCTTTCAGGATTTTTGGGTTCACCCAGAAAGGCAGCCGAGCAGGGCTGCGGTTCACTGGGGTGGATTTATCATGAGCTCTCACTGGGCTTTAATTGGACGTTTTTGGCAGCTCTGGGAGTTTCAAACACCCTCTGCAAGAGTCTCCTGGCCATGCTGATGAAAATGTCCCAGAGAAAGAGGGAGGGAGGGAAGGGCTGGTGCGTGGTGGAGGCACAGCTGAGCTACGCCCTGACGACAGCCCTGCCTCCAGGCTCCTTTATTTTGGCCTCGAGCCTTAGTTTACATAATCCTGCCCTGATCCCTCATCTTCTGCATGGATCAGCCTTAGAAGACCCTCCAGTCTGACCAGATCAAACTGGGAAGCAGGTCTCTCCCATCATCTGAGCCAAGAAGTGCTGGTGTTGGTGGAATCAGGTGGCTTTGGCTGGATCAGAAGACCTCACCAGTGCCAGGACTTGATTTTGGGGCTCATTTGGAGGCTGGAAAAAAGAAGTCAAACCTTGAACATGGTCTGGAGACCTGTGGAACAGGTCCTCTGTATTGAATAGGTGCAACCCTACATGGGGGAGGTCTCACCTGCAGAGTCCAGGTGGCTTTTTCTCCTGTGTTTATCTCTGGGTTGTGTGTGTTTATCTCTGGGTTCCCAAACCAGAACAGGACTGTGATTTAGAATCAGTTTTCCAAACCAGGACTGGACTGTGATTTAGGACCAGTTTCCCAGACCAGAATTGGATTGTTATTTAGGACCAATTTCCCAAACCAGAATTGGACTGTGATTTTGAATCAGTTTCCCAGAGCAGAACTGGACTGTGATATACGACCTGTTTCCTAAACCAGAACAGGACTGTGATTTAGGATCAGTTTTCCAAACCAGAACTGGACTGTGATATAGGACCTGTTTCCTAAACCAGAACTGGACTGTGATTTAGGACCAATTTCTCAAACCAGAACTGGACTGTGATTTAGGACCAGTTTCCCAAACCAGAACTGGACTGTGATTTAGGATCAGTTTCCCAGACCAGAACTGGACTGTGGTTTAGGATCAGTTTTCCAAACCAGAACTGGACTGTGATTTAGGATCAGTTTTCCAAACCAGAACTGGACTGTGATATAGGACCAATTTCTCAAACCAGAACTGGACTGTGATTTAGGACCAGTTTCCCAAACCAGAACTGGACTGTGATATAGGATCAGGTCTTTAGAGAAGCTTGTCACAATGATGTGTAATAGAATAATAAAACCCTAACTGCTTCACTTTAATGTGTCAAATGACTCATTTACAGTGTCATCTGGGAGAGATGAGGCTCTATGAGATAAGTAAGACTTGCATGGAGGGGGAATATTGAGTAATGGACCCACAGCTATAATTGGAGGGGGAATAGATCTTCCATTTCAGATCTGAGGAAGTGGTTTATCTGCCCAGTCTGTAAGTGGATGATTCTTCTCTCAACTTCCTCCACACATTCCCCACTTCCTCTGTGTAATATTCCTGTTATTTATAACTGCTGCATTGAATCCTAGAGGCAGATGCTGCCTGCATTTCTGTATTATATAGAAGTTGAGGTCCAACAGGCTGGTGGATAATCCTGACCTTCTGGGAGCAAAGAATTGATACGGAAGCAGGGAAAACATTTATGTCCCTATAACTAACCCCTTTTTTCTCTATATTTATCATGTCTGAATATAGAGCAGCCCTGTCCATCTTTTCCCATCCCATAGGAAGCCAGGGAAGTGACAGACAGACATACAAAGGATTATTATATTTGATCAGGCTTGGAAATAGGCTGGAGATAAAGCCCTTGGTGTTTACTGGACCATTAAACATTTATTATCATCTCTCCAGCGTGCTGGTGGTGGTGCTGTAAATAACAGCTGTGACAAAAGAGTGGGGTCAGCAGTTGCCTTTTGCACCGATGTTTGTAAATGCAGAAGCAGGTCCTGGGATTTTGAAGAGCTTGGCTGGAGGGAGCATCTGCCCAGATGCCATGGAGAAAAAGGGCAGATGAGCCAGCAGGCCAGAGCTCCTCTTTATCACAAGGAAACGCTGAAATCGTAGGAAGTGGGAGAATTCAAACAACAATGAAAAAAAGATTAGGGCCAGAGTTAGGAGTTAATTTATCCCTGCCCTTCCTAACAAAAATACTTAATGCACTCGGATCAGAACAGCTTTTGGATCTGGATTTAATTAGATGGAAGGAAGGTTCAGGCCTCTCTCTCTCCCCAGCTCAGCCACGCTCCACGAGGCATTTCCATCATCAGACTTTTATTTCCCTTTCCCCCTTCCCAGGATTTTGCAGGGAGAGGGGAAGCGTCGCCGCAGGGCTGGAACTGGGCTCACGGGGCCTGAGCTGCAGCACCTGGTTGGATGATGGGGCTTTTGAAAGGGGGAATATGAAGGGATTACTCTATTGCTGGGAGGCCACAGCCTGCTGATTCCTACCACAGGCAATCCCTCTGAAGTCAATGAGATTGGAAAGCGTGTAAATCAGTATGGAATTCAGCGTTTTCCTGGAAAAGGTGGGGGGGGATATTTGTTTTACTTGCATATAAATTACTTCTAATAAGGCTCCACAGACACAACTGATCCTTCTCATCACTCTGTTGCTCCTTCCAGTCCCGGAGTCACTCTTGCTGCCCTCTCATTTTGAAATCATTTTGCCAAAAAAGCCTCCTGCGTGGGAATTCTGTGTGGTTGGGAAGCGTTGCTGGGAATGACTCAGGCGGGAGCGAGTCCTCGTGCGCTTGGGACCTGCGGTGTGAGCAGAGAAAGGAGACAGGCTTGTTTTCACACTCTCTCATTTTGTCTCTCTGACATGCTCCTGTTCCACCATTCAGATGTCATCAGGCTGAGGGATAATTAGAAGGAGCCTGTTTTGCTGCAGAGCCGGATTGGGAATCCACATGGCCGTGAGCAGGCTGGGTTATTTCTTGGGGAATGCAGAGAGGTGGAGTGGGTGTCCAGGGAGCACTGCTGCACCACCAGGGAGAAGATGCTCTGCTGCTCCTTCCCTGTGCCTGCAGAAAGTATCTCCTTTCTCCAGCTTAAAATAAATCCATAGGCACAGAATGGTTTGGGTTGGAAGGGATCTTCAGGATGGTTTAGTTCCAAGATGAGTTGCAGGGACACCTTCAATTAAACCAGGTTGCTCCAATCCCCACCCAACCTGGCCTTGGACACTTGCAGGGATGTTGGATGTGAGGATATTGGTTTTTTCAGTGGTGCTCTCTAGCCTGGCAGTCTCCATCAGCTTCGCCAAAATGTTTAAGGGCTACTTGGAAGCTGCTGTTGGAGCTCTCAGGCATCGGTTCTGCTGCTGCCTTTGCTGTGGCTGGGTGGTTTGGGTGCTCATTCTGTGTGAGGCTTTAATGCCCTAATAAAACATTAGAACAAAGAGCACCAGCTTTTCTCTTGCTCCGTTGAGGAGGGCACTGAATTTTGCCAGATGTTCCCACAGTACAGGTGGTTTCAGCTGTTTTAGACTCACCTTAAAAAATGCACCTTGCCTCTTTGTGCTTTGCACAGCACGTGGAAGATGTAACCAACTTGAAAACGAGATCTAAAACTGGAGGAGTCCTACAGAAAGTAACTGAGGAGCCAAATATGAATAACTGAGGAGAGAACCAAGTCCCATGAAGCTGGTTGCCAAGGGAATAATTCACTTGTCTCTCCCCCAGCCTGGTGAAATATTGTTTTGCTGTCTTGCCAACATGCCCACAGCTCCAGAGGATCCACTCTCACTCCTGTAGATGCTTTAACTGATACATTCCTAATTCCACCTTGGGGCTGTTTTCATGAGCAGAGGAGCCTTTGAAGGCACCTTTCCCTGTTCCAGGCCTCGAGAAGGGTTTGTGCTGTCCAGAGGTTTGTCCTCTCTTCCCACTGGGTGCTGTCTGGCCTGGTGAGTACCTGGCTCCTGCCCACAAACTTTCACTTTCCTCTCCAAAAATAAGGGCATTTTTAAGTCCTGCAGTCTAGATTTGGATGTAAAATCTTGAAGAAAATGAGATCATTCCAGCTTCAGGCCAAGTGGTGTGTGTTCTTTGGTGTCCTCTTTGCAAAACAGAACAATTTAAGACTCATTTTTTTTGTTGTTAATTAACTGCTGCTGTTTTAACAGGCTATGTAAACTTGGGTTATTCCCTGCAATACCAGCTGTGGTCTTCAGTCTTCTCCTTGACCATCTCCCTATCTTCTGCAAGCTGGTCTTCCTCCATCTGAGCTTGGAATACTTGGATGAACTTATTTTATATGGGGACTGCAATCATTACTGGGACAATCTCAGTTTAATGGGACAATCCCAATCATAAACAACAGAACCCAAGCATTTGGGGCAGAAAAAGGCTGTTTGACCTTGGCACAAGGCACTCACTGGGTGTTCCTCTCTTCCAGGGCGCTTTGAGAATAATCATCAGCCTTAACAAGGATTGATTGTGTGCTCCTCATCCTCCTGGTTTGGTTTTATTTGGAAAAAGCTTTGGCTGTCGCGTCGGGGAGGCAAAGAGGTGAATGAACGTCCCTTTCAAGGTACAGTAGAGGCATGGATGAGATGTTTGGGGCTTGGAGCTGGTGCTGGTGTAGCCTTTGGAGGTTCCAGGGGGTACAGGTTCCTCATGGATTTACATCCCTCAATCCTACCTGGAGAAATCTGCACTCCATCGTTCCCTTGTTCAATCCCAATGAGCGCAGTCTTCTTAGTGTTGGCTTTGTTTTGGTGCAAACTTGGATAAATCCAGTGTTTTGTCTTCATTTACCTTTAAGAATCTTTCATTTCTGAAACTTATGGGCTGTGTCATGAGTAGAGTTTGGGCATCAATATTTGCGCTCTTTTGAAGAGAATTTTTGATAAATTTCTTTTTGTTGTCTATACAAACCAGTATTAGACTGAAGTATACTGAATTAGTATTAGACTGAAATATATTCTTACCTTGGTGCAAATGGGCACGAATTCTTGTATGAATGATTTATAAAGGAGGGGGAAAGAAAAAGCCCAGAGTCTTTTTGAGGGAAGGAAAGCCATGGAGTAAGAAGGAAGGTTCCAGAGTATGAAACGATACTCAGGACATTGGTGAATCAAAACCCAACATCCATCAGGGAGTTTGTGGGAAGTTTTTCTGGTCAAAGTCCTTCCCGTGGTCTGACCCGTGGAAAAGATTGAAGAATGCTTTTAAAAATTAAAAATAAAAACCCTACTGTAAGATTTCTTGTTGGGCGTTTCAAAGGACTCGTTCCAACCCAAGTGGATTCAGTGCTGGGATGGTGCTGCTGGAGTAGCAAAGGGAGGTGTGCCAGTGAAACCTGGGGATTTGTATCAACAAGATCTTTTCCTAAAGCATCTCTTGTTGCTGTGGCTTTCACAGGTTCACCCTGTCTGGAGAAGTAGTTTGTATTTGTGGTTTGATATTTCCTTAAAGCCTGACACTGCCTGCTTCACAAACATAACCAATTTATGGTTTCCTGTAAAAATTCTTTGAACTCATTGGAAATCTGACTTGATACCTCAGTGCCAAACTGAAGCCAATCCTAACTTTAAGGGTTGGCTAAATCCTTCCCTTGGAATCTGTGTGATATTTAGCAGTGTGTTTCAGATCTGTTTGTGTGTGTTCCTCTCTGTACTTCACTGAATTTCATGTTGTGTTTTGCTACCTGTATTTTTAAGGGGTTTTTTTTAATTATTATTTTATCTTGCTCACTTTTTGATTTGGGGAAAATTCCTCTTGTGGTCAACAGCTGAATGAATCCCAGTAATTAGGGTTGTCCTGTGCAGGGCCAGGAGCTGGACTTGGATGATCCTTGTGGGTCCCTTCCAGCTCAGGGTATTCTGTGATTATAATTTACTGAGAAATGGCCAACTGTCCTAGGAGAAAGACTTTGTCTTTGGTGCCTGCTTTCTCCATAGCTGATCCCAGAAAAGGATTAAATTCAATGAGACTGAAGTCTCAGAAGTAATTCATTTATGATGCTCAGCATGAACATTAACAGACTAAACTCCATTTATTTTTAATTTTTTGCTAGTGTAAGAAAAGGATTTTGTAGAGAAGCAAGAGCTTGGATGTGCCTGTCAGGTGTTTGGGGTTGGAATTCAGTGGCCAGCTGGAATCCTGAAGCTGCTGGGATTGGCAGGATGTGCCTGGAGCCTGATCCTTGTGGCCACTGCTGTGAGTGGCCAGGTGAAATGGTCCCAAAAAAATTGTGTGTGTGAGTGCTTTGTCTTGCATGATGAAGCCCCATGTGGATGTGACTCTGTTGGCTGAAATGAAATAGTCCCACAGCACCTTCCTTTTAAAATTTAGATTAAAACAGCAGCTTCTTCAACAGAGTCCTTTTGGAATAAGACGGCAAAGTCCACCCTGAGGTCCTGGGACTTGTTGAGCTGCCTCAGGTAGTGTGGGATTCTAGGTGGGATTCAGAGATGGAATCCATCATACCCAGAGCCTCTTGACTCCTGTGGGCTACTGGAAAGACATTTTGGGCTGAGTGTTTTTTCTCTCTCTAAAATGAGGATTATAAAGCAGCTGATGGAAGCTGGAAGGGCTTGTGCACCCATTTCTGCTTGTGTTTCATTATCCATCACTTCCTGATTGGTGTCACAGGGCCAGAGCATTCAGATTTGGATGATGTGGGGGAAAAGTGATGCATGAAGCCTATACAAAGCTGCCCACTCAGATTTCTGGGCTTTGTTTGCACGGGTCACATTCACTTGTCACAAGTTACTGTCTTCTTTTTGTCAGCTCTTTCAGCAATGTCACACATTTATTCCAGCTCAGGCAGAGTAGCAGTAGTGCTGGCAGAGCAGGGAGCCTGTGTTTGCAGAGCACAGGTGAGAAGACTTCTGAAATTTAAATCTGAAATGTTGATTATATCCTAAAATGTTCTTCTTGTGTGATTGGAAACCTTGGGTTCCTGGACATCATTGTGGTGGCACCTCTGAGTAGAGAGCATTTGTTCTCAAATCAAAATTGGCTTAAAATGCATCACTGGAGATAGGGAAGGAGGGTCAGAGGTAGGAACAGACCCACTACCAGACAGGTGCAGTCTGTCCCAGAGGGTGTGAGTGGGAGCTGTAAAATATTTTGTTAGAAAGGTTCTTTAAAGGTCATTTCACTTCACACCCTGCCATGGGCAAGGACACCTTCCACCATCCCAGGTTGCTCCAAGCCCTGTCCAGCCTGGCCTTGGACACCTCCAGGGATCCAGGTTGAGCCACAGCTTCTCTGGGCACCCTGTGCCAGGGCCTCACTGCTCTCATAGTCAAGAAATTCCTTCTAAAATCTGTGTTCACCCATTTTTTTTCCATCATAATTATTTTCATGATCCCAGCAGGTTTACAGGAAGGGTAGGTGGGAAGCATTCCTGATGCCGTGCAAAACCTGGAATGGGAATGTGGGGAGGACCATCTTCTCCAGGTCCTTAGACCACCAGCCCTGAATTAGGCTCACAGAAATAGTTTTGTTTGGGAAAATCAAGGGCTTTGTTCAGAAATGCTGGAATTTCTTTGGAAATTCAGCTTTCAAAACGAGCAGAGAAGCCACCTCTGCTCCCGGCAGCGGGTCGGAAGCTGGGTTTTTTGGGATTGCTGCCAAGAAACATTTCTTGGAAACCCTTCTGTGTGCAGTGCGAACAGCAGGACAGGAGGTCTGGGTTTGAACTCAGGGTGATAAAACCAGGGAGGTTTTGGCAGGGCTGTGTTCAGATGCCTCATTCTTGGCCTTTCTCCTTGGGGTGTACGGGCAAACTCCTGCCCGGGCTGGCTCAGAAACTTCCATCTGACTTTGTAGCAAAGCTGAATTTTCCACTGACTAGGAAAGTTTTTCAGATTGAAACAGGTCTCTAATTTTTTGGATGCATCTCTCCAACTCATTGACTACACCCAATCTCTATTTTTGAATGAAACTAGTGCTGAACCTTCCTTGCAGGGGCAAGAATTTTCATAAAATCATAAAATGCTTTATATTGGAAGGGATCTTAGAAACCATCTGCTTCCAACACAGGGACATCCTCCACTAGACCAGACCAAACCCCATCCAGCCTGATGGGGTTTGAAATCATCCCCTGATTTTGTGATTCTTTGAAAATGGATGAAGCTGTAGCCTGGAGTATCAATTACTCCTTGATCCAGGTCAAACTTTCCCCCTTTTTTTTTTTTTCTGTATGGGTTCCCCATTGCTCTCTCTGGATCCCTTCTTTCTGTTTTTTTAGGAAACTATAAAATTTCTGTGGAGAAGGAAGGAAAATCTCTTCCTTACTGCAAGGGCTAGGTCAGCATCTTTTTTTTTTTAAATCCCTGTGAGAGCAATTTGTCAGAAAACCTTGTGGGAAGCACAGAGCTTGAGCCTAGTGGAGGCAAGCTGAGCTTGAACACTCCCTTGATTGGATCTGGTATCACCAGCAGGAACAGAAATCTTTTTATCAGTGACTTTACAGGATTAGAAGGAGAATTTCCCAAAGGATGGGCTTCTTCCCTAAGTTTCATTCTCCAAGGAGGCCCTGAGAAAAGCAGATCCACTGGGAAGTTGGTAGCTGCAGACAAGTAGGTGCATGCACTGGTGTGCATTCTCACCTGTAGGTACACAGAGAGCTTTCCCAAATTGCCCAGAACCTGAGAAAATGGAGATAAAATCAAAAAGGCAATTGCAGTTAATTACACTTCCAAGGCAACTGGAGATTGGTTGGAATCCTGTGGGATTCCTGAGGCCTCCCAGTGCAATTTCAGGTGCAGTGTGGGCAGGAAGGTTTGGTGTCTGTGGTTGGAGATGTCTGGGTTGTGATTGTCACCTCTGGCTGTTGGGCTCTGCATGGCACAGATATCACCACCAACACACAGCTATTGTCTCATGGCAAATTCTTCACAGAAATTTTGAGTTTCAATTAAAAAAAAAATTTAAAAAGCATTTTGCGCATGACTGAACTTTGTTGTTCTTTTTCAAGCTACATACTTTCCCATTTCTTCCCATCCTCACCAAAACCTGGCCTGAATTTTGTGTTTTGGGCAATCGGAAAAAGCCACAAAATAAGACAGTTAATGTCTTATTTTCTGTGATGTGAGCTTGGAAAATTAAAGGAAGAGCCTAACTTTTAACTCCAGAGGAACCAAAGTCTTGAGGGATTCAGCAGTTGGAGTCACAAAATACATTAAGCTGTATGGGACAGTATTGCCTGCTGTGCCCTTCTGTTCTGAGGGAATTTGGGTTAAAAAATGCTCTGCTAACTTCAGAATTTTGCTTGACCCAACCTTTGAGTCTCCAAACACATTGTAACCATGTTCCATCCAACTCATTATTACCTGAATTTGCAGTTTTTGGGAGATCCATGTGAGTATTTATTCAGGCCCAGACTTCACCAGTAGCAGAAACACGTGATATTTTTAAAAAGATAACACAGACTTGTTTTTATTCCCTTAAGATGGCAAATCTTTCTTCAAAGAATCATGAATTAAACAAGACAGTGCCTCACAGCGGGTATTAAGGAAAAAAATAATAATTTTTAAGAAGCCTTTGGAATGGTCTTTCCCTCTGGCATCTTCACTCAGGTTCTGCAATCAGTAATTCAAAGGAGGTTTTGTGGGGAGGCGAGATGCAGGAGTTGATATGACTTCCCCAAGGGTGAGAACTTTGAGAGCAGGGACCTGAGCATTAATCTCTCTAATTCCAGCTCAGCACTTCACTGTGAGATCATTACTTTGTGTGATTAATCTGTGCAATGCCTCCAAAGCCTCTAAAACCATAATGCTGCACATGCATTGAGGAATGTTGCTGACACTTGGAGTATTTGGGAGTCTCTTGCCATCCCTGGCACCTTTTGGCTTCAACTTTGAATGCAGGGAAGCATTCCCTGGCCTTGGTTGGTCTTTCTCTGTTCTCATAATCTGGGCTGATGCAGTCTTCTTGGAGGAATTCTGTTTTCAATCTGGACAAAGAGTTCTCAGTGCAAATGCTGAAATGCATTTGATAAGTACAAATTCAACAGGAGCAATGACAGCATCATTCAGAGTTTTCTTGCAGTGATGAGAAACGTGTTGTGTTCTTAAAACTCATTTCCTAAAGGCAGGAGAGCAGTGACAGGACACAGTCTGTGTTCACAGGCTCCTCCATCCCAAATAACCTTCAGAACCTCCGAGCATTTCCAGCAGCATTTGAGAAACTTCAAAATCCTCAAATCTTGCAAATTCTGTGAGAAAACTGAGTAGCAGTGGGGGTGCTGAGTGGAGAGACCTTGAGACTTCCGAGACTTGATGCAAATTCTGCAGTCTAAATTTACCTCTTAGGTAATCCATGTCTGATTTTTAGGATGTTGCCAACTGAGCTCATGGTATTACCAAAGCCTGGAGTGTGATGCTGGGCAGTCACTTCGCCCTTCCGCTGCCTTAACCCCAATTTTATGTAGGATGACTTCATCCCCCTTCTCTCAGAGGCACGTGCTGCCTCTTTCACATTGGCAGCTTTACCAGCAGCACCTCACACATCTCAAACTCTTTGTGATTCCCCTCGGCGCCCAGAGCCCTGGGAGTATCTGATGCATCACGTTGCAAAGTGTGAAATTGAAGATTCAGCCCCACTTTGATGCTTTGGCTCTGTGAGCAGCAGAACTAATGTGGCTCAGCATACTAATGAGGGAGGTATTTGTTGTTCAGGGCTTGGCTGGTGCTGAGCTTCACCCTTGAAAAATTCCTGGGAGGATGGTCTCACTCTCGGGATGGGCCTCGTGGAGTCCTTGGCAAACAACTGGCATGGCAGTGGCAGGGGAAAAAGCCCAACTTTCAAGGAAATAGCTCCAAAATTATTACAGTTTATAAAATTATTTAAATTATTTTTAATTTAAAATTCTTATAGATTCTTATTAAAATATTTTATTAAAATATTGTTATTATAAATTATATTATTAAAATTATTTAAAATTATTCCTTTACAAAAGACCTTAAGGAAGGTAGGAGGAGGGATTGAAGTGGAAATTGTTGCTTTTCATGGAGAGAAAGTGAGGGTGAAACTAAGGAGAGGCCTAAGCCCACGGGTCACCACAAGGATAAAATTAAGATGCCAACAGCTTTCGGCATCGCTGGGGACATGAAAAATGCTGTTTTCATTTTGGAGAAGCCCTTCTCCAGCACTGTCTTATTTGGGTCACTGACATCTGTTCATATTAATTGGAAAGGAACCAAAATGAGTGAAAGTGTCGCTTTTAACCTTGTCTGGGCTTGGTGGAAAAGCCCTTGGAATTAAAAGTTGGTGGTAGTGGTGCCTGGAAATACTGACTGGAGAAGGCTTCCTTGAGATAAAACCTCTTTATGAAGACAGGACTTCCAAATTCCGTGTATTTTTCAGGTGCCACATCATTTGGGCTTTGCTGGGAAAGGGGAATCCTTTACACTCCTCATATTTGTCATCTGGGCAGTTCAAATTCTCTAGAAAGGGGTGGGGATTATGTGGGAGAATTTTGCTTGCAAGGATGGCTTCCACCAGGAGGGGAGAATGCCGTGGACTGAGGGCTTGTGCAGAAGGGTGTGGAGGTTTCTGGGAATTTTTGAGATTTCCTTGGAGGTTGGAAATTTCCCAGGTTGGAGACCCAAACCTCTGAATTATCTGTAATGTAATAGCTGAGTTAATTAAAAAAAAAATCACAGAATTATTTGGGTTGGAAAAGATCTCCAAGATTATTGAGTCCAACCCATTCCCACCTTGTCACCCAGACCTGAGCACCAAGTACCATGTCCAGTCCTTCCTTGAACACCTCCAGGGATGGATCTCCACCACCTCCCTGGGCAGCCACCTACAATGCTTAACAACCATTTCCATGAAGAAATTCCTTAAAATGAGATGGTCTCCTGAAAATCTGTCCTCCTGGCTCAGCTGGAGAGCCTCCAAAAGCCAAGATGGTTTTGGTTTAGGCTCCCTTAGCAATGAAATGTGCATCAAAAATCACAAACACACAAATCCTGCTTGGTTTGCTTGTCCTCTCCACATCCAGCTTTTATATCCCTAGGATGAAAAGAAAAGAAAAATTAAATTCCACCAAGAAAAATGAACCACACAATCCAGAACTCAGAGCAGCATCTTGACACGGCGTTGCTACAGGAACCCAAAGAATTTTAGGAGCCTGATTGGAAATTCCAGCAGCAAACCAGGACTGTTGGCAACCAATTTCCAACTCTAAATCCTGCAGGAGCACAATGCACTACAATTATAGCAGCTTTCCCAGGTCAGGAAACAAGCCCAGCCACTGCTGTATTCCTGTGTGTGATATTTCTGACACACAATGTTATCTTGGGGATTGTTACGTCGGCTTTTATGTGGCGTAGAGAGGGTGGGGCAGAGGTTAATTGGTCATGTTAATGGTTTTCATGTTCCTAATTTAGGCTCTCAGTGCTGTCCTTGGGTTTGGAGGGAGTTACAGGAATTATTCATTCTATTGTGGTGCTGTCACATCTGTGGTGTGGGGAGATGGCTCCAGTTACAGCCCAGATGACTGAAAAATCACATTCAGCCAAGTTTTGGTGTTTTCTCCTGTTTATACCGTGTTGGAAAGTCCTGAGAATCCTAATGGATGGACTTGATCTGAAAGCAGACCTGTCTGGACAGACCTACACCAGCTGGGCTTCAGCTGAAGTAGCTTCAGCTAGTCACTCTTTGTTCAAACCCATCTCTGGTAAAATGCCTTTAATTCTCCCAAAATGTGTCTCTTTGGACACATGTTCTGGAAATGCAGTGGAATCTAGTGCAGAGTTCACGGCTTTGTGGTTACAGGGCTTTTTCCTTCACAGAATTACAGAATTATATAATTGTTTGGGTTGGAAAATGCCTCTAGGATCATTGAAGCCCTTAACCCAGCACTGCCAAGGCCACCACTGACCATGTCCCCAAGTGCCACATCCACTTGGCTTTTAAATCCCTCCAAGAGTGGTGAGTCCATCACTGCCCTGGGCAGCTGTGCCAGGGCTGGACAACCCTTTCCGTGGAGAAGTTTTCCCTCATATCCAATTTAAACCTCCCCTGGTGCAACTTGAGGTCATTTCCTCTTGTCCTCAAAATATAAAAAAGCCCCAGAAATTAAAACCTCAAACCACTGCAACACCCAAACCCTCAACTTGTTTTGTTTAGTGGCCATTCCTAAAATAGTTCTGTTCACCAGAGCTATGGAAATAGGCACCTAATGCATTGGTTGAGGGGTACAGCTCAATGAAAAATTTAAAAATATTGGCTTTTTTATTATTATTATTGTTCAGTGTCTGGAGAGCAGAAGAATCAGTGAGGAATTTAAAATTTTGGAGTCTTCAGCTTCCTAATGGCTCAAAATGCACATCTTTTTGCATGAATTTAAAGTTAACAAGTGTTCCAGGCCAGGTTGGACAGGGCTTGCAGCACCCTGGGGTAGTGGAAGTGTCCCTGCCCGTGGCAGGGGGTGGGACCAGATGATCTTTAAGGTCCAGTCCAACCCAAACCACTCTGTGATTCACAAAAGATATTAAATACCTGTCTCTTTTTCTAGAAGCTGAAATCTCACAGCCATCATGGGTTGCTTGCAGAAGAAACACGCACAACCATTCTGCCGGGAGATCAAACTTCCTTTTTATTTATGATGTGCTCCTCTCACACATAAAAACTTATTTGCTAAAGACCATTTGATTTTCTCCAGCCAGACCAACAAGGCTGCACTCAGGAAGCACCAGAGGGATGGCTTCATTTTATAAAAATAATTTAAAAAAACACTTCAGAGGGAGTTCTTCGTGTTGCACTTCCTCTATTCAGGACTCCAAGTCTTTCACAAAACTGAGCAGAATCCCACGGGGCCACAGCCATCCCAGGGTGGTGGATTGAATGACTTAAGTATCTTTTTCTGGTCTGATTTGTGACTGTAGCTTTAATTTGTTGCCTCCTCTGTGAACCACAGATATGTTTGTTATTTGCAATTACATGGTAGAAAAAAGAAAAAGAAAAAAAAAGAATAAAAAAAGAGCTTTATTTGGATTCTTAAGTTGTTCTTTGCAGTGGCATTTGTTGCAGTGAAATCCTTTTATGAGGCTTGTGGGGAGAGCTGGGTTGAAATAGTTTCTCAAAGGCAGAATGTGACAGGCTCAAGGATGGGACAGGTTGGATATTAGGAAAATTCCTTCATGGAGAAAGTGGTCCAGCCCTGGGGATCTAAATCTCTGTGGATGTGGCACTGCTGGGGGAGCAGTGCACTCAGTGACCTCAGAGGGCTTTTCCAGCCTTAATGGTCCTCTGGTTCTAACCATAAAAATAAAGTTTTTATCCCTTTGTGGTGCCAGAGTAGTGTAGCATTCACCCAAGTCAATTTTACACGTGGAATATTTGGAATATTCTTTTTTTTTACTGTAGAAACCCACCTACCTGAAATTTAAACACCCACACAAGATGAATTTCAGCTTCTCTTCCAAAAAATTGTCCCCATGCCAGGCACCTCATGGTCTGATGTTTATGGTCACCATATTCACACACCTTGAGTCAGCAACCTCCTCCTTGTCACTTAACACAGCTTTAAAATGTTCATGCTGAAATTTCTTATGTGTGTAGTAGTTCTGCTCTTTTGCTTGAATGAATCTGAAAATGTTGCATTTTTAGAGCAGGGAGAAACTTGTGGTCCAGATCCAGGGATTAGTGATAAAATATTTTGGAAAAAAAATAACTTAAAAAGAAAGCTTTTATATTGGTTTCAAATCCATCAATCCCTTAAAAAAGCAGAAAGAGAAGATGCCCAGAGAAGCTGTGGCTGCCCCTGGATCCCTGGAAGTGCCCAAGGCCAGGTTGGACAGGGCTTGGAACAACCTGGGATGGTGGAAGGTGTCCCAGCCCATGGCAGGGGGTGGAACAAGACAAACTTTAAGGTCCTTCCTACCCAAAAAATTCTGGGATTTTTGTAGGATTCTGTTCCAAATGCCAGTTACCAACCATGCTGTTCAGCTGTGCTGGTTTTGGGAGGCTCTGCTGTCTGGATTCCAGTCTGTTGTGAAAAGCCGTCTCATCCACAGTGTGGTGGAGTTGTAGACCCAGAGCATGGAGCAACCAGGCGTGAAAAAAATTAGATTGCTCATAAATATTTTACTATATTTTTAAAAACGTTGCCCAGTAATTGCTTTCCTATCATTATTTTCTGCCTGAATGAAAATAACATATGCCAGCATGAACCCCAGTGGCAATGGGGAAGGATTGAGTGGGAGAAAATGAGATTATCTCTTGATCAGTATTTTATCAGCTCAATAATAATATTTTGATTAGGAGAAGTAGTGCACTGTCCCTCAAAGAGGCACAGGCTTCTTGTGATTTCTGTGTCACCAGAGTTGTTTGAGGAGGGTTGAATCCCACACGGCTTAAAAACACCAAACCACTAAGACCAAAGGATCATCTTTTAACAACTCTGTCATGCTTTGAATCCTTTCACTCCAGCCTGAGTGCCTGGAAGGAAACTGGAGCTCTGGAGCTCAGTGGTGTTGCTGCCTGCTCTGGACACCTTCCATGTAGGAGAGGAGAATTTGTGAGCAGGGGCACCTCAAAGGGCCTTGAGTTAAGGGATTATTGAGGTCAGGGACGTCTCAGGACAAATGTTTCCATTTGTCCTGGCCATGGGCAAGAGGTGGCTCCAGTTACAGAGCCACAGAGTGCCTTGGATGGGAAAGAACCTTCAAAACCATCCAGTTCCAGCCCCCTGTCAAGGTCAGGAACACCTTCCACTGTCCCAGGTTGCTCCAACCCCATCCAGCCTGGCCTTGGGCATTCCAGGGATCCAGGGGCAGCCACAGCTGTGCCAGGGCTCACCACCCTCCCAGGGAGGAATTTCTTCCCAATATCCCATCCATCCCTGCCCTTTGGCAGTGGGAAGCCATTCCCTGTGTCCTGTCCCTCCATCCCTTGTCCCTTTCCAGCTCTCCTGGAGCCCTTCAGGCCCTGGAAGGGCTCTGAGCTCCCCCTGGAGCTTTTTCCAGGTGGGCACCTCCAGTTCTCCCAGCCTGGCTCCAGAGCAGAGGAGCTCCAGCCCTTGGAGCACCTCCATGGCCTTCTCTGGACCTGCTTTAACAGATCTATGTCTTTCTTCTGCTGGACAGCCCAGAAAATGCCATTGATCATTGATTGCACAACCCTGCAATTCCTGGTTTTGGGATCTGGCTGGAATTACTGAGCTCAGCCCAGGCTCCTGGGAAATGAGGAAGAACCCAACTGCATCCCAGGAGATCTGCAGGTGCAGAAGGTGCTCAGTGGGAGCTGCAGGGTGCAGGTCCTTTGTACATCCCTGTCCTTGCCTGAGCACACTCCCCACACTCCCTGCCTGCTGTAAATCACTCCCTTCTGGTGTTGAGAGCTTCTCTCCATCCCATGGCTCAGGAGGCAGGAATTCCTGATGGATACAGCACAGCAGATCATGGCACTGTTCACCAGCCTCACCAGTGACCTCAGCAAAGCCCCTTTCCCTGCTCCTGCTGCTTAAAATCCAGGATAAAAGGCAGTATCTCATAAAAAGGAAGGTCTGAAGGTGATGCTTGCATGTAGCTCTCTTTGTTGTAGGTGTCTGTACTCTCCTTCTCATCCTCAGAAATCTAAAGGCTCAGCAAAGAACTGCAGTGCACAGGGCTTGTGGCAGTGTGCAGTTAATCACCAGGCTACATCCAACGAAAAAAGAGAAACCTTTTGCTCGTAAAAAGGGCAGAAAAGGGATCAAGTTTTTTTCATAAATACAGCATCACGGTGCCATTGCTGGGAAAATTCATGGGGACCTCAAAGATAAGGGGAACAGGAGTGCTGAGCACCATAGGGTTGTATTTTAAAAACCCCACAGTTTATCTCTTATTTTGGATTTTAGAGAAAATTGTGTGGGCAGTAGTGGTAGAGTCTCTGCACTTGTATCAGGGAAGCTGCTGATGGGTTTCACCAAATATTTTCGTGGTGAATTGAGATTGTGGAGGAGATAAATGATAGAGCTCTCCAAAATGCCTGGAGGTTCCTTGTGAAGTGTAGCAAACTGGATTTCTGGGCTTTGAGGGTGCAGCCGTGGGGGAGTTACCAGAAAGACAAAGAGATAAATCCAGGATTACTGCTGGGATGTTTGCTGATAGTAAATATACCCATGAGACGTGCAACAGAAAAACCCTGAGTGCCAGTGCTGGGTACGGTGCAAATACCCACAAATTGGTTTAAAAAATCCCCAAACCCTCAGTGCTTAAAATGAATTCTGCAGGGAGAAGAGGTGGGGATGCCAAAACTGGGAGGAGCTTTGATAGGCAGCGTTGAAAAGCCTTTTCCTGAGTGGGAGGGTGGAAGGATGGATCTCGTAGGCTGGGAACGCTGCCTTTCCTATTGCCCCCCTCATTCCCTTTTTTACTGGGCCATATTTATTATTTCAGGGTTATAATTCCTCATTGGTGCACGGGGGTGTGGGAGGGGAAAGGAAATTATATTTCTTTGCAGGACTTTGGGAAGAGCTGCAGAGTGAAGGTTTGGCTCTGAGAGCTCGGTAGAAATGCCACGCTTCCGAGCAAATTCCTGCAGGTGAAGTAACCTGAAACCTGGCATTTGGGGTGTGGCAGAGGAAGATTGCAACCTGTCCAGTTTTGCCTTGTAATGTAACACACCGTGGAAAAGGGGTTTTTTTAACACTTTTTTTGTCTCTTAGGCTTGTAATGGCTCGATGGTTTTGGGGCGCTCCCCAGCCGAAGGTGGCTGGGCTTTGTTTGCCTGCAGAGCCCTGTTTCCCTTCACACAGTCACAATCAGGCAGGAAATGGGTTTCTTGTCCAGCCAGCCTGGTTTTCTAGACAGCAAAACCTGCCTGGGTCCTGCTGGGAAGCTCTGCTCAGCCCTGTGCTGCTCCGTGCAATTCCTCCAGAGCAGCATCCAGCCCAAGCTCGGCATCACCTGGCTCTGCACAAGGCTCCTTGCAGATTTTCTACCTTTTACCTCAAAAGAAAAAACACCCAAGCAGCTTTGCCTGTTCCTTTTTATGGCATTGTACGAAATGCAGCTGTCACACCCACCAGCTTCCTTTTAGGTTTTACCCAGCTCTGGGCTCTGGGTGCCTTGAATAAAGGGATTTATGCCTGGACATGGCAGTGGCAGGCTTTTCTCCTGGCATGACCAGACTCTCAATGTGACATTCAGAGCTGTAAAACACTCCCTGACAATAGCTTGTGTTGTTCAAAAAGCAGCATAAATAATTGAGGGGGGGGTTTTTGGAGGGATTTTTTTTTTTTTTTGTGAGAAGAATAACATCTCTAGGCTGGCTGGGGAGGCAAAGGGCAGGCACTGTTGGAATGTTGAGGGGAAACTCAGGAAGGGGTGACTTGGAAAAGGGGGACTTGAGGTTGTTTTCTACAAGGTTTTTAACATAATGGCATTGGGCTGTCTCAAACAAGGTGTTGGAACACCTCTGTAAAAAGGAACAAGCTCTGTTCCTTTTTATACATGTTTTTATACAGAATAAAATAATTCCAGGTTTCTGTGTGTTTGCAGGGACCCTGTGGCTCTGCACAGCTCCTGACAGGAGGGGACAGCCAGGGAGGGGTCAGGCTGTGCTCCCAGGGAACAGGGAGAGGAGGAGAGGGAACGGCCTCAGGCTGGGCCAGGGGAGGCTTAGATTGGATATTTTTGCATGGAAAGAGTTGTCCAGCCCTGGCACAGCTGCCCAGGGCAGTGCTGGAGTCCCCATCCCTGGAAGGATTTAAAAACCATGTGGATGTGGCACTGGGGACATGATTTAGTGACCTTGGCAGTGCTGGGGGAATGGTTGGATTCATTGTCTTGGAGGGCTTTTCCAACATTTTGATTCTGTGATTGTGCCCAGGGCTTTGTCCATCTTGAAAACCTCCACGGATGGAAATTGCCCGAGCTCTGAGCACCCAGCTTGACTGATCTCGTGGTGGAAAAGCTTCTCCCTGCACCTTGAACATCTCCATTCATCTTCTGCCCATCAGCTCCTGTCCCCCCTCCCTGTGAGAGCTCTCCCTTCTCCCCATTGTCCTTGGAGATGCTGGAAAGCTGCTCAAAGTCCCCTTCCTCACCTGCTGCTGGTAGCTAAATATGCCCAAAGAGAAAAAGAGACAAATATTTGTGTTTGTGCACCCGCCACATACCTCAAATTAATAATAGAAAAAGAAATTTTTTAAGAAGTTACCAAAAAGATGCATTAGCAATTCAGTGACATTTCTTCCTGGTTCATTAGCCAGGTGACTTGCCTCTTCTGAAACTTTCCCAGAAACTATTTATTTTTTTATTTTGCTTCCCTGCTGTCAGTACCTAAGAGGTGACGTGATCCCAGCATTATTTTGTCAATTAGGCATCTTTTTGGTGCTGTGACCTGAATACAGGGCAGAGCAACTGCTGACTTAATCCTCTTCAATACGATTTTTATCTTCTTTCTTATAATTCTTTTTTTAAAAATCAAGAATTTCACCACCAAACGAGCTTCTTTTTTGTTGATTTCTCCAATACTATAAATAAAGTGAAATAAAATAAAATAAAGCACTGAATAAACGTATTTTGTATAATGAACATGCAGAGGAAAAAGCTTTTGTGCGCCCTTTAGACACAACGTGATCCCAACCTCATCTATTAAAATTTTATATTTATAAAAAATCTTACTTAAATATGCTTATTTTATTTTTTAAAATGTTCTTAAAATGAGCTTAAAGTAGGGGAAAAAAAATCCCCCATGCAGTAGTTGTGGCCATGCCCAGAGTCTGCCCGGCACGTGCCGTGGGTATGAATGAGCACCGACAGTTTTGTCTCGGGGCTGGATTAGGCACAGTTGCTACTGGAAACTGCACAGCCCGGCTCAGGGAGGCTGTTCCTCTCCAAAACAGAGTCCCTGCCCATGGCAGGGGGTTGGAATTGGAGGATTTTTGGGGTCCCTTCTGACCCAAACCGTTCTGTGATGCTGTGGAAGCAGGAGCTCACTGGGGTGTGAGGACGTTCCCCATCCAGCATCACTAAATGTCACTCACTGGGTTTGGACCTCCAACAGCATCCAGGAGAGGCTTTTCCCTCTGGGATTTGCTTTGAGCTGCAATGTTCTTACCTTCGTTTCTTTAAAAAAAAAGAAGAAGAAAGTAGTTTTTCAGGATTCAAGCCCCACAAAGTCTGGGTTTTTGCACAGTTTGGGTTTGGGCCCCGCCGCTTGCAGGGGCAGTTGTCAGTCCCAGAGCAGCGACAGTGGCTTGGTTTTGAGATGTAAAACAAAAGCTTTTGTGCAGCAGGGCTGGTGTGTGCTGCTTTCTGCTGTCAGAAGGGAAGCTGAGCCCTGTGCTCAGCCCTTTCCTCTCCCCTGGCCTTCCTGCCAGCCCATGGAGGTGGCCCCTGTCAATCAGCAGTGCTTTCAGAATGAGTGTGTGGGACAAAGCTCCAAAAAGTGTCTGTGTCAGCTCAGGAGTGCTGCCTGCTCTGCTGGCTTTGGGGGTGTGCAGAGCTGCCCACGTGCACTCAGTTTTGCACTGTCATTTTTGCCTCTTGGAGGAGTTGGGCTCAATAATCCTCCTGGGTCCCTTCCAGCTCAGGACATTCTGTGGTTTTAATCTGGGATCTCTGATCTGTAGCAGAGCTCAGTAATTTTTTTTTTTTTATCCTGGATCCCATTCATTCTTTCTAGACTCGGTTTAATAAAGCCAGCTTTGAACTGCAGAAGGGACAGGGTGGTGTGGCATCCCCTCCAGAATCACTGGGAGCTCTATGGATGGTCTCTGCACAGGGGATGAGGCATTTTAGTACTTAAAGGCACTTAAAGAGGGAGAGTGGTTTTTTTTATACAGGCAGCCAGTGATAGGACAAAAGGGAGGATGGTTTTAAAATAGAAGAGGAGAGATTTCGATTAGATTTTAAATACAAATTCCCTATTGTGAGGCCCTGGCGCAGGGTGCCCAGAGAAGCTGTGGGTTCCCCATCCCTGGGAGTGTCCCAGGCCAGGTTGGATGAGGCTTGGAACACCCTGGAATGATGGTGGAAGGGCATTGGAATGAGATGATCTTTCAGGTGCCTTCCATCCCAAACCATTCCATGATTCTCTAACAGCTTTTCCTGCAGGGAGATCTCCCCTCCCCGTGCTGACCTGCCCTTTGCAGGCTGAGAAAAGCACAGTCAGGTTTTATTTCACCCTGGCAGCATATTTTAAAACCAGGCTGACAGAGCAGTGGACCTGAGAACAGAAAAGATGCCGAGGCACTGGTGATTATTGGGAATGTTAAAGCAGCATGGGGAATGCGAGGATGCAGAAATAGTAAGAATCCTATTGGGTTGGGTTGCTTAGATCACAAAAACTACTTGCTTTTAGGGTTTTTTTTCATATATTTACTCATATTTTTTGTCATTGACTGCTGTGCTTGAGTGAAACCCCCCCTGCCCTTGCCCTGGGAGGTGCTGCTGCTGTCAGTAGCTCTCAAAGCAGCTTTCCCATCAGGAGCAGCCTGTCCTCCCCTCTGTTGCCAGAGAAATCCTCAGCCCTCACAGAGCAATGACCTCCAGTTTATTCTTATATACCTGGAATTCTCCCTGGAGCTGTGTTGTGCAACAGGGAGCGTGATCCCACATGTGTTTTATGTAAGCCAGAGAGGATTTTGGGTGTTGTGTTGGAGAATCAAAGCCCTCTTTGGGGGAACCTGCAGTCTGACTATCCAGTTGGACAAGCTCAACTTTCCCTGCAATTTAAATAGACTCTGCCAGAATGTTAATTGTGCCAGGCTCCAGAACTACCTTTTAACTCCTTAGGAGCATGTAGGGTTTCACTCTCCTGTTTAAATGGAAAACAGCAGCTTTGGATGTCTGTGTCCATCACCCCCTTATTCCCCTGGAAAGCTTTTATGGCTGCAGTGTGTCATTTGGGATAATCCAGGACATTTCTGCACAGCTCAAGAAGATCCTTTCCTCCCCACTGTGTGGAAGTGGGGATCTCCCTCAGAGCACAGTTTTTACCTTTATTCATCCCAGAAATTCCTCCTCTTTGAGGCCCATATTTGATACCCATAATGTCTTGGCATTTCAATTCTGTTTATTTGTTCTCAGTTTATGGCACTTTCCTAACTACATTCAACCAGAATAAACAGCATCCAGAAAGAGAAATTCCAGTTCATTGTGAATATCAACAGCACTGGAGAAACAGCTGTTCAGACCAGGGGCAAACTCACTCAAAAATCATTATCTTGTTTATTAGAAGGCAAGAAAGAGCTTCAGGTGTCAGAGATAGAGAAGGGATCATCTCCAGTTTGGTTTGTTGTGGTATTGTGGGAACACAGGTGCACTTAGCCCCAGCTGGAGCTGTGGCAAAACCTGTCCCCTGGAAATGCTGGAAGCTCTGCTGTTGATTTACATGGGTGCAGAGTGCCCTGCTGCTCACAGATTGTTATTATTTTACCATCTGTAAAAGTTTCTGCGGCAAAACCTTCCTTTGAATAGAGGAGGTTTAGGATAGCAAGGAAAACAGGCATAAATTAGGGCAAAACCATTTGGTTTTGTTCTTGCTGCAGGGCAATAGTGGGAAAAGAAAGAAAATTAACCTTTTTCCCAGGATACTGCCTTACCTGGAGCCCTAAGAGGTGGCAGATGGATTTCTTTGTTTTTCTTCAGGCTTGTGAAGCATCCAGCATTTTTGGAGGAGCAGCTGGGTATCTCAAAAGTTATATTTAGATGTTTCCTTGTAGCCTGGCATATTCCAGCTGCTGCTCCTGGTAGGGTGGACCTGTCACAGGATCTTCTGATGTCATCCTGGGCTGTCTTTAAGGTTCCTGGGATGGTCTTTAAGGTCCCTTCCAACCCAAACCATTCTGTCATCCCATGTTGTTGTTGTTGTTGAGTACTTGGCATCTTCACTGTTAATTAGTTTTTTAAGTTTGGGTAATTAATAATCTCAAACAAGGCCTGGTGGCTAAGGAAGAACAGAATATCTGTGTGGGAAGGCAGAGTTCTGGCTGGACATTTGGCTTTCACGTGAGGGAAGGACCTGAGTGAATTTGAACCAAAAATGTGTGGGTTTAAATTTAATTTTAAAAAACCAACAAACTTTTTAAAGCAACATTTTGTGTTTTAAACAAAGAAACAGAGCTATGGGCAGGCTTCCAGAAAAGCAAAAAATTTATTGTTGGAGTAGGGTCTTTACTGGTGAAACAAAACTGAAACCCCCAAAGGGAACCAAGACCTGTGGTGGCCTGAAGCCTGCAGGAGATCACCGTGATGGATTAAAGGGAAGCTCCACAGCTGCACACAACACCTGCCACCACAGCTCTGTCAGAGCTTTTCCATCCACGAGGAGGTCTCATCCATGACTTTTGGCTCCACTTTCCACCTCCAGGACGTCCAAAGGTTACAGAATTCCCGTGGTAGGATTCCCCATGCAGAGTTGGAAGGATCCCGCTGCCCGTGTGATGAGTCCTGCAGGTTTAGCCCTGCTGTCCTCTGTATCCCCCCAAAAAAAAAATCAAAACCAGGAAAAAAATCAAGTCCTGGATCTCCTGCTGGTTGGAATCTGGGTGGAGTAGACCAGGAGGTGGCTCCTCCAGGGCTGCACCTCCAGGATTTGCCCTGTAGCCCCTTTGGATTGTAAAAACACCCTCAGTGCTTCCAGACCTGATGCACATGAGGGTTTGTGCCCCAATTCTCCTGATCCTTGTGTCTGCAGGGTCCCCACGGACTTCAGTGGTGTTTGTGGGGCAGGGGGATTGTCAAAACTCTGAATTTCATCCAGCCTAAAAGCTACAACAGAGCCAACATGATTGTTTGGTGCAAAGTGCTGAGCAATCCACAGCAGGGAAGAGCCTGGTCCTGCAGGGTGTCCATCCCTTCCCTCTTTGGAGTTACCAGGGACACCCCTGTCATGTGAGGGGGGAGTTGTGTCCAGGTTCAGGTTGGATATTGGGAAAAGTTCTTCATGGAAAAGGTTGTTCAGCCCTGGCACAGCTGCCCAGGGCAGTGGTGGAGTCCCCATCCCTGGAAAAATTTAAAAGCCGAGTGGACATGGCACTTGGGGACATGGTTTAGTGGTGACCTTGCAGTGCTGGAGGAATGGTTGGACTTGATATTCTTAGAGGCCTTTTCCAACCTGAATAATTCTATGATTCTATAAAATTGAGTGGATTTATTCACAAACTTTACTTTGACAATGAATTTAGAGCCTGATGGTGAGTTCTGGAGATGAAGCTCTTTGATGAGCACACTGAAGTGGTGCAGTGACAGTGGCAGAAGTGAAACCCATTTTCATTTGGTCTCTGCTGCTCTGGTTTGGTTTTTTTGGGGTTTTTTTTTGCTCGTGTTTAGCTTTGTTAAAAGCCTTACTCTGCACTATCATCATCTGCTGAGGGTTTGTTTGAGGTTCAGCTGGGGCAGGATGGGGTTGAGGTGAGCAGGGGTCTGTAGGTGTGTAACAGGGTGTCCTGATCAGCACTGATAACAGATCTGGAGATGCAGACACCTGGCCCTCAGAAAGGGGACACCAAAAAGGGTTCTGAGGAACCCAGGTGTCAATGGCAGCAGAAAGGAGCTCTTGCTTTCTGAGCTGCTGTAACTCTGATCTTGTGTCCTGAAGGAGAGAGGCACAATATCCTGGCTACAACAATGTTGTATTTAAATCCACAGCTCAGAAATCCATCTGTGGGAGGAATGAAGAATATCCTGTTGCTGTCCAGTGCTATAACTTGCTGGAGCTTGATCCTTGGGTTGCTTCCTGAATGGTCACTCCCTGTCCCAACTCCTTCACACACAAAAATCCCAGCCAGAACCACCACTTGACCCCTTCATTATGTGGATCTGTCTTAAAACCAGATCCTGCTTGCTTTCAAGTGGATAAATCTCTGCCTGGGGCTTGGCAGGCTGTGGGCTGGGATCTGGTGGAATGATGGGCAGGAAAACCCAGCTGAAACCTCTCCCAGCAGGAACAGGGATGTTTCCATCACAGTGATTTCCATCACATGTGTCCCTTGGTCAGACAGGGAAACTCTGGAATTTGAAATTTGGCAAGCAAAAAGTGTGATGGGATATGGGATTTATTTCCCAAAACTTTTAGGGGAAGCACACATCATAAAATCCTGGAATTTTTTGGGTTGAAAGGACCTTGAAGACACCTCCCACTACCCCAGGTGGCTCCAAGCCCTGTCCAGCCTGGCCTTGGACATTTCCAGAGATCCAGGGGCAGCCACAGCTGCTCTGGGCACCCTGTTCCACTGCATTTATTCACTCCCAAAATGCACAGGACACAACACAGCCTCTGGCAAGCCCTTGGTGTGTGTCCCACCTGCTCTGTTCACAGAGTGGGTCAGATTAAGACACCTTCCCAAAAATGAAACCAGGCCTGAGCCATCAGCAGGAGTTGCCCTTGAAGCATTTTGTGAGGTTCTGCCCTCAGGGCACTGCTCAAAACCTCGTGTCCATTCCCCCTTCCCAGCTGCTCCCAGCAAACCCAGGCTGTGCAGAGGACAACTGCTGGTGCAAGTGGGCTTTTTCCCCCCTTCACACTTTTGTTTATTCATTAAGGAAGTCAAAAGAGGAAGAGGAATAGAAAGGTTGCAAATGTTTTGCTTAGAAATGAGACCTCAGTGACTGGGCTGCACGTTGCCCTGTGTGGGACACGTTGGGCAGCTCCGGTGGCCCCGGTGAGAGCTCGGGAAGACCAAGGTGCCATCCCAAGGTGTGCTCAGGTAGGGTCACAGCTTGTTTGTGTATCTCCTTACATCCATATGGCCCAGGGTTCCTGTGGAAACGGGCTGGGAGAGCTGGGCTTGGTCAGCCCATTGAAGTGAAGGCTCAGGGGAGATCTTCCAGCACCTTCCAGTGCCTAGAGAGGCTCCAGGAGAGCTGGAAAGGGATTTTGGGCAAGGGCCTGGAGTGACAGCACAGGGGGAATGATCTTTACACTGGCAGAGAGTAGGTTTAGACTGGATATTGGGGAAAAGTACTTTACTCTGAGGCTGCTGAGGCCGTGGCACAGGGTGCCCAGAGAAGCTGTGACTGCCCCTGGATCCCTGGAAGTGTCCAAGACCAGGTAGGACAGGGCCTGGAGCAAACTGGGAGAGTGGGAGGTGTCCCTGCCCATAGCAGGGGATTGGAACAAGATGATCTTCAAGGTCCTTTCCAACCTAAACCATTCTGTGGTTTCCTTGAATCCCTGGAAGTGTCCAAGACCAGGTAGGACAGGGCTTGGAGCAACCTGGGATAGTGGGAGGTGTCCCTGCCCATGGCAAGGGGTGGAACTGGATGATCTTTGAGGTCCCTTCCAACCCAAACCATTCCATGATTCTGTATGCCAGTGTTTGACTCTCATGTACAGTTGTGCATCCACTGGCTTCCCAGTGTCTGGTTCTTAAATCCAGTGTCCACCTCTGCATCCTGGGATTTCTTTCCTTCCCAGCTGCAACACTTTCATTTGTAAAGGATGCCTCTTTTCAAACAGCTTTGCCCTGTCTCTTTGCACATCCCAATCTAAAAACCAGCAAGATCTAAATTTTACAGGCACCAGGAGATCTTGGGCTGCTCCTGCTCTGGGATCAGCCATCAGCCCTGCATCCCATCCAGGGGAGCAGACCTGGGCTGCAGCTGGAAAATGCCAGGGAATGGTTTCCCTGTGCACACAGAGAGGGCGAGGGAAGGAAAGCACAGAGGTTTGCCAAGGGAAATGGTCCTGTTACACACAGAGTGTTTTCTTTGGGTGTTTGTTCCCAGCCCTTGCCCGGGATGCAGAGCTGCCTTTGGGAGACTCAGCCCGCCGGGTTTATCTCGGGGTGTGGCCTTGCTGCAGGCTCTTATCAGGTGTGTCCTGGGGAGCAAAACCATTCAAACAAAAGCCTTTCACCTCCATTTGTGCACAGTTCCTGAGCTTGGCCAGGGGCTGGTGGGATTGGTCCACAATTAATGTGTCTGCAAGAAAACGGATGGGTTTTTTGGTTGTTAATACTATTTTTTGGAGATGGAAATCCTAGGGTGGATTGGTACAGATGAATGAGATTAGAAACACCATTGAGGCTACATGGAAGGACCAGGACCAAAATGAATTAGATTACAATTACAGAATATTAGAATTACAGAATCATGAAGGTTGGAAGAGTTTCAGATCACTTCTGGAAGGAGTTGCCGTGGTTCAGAAGCATAGGAAAGCTTTTCCTCCTGAAAACTGCTGGCTTGTTCAGCTGTCAGGAGAGAGCTGGATGCTTTCCTTGCTCTCAGCTGCTCCTTTAGCTCTGACAGGCTGTTTGCTGGGATGAAAGGAGAGACATCAACAGGCAAAACTGCGAGAGCTGCCAGCGTTTGTTGCTGTCACACCTGCGTGGTGGCACTGCCAGCACGGCAAACAGGCAGGTAGAGTAAATAATACTGGATTTTTTTTTTTAGTTCTTTTCTACAAGAAAGGAGATAACGACTGGATGCTGTCCCATTTTCAGCCTAGGAATTGTTTGCCAGACTTGAATTACAGGAATTGCTGTGGTGAGGCAGAGCAGCTCCATTAACTGGGAGCTGGCAGGGGCTGGGGGAGGCTTCGCACGCCGGGGCTCCCGTCAGGAACGATTAAAGGAGCTGTTTGTGATGGAAACAAAACCAAATTGGGCTGATGCTTTAAGGGGAAATAAAACAGGGAAGAATAACTTTATTGAGCTTGTTTATTAAATCTTGCTGTGTTCCCTTCTGAGCAGCAGAAACTGTTGGAGCTGCTGGTGCAGCCAGCTCGTGTTTTGTCTTTCCCTTTTTTGAACTTGATTTGGTGTGGAGAGGCTTTGCACAAAACCTTTTCATATCCCTTTGGCTTCGTTGCAATCCTAAACTGGTCTGCTGGTGACAGACTAAAACTAATTATCACCAAAGAGTGCAGAGAAGAGGTTTTTAAGCTCTTGTTTTGATAAGATGGTGGGTGTTCAGAGAGGCTTGGGAATTACTGGGTGTTAGGATGCTGATGTTGACCCATGCTAGTATCCATATTCCATCACAGGGAGGGAGAGATGAGTTTGCTTTCACTGCTAAACTACTTAGAGAAGGTTCTGCTTAAAGATGGAGGGGAAAAGCCACCGTCCAGCTGCTCATGCTCAAGGGGAGCAGCAGAACAGAAGGAAGCTGGCCCCAGAGTTTTTTTCCCTTTGTATCTCACTGATTCCTTTGTCCCTGCAGCTGAAACAGCTCAGTTCTGCTCCCTGCTCCAGCTGGTTATGGAGCATCTCCCATTCCCATGTGCCTCTGGCCTTTTAGTGTTTCATCCTTCCACCTTTATTGAAAACCATTCAGTTCCACCCCTGCCATGGGCAGGGACACCTTCCACTGTCCCAGGCTGCTCCAAGCCCTGTCCATCCTGGCCTTGGACAATTCCAGGGATCCAGGGGCAGCCACAGCTTCTCTGGTCAACTTGTTCCAGGTTTCCCCTGGGCTGGTTTGGTGTTTCACACCCTCATTCTCTGAGCAGTGATGATTTTTTTGGTGCTGTACAGAGCGCATTGTGTTTGCTCTCACCTGTGGCACTGTGAGTGTTACCAGATGGTTTGCTCAAAGCTGATTTTTTTTTTTTTTAACACTTCTAGTAGTAGTAGCTTAGTGCTTGCTGCTCTTCTGCTGTATGTTTTTTAGCCAGGCAAAGTGCCAGCACGTCTGTCAGAGGAAAAACTCCTGGCTGGATCCTGGAGAACAAACCAACCTCGAATTCCCTCTGAAGGGAGAGAACTCAAGTCCCACAGGGGGGATTTTTCAGCATAATGGTCCCATTTGGTAAATTAGTGACCAGTTTTAGAAGGAAAACTGGATGACTTTGGGAGCATCCCCTGGTATCCGTAAGGAGGAGGGAGATGTGGTGCAGGACCAGCCCCTGGAGCTGGAGCTGAGCCATTCTCTGGACAGGGACACCAACCACAGCCCTGCAGCTGCAGGACACCTGTGGGATAGCTAAAAAATCTATGTTTTGGTAAAAGCCCGTGAAGGTCTTAATAAAAATCCCTTCATAGTTACCTACCCCAGGTAGACTTGCCTGAGTGTGGTGATTTAATGATTTAACCAAGTCTCTGCTGTGATTCTTGGGGTGTCCTGTGCAGGGCCAGGACTTGGACTCAGTGATGCTTTTGGTTCCTCCCCAGCTTTGGATATTCTACAATTCCAGAAGGAAAAGCAGTCACTTTGCAGTTTATTTGTTCCTCCCTTATCCTTGCTCATTCAATTGGAAAGATTTTGGGGTTTTGGTTTTTTCTTTTAGGACAGGGATCATCAGGTTACTCTTATGATACCTCCCTGATCCCAGCAACCATTCCTGTTGCAATTCAGGTGGAATTGGAAGAGGTACAGTGGAGTGGCTCTGGTTTTTGTGAGGATGACTTGTTTCTTCACATAAATTCGATACAGCAAAGTGCAAGGGATTTGGGTCTCCTGCTCTTTATTTGGTTTACACACAGCTCAGGGGGTTGTTTTTCCAGCAGCCCCTCTCTGCAGCCACCTATAACTCCACCTGTTTCATGCATCAGGGGGAGTTTAGGTGTGATATTAGAAATCAGAGAACAGAAACCAGCATTCCAGAGGAAGCAGATCACAGCAGCTCCCCTCACCCTTCTCCTCTTGTTTTGGGTTGCTGTGGGGCTGTGCCTGCCCCAGCAGGATCTCCCAGAGGAGAGCTCCAACCTTTTCAGAGGCAGCAGCTCCCTCCCAGAGGACTGTGGCAGATTGCAAACACTCTCAGCACAATCATACCAGCCCAATTAGCATAATGATGCTGCCTAATTTATGCACAAATTGCCCTAATTTATGTGTGTCGATACATATGATTAAACCAAGCACAGGTGGAACAGGGTTTGGTCTCACCCAGCCAATGAAGCACAAAGCTGCATCCATCCCAAAAATATGTGAAAGGTCCAAAATTCCTTCTTTCTATTACTGAAATATGGAGCTTTGTGTTGTTTTGCTCTGGCAGCATGAATGGGGTGCAGGGCAGGGCTAAACTCATGGCAGGAGGTAAGAGAATAAAGGATTCCTGGGCTGAGATTTGCATGGATTAAAGGCAGCTTTCATTTGCCTTGATACACTTGGGTTTCAGGTGGATTAACAGGCAGTGGGATTTGGGGCTGTCTAGCCAACAAATAATACCTGCCTTCCTGTTATTTTAATTATTTTAATAAGGGATGGAGGACTCTGGAACTGTGGGCCACCTTTGCCAACCCCTGATCTTGAGCATTTTTGTGTGTAACCATTTTTGTGTATTTTTTACCATTAATATTCCTGAATAACAAAACTGCTGTCGTCATCTGAATTCCCAGAGCATTTTCTCAGCAGGGTTCTTCCAAAAAACCCCTCTCAGACTGTAACCTTGTATTCCTCATTTTAATAAAAGAAGTAGGTGATTTTTTTCCATAGGATCACAAACTGGTTTGGGTTGGAAGGGATCTTAAAGATCATCCTGTTCCTATTAATCTGTCATGGTCTCCATTACCTGTGAAATTCTGTGATTTTCCTGCACTTAGCACCATCCAAAGCTGTGCTTGGAATCTGTCAGCCTTGTGAATGAAGGAATAAATTGACCATGAAAATATTGACAGCACATTTGCTTATGCCAACTTCCTGACTCGCTCCAATAAAATTTACTGCTTTGTTTAAATGCACAGAGCTAAGCAATACTCCCTTCCTAAATCCCAAACACTGTACCAGCTACTGGGAAGAAAATGAACTCTACCCCAAAAATTAACTCTCTCCCAGCCAAAACCAGGACAAGTTGGTCACAGCACCAAGCCTGTCTGAGTTGGAGAAGTTTTTGGACAACTCTCTCAGGCACAGGGTGGCATCCTTGGGGTGTTCTGCACAGGGTTAGGATTTGGACTCAGGGATTCTGATGGGTCCCTTCCAGCTCTGGATATTCCATGGTTCTAACCATCCTGGAAGACACTCCACCCTGAGTCCAATGGTCTTTTTTTATAACTGGAATCTCTTTCTGAATCAACTTTGTGCAACACAGTTGTCAGAAATACCTGGATCGGGTCAGTGTTAGATTTCCCAGTGCTGCCAGGATTAGAAAACTGAATTTTTGTGGTAGAGAATGGAAGTTCCTTCCTGTATCTGGCATGTCTTCCTTGCCATTGGTGTGGTGTAACAGCAGGTTAAATTGCTTTCATCCAAATACATACAAACGGTATACAAATAATAATCATGAATTATTATGGTATTCCCGAGGTCAGTGGGTTGCAGGGATGGCTTTCCACACTCTGATGGCACCAGATCCTCCAGATGCAGATTTTGGGAGGATTGTCTGGCAAGAGGATTACACTGCAGGCACATCATAGCACAGTGGGGTCGGGAAAAGGCAGAGGAGTGGAAAGGATTGTGTGGGGCTGCAGGAGCTAAATATGGGACACTCAGCTCTGTGCCACACTTGCTCCTTGGCAGTCACACTTCCTCTCTGCACAGAAACTGCTTTTTGGGGCCAGTGAGTGAGTAATTTCTAAGAACAGATGTGTATGTAAGACACCCCTGTGAGCGTTTACAATGTGAGATGTTTCTGCTCGCCGTGCTCCGTACCTGTCACAGGGAATGAGGGCTGTGACTCACTGCAGGTCACACATCCCAAATTCCCTCTGCTCCTGCCACTGATCCCTTTTTACAGCCATCTGAAGGCACAGCCAGCTCTACACCCCTTCACACACGTGCCATTGGCATTTATGAGCTCTCTTGTGCTCACTGTGCCTTTGCATTTGCTGGTTTTTATCTCCCAGCGTACGCTCCTCTTGCAGGAGGTGCTGTCCTTGTTTTGCAAGGAGCTTTGGGAAAACTCGGCTTCATTGCTGATTCCCTTTGAACTCTCAGGTGGTGGGAGTAGCAGCAGGGGAGCTGGAGAGGAGGAGGCTTTGGGGAGACCTTCCAGCACCTAGAGAGGCTAAAACAGCTGGAGAGGGACTTTGGACAAGAGCAGGGAGTGATGGGATATGGGGGAACGAGCTTAAGCTGTAGAGAGTAGATTTGGATGGGATATTAGGAAGAAATCTTGGCTGTGAGAGTGATGAGACCCTGGCACAGGTTCCCCAGAGAGATTGTGGACTTCCCATCCCTGGAAATGTCCAAAGCCAGGTTGAACAGGTTTGGAGCAACCTGGGGTAGTGGAAGGTGTCCTTGCCCATGGTGGTGACACTGGACTTGATCATCTCCAACCCAAACCATTCCATAATTCTGTGATTCTCGTGCACTTAGCACCATCCAAAGCTGTGTTTGGAATCTGCTTGATCATCTCCACAGGTCACTTCCAACCCAAACCATTCCATAATTCTGTGATTCTCTTGCACTTAGCACCATCCAAAGCTGTGCTTGGAAACTGTCAGCCTTGTGAATGAAGGAATAAATTGGCCATGAAAATATTGACAGCTCATTTGCTTATGCCAACTTCCTGACTCGGTCCAATAAAATTTAGGGCTTTGTTTAAATGTACAGAGCTAACCAAAGGATGGCAGGGCTTCACTCCCTCTGCACAGGGAGGAGAGGACAGGCTGAAGGCTGGACTGGATTTTTGTAGCCCTCAGACCCCTCTGCCTCAGGACAGCAGCTCTGGGAGGTGTTGGGAAACACTGGATCATAAGGAAGAAAATGCAAGTGGTATGTGGGAATACCAATGAGTCTGGCACATCTGGGGTCACTCATTTAGAGCCAGAGCCAAAAGAAAGCCTCAGCTGTTCCCCTAAAAAAGAAGAATCAGGAAAATAACCCAGCTCTCCTCCTCCCTGGCAGATCCAATGTCTTTTAATCTGCTCTGTCTCACAGCTTCTCTTACAATGGAACTTGCTGGTGGTCTGCTCGGGTTAAGCAGCAATTCTGGCAGGCTTCAGAGCAGACGTGATCTCCAGGTCTCGTTGCTTTGAAGCTCCCAGTTCTATCACACTCAGATAGAACTAATTCAGTTTTTTTTTCTCCTCAGTGGAGGCAGAAAATCAGCCCCGTGCGCCCATCTGATTGCAGTGCTGAGGCTTGTCTAATTGAACAAGTGCTCGAGTCAACACTTGAGCAGGATGGAAAACAATGAGGAGATCACCCAGGGATTATGTCTGAGCTCCACAGCTCCTGGCACCGACAGAGCAGATGGCTGGGTCACATCCTGCCCAAGGCTGGGCAGGAAAGATGTCGATAGGAGGAAAAAATAAATTAATTTGGTTTAAATGTATTCAACTCGAGATCTACAAGTGCCTCAGGTCTCTAATTCTGTGCTTTATAGCAGCAACCCAGAAGATGGGATTAGTTGGGGGCTGGCTCTGCAGATTCCTGCAAGGAGCCCCGCTGCTGCCTCAAAGCTGATGTGGGTAAAAAATATTTTGGGAAGGGGAACTGAGATGCAGGGAGTGGAGACAACTTGGCTGGTGCTGTAAAAGTGGGGGACAGCCAGGAGCAGTGTGGACATGGCAAGGGAACCCTGAGCCTCTGTGCTGATGGAGCCAGGAGCCCAAACCCCAGAGCTGGTGGGGAGGGAGGTGGTCTGTGCAAGTGTGAGAACATCACAAACATCCCTGCAGGTCCCCAGCCTGTTCCTTGTAGGATCACACTTGATCCTACAGCCAGAGTCTGTATCCAGAGAGGTTTGGGCTTGGGGAAGTTGCTGGTGGCTGTCCCACAGGTCTGTGGCCACCTGAAACCCTGGTGACCTCCATGTGGCTTTCTGTCCCCTTCCTTGGGGTGGGAGTGAATGAACACACAGAACTGATTTTCCCAATGCCCAAACTACTTTTGTCTGGGGAAATACACCCTCAGAAGAGCTCTCACTACAGCAGAAATTATCTATTTCCTCTAGCTCTGGACCCTCCTAAACTTTATTTGCTTTTACCCAAACAGCAGTGCATCTATCAGGCCAAGTTAGGAATATCAAAGTCCCTTCATCTGTAACTGCTCCTGCCCTGTAATTCCCTCCTGCCACCTCTTAAAAGCACTTTTAACCCTGGAAACTCCCAATTTTGCTTTCTGTACTTAGAATTCTGTTATTTTCATTTTTTCGAGTGTGTCCATAGCTTGAGCAATAATAAATAATTGCATTTTGCATCTGGTAAAATGTAATGGGATTGCCTTGCTGGCAGCAGTAAAAATGCTGTTTCCCTAAGATGTTGCTGTATTTTAACACTTTGGTTCTAAAAGCGTTTTTTGTTTGTTTGTTTCCAGGGGGCAGCACTGGAAGAACCTTTATGGGCTCCTAATGACGTGCAGGTGGATGATTGACTGATGATAATTAAGGTAGGAAGAGGTGCTGTTAATTTTGGCATCTTGTCATTTGTCCTGTCCTTGCAGTAAAATGGTTCTGGCCAGTGACCCTCACTCTATTTTGGGGTTCAGTACACAACCCTGGCTCTATGGCCAAGCAGTAACTTGTGCTAAAGTGTCCCTTTAAACACAGATGGAAGGGAAATCTTATTTAAGAACTACCTGGGAATGTAACTAAGTGGAAAAAATCTGACTTCCTCCCCCAAAGGATAATAAGGTCTCTGTTGGTGCAGAGTTGGAAGGGACATGACTCTTATTTGAGAGCACTCAGCACAGGGATTTTTTTGTTCTGCTGAAACCCAGTGGTTGGGTTGGAATTCAGGTTCTAACTTGCAATCTCAGAAAAAAAAGAAGAAAACTCAAACTAAAGATATATTTTATTAGTTTATTTTCATCATCTTGAGTGTCTGTGGAAAGCTGGTCTATCTCCAAATGTGGCAAGAGAGTGCTCAGTTCTTGATGGATGAAACAGAGGAAAATCCCTGATTTAAAAGGCAGTAAACTGTTGTACAAACTTGGAGAAGAAAATACAAATGTGAGCAGAGTTAAATGGATTTATAAGTAGTTTTTGTGCTGCTTTTCTACCTGAATTCTTGCCTTGCTGGGTTGTTTCTGCTGTGGTGGTTGTGCTTGGAGGCAGCATCAGGAGGGTGGGATGGTCACTGCTGGTCGCTGCCTCCCCTTCCTGAGGCAAAGAGGGTCTCCACAGAGACTCCCAAATATCTACTGTAACAGAGGCTTTGCTTCCTCTCACAATTTGTGTTTTCACTTCTGATTAATGGGTTCAGTTAATGGCTGCTTGGTTTTTGGTGTCGGCACAGAGTTGTTGGAAGGAGAGGGGGAAATTCAAGCTGCAACAAGAGCGAATTCTTTGAAGGCGGCTTTACCGTTCTCCAGCCTATTCCTGCTTTTTGTTTGGCTTGTGATAAGATGCACTGCTGTGGAATTTGCTTGGAGCAGGGATTTGCATGAATTATTGTTCCTTGCAACGTGCACATCTGTGCAAGCCCTCTCCCCGTGCTGGTACCCCAGCACCCCTTTGGAGGAGGATTTGTGTGCCGGGGTGCAGCGGTCAGCAAAAGCCAAGTGCTTGGGGGAAGGAAGGCTCCAGTGATAAAACCAAAGTGCTGAAATAAGGGGAAAACTCCTCCAGGGCTGTGCAGCAGCGTGGGGATTTGTGTGTTTATTCTGTGTGCTGACTTCTCATCCCAGCACGATTTTTGTAAAAGCAACATCCTCCTGCTAGGAAAAACTCAGTTGTGCTTGGCCTCTTGCAGAGTTCACTTTTTATTTAGGAGGTGTAATGGCATCAGTCACAGCTGCTGATTGATATAGCGTGGCCCAAAATTATGTACAAGATGGGAGTAAACAGGCAGTAAACAGTCATTGGGGATGATCTCTTGATTCTGCACTTGGAGCTTTTCATTTGAAAAGTTTCCCCTTCTCCTAAAGAGATCTTTCTGTAAAATCACTAATTAAGCAAATGAGCTACAGTGACATCAGTCTGTTTCCAAAAAGAGCTGGTGTTTTGGAGAAACCTTCAAGCTGCAGACTCAAATTATCCAATATTTAAAATTATGGTGTCTTGCAAGAATAGAAAGAGCAAGGAAAGAATTACTGGAATTTTGGGTGACTTCGGGTTTCACATACAAAATCAAGTATTTTGTGTGATTCTGAATTTTACATTGATGCTAAATCTGGTGTCCTCACTAAATTTGACTAAATCTGATGGCATTAAAAAAATTTGCTTGCAATTCTCTTACTTCCTTTTTATAGAGAGTAGAAAAGGTTGAGACAAATACATTGGGATGTTCACCTACAATACTTTGTGTAATGTATTTATTTTCTGAAAAATTGACTTTGATGGGGAAAACTGGGGGAACTTCTGCCCCCAGAGCATCGGGGGTGAGCGATGGGGCAGGTGGAGCATCAGTTTGTGACCTCCTGGGTTGGGAAGAGCACCGGTGTGTGTTGAAAGCAGTCAGAGCAAGGTGCTCAGTGTGATGGAGACGTGGCATTGTGTGGAGCTGTATTTGAATGTGCAAAACACTGCCAGAGCTGCTCAAGAGGCAGAAACCATCAGGGTGTGGAGGACACCTTGACACCAGTGCAGTGCCAAAGGCCCTGGTTTTGAGAGCGGGAGCCCTAAAACCCCAGATCTTATTTCAGCAAAGCCCATCCAAAGCCATCCACAACCTCTGCACCATCCATATCCTCCTGCAGCTGTGTTGCCAGCAGTTTTTGGGGAGGTGGGAGCCACGCTGGTGTGGATTTGCAGAAGAGCTCGACACGTGTGGTTTCCTCCACCGGTTCCAGCAGCGCCGTCCCCGAGCTGTTGTTTTCGGTGCTGCCCACAATAACTGAAATGTCTTTCCTGAGAGATAAGTCAGTAATTGTGGTTGGCTCCTTCCTCTGGTGTTTGTTCTCTCAGTAACTTGAAAGTTCATTTATCACCAGGGTGCTGCTGGTGCTCCCCTCCAGGGGTACCCTCCAGCACCCTCCACCACGGTCCCACAGCCTCTCCCTCTAAGATTGCTCCTCAAAAAAGTGCCACAGCTTCTTCTTCTCCCCAAGCCATGCAGTTGTGACCAAACTTCATGAGATGAGGCGGAGGTGGTGGGTCAGGACTCACTCCAGCCCTGCGCTGCTTCATCCTGGTGGATTCTGCTTTGATTGGCCAAAGTGGTTTTTCCCCCACTTAGATTTGCATTTTTGGGCAAAGCCACCACCAGCTGCAGTGCTTCTGAACCCTTTAAAGATTGCTGTCACGTTTTGGGACTTGCTGATGTGCAGGCTGATCCTTGGAGTATGTTTTGGAAACACAGAGTTTGCCCAGAGACCATAAATCACAAGTGAATGGTGCTCCTAAATCCCACTGGCACTTCTCCCCACCTCTTGCCTGTGAAGCTTCAAGCTTCTACATGAAATTTGATCCTGCTGAGCTGAGCTGACCTGGCCTGCTGCATCCTAAAAAACACCCTGGGATTTGCAGGGACTGCTGCACAGAGTGCAAACCCTCATTCCCAGCACACACCTCCAGCTCTGGGTGGTTGGAACTGAGCATGGAACGGGGAGAGGAAGGAGAAAACTCCTTGCAGAAACCACTCCAGGCAGCGTGTCAGGACCTGCAGCCCCTACCTGGAGCTGCTGGGTATAAATAAACACATCCACCCTATTTCTGACAACTGCCTCCCTGAGGAGTAATTTATTTTTTTTTCCCAGTAGCTTGTTCTGCAAGCAGGTTTCCTCTTGCAGGTGATTAGGAAAACCTCATTTTTATGTTAATTAAGCATAACTATCAGTGCACAGACATCAACTGCTCTCACATCCTTCCGAGACTGCGATTTTTTATTGAAATTCAGTCCTGAAAAACCGATACAGGCAACTGATGTACCTGTTGCCTGAACAGATGGGAAACTGCACCAAAGGGCTGGTTGCCTCATAAATGCGTTGCCAGGGTGTAGCAACCACAGGTTCAGTTTTCAGGAGGGTTGCAGCTGCAGTCAGTTTAGGTTTTTCGTTGTGTTTGCTTGCTAAGTTTGAGGGCTTCCTCAACGACTTGTCTGCACTGAGATCAAGCCATGCTAATTTAGTTAATTGCAGCTAAGCACAGCTGCTGCTGACACTGGTGGGCCTGCACCTATAGGAGCAAATCTTTTTCATGTTATGTCTCCAGACACATCCCTGCTTTGATTGAATTTGGTCCAGTGGGAGGGTTGAGTTGATTCGCATTTTCAATAAAACAAATCCTTCATTTTGGGCAGATTGGCTGCGCCATCCCTCAGAGTGCTGAAGGTTGGGTGGGGTTTGGATCAACCTGGTTTAGTGCAAAGTGTCTCTGCCCATGGCAGACTAAATTGTCTTTAAGATCCCTTCCAACAGAAAAGAAGAGGGAATTCAATCAGATGTGCTTTGGGTTTGGTGGTAAAACACAAGTGCAGCTGCTTTGGTGACATTTTTTCACAGTACCAAGCACTGGAGGTGCCAGAGGAGAACATCTGGTCCCAGCTGACACAAACCAAAATCCATGAAATTCTGGAGTTGCACCCAGTTGGAATTGCTCTGTCTTTCCCCAACACCACAAGGAGGTTTTAGGAACACATTTTCCAGCCAGCCACAGGTCAGCAGTGGAATTAGATCCAGGTCAGTTGCTAACACCATTAACTCCTCCTGCCTCCTTTTCCACAACTCAGTTCTTAAGGGTTTTGTAATCCAAATCCTTGAGGTTCCTTGCTGAAAGCTAAAACAAATACATCCATCTTATCAGGCCTGTCCAAGAGCAGAGCATGGAAATCCCCTGGCAGGCTGACACCGTCGCCGGTGCTTTCCTCTCTCTGCACCAGCAGCTTCTCCTTTAGTATTGCTGCACAAATCTTCCCTGGATTATGCAACGATGAAGAAGAAAGAATGAAAAAATAAAAAAAGGAATTTGGCAAGACACACATAGCTCCAGGTGGTGGTTGGGTGGGTTTGTGGTGCATTAAACACATGGATGTGGTGCAGAACTGCTGGTGCTTGGTCAGGAACCTGTTCCCTTTTCACACAGAGTCGTTCTGAGGGCAGGCAGATATCTGGGCTGGGGGTTTCTGTATGTGGATGTCCACAGGGAGATAAGGCAGGCTGGAAAAATTCATTATTTTGTGCATTTCCCAGGGCTGTGATCCTTTAAATATTTTATTTATTTATTTATTATTTTTTTTAGGGTTGGAATTAAATGTGTTGAGATGGTATTTTGTGTATGGATTCAGATTTTTTTTTATTTTTATTTACATCACAGTCTTACAACTTCTGAGTTCTATAGTATTTTACTAACAAGTTATAAAATAATTTTTTATTTGTCTTTATGATTTTTTAAAGAAAAACTATTGAATGAAGAAATTACACTTATATTATTTTTACTTATAATATTATTTAATATTATTTAACAATTTAATATAGATTATTATATAAATTATTTTTACTTTTAATTTTGAATAATTAATTACCTATATCTTGTAGTCTGGACTTTTTTGTTTAATTATAAAATATTACTTAAATTTATGAAGAAGAAGGACTAGTTTCTGCTTTAAAATATCTATTTTAGCTTTATATATATTATTATATTTTAAAACTTTCAACTCTTAAGTTTTCTATGTGATACTACACACTTCTATTCAAACTACACACTTACAAATTCAGTGTAATTAATCAATTTTGGAAGCTTTCTCCATGACCTCAGGTCAGATGTAGTATTTTCTTGAGGGTTTGTGCTTTTCAACACAGAAAATCTAAAATTCTCAGCATCCAGCAGGGATCCTTTAGCTGTGGTGGGTGCATTTCATGGGAAGTGATACCTGGCAGCAGGTAAAAGCTGCAGGTGGGGAGAAGCCAGACAAGCTTTTGATGCGTAAATCCTCCAGTTCTGACACAAAATGTGACATTTGTTTTACAAACTCCACCGGTTTCTTTGAGCTTTGTTAAAATATAACAGCACTCAGGGTGAGAGAAGGCACAGTTGGTACCTGTGGAGCCAAGGGATGAGCTCGCTTGGGATGGAGGTAAAAATTGGGGGGTCTGCAAGGGTGCTCTGGAGGAGGAGGACAGCTTTATTTGGCTGACCATTGCTGAGTGAATTTAATGTCCAAACTTGATTTTTAATGCATTTTTTAGGTGCCTTTCCATATGCAATACATGTTCCCTTCCTCTCCTGCCCATTCTCACCCAGGTGTAGGCTGTAGTGCAGGAAGTGGGTGGTGTACCAGGTGAAATACAATATTCGGGGAAGGAAATACTGTAATTCATAGTTTTGCTGCTGCAGAGAGCATTTGTGGGATGGGGGCTGTGTCTGAGCTGCTTGGCCAGGTTCTGCTTCCATTTGATGTGGCTTGCTGAGCAATTCTCTCCTTGCAGAGCTGGAGGGAGGGGAGAAGCTCTTTAAAGTGAAACATCTCAAATACAGATGGAGTTCATTCTACGGTAAAGCTGTGTTTTACCTCTTCATGGCTCTTTTTCCCTTGTGGAAGGTGCCCAGCTTGGCTTGCACCTCACTCAGCAGATTCTTGGCAACCTCAGGTCTTAACCTTGGGCTGAGCTCCTGAGGAAGCACAAGGTCAGGCTGCTGTTGGTCTAGAGGAAGTTTGTGGGTTCAAAATTCAACTAGACCTGGTCTTATTTTTTAAAAAAAACCTAAACAAGAAAAAAAAAATTCGTATGGGCTGCTTCCAGTCTTGTACAAGGGGGTGGAGAAGTCATAGAATCACAGAACCATAAAATGTTCTGGGTTGAAAGAGATCTTAGAAACCATTTAATTCCAAACCCCCTGCCAATGTGCTAGCTAAATCCACTAGACCAGCTTGCTAAATCAACAAGGTCATGAACAAGACCAAGATCTTGCAAAAAAATGTGAGACAAACATTTAGAGTATGAAATTTTGCTGCTTCTCCCCCAAAATTAGTGGATGTTATGGCAGCTAAAGTGGCATCTGAGCTTCTGAGGAGGCACAAGGTCAAGCTGCTGTTGCTCTAGAGGAAGTTTGTAGGGTCAAAATTCAACTAGACCTGGTCCTTAATTTTAAAAAACCCCAAACCTAAAAGCAAACAAACAGAAATATTAATATGGGCTGCTTCCAGGCTTGTACAAGGGGGTGGAGAAGTCATAGAATGTGGAGAAGTCATAGAATCACAGAACTATAAAATGTTCTGGGTTGAAAGAGATCTTTAAAACCATTTAATCCACCCCCCTGCCATGTGCAGGGACACCTTCCACTAGATCATTTTGCTGAATCAACAAGATCATGTGAACAAGACCAAGATTTTGTAAAAAACTTTGTATTCGAGACAAACTAGTTTAGAGGATGAAATGTTGGGGTCTCTCCCCCAGAATGAGTGGATGTTATGACACCTGAGGTGACATCTGAGGTGCAGGTGGGACTGAGCAAGGAGGTCTCTCCAGCTACATCCCATCTGGGTTTAGTTATTTAAGGTTCCTCCTTGCAGAGGAATCTTGTGGGGAGGTGAGAGCTCTGCAGAAGGGGGAAATGGCTGAAGGGATTAAGCAGCAGAAAGCTGGTGGAGTAATGTGGAAGCTGAGTTGGGTTTTTCAGGAGAAAAGTTGGTCAGGTGTTTTAATCCATGTAAGAAGACTCAGGTGTGTGGAAGTGCTGGGATGTTTGGGATGTTCAGCATCTCCCTGCCTTCATCCCAAAGATGAGCTCAAAATTACAGGTGCTGACCAAGAACAGTGTGAAGAGTCTGGAGGGAAAGAGCTAAATCTGAGCAAAAATGAAATTATTTGGAAGGGCTGGAGCTCTGCCCTTCACTGTTTCCCCAGACTGGAAGGTGCAGGGAGCCCCAGGAATGGCTGAAACACCTGAGGATCCCCATGGAGGCTGGTGCTGCCTGGATTTTCTTTTTCCCAGTCTGTTTTGGGATGAGCACTCAGGATGAGGACTCTGCTTGCACGCTGCCAGAGCAGGTGTCCCTTACATCATTTACTGTCAAAAAACCAACCTGAAACTCCAGTTGCAGTGGATCAGTGCCTGCAGCTGCCTCAGACCACGCTGCTGCCAGGTCACCACATCTTCAAAGGAAAGGAGAACCCCCTGCAGGTGCTGGGGGGGCAAGAACACCTCAACCCCCCCATTGTGGTGCTGCTCCAGAGGCTCCGTTTGGCTCTCCTGGAGCTCGGACACACCTTGGGCAGGATGGAGATTCGTTTGCTCAAATGACAGCTCACAGCAAATGAATTTTCTTCTCCTCAGTTGTCGTGAGCAGCATTGAAACCATCCCGAAATATTTCACCAGGGATGCTCAGAGGTGCCCAAAGCATGGAAACAAATTGGGAAGCCCAGTCTGGCACTGGTTTTGAGTCAGTTGATCAAAGATCTGCTTTGCTGGAGGTTCTTCCCAGCTGCTGTTTTGCTTCAGAGGTCAATCTGTTAAAAGTCCTTTTCCTGAGCAGCCAGAGGCTTGATCAAAACCTATTTCATATCTATTTCTTTATTTTTATGTGCTTAGAATCCTGAAATGTATCATTTAGGAAGATGTTTTAGATGTGAGATGTTGGCTGGCAACCCAGCTCTGCATTAAGTGCTTTAAAACATCTCCTCCCCACTTCAATTTTATTTGCTCTGAAATAAAAAAATAAGATAATATCTGCTAGACACTGGTTTGTTCATCCCTCAGGCAGGTGTTCAGGGGTTTTCATTGTTTTTTAAGTGGCTGTTTCTGGGCTTTTGGAAGGGCTGTCAGCTTGCTGAAGTCCATGATGAATCTGTAAGAGGTGCTTAATTGGAAATGCTGGTTAAATGATGGGATGCAGACAATCAACAGGATGCTCAGCCTCACCTTTGGTCCCCTCTCTGTGCTCTGGGCATCCCTGCTTTGTCATCTCATGGGGTTTGAGCCTTAGCAGGGGAAGAAATTCTTCCTCAGTGCTCCATGTCTTGCTTGCAATGAAATGATTTTATTTCCTTATGCAGCAATCATCATTTTAATAAATTTTCCCTGTCACAAAAGGAAAGAAATGTCGTGAACTGATTTTCTCCCTCTCTTCACCGTGAGGCAGATTTTTGCTTTTCAAAGGAAAATACCTTTTAAAACATTTGCACTTCCTTTCAGCTTGAATGATTTCATCCATACTCTGATTTTTATTAACAAAGGCTCACAGCAAGATGACATTCAGCCCTTTCAGCTGTTGATTTATCCCAGTCTTTATTCTTGGGAGCAAAAATATGGAAAAATTCTCTGTTACACAATTTTTAACATACATTCTCAGAGTTTCATACCACAGGGCGTTGTGGTTTTTTTTTTTCCCAGTGATGCTTTAACAGCTGAATTTGGTACAATTCGCTGCTTTTGAAGCATTTGGTGACTTTTGCTTTGTGCTTGATCCAGTTTTGATGTGAATTGTCCCGACTTCTGTTTCGGGGGAGGAGCAAAGTTATTTTTTTTCTCACCAGCCTACATGGCATTGAATCCATCTGGAGCACGTGGCTGCTGTAATACAGAAACCACACTTTTTTTTTCCCTTTTTTCTTTTTTTTTTCTTTTTTTTTTTTCACAAATTCTTCCCTGTGTGACTTCAGTAGTTAAAGCTGGTTCAGTCTCCTGCCCTGGGACTGCCGTGCTGGAAGCTGAAATCTGTTTGTGTTTAAAGATGCTGCTTCTATTTTGGTAGGAAAATGCATCATCAAGAAGTCTTTCTTCCCACTAGCTGCACACTCAGCCTGGAATAAGGTCTTCAGGGGAACATCCTAATGAAATAACTCACTGGGACACAAAAAAACCCCAAAAAAACCCCAAAAAAAACCATCCCTGATAGTGGGATCAAGCTGGATGCTTCCCAAAAGGAATAATTCAAAGTCTTGTGTAGCAGAGGTTGGGCACCATCGAGGCTGGTGACTGATGAGATGGTGTCAGGAGAAAGTTGTTGGCTAAACAAAGTCTGCTGTGTTACAGGATAGGAATTTTTATATGGGATGCTGCGTCTCATCAGCAAAAAACAGCAGGGATTTGGGAAATGGCAGCCCTGAAAGTCTTGGGGATGTTGGTGGATGAAAAGCTGGACGTGCCCTGGGTGTTCCCACTCTGTGGGCAGCAGGGAAGGGAGGATTCAGTGCCTGAAGGGGCTCCAGAAGAGCTGGAGAGGGACTTAGGGTGAAGGATGGAGGGACAGGACACAGGGAATGCTCCCACTGCCAGAGGGCAGGGATGGATGGGATCTTGGGAAGGAATTGCTCCCTGTGAGGGTGGGCAGGCCCTGGCACAGGGTGCCCAGAGCAGCTGTGACTGCCCCTGGATCCCTGGCAGTGCCCAAGGCCAGGTCAGACAGGGCTTGGAGCATCCTGGGATGATGGAAGATGTCCCTGCCCATGGCAGGGGGTGGGACTTGATGATCTTAAAGATCTCTTCCAACCCAAACCATTCCATGATTCTGGTTCTAGGATGGTGTTTTCATCCAATTCAGATAGGCTGGGCTGCAGTGAGGGTCAGGAACAGGGGCAGTGTGGTTAATTAACCCACAGGACACATGCTGGGGTGTCTGCACACAGCCATTCCTCCTGGGAACACGGGATGCACACAGCAAAAGGAAGGGTTCTGCTCTTGAACCAAACTCCAGAAGTTGGCAGTGTGGTGGAGGAATGAAGGAATGAAGGAATTTCTCCCCCAAAAAAGGATGCAGTTGTACAGGGATTGTGTCAGGGACTGAAGAAACTCTCCTACAGTTGCCTTCCCATCCCTGTCACTGCCTTCCTCACATGGATGAAGATGAATCAAGGACACAGCACTGGAGAAGGGGTTGTGTGTCCCTCTCTGAGAGCCACCAGCTGATGATCCTGCTTCTCTTACCTCACACCACACAGCCCATCCTCACCAGTATTCCTAGAGGGATTTACAGAGCTCTGAAGTGCTCACAAGTATTTGAATATCCCTATCCCACTAAGTATTTATCTGCAATTAAGGCCTCGGGAAAACATTGTGAAACACGAGCCATCACTGGAGCCCTGCTTCCCTTTGTGTCCAACTGGCAAATGCTGCCTTTGATCCTCTCTCATCCCCACGGGTTGGGGTCATCTCCTTTCTTCTCTGCACTCAGGACCCACAGCAGCATCTGGGACTGTGCACGGGGTCCCAAACAAGCAGCAGCCAGGCTCACCTCTGCAATTTTCAGGCTCGCCAGCGCCTTTTGTGAGATGGTACCAGCTTTGGTACTTCAAAGAAAGGTGTCAGAAATGCAAAAATGAGCAATTAAGGATTAATCTGCTTGTGAGGATGGGTATCTGCCTCCCCCTCCTGATTGCAGTGTAAATTAGTGGTTGACTTGAGCCCTGTAGTGGAGTTATTTATACCTCCAAGGTTTGAATTATAGCTGGATAGATTATATCATCCCTTTGTTTAATCCTTTTTCCTTTCTTCTGTCGGGCTTTTGACCTCAGTGATTTTCAAAGCAGTCAGATTCGCTTCCTACGGTTTTCTTGTGCTGGAATTTGTATCCAGGAAAGGGGAGGAGAATTTAGATGGCTTTTTCTGTACTGTTTTATTTTCTCTTGCTCTCCCTTACTCATTTCCTCATTCAACAGCCCAGTCCTTTTTTTTTTTTTTTTCCTTTTTAACCTTTTCAGGCATTTTCATTCCACAACTGTCATTGCCTTTCTAAGGCTTTTTTATTTTCTAGGGCTTCAAAACAGCAGAGGTAAGAGGCAGCCTGGGTGAATATTCCACTTTATAGGCTTGATCTCTTCCCAAAAATCTGTGGAGTGCAGCTCTCCTGCCATGCACCTGCCTGCTGCTCAGACCTACAGCTCTCCTTCATTTCCCCCCCCAACCCAAGGACAGAGCAGTGTGAGGGAGGGTGTTGTTGCTCTTGGATTTATTGGCTGTGATTTTGCAAATAAATGCTTTATAATCACTTCCTTGCTGCTCCTTGCAGCCAAGAAAGGCAGACGTGCAGCCAGGGAAGGGCAGGCTGCCTCCCTGTGCTCTGGCTTTCCCTTTGCATATGCGCTTCCTATTTCCAAGACTGCTTTTTTTTTTAGACCTCTAATAAGTGTTAGAGGGTTTAGAATATATATTTATTCTTACAACTCTGTAAAAGTCATGTTTTAAACAAAAATACCCCGAAGCTGGCCTCGGGTCAGTGGCTGCAGTGGTTCCTGGCTCTTTGCTCTGTTGCTGCAGTTTGGATTTTCCTGTACTTCCCATCCAGGAGAAGCTGTCAGAAAAATAAAGGGCACAGGAGATGTGGAAGTCAACTGAATATTTTTAAATATCAGAACATGCTGTACAAGGATGGGAATTAAATTTTGCTGCTGAAGCAAGCAGAGAGTTCCTCTGCAGTGTGAGCTTCCCTCACATCTTCCTCAATGGCTTTTCCTGCCTGGAGCAGCCCTCCCACCTAAAAAATTCCCATTCCTAAAAAAATTCCCATCTCTAAAAAATTCCAAATTCAGATCCCTGTGTGGCAAGGATTTACACACATGGCTGAATGTTTTTGGACAAGAGGGAATGAAGACCTCCAGCAAAACTGGCAGGAGTGGAAACCTTTAAAAAGTGACACTGATCTGGGCACCTGTGGGATGGGAACAGCCTGTAATGAGTTCTAATTCCCCATCCCTGTATTTCCCCATCCCTGGAAGTGTTCAAGGCCAGGTTGAATGGGGCTTGGAGTAACCTGGGCTGCTGAAAGGTGTCCTGGTTCCAGAGGGAGGACCTTGAAGTGGTCATTACATTTCTTACAATTTTTTGTAAGAAATTAGATTAGTTTTCACCACCAGACATGGGTATAAAATCCTTTGGGGATATAGGATGGTGGCTGGAGCAGAGTTTTCCCATCTAGTGCTTTATTTTAAGCGCATTTTCAGTCAAAACCATTGCATTTTTTGACACCCTTTATCAGTATGTGCTCAACCTCCAGCCTGGTGGGTGTTTGGGGCCTTGTTTGTCTCTTGCAGCCCTCCAAATTTTTGTGAACAATTATTTCTTTGGAGCAGATTTGAGCCCTTAGTCCTTTTTTCTCCAAGCTGCTGCCCACAATTTGGCCACATCTCGGCCTCTCTCCTGTTTCCTGGTGCAGAAAACACAATTATTGGATAAATTCACATCCTTCATCTTGACTGAAGTTGGGAATATTCATCAGGCAACGCCAGAATCATAACCTTCATTTTCAGACACTTGGGGAGTGTTGGAAGCAATTATGGCTGATCAGATGGGATGGGTCCCTCTCCCCTGTCCCTTTATCCCACCCTTTATTACTCTTTTTCTCTGCCTTCTTTCCCTCTTCCCTAAAAAAGAAGAAGGGGAAAGAAAAGCAAAATAACTTGTATGGATAGAGGGGAGGTGTAATTATGAGCAGTGGGACCAATTTAAAAAGGAAGATTTCAGGGAGACTCCGACTTCCTTTGACATGTTGAGGGGTTTTGGTAGAGGATAAAAGGAAAATAAACTAATTTATTCCTAAATTGTAATTCCTTTTTGATATTAATCTGTTTCATTAGTGTAGTTCACAAATGCACACAGGCAGGGGAGAGAGGGGGGGCAGCAAATTGAAATGAAGACATTTTCAAAAGGAAAATCTTGCTAGGAAGGGTTTCCTGCAGGGAGAAATCATATCCCAGGAGAAGAGCTGGAAACTCCATCGCTTTGGACTTCTCAAGTGAGACTGGATAGAGCAAATTGGGAAATTTCTTGTCGGGAGCAGTTTTTGCTGTGTGGTGGGTAGGACCAGATGGTCTAATTGATCCCTTCCCTGGGCAGTCCATGTGGTTTTCATTTCCTCCTGGGGAAAAAAAAAACCTTTCCTGCTGGGAAGGGCACTGGACTGAGGAGTGTGGTGGCCTTAGGGATCTGTCACTGCTTACAGGGCTGCTGTTGTCCTGGGCTGTGATTCTGCTACTCTGAAATATTTTTTATTTTAAAAGGGTTTTTTTTATCCCCTGCTGTGACTCTTTCTGGGCTTAGGAGGGTGTAAGCATCTTTGCAGGGAGTTCTCTTCACCTTCCTGCAGCTGAGGCATCTCCAAAACTGCCTGGTGTCCATGGGAGTCAGCTCTGGAGCTTGTGAGCTGAAAATGGTTTCACTGAGATGTGAACAGCTTTTCCTTGGCTTTCACCCACAAAAAACAAAATCCTGTTTGTATTATCACAGTATCACAGAATGGGCCTTAAAGCTCAGCCCATGCCACCCCCTGCCATGGCCAGGGACACCTTCCACCATCCCAGGCTGCTCCAAGCCCTGTCCAGCCTGGCCTTGGACACTTCCAGGGGTCCAGGTGATGCCTTGTGAGGCTGACCTAGAACAGAGGCTGGACAGAGGTAAAGAATAAAGCAGGGATTTATTAAAGGGCCTCAATGGATGCACCTTGGGCAGCACAAGAGCCCAGCCAGGGCTGCACCAAAAATGAACCAAAATGGTCCCAAAATGCACGAACGCTCCCGGGGTCTCTCCCTGGGATCAGCTCTGCTCCATTTGCAGATTGCAGTTCATTGTCCAATTCCAGCTTTAGCCCATCCAGTCCCATCCTTGTTTTTCTCTCTCCAGCCCACGTTGTTTGTGCTCTTGGGCTGAGATTTGGATCATTTGTCCTTGGTCCCCAGCTAGAGAAGGAATTGTTTTGTCTCCCTGCTCTGTGCACAGAGCTCACCATCCCCTGATACAAAGCTCAGAATTACACACTAAAGCAGCACAGAATCTGAAAAATAAAAAATCCAAAACCTGAGGCATCAGAGGGACAGCCGCAGCTTCTCTGGGCACCCTGTAGCTGGCCATGAACTTCTTATTTCCCCTCTCTTTTGCCCTTGGTCATCATGCAGGTTGGTGATGAGAAGCCCTTGTGAAGCAGGTAGAGATTTGACCCAGTTGTAACATTAAATTTGTGGCCATTGGCTCTTGGTGTGTCATGGCTGAATCACAGCTTGATGGTCATGAGTGCTTTGCCACCAACCTTGTTGATCTACCAAGGTGAGTGCTGTGCCTGTTGATGGGGAGAAAAGCAAGGATCTGTGACTTGGTGTGGATTTCCAAGGAGGAATGGGGAGATCTGGGAATCATTTCTTACGTAGGAAGAGTGGTTGTGATGGAGGAAACAGCTGTAGGACGTGGGAGGAGGGAAAAGGTGAGAAAGTGGACTGTGTGTAACATTTAGGAAGGAGATGGATTGAGTTTGGTTTAGTGCTGAATGTGAATTCTTGGGATAGAGAGAGCTGGAGCAGGGAAGATGAGGCTTAGAGAGCATTGGATGAAGGAACAACTTTTGTGGTGCAGTTGAGCAAATCCAGCTCCATGGCTGTGTTTGTTCTGGAGACACAGGGGTGCATGTGAACACAGTCCACACGTGCCTGGTTTTGAGGCCATGGGCACTGCAGTGCCCATCTTTATTTGATTCTCTACTTCAGGGCTCATATTTTCTTATTCCATGTGCAAGAATTGAGCCTCAGCTCCGCTGTCCTCTCCTCAGGAAAAGCCTGTGGAGCTCTCCCCAGGATCTGCGCTCAGAGCACATTCACTCCCTTACACAAGAGCAAAGTCAGGTTTCTGAAGGATCTGGTTTACCTCCAGAAGAAAAGATGGCTTTTCAAAGGAAAAGTCCATCCTCCTTGACAGTGACTTTATCCCCTTGACAACTCTAAATTCCTTCTGAATTCTCCCAGTGGTCAGGGACAGCAGAAGTTGGATGCTGCATAATCTCCGATCCCCTGCCGGTTCTGCATCCCTCCTCTCAGCAGTGATTTGTAAATATTATTTTCCCCCCAGTATTTTAAAGGACATTTTCATCTCCCCTGGCAGAAGGAGGAGGATATTTCTGGCACTGCTGTCGTATCAATTTTGCTTCTTGTTTAAGATTAATATTAAAAATAATAACAGCACCAAAGCAAACATGATTTCGGTGTTTTCCTCCTAATTTACCCATTCACTTAAAGTCCTGGAACTGCAGCTTTGCTACCACTTGAGACCTAAAATGCAAATTTAACTGAAGATCACATGGAAATCAACTCATCCATTTTCTGTGTGATGAGTGAAGGTGCATAGAGGGAAAACCACACTGGAATTTAAACCTTGGCAGAAAATAGGGAAGAACTGTGGGCTGCTGTTCATGTCGATGGTTTGGGCAAGGCAGTTTTGATTTTGGTGTGTTGTTTCTATTTAGCTAATTCTTAGCAGCATAGTGGCAATTTTAGAAAAGTTATTTCAGTCAGCAGCGAAACAGCAACACAATAAAGATAGATTTGTTCCCCTGATAACAGTTTTGATCAAGGTTTCCTTTTATCCTGCAGTTTTTAAATAATTGGCCCGCTTGCTCTTGGCTTTTATTGTACTGGGGATATTATAAACTCAGATTGTTTTGTAAACCTCTAATTTTAGACACATCTCGGAGCTTATTGTTCCTTTCATCCTTTTTTTTAATACCATGGCACAATTTCTGCAGAGAGGTGGAAATCATCTGCATCCTGAGACTTTCATGTCTAGACTGGATAAAGGGCATGGAAATAGAACCAGAGCTATCCCCCACCAAGACTTTTTTATAAAAACCCTTCTCCATCCCAGCCTCAAACCCCACAACTAATTCCCTTTGCCGTGACACCGGGCAAAAATAAATGGAAGAAAATCATAAATGCAGCTTGATGGAGTGAGTGAGTGAAACCAGGAGCAGCTTTCCAAACCAGTAGCTGTGTATAAAAGCCAGCACAGGCATCAGGGACACAATTGAGTTGCTAAGGCAGAGTTTTCCAATCGTGCCCGTAGAACCCCGCACCGTCTCATTATTCCGCTCCAGCGTCGGCCAACAATGGGGGGGAAGATAAAATTTGTAAGATAAAAGATAAAAGCCTGGCAAGCCCTTTGCTTAGAGGGGTCAATTTATCCCAGCTCTTTGGAGGGCAGTGTGATTTTAGGCTTTTCCAGGGCGGATCACACCAAAATCCTCGCGGCAGTGCTTCCATAAATAGGTCAGGAGGGGACTCGGCGTCAGGAGAGAGAGGCTGGGATCACACCTTGCTCGGAGGGAATTGTGTTTTCTCAGTGGAAATAAGATGGTTTTGTTATTTTATGAACTTATTCACCCAGTTCATAAAGGGGAAAAAAAATATATGGGTCAGTTGGGCAACGGCCGCGTGTTTTGGTGTGCTGCATTAGGGATGGAAAGGTCCTGGAGCCTGGGATTAAAGCTTTCTGCAGCAGCAGCAAGGAGGGATTTTTTATTTTTTCCCCCTCAGCAGGAGCTTTGGAAATGATATATAACAGGTGTTTCACCTTTCTGAACCTTTTTCTGATATACTGGACTTGTTTGGCAGAGATTATAAAGTGGTCTTGGAGTTGTTTATCAGCTTCAGTACTTCTGGGTGACCTTGCATCTCATCTTTGGAAGCAGTTTAATCCCTGTAACATCCCAAAAAGAGGGATTTCAGGGTTTTTATTGGTAGCTTCTGTATTTCGCAATACTGTGACAAACTGCAGGTGTTGGGCATGGTCAAGGGTTTGGCCACAGTGGCAAAAGACTTGGGAATAATGGGGTGAAGTTCTTTATTCCTCACTGACAAGCTATTAATTAATTACTCAGGGAGGAAATAGGAGGACTCTGGAAGGCAATCAGGTGCCAAGGTAAATACAGCCTGGCCCTGCCTTTAACTGACTTTCACAAGGAGTTCTCCTTGAAAAGAGCTGGGATAACACAGCCCAAGGTGAACAGAAGGCTTTGAACATCCATGAGCAGGTGATGCAGATCCCTGAGAGGCTTTGGAATAGCCAAATGTTGGAAATGCTTCTCATTTTGCTGGGGAAAAGGAAGGAAAAAGACCACTTCTGTTGGTCCATTCTGTGGGAATGCCAGGGTTTGGTTCAGCAGGGAATTAAGACCTCGTTGTGTTTGATTCACTTCCCAAAAGAGCTTCTTCCATCTAGTGCAACCAGGGTAAAACTTGAAATCAAATTTTCCTCTCCCAGTAAAACCTGGGGCCATTTGAGGACCTGTATTTGAGGTGCCTGTATTTGAGTCATTAAATATCATCTGGCAGCCCTCATTGCACACAGAACTTGATGGAATTGAGTGAAGGCATGAGAGAAAAATAAGCTGAGCAACACTGAACCTTTTTTAGGATGACCCAGAGCAGCGACACTCAGGAGAAGCAGCAGCAGGAGCTCTCCCTTTCAGGCAGTCACCCAATATTTTCATCAACCCAAGCAAAGGTGTTTTTCTCTCCCCTTCCTCTGCTACTCAGCATAATCTGTGCTGCCACTCAGGTTTCATGGCCAGAGGCTGCAGCACAAAGGAACAACCCCTCACTTTGCTCCGTCTCCTCGCTGTCACCTCTCCAGTTCCTGCCCTTTCCCATCAGCCTCTCACCCAGGAGCCTCCTTTGATCCTGGTGCTGGTTTCCTCTATAAAAAGGGTGGGAAGAGCCCAAATGGCAGCTCCTTCGGGCTGGGAGAGGGGAGCTGGGTGCACAGTGACACACAAAAACCTGATGCTGTTATTCTAAAACAATATCTGGCTCGCCAAGGCCGAAGCTTCTGCACAGTGAGGAAGGGTGGAGGTGATGGCAAAGATTTGGGACACCTCGCTGTCCTTGGCTGCCCAGCTTGTCACCTGCTTCCAGGCTGGCTCCCTGGCTCATGGCAGGTGAGAATTCCCAGAACCTTGTATGTGTGGTTCTGGGAATGCTTTGCTCCAGGGATCTGCTGGGTGTGAGCAAGAGGCGCCAGATTTCCCTCCTCCCACCCCCCAAGTCCTCAGGTTACTGCAGGGCTTGTGCAATTTGATGTCCCTGAGTGCTCCTGTGCTTTGTGACTCATGGTTTTTACCTGCCAGGCTGTTCAACCCCCAATTTTGTTGTTCCACATCCCAGCTCTTGTAATATCTTCGGTCTTTTGAAATGGGAAAGAAGCAAAAGCCCCACACGAAAATGCTGTTGGGCCATGAGGATCTTGTGGGACACGGGGAAAAGCCTGGAGTGGTGCTGGGCAGCAGGGACGGGTTTGGATGGATATTGGAAAGAAATTCTTCCCTGTGAGGGAGGTGCAGGGAGAGAACAAAGATGCTGAGGCACGAGGTGATGCTGATGGTGGGACACTGGGTGTCCCTCTGATGGGGCATCACACCAGAAGCAGAGGTCATGTTCCCCTCAGCTGACCACAAATTAGAGCCAGCTGTCAGCACAGAAAAATTTAACTCTTGTCTTCCTGTGAGGGTGGGGATGGGTGTCAGCAGGGACCAACTGGGAGGGTGGAAGAGTGGAGCTGATGGAGATTTATGGAGCCCCTGAAGCCAAACCGGAGGGATCCTGTCACCACTTCCAGTGATCCTTCCATCACTTCCTGCCCTGTAAGAGCAGGAGTGGTGCACACACCCATGGGGTAATAAACCAGCACCTTTCCCAGTTCGTACTGGGCTGCCCAGCTGGTCCTCAAAGCCCAGATCCCAAGTTTGGTGCTCCCCTGAAGCAGAAAGGCAGGAGGGGAAGATGCCAACTGCAGGCTGTGTTTCTGGTAGCTCCTCTCTGACTTAACAGGAAAAGACTGACCACAGAAAACGTACAGTATTGTTTTTCTCCACATTTTCCTGAAATCTGTTGAAAAGCTTTGCCTGTGGAGGGAGGAGGGGTCATGTGGGGGATGGGGAAGAAGAAATAATGGTGGCTCTGTTCGATGGAACTCCCCTTACAGACAGTTTGTGTTGTTATTTTCCCCCTCCAAACACATTTCAGATCTGATCTGAATATCCCAGGCTTAAAAGCACAGATGTTTAGTCTGACACACAAACGTGGCATCATTCCAGCAAGTGGAACATCTGGAAAGGTCCTGGTAAAATCTGAGGAGCTAATCTGGGATGAGAGGAGTTAAAGCTGCTCAGCAACAGCTGCATCCTTCAACCAAATCACCTGAAACTTCCCTTCCCTCCAGGTCTTTCCCTTTGTACTGAGGCAGCTTCCAGAGATGTGTTACAGCTTCTCCTGTCCCTCAAAGTGTCCTCTTTGAGGAGCAGGGGGATAAAAACCAGTCCTTGGCAGTGCCACCAGGCTGGAAATTGTGAGGTGTTTTTGGGGGATCTCATCTCTGTGCCCAAATAGGTCAGGGGGAAGATGGTGTTGGGTTGGTTCTGGCCCTACATGAATGTCACAGCCAGAGATGTGTCGGGGTGTGAGTTGGGATGGGTGGCCTTTCATTTCAAACTCATTAATGTTAATTCCAGTCCACGCCAGCAAGGATTAAAAGTCACTCCACTGCTGATGTTCCTTCCTTGACTCTTAATAAAGTCTCAGCTTCTGCCATGAATAACTGGTTCCTCCAGGTGGTTTAAGAGTATCCCACACCTGAAATGTCCTGCTGCTGCCAGGACAGGCCACCTGGAGAGAGCAGGGGTTGCCCTGCTTTTCCCTGTGCTCTCCCTTTCCAGTCTTTTCCAATGGTGCAAAATCTGCTTTAGAGGCTGAGCTGTGCCTGTCATCTTCACTGCTTTGGAGCTGGGGGCAGTCAGAATTCCACTCAGGAATCCTTTGTCTTCATCCTCTGCAAAGGTGGTGGAGATACCAAACTTTCCCTCAGCAAAGTTAATCCCCTGCTTGCACTGCTCATGGATTAATTCATTAACTGACAATGAAGATGGCACCATGCTTTCCAAAAACTCCAGGTGTGCCTTTCCTGCAGCTCCCAGAGTGGGAGGTGGGGAGCAGTCAGCATCCAAATGTGTAATTGTACACACATTTGTACCTCGGAGCATCGGGGATGTACACAGGATGTAAAGAGCTCCCATAACGTCTGGCAAACTTGGGTTTTAAAAGCAGGCAGATCACACCTAGAACCCATGGGGGGGAAGAGGAGTAGAGGAGAGTACTCCACGGAGGAGTAGAGGCTGGTTGGTTCATATTTAAGTTCAGGCACTTCTGGAAATCACATCTGGATCTCTGACATTACATGGAGATGGTTCCTTTGAGATCAGTGCCCTAACGTGAGGGTGTTATTAAGGTAGAAATAGAATCACAGACTCATTTGGAAAAGACCCTTCAGATCATTGAATCCAACCATGAACCCAGCACTGCTGTGTCCAAAAATAACCCTGTAATGAACTGACTGCTCATAACATCCCTATTGCTTTGTCTGTGTATTACATGTCGACCCTTTTCCATCTGTAGGATTTTGGTTTTAAGCCCTTTGCACCTCCCAAAATGACATCTTTTCCTTTTCTCCTCCTCTTTGGAACATCCCTGCTTTTGGTTATGCAAGGATTGCAGGTCTTCCCCCACTGCTGTGCAAGCACAGGATGGCTTGGGGTAGAACATCACCCATTTAGGATGAACCAATCCCATAGATAATCATCCAGAAATGTCTGATTTGGGACAGGGCATAGCTTGGAGATGTGTGTCACTGAAGGATGGAACTGGATTTGGTTTGGACTAAGGACAGCAAGGAGGATTTGAGCCAGGATGGCCTCAGGGTGCATGGCATGGAGGCAGAAGGGATGGCACCAAGCTGAGAGGTGCAGGTGATGGACGTGAGGGACAGGATGCCAGGCTGAGGGACCTTGGCAGGCTGGGGAACAGGGGCCTTGTGATCCTCCTGAGCTTAAACAAGGCCAAGTCTAAGGTCCTGTGCCTGGGCTGGGGCATTCCCAGGATCAAACAGACTGGGGGATTAATCCAGAAGATTAAGTGTCCAAAGAAGGGGGGCCAGCAGGTCAAGGGAGGGGATTCTGTTCTCTGCTCTGCTCTCAAGATGCTGCACCTCCAGTGCTGTGTCCAGCTCTGGGGTCCTCAGTACAGGAAAGATGTGGAGCTGCTGGAGCAAATCCAGAGGAGTCCAGGAGATGCTCCAAGGATTGGAGTTGTTCACCTGGAGAAGAGAGGGATCCTAAGGGAACTCAGAGCCCCTTCCAGTGCCTAAAAGGGCTCCAGGAGAGCTGGAGAGGGACTGGGGACAAGGGATGGAGGGGCAGGACACAGGGAATGGCTCCCACTGCCAGAGGGCAGGGCTGGATGGGATATTGGGAATTAGGAATTGCTCCCTGTGAGGGTGATGAGCCCTGGCACAGGTGCCCGGAGAATCTGTGACTGCCCCTGGATCCCTGGAAAGACCAGCTTGGAGCAATCTGGGCTAGCAGAAGGTGTCCCTGTCCATGTCAGGGAGGTGAAACTGAATGTTTTCTAAGGTCCCTTCCAAGCCAGCCCATGTGAAAACGAGATGAGTTTGTCAGGCTGGGCCCTCGCGCCGCCCAACACCGTCCTGGGCTGGAGCAACAGACTTTGTGTTGTGTCCCTTGTGTCCCTGCAGGCACAGAAAGCCCTCTCTGTTGTGTGGGAGCTCCTGTACCATTTAATGCCTGGTTTGGGGGGTCTCTTATTTAACAGCAACACTGAGGAGCCTTCTGTGTATTATGTTCCTATCCAGGGCGTGATGGAAAAGGGTGTTTTTGTAGGAAAGCTGCTTTTCAAAGCCTTTTGAAAGGAACAGCGAGGACTTTCAAGGATGGGGATGTCTCGGGTTCTGTCGTCTTCATTGCTGTTGGAATGATTTAACCTGAGTGGAGGGCTCTGTCCTTCTGGATGGGATGGAAATGAATTTAATGCAGCATAATTTTGTTTGGCTTAGGTGCCTAACGCAGGGGGATTTGAGCTCTGTTGTAGCCTCTTAATGTTTGTTTTCATATCACTAAAATCTAAGTGACAAATGGTGATGTTTAATGGCTGCTCAGGGAGACCTTGTTTATTGGGAAAAAAGCAAAATGGGTCATAAAAAACTGAATTCCAGCATTTCCTTGACTCTGCTGTCTCTTTCATACACGCCCAGGCTCTGCTGTCATCAAAGAAACTTGAAATTCCCTCTCTGTATTTGTTTTGCACGTGGAATGGCCGGGATTCATCTCTTCACCGCTGCCTATGTGTGTCCAAAAAAATATTTGTGGTCCCAGTGCAAACACACTCTCCAAACACTCCAGAGGAGCTGTTCCTTCCTGCAGCTGCTGCCTCTGTGGAGCCCCCGAGCACAGCAGCTCCTCCAGGCTTGTGAGCAGGTTTTCAGCACAGAATTGCCTCACCAAAGCATGGGAGCATTATTTTGGGGGGCTCTGTATTTTCTGATTTGCCATGATGGTGTTTTTCTGGTACATGGAAGGACGGAATAATTAAGCTGGTAATTTGCTGGTTTTGATGAAATTGCCTCAGGAACTTGTTCTCTTTTCTAGCACTGAGCTGCAGGTGACAGGACAAAGGGGGATGGCTGCAAAGCTGCAAAGAGCAGGGTTGGATATTGAGAAGAAATTCCTCCCTGTGAGGATGGTGAGGCCCTGGCACAGGGTGCCCAGAGAAGCTGTGGCTGCCCCTGAATCCCTGGAAGTGCCCAAGGCCAGGTTGGACAGGGCTTGGAGCAACCTGGGATAGTGAAGGTGTCCCTGCCCATGGCAGGGGGTGGAACTGAATGGTCTCTAAGGTCCCTTCCCACCCAAACCATTCCATGACTCTGTGGTTCTGTTTTGGAGTGATGATGGGGTGCATCCTCCTTCACTTCAGGGAGGGCCCTCAGGCTTCTCCTGCAGCTCCATCTAGAGGGGAGGAAGATGGGCTGGTCATGGGGGCTCTGCTGTCCCCTCACCCAATATCCCACCTTGGCAAGGCTGTCAATTGTGCTTTTCCCGACCTTGGGATCACTCCTGAGCCCAGAGCCACGTTGCTGCTGGAAACCCTTGTGTTTAGTGGGGAGGACACCACAGCCAGACCCAGTTCCTTGCCCAGGCACTGCTGGGGAGGAGCATTTCTCTACCAAGCCCCAAAAGCAGAAGCAGGTGCTACTCCCTTGGCTGAGGATGTGGAAACCACACACAGCTGCTCTGTGGTTGCTTTTGGGGTGGATTTCACAAGAGAAATCATTGTGGTTTGGGCTGGGGCTTTCCTGGAGAGGAGGTCCCACCTGGATCTCCCCAACATCTCCACGGAGCTCTGGGCTTGCTCCTCCAACTTCAGCTTTCCTTTTCCTTGGTTTTATGTGATACTCTAATTTTCAGTGCCATCCTGGAAGGAAGAACACAGCAGTGCTGAATGTCAGCTTATCTCCCTATCTGAGTCCTCATTCTCCCTTTTTTTTCTTTTTTTTTTTTTTATATAGGGTGCTCTGGAATTCCCAGCTACCCCAAAAAAGGCTGGTTTAGACCTTAGCAACAGGGTATTTTTGTCAGATTGTATTTGTTCTCCTGTGAGAGCCATTGTTCTGTCCCATGCCTTGACCGCTCCAAAGGCTGCAGATAAAAGCCCTGGCTGACAATAATACAGTTGAGTTCAGCCTTTTGTTGGGGAGATGAAAATAGAGGATGAATTGTGAATAACGTGGCAGGGCTAAAAGTCAGTCGTCCCAGGATGTTGGTTAATCACTTCAAAGATAAGAAGCTGCATTTTAATTATATATTTTTCAGAACTACTGAACATTAGGTTTTGTGTTGGTACCAGCAGGGGCTTGTACCCACCATGGTGTTTAGGACTAGTTCTTACACTCTTGAGTCAGCAGGAAATATGTTTATTGCAGTGATATTGGGTTTATGGTAGGTTTATAGCAAAATCTATATATAATTTGTAGCAGCTATATTATATTAGGTTTGTAATAGGTTTATAGATATATAAATCTGAGAAATATAGAATCACAGGATGGTTTGGGTTGGAGAGAAGCTTGAAGATCATCCAGTTCCACCCCCCTGCCATGTGCAGAGGCACCTTCCACTAGCCCAAGTTGCTCCAAGCCCTGTCCAACCTGGCCTTGGGCACTTCCAGGGATCCAGGGGCAGCCACAGCTTCTCTGGGCACCCTGTGCCTCCCCACCCTCACAGGAAACAATTCCTTCCCAATATCCCATCCATCCCTGCCCTCTGGCAGTGGGAGCCATTCCCTGTGTCCTGCCCCTCCATCCCTTGTCCCCAGTCCCTCTCCAGCTCTCCTGGAGCCCCTTCAGGCCCTGCAAGGGGCTCTGAGCTCTCCCTGGAGCCTTTTCCAGGTGAGCTCCCCCAGCTCTCCCAGCCTGGCTCCAGCCCTTGGAGCAGCTCCTGGATTCCTGGATTTGCTCCAGCAGCTCCACGTCCTCCTGATGTTGGGGATCCCAGAGCTGGACACAGCACTGGAGGCAGAATCCCCTCCTTTGACCTTCTGCTCACACCCATAAGTACATTTTTACATGATGTGTTTGTGGGAGTAGCAATGAGAGAAGGTGCCCAGCTTGGTTTGGCTCTGTGACCTGTCCTGCAGCATCACTTTGCTTTAAATAAGGACACCCACCCCTCTTGGGCATGGGAGATGGAAAGGTGGAGAAAAGACAGATTAGAAAAATTGATAGAAAATAGACGGAAATAAAAAGAAAGATAAAGGTGGAAATAGAGCCACCGGAGGCAAGCAGGGTGTGGTTATTTTTCAGGAGCAGAAGAAATATTTGGGAGACTGATGTGCTCAAAATGCTGACAGTGTGAATGATAACAGAGATTCACAGAATTCACAGAATGGCCAGGTTGGAAGAGACCTTCAAGATCACTGAGTCCAACCCAGCCCCAACACCTCAACTAAACCCTGGCACCCAGTGCCACATCCAGGCTTTGTTAAACACACCCAGGGATGGTGGTGGAGTCCCTGGGCAGCCATTCCAGAACTTTATCACCCTTTCTGTGCAAATTTTTTTCTTGATATTTCCATTGACAGATCACCCCTAAACTCTGAGGCCTTGGAAATCCTTTCCTTGCTGAGGGCATTTTGGTGGCACTCTGGACAACAGCTCCTTTTTGCTGAGATATTTATGTTCCAAGGGCACTTCATCAGCTTCTAGCAAGGCTCCTCATCCCTCCTGGCAGATCCTCCCTCCCCAGCTGCCCTCACCTGCCGTCCGTGTAATTGGCAATAATTTCCCTAAATGCTCACAAAAGCAGATGTTCTCTCTGTGGTTGCATCCAGCCAGCTTATACTGCACTGGATACACGAGCACAAGGCATTAAAGGACTAATTCCTGTAAATAAGCCTATTAAAAGGTTGGAAATAATGCCTCCAACTAAACCATCAAATGAATCCCACTGGTTGTATTAATTTGTTATCTGCAACGTGCCAATCCCAGTCTGCCCAGGACTGGGTGCCCTCATGCTTTGCCAGTTGCTTGTATGTGATGGTTGGTGGGTGTCTTGTATTGTTTCCAGCTAATAAATCACATTTATAGGTAATTAACACTCCATCTAACACTTCCTCACTGTTGCTGATGAGTGGGAGAAGAAATTGCTTCGTGCAGTTGTGAGTGGGGGACTCTGCTTTCAAGGCTTTAGGTGATGCTGCTGAAGAAAAAAAATTAATCTCACTTATTTTCCTGCCTCAGAGCAGGGGATAAAGAAGAGAATCCCCACTTGTTCTCCAAGTTCTGGGTGTAAGGAACATGTTTATTAAAATAAGAGTGGTAAAACACTGGCACAGGGTGCCCAGAGAAGCTGTGACTGCCCCATCCCTGGAAGTGCTCAAAGCCAGGTTGGACAGGACCTTCCAGACCATCTTGTTCCACCCCCTGCCATGGGCAGGGACACTTCCCACTATCCCAGGTGGCTCCAAGCCCTGTCCAATCTAGCCTTGGACACTTCTAGGATAGCAAGCTCTTATAAACTCTCTAAAATCCATGAACTCACTTTTCCCTGGCCCTGCTTGTTCAGCACCATTTCATCCACTCATTGCCTTGGTCATCTGAGAAAATGGAAAAAAATCATGGCATTTTGACGAGCTGACTTTTCAAGGCAGCATCTCTCTGGGCTTGCAGCTCCAGGAATACCTGTCAGGCAATTTTCCTTTCACCTGGAAACACGCTTCGATGTCTTATTTGTGGATTGTGCTGAAAAACAGTTGTGTCTGGCAGCACAACTGCTCCAGTCAGACTTTTCAGCTTGAAACCTTCAGCAGAAGACGTGCCTCACAATGCTTTTGGCACTCACAAAAGTCAGGGAGGAATACGCTTCAAATCCAGCTCCCCTCGTTTGCAAACCTTGTTTATAAACCCTCGCAGCCGCTGGTAAAATCATGATTTTGGTTTATCTGGGAAACGGAGAAACACAGTTAATGAGGGATGCAGGGGATGCATCTCTGGCCCCTGATGGCTGTCACCATTTGTACCTCATCCTCAACCCTTGTTTTTTTTTTTTCCCCAGTCTAATACATGCAAATATATGTAAAGAGTAAAGACTGTTCCACCGAGTCTTGCACGTTTGCTCAAAGAGGAGGAAAACAACAAGTCGATCTTACAAGGAATTTGCAGGCTGAATTTTTAAGACCTGTCTATAAAAAAAAAAGAACCAAAAAAAAAAAAAAAGCAGCTGTTGGCCACGGGCGCTGACCGAGGTGATTCTTCCTGGCATCTGTTTTCCCTGCGCTCGCAATCGTAATGTCATTAATATGGAGCTTTTGGAGAACTGGAGTATATCCTAATTAGCAGCCTCTGATTTTTTTTTTTTTCCCCTAGTTTCATAATCAGTGATCTCGGCTACACCACAAGTGTTACTGTGGCAACAGGGCTGAACTGAGCAGCGGTGCAGAATTACCGCAGGTAAAGCGGTGATTCCACGGCTCCCGCGGCACTTTCTGCGCCCCGGGGGCTGCTCCGTGGGACGGGCTGGCTGCTCCCCGCACCTACAGGTGTCCCGGGTGGATTTCAGGGTAAGCACGAGCACGGAGATTAAGCTGCATGACCGAACGCATGCGTTTGAATTGGGGCTGAGCCTCTGTAAGGAGATTTTAAGGCTGTCACGCGAGCGATCCCCCTCCGACACCTTTGTTTTAAGTAGGATGCTCCGAGCCCTCGCTGCCTGAGTGCTCCCAGCTCAGTCTTGCCGTGGAGCTGGGACTTCATCCCGGTCCTGCAGAAAGGGCTGAGCCCAAAAGCCAGGGCTTTTATTTTTTTTTTTTTTTCCTTTGTGGGGTTTTCTTTTATTTTAAGCCTCGTTTCTCCTCCCCACGCACCGCTCGCTCTCTCTGAAAGGCATTTTGCTAGGTAGGGATGTTGTCATGCTGAATAATAGCCATCCTTCATCCTGACTCCTCCATCAAGATCAGCCCATCCTTTTCATAGCTGGAATGTGAACTGTGCTCGTGTTTCCTTTGTACACGCCTGGCACTTAGGAGGGGACACCCCAGAACGGGATATTTAAGGAAATATGCTCCCGTGTGCCTTGACTTTTTTTGTTTTGATTATTAGTTACTGGTTTTGAATAATGAGTTGCAGTTTCTCCCGTGCCTCTCTGGTGGTTGTTCTCCACTTCCTGGTGCCGTGGCTGCAGTGCTGATCCCACAGGGAAAGCACCCCAGGAGAGTGGTCTTGCACTAGCCAGGGGTTTTTACAAGCTCTGAGGGCATTTCTTTGTCAGGTCTGTGTTAATCATCCCAGAGAAGGTCTCACCTCCTTCTCTCATTGGCACAGCTCCTGCTGCACCCCATCCCTCACCTCCATCCCAGCACTTTCCTCCTGCACCAGGCTTGCACTTGGTCCTTCATCTTCCTCCTCCCTGCCCTGACAGCTTCCTCTGCTCTCCTCCTCAAAACTTCCCCTTCTCTTGGCACTCACCTGTCCCTCCTCGATGCTCTGTCCTTTAGGAAACCCTCTCCAGCAGGTCATTCTGCATTGCTACAGGCCCAGGAAACTTTTCATCCCCTCTGTCTCTTCCAGAATTTGTTCCCCAAGCCATCCCAGTTTATTCTGCAGTAGCAACTGGCTCATATTCCCATGATCACACATCTGTGGCACCAGGAGAAAAGAGTGGCTGAGGGCGAATTAAACCTGTCCTAATTATGAGAGTTATTCGGAAAATTATTATTAGGAAAATAATTTGTATTTGTAGTTCTTCCCTCCGAGGCACCTCGAGCAGTTTCCAGGTGGTGGCTGTGGCAGGGGTGCCCTTCCATGAACAAGGATCTTCAAGTGCTTTGGTGTTGGATGTGCCACAGATCTGCTCCTGGCTTCATCCAGGGATGTAGCCTCATCCTCTGGCTTTTACTTCCATATTTTTAGCATGAGACCGTCAAGTCTGTAGGCTCTTTGTTACTAGTTGCTTGTTTTTAAACATGCAGGGATATAATTGTTTCCTAAAAGCAGGATATTACAGAAGAGCAAGGTCTGATGTGCCAGTTACAGGGGACTAATTGTGGGGGTTGGAACTGGATGATCCTTAGGCTCCTTTCCAACCCAAACCATTCTCTGGTGCAGTGACTGGTACCCACTGTCACCATTTCTGCATCTTTGTAGGAAGTGGAACTATTTCATGTCCCAAAAACATCCACATTTATTGTTGTTCTCTGATTTTTAGGTTTTGGGGTTTTTTTTGCTGAAAACCTCATCAATTTATTTTTCAGTTCCAGAAGTGTTCAGGCACAGAAGTGTTCAAAGGCTCTCAAGCACATGATGTGATTTTTGGGGTTGTCCTGTCAGGATCAGGAGTTGGACTTGGTGATCCTTGTGAATCCCTTCCTGCACGATGTAGGGATCTCCTCCTCAGTGCTGGTGCTTTCTTACTCCACTATGAGCTTCAATCCCAGCAGCTTTGCTTTTTGAACAGTTTGCAGGACAGGCAGTTACAGAATCACAGTGATTGATTTTGGAAGGAACTTCTGGAAGTCATCTGATCCAACCTCCTGCTCCAGCAGAGCTGCCAGATCCGGTTGCACAGAACAGTGTCCAGACAAATTTGGAATATTTCCAAGGAAGGAGAATCCACAACATCCTTGGGCAACCTGTGTCAGCACCTCACAACCAAAATGTGTTCCCTGATGTCCAGAGGGACCCTCCTGTGCTCAGTGTGTGCCCGTGGCCCCTTGTCCTGTCCCTGGCCACCACTGACAGAGCCTGCCTCTGGTCTCTCTGCACCCTCCCTGCAGGTGCTGATGGACAGGGATGAGGCCCCTGGAGCCTTCTCTTCTCCTTCTGAGCAGTCCCAGCTCTCCCAGCCCTTCCTCAGGGCAGAGCTGCTGCAGCCCCCTCCCTGGGCTGTCCCCAGCCTGTCCATGTCTCTCTTGTGCTGGGACCCAGTGCTCCAGGTGTGGCCTCCCCAGTGCTGAGCAGAGGGGCAGGATCCCCTCCCTGGACCTCCTTGGGGAACCTCCATCCCCTCCCTGGACCTCCTTGGGGAACCTCCATCCAGGTTCTGGCTGGTGAACACCTGATCCTCTCCATCCCCCCACGATGGCTCCACACACATTGCTGCTGCTGGGTGGGCTTTGAGAGAAGATCACCATGGATGGGTTAACATCTCACTCAGGTTCATACCCACAGGAAAGGCTGATCCTGGTTCAGAGCAGCAGATTTTAACATTATCCTAGCAGTGACAGGTATTTCTAGGTGCCCAGAAGTCCAGGTGGGAATAGGGTTGGGTTCCATCCTTGGTGTTACTCTTTGAAAGGTGAGTGTGTGCTCACCTGTTGGACTGAAGGACATTAAAATGCTCCCAGAACTGGAGCCCCTCTGCTCTGGAGACAAATGGGAGAGTTGGGGGTGTTCACCTGGAGAAGAGAAGGTTCCATGGAGGCCTTCAAAACCTTCCAGTGCCACAAGGGGCTGCAGGAGAGCTGGAGAGGGACTTTGAACAAGGGCCTGGAGTGATGGGACAGGATGAAATGGCTTTACACTGCCAGAAAGGAGAATTAGGTGGAGAAATTCATTAATGTGAGATTGTTAAAGCCCTGGCACAGGGTGCCCAGAGAAGCTGTGACTGCCCCTGGATCCCTGGAAGTGCCCAAGGCCAGGTTGGACAGGGCTTGGAGCAACCTGGGCTAGTGGAAGGTGTCCCTGCCCATGGCAGGAGGTTGGAACTGGATGGGCTTTAAGGTGCCTCCCAAACCATGTCATGAGCAAATCGTGGTGTGCAGGAGAGCAGTGATTTGTGGAAGGTTGAGCAGGTGGAGAAAGCCAAGCTGAGGCCCTGCCCACAGGCTCATCCTCCTCCTCCTCCTCCTGCCCCGCTCGTACAGGGGCTGTCGCTCGTGTGGAGCTGCCTGTTTATTTAAAAGAAGAAAGAAAGAAAAAAAAAAGAAGGAAAAAAACTAAATGGATTTTCAGAAAGGGTGAATGGCTGCTGTGATTCATCTTTTCTGGTGAAGAGTGGAACAGCAGAGGGTGGGGGATAATGTTCAGTGACACATCAAAGGCCTCGCTTCAGCTTCGGAGACACATGCAAGGAATTAGTCACTGCGTTTTAGTGCAACAAAACCCTTTTTCCTCCCTAAATTCAATTCTTCTCTCCCTCTGATGGCCAACTCGCTGCAGCCCTCGGCTATTCCATGTGTGTTTTTACATCCTCTGCATCTCATTGAGAGGTTTGGGTTATGATGAAGTTGCCCTGCTATCAAACCAACTCCTCTGCCGTGGATCACAGCTCCAGTGAGAGGCTGGAAATCCACAAACAGGATTTAAAAGGAGCAGGGAGGGGGAGAGGGAATGGCAGGTTTGTTTTCCAGGGTGGCTGAGCCATGCTGATGGCTTGCTGCCACCAAAAAGAATAAAAAAAATGACCTTTTTCCCCTTTCTTTCTGCTCGTGCTTGTTCTCGCCCTACTGTGAGCTGCTTCAAAGAGCCAACCTTGCTCGCAGTTCTGCACCCTCTCCCCCTGCCAACAAATAAAAAGGAAAACCGAACATTATTTTCATTTTTCACTGCAGCTGGAGCCAGCACGAGTCAGTCTCAGTCGAGCCACTGCCTTTCAGCATCCTCCTGATGACAGCAGGGATTTCTGGGGTCCCGGGAAAGCTGGTTAGAATTCAGGTTGTGTCTCCTCAGTGCACACAGAAAAAGATTGCCTCATTTTCCAGGAATTAGGAATATGTCAGAGGTGGGGGTAAATCCTGCCTTTGATTGTGGACGGCTGTATCCGGGTTGGATCTGGGCAGTTTCTGCAGCAATAAACTCTAATTCTTTGCATTCTGGAAGCACGGCAGGGTGATCCTGCAGCCTGACCCCCCTGTAGCACCAGCACAGGCATTTTGAAGCCACTTATTACTTTATAAAGAGATTATTTCCTTTATTTTTTTTTCTCCCCCCTGCAGCATCAATCATCCTGACAAGATCTGCTTCTTTTAAAACATACATCCTGCAGCTTAAAATCCAGCCTTTCCTATAATGAAGATCCCAAGCAGTTTATGGAAGAATGCAGTGTGCATACACTATATATCTATATCTGTATCAATATAAAAAAAATAGATATATATATAATATTTATGGGTGCACCAGAGTCAATTATTGAGTTTTCCAAGCCTGATCTTTGAAAAAAGAAGGAGCCACGATGCCGAGCATCCCGACCCTGTGGAGCAGCTCTGCCAGAGCCTCCAGCTCCCTTCTCCTGGGCAGAGCCGGCGCCCTGACGTCAGGGTGTTTTTCTGCAGAGCTCGCAGGATGTTGCAGCCGGCCAAGAGCTGTGTTTATGTTGATAACATTACAAGTATTTCCTCTCCGTTTCCGAAACCAGCAGGGAGGGGGAGCCGAGGGGGAAGGGAGACTCGGGTTTCTCCAGCTTTGGGGTAGGACTCTCGAGGCCTTTTATGTTAAGGAGTGGGGAAGGATGAAGTGCTGGCGTTATTTATGCTGCTTTTGGGAATAAGGAGTGGTTTAGAGCAGGGGCTGGGAAGTGGGAGCTGGGCTGGCACAGCCCTCCCCCAGCACAGGGCTCTTTGCCTGCGCCCTGCTCCGGATCTGGTTTTAAGGTGATAAAGCAGCTCTGGCAGCTGATTGCCGGTCACAGGAGCAGCTCCAGGGATTTGGATTTTTGGTAATGATGTGCACAGCAAGCTGGGATGCTCCCAGCATCCCGCTCCTTCTGACAGTCACAGTAATAAAGCCATAAATACTCAGGTTCTGCACGGACTGCCCGCATCCAGCTTTCTTCACCTAAAGGGGGCAAGGCTTGGGGAAATCCAGCATTATCTCCCCTTGCCAAGCCCTTCCTCCTGCTGCAATCCACTCATGGATCAATGAACTGATTAAATGTAGAATCAGGGGGGGGTTTAGAGCTCTCTGCCCGCTGATGTAATCCCAGAGCTGTGCTGCCAGCTCAGCGAAGGAGGGACCCTCATCGATGGCTGGACTTGATGAGCTTAAGGGTCTTTTCCAACCTAAACAATTCTGTGATCATCCCACCATCCCAAAGGGGCTTTGCAGCCAGTCCAGGAATCTCCTGTAGCTCTCATCCGTGTAGCAATCATGGTTTATGGAAATAAACCCAAACTCTTTCATCCTTTGTGGGTTATTTCCCGATAATGGAGAGCAGAGAGGGGATTCCTGGCTTTTCCTTCTTTGCTCCCACCCTCTGTGGTCAGGACACCCCAGTGTCCTGTACAGCTCCCAGCTGGGATTGTACTACCTGAGAGCAGTCTACTGGAGGCAGTTGGAGTGCCCAGAGGGGAATAGAGGATCTATCAAACATCCGTAGGTGTTTGGGAGGAGATAATGATACCCATTTCTCAGGAGCTTTCTGCTTTAATACCAAGGGAAAGTGTGGGGAGGATGTGGGGAGGCTGTGGCACAGCTTGCCCAGAACAGGAGCAGGAATGGGATGAGTGGGATCCCAGATGAACAGGGATTCTAAATGAGTGTGATCCCAAATGAACGAGGACCCGATGTGAATAGGGACCCTAAATTAATGGGACACTAAATCAATGGGAATGCCAAATGATTGTGGTTCCCAAGTGAATGGGATCCCAAATAAGCAGAACTCAAAATTAATGGGGATCCCAAATAAAAAGAACTCAGAATGAATGGGGATCCCAAATGAACAAGACCCCAAATAAACAGAACTCAAAATGAATGGGGATCCCAAATGAACAGGATCCCAAAAGAAGGGGAACTCTTGAGAAACAAGTTGGGGGAAGAGAAAGGAGCCATATCCACGTCTGTGAATGGTGTTTCGTTGCAAATATTCATCAAAACACAGCGAGTGGTCACTTTTTTTCCTAGCAGTTCTTAAAGAAAAGCTGAGTCTTCCCCTTTCCCTTGCCATGGTGTCCTTGGTGTGGCAGTGGTGGGCTCCCAGTGAGGGAAGTGGTTGTGATGATGAGATCTTGGTGCTTTCATCAGCCCTTGTGAGGTTTTCAGAGCATCTCTGTGCCATCATTTCCATTCTCTGGAGTTTCAGTGTTCAACTTCCTCCTGTTTTGCATGTGGATCCCATCGGGATGAGCACCTTATTCCTGTGGGATTCCACAGTGGGATGCTTGGACAATCTGTCTCCTGCAGAAAGGTACAAAGATGATAAAATTATGGAATTGTCTGGGTTAGAAAAGGACCTTACAGATCATTCATCCACCTCACCGCTCTGGACAGAGACATCCTCCACTAGCCTAGGTTGCTCCAAGCCCTGTCCAACCTGGTCTTGGACACTTCCAGGGATGGGGCAGCCACAGCTTCTCTGGGCACCCTGTGCCTCACCACCCTCACAGGGAAGAATTTATTCCTTATAAATATTGGATTTTCTCCCCAAAGCCAAACCTGTGTAGACCAGGCTCATCTCAGACTCTGGCAAGTGTCTGACCAAGCTGAGTGGGGTGTATTAATCACCATGAGTGGAACGTGTCATCAAACCATCAAACTACTGGTTGTGGGTTTTTCCTGACATCCCACCCTGGAGCACAGCCTGGGGGAGGCATTGCAGGACCAGTGCTGCTCTCACCAGTGACAGGAGGACTGAATCAGCTCAAATTCATGCAGACGGATATTTTAACTGGTGATGAAACCCTCTGGAATGCTGGCTGCTCACACCAGTGGGACCCTTGGAGAAAGCCCTGCCCTGCTTGCAGCAGCATGGACGGAGCCTATGGAAAGCTCTTATCTCCAGAGCTTGGTTTCCTTCTGGTTCAGGGTTTGTCTGACCTTTTGGTCACTGAGTAAGGTCGATTTTTGCCAGGTTTTCTTTTGAAGGGGGAGGAAAAACATGTAAGTAGGTGGTGCTGGTGGGAGGATCCTCTGGGGTGAGGTGGGAGGATCTCGATTGCTGATACGGTTTCCAGCGCGCGGATGACTTCAGAGTTGTCCTTCTGCCCGGAGTTTGGGATGGGTCTAGATGAAGCAGATTTAAATAAATAGAAGAAGCACAAACAACACAAGATCTATTAGAGAGGGAGGGAATAAAACCCGTTCTTGGCAGCTCCTCAGGTTGACTTGGCAGCGAGATCTCGCAGCTCTCTCCTGGGAGATCCCGGAGATGCAACTGGACACAGGACAAAAGCCTGAAGGACGGGAGTCGTGTGGCAGCTGCTGGCCCATGGCAAGGAGCAGAGCTGTGTCTGAGCCCTCTCTGGGCTCGGAGCAGAGGAGAGGTGTTGGCCCATCCTTGGAAGGCCCCATGGCCACGTGCTGGTCTGGACTTGGCAGCTTTGGGCTCTGTCCTGGCCAGCACGATGACGTCTCACATCTCTGGGCCTCTGGATCCGTAGGTGTTTGGGAGGAGATAATGATACCCATTTCTCAGGAGCTTTCTGAGGTCTCCAGAGGAAAGAAATCACCATAAAAATCTTGTATTAGAAAGGGCTGGGGGAAATGATTTTACTGATGTCATCGTCCTGTAATTCTGCTGGACGTTTCCTGGGAAGCACGTACAGTATGGGCGTGCAGCCTGAACTCGCTGATCTTCTTGGATTGTTTTTGAGTGCTTGTTCTGACCACATACACAGGCAATCCAGCAGGGTTTGAATGGAGCTGAGTGTTCTGCCCCTGCCCAGTAACATTTCAGGTGTCAGTGAGGCTGGGGGAGCTGACCTCTCCTTCATTCCTGCCTCCACTTCTGGGCCATTTGGGATCAAGGATCTTTACCATGGTCTTCAGCTAAATTGCCTTTGAATTTTCACATAATACAGCCATTTTCAGACCACTATATGAACTATTTATTAATCTCATTTAAGACCAGATATTTGGTTTTAGTGCACAGCTTGTTCTTCTCATGCTCTCCCACAGTTCACCCATTCTCTGCTTCATCCGTGGACACTTTTGGTGCTCCACCAGACTGGGATTTCTCCATGTTCTTTCCCCTTGTTGTATGAACTCAGCCATAAATCCTTCCCATCCAGATGCCTGCAGGGGCTCCAGCCACACTTCCACTCCTCCCTCTGAGCTTTACAAGATGCACAGCAACATTCTCATCTTGGATTATTTTGGGATATTTCATGAGGGTTTAGTAAGTGTTCTGTGCTTTCCTCCCCAGGTCAACATGGATTTGTGGTTCTTTCTCCTTTTGCTCGGAAGTGGCCTGATAAGTGTAGGTGCTAACAACATTACAACAGGTAAATTTGGCTCCTCATCTCTCTTTTATCCCATCTTTTGGATCAAAGGAGCGAGTGTGAATGTGCTCAGTGTCTCATTCCTTCTGCTCTCTACGTAGCTGTAACATAAAATGTTGGAAAGAGGGTGATGAGCTTCAGGTGGCTCATAAACGGGGCTAAACCTAAACAGGTTTAGCTCTGAGCAATATTGATCCTCACCTCCAGGGGCTCTAATGTTTGGACATCCCCATAAAGAGCACCTGTTCAGGTTATTTTTTTTGACATTTGTATCTCCTGCTGTGCAAAGCATTTCCTGTCCTGCGCTCAGGATTTGTGGGGTGTTTTATCCTTATAGTTACAGTCACACGAATCTTCAGCATCTAAATCCCTCAGTGTCACAGAAGAGAATCTCACAGAGCTTCCCCTGTGCTTTTCCCTTCTCAGAGCCACCCACAACAGTGTCCACCTCCCCCAGGAGCCCCACCAAAGCTCCTACAGCAGGTCCTGAGGATGGGACCACGCCCAACACACACAGACTCAACATGAGCACTCCAGGGACTGTTCCTACCACAGCACCAAAACCTCCTCCAACCACAGCCACCAGGATCTCCCCCAATGCCACCTCTGGCAGCCTCAACATCTCCTCCACCCTGGGGACAACCGTGCCTGTGCCTCCAGCCCCATCCCTGCTCCCCAGCGTGACGCCGTCGGCCCCACGCGCCACCGTCCCCAGCACGGAGGCAGAGACGACAGAGAGGAATTTCAGCATGGTGGTGACAACACAGGAGACCTCTTCTGCTTCCCACAACGGTAGGCACCTCCTCCACCTCTTCTTCTTCTTCTCCAGGCCACCCTGCCTCTGGGTTTGTTTCTTTGCTCTTCTTTTGTTTGGCTGAGAAAAATGGAGCGAAAAATACTTTGGGGCCAATTCCATGGTGTTGCAAAACAAGAGGACTCTCAAACCTCTTCTGATCTCCCAGATCAAAGGCTTGGGCCAAGATCATCTAGTGAAAGACACCCACAGGTGCACTAGATGATCTTTGCTTCCAAACCAAGCTATCCTGTGATTCTCTCCTTACATTATCAATTTTCCCTATTACTTGGGAAGCTTCAGTCTTTGAAAGGTCCAGATGAGAGAGTTGTCTCTGTTGCCATCCTGATCTCATTCCCCTCTTGGCACATCAGGAAAGTGACCCCATAAAACATTGTTTGGCTGCTCAGTTCAGGTTAAGAGTGAAAAATAGGCCAAAAGAGGCTGAGGTGACCAGAAATCTTTGCTGAACTGTGGCTCTTCAGCCATGGTTGGCTCATTGTATTGTTTGAGACCCAGTTTGGGTACTGCCTCTCTCCAGCTTGCAGTAGGAAGATGGCAGTGCCTGCTAGACCTTGGGATTTAGTGGAAAAACAGGATTGGTAACTTGGTTGTGGATTAGAAAACCCTGAAGCAAGATGATGGTGGAGTTAATGCAGGGAGGCGTCAGGTGTATATTCCTTAAGAACCAATTTCCCAAGGGATGTTGGCTGCTCTGCACCTCAGTGAGGTGTGTGTGCCCTCTTCCTCTGGGAATCTCTGGAAACCACAGCCCGTGAAGTTGTCTTTGCTACCAGCATGGGAAGGGATGTGGCTGAAGGAAGTTCAGAACCCAGCTTTTGTAGTGTTCTGCCACCCCTGAGCTGGTCCAGCTTCCTTCCCAACCCAAATCCTTTTTTGCAGAGTGAAGGAGTCTGGCATAGCCTTAGGCACACACATGGGACAAGTTTGGTATCAATGTAGCCTACATACAAGAGAGATGGAGGCAAAAGCCTTAAGTGCTGCTAATATCTGGATTTTGTAATGTGTCTGCTCATGGCAGGGCTGAATTTATTAATTTTTGTGTCTGCACTGCCTTTTTGTGATTTGGGTTACCAGTTTGGGTGAACTCCCCTGATGTATGCCATGACACATTGGCCATTGCACCATCAAGGCCAGAAGTGGCTCCTCACTTGATGTCAACCCAGAGAACAAATGATCAAACCTGATTCTTTCTTTATCTCAAGTAATTTGCCAAGGAACAAAATCAGTTTTAGGGCTGCCCTTGCCATGAGGGCAGCCCTAAATTAGATTTAACAGGAAATGGTGGTGTTATCATGGAAGAATTAAGTGGTGCTCAAGAAGGGGACTGGGCCAGAAGGTCACACGTTGTAGGGGCAGCTCCTCTTGTCCAAACCCAGCAGGATTGTCCTCAGCCCTGCTCTCCCTGGCACAGGTTTGTTCCAGTGCCCTCTGGATGAGACATCCAACCCAGCAGGTACAGACTTCCCTTGGATGCTCCTCGTCCCCATCCCTGAGCCCAGCTGCTCCTAATTGAACTCTTGGCTCAGCCACACTCTTAAAATGATGCCCCAGTGTTATCTCTTGATATTTAAGTGCTGATGAATTACACCAGTGACTCGCTGATTGTGGGTTTAAACAGTAAGTTGTGTTTAGGGGTGTTAAAGCTTGGCTTCAGCTCCTTGTTCTGCTGATAAAAACTCAGGATTTGTTCCTTTTTCCTTACTCAGAAATTCATTTGAACATCGTGGTTTTATAGCTAGTGTTTTAAAGGAAAGATTTACAGGCAGATGATGAGAGTTACTAAATTTGTTCCTGTCTTGGTCTTTGATCCTTCCTGACTTACTAAAATGTCTTGTTCCTTTGTTGCTAAGAGACTTTTGTTTTCTTTTTCTGCAGGTAACTCTGACAGAAGAGGTAAGAATGTTACATTTCATTGCTCTGTACTCAGTAAAAACAATTCCAGAAGCATTCTGCTATTAGAGAGCTCTCCTTAGGACTTCCAAATGTGTTTTTATGAAGCCTCTCAAGCTCTTTAAAAGAGCTGGTGACACACTGATATCTTAATTTCTGTTGAGCTTTTCTTTTTAGACCAAACCAATCCCATTCCAATTTGTACATGTCCTATTAGGTACCAGTTGTTCCTGCTCTGAGAATGTCAGCATGTCCCTAGAGCTGGATGACCAAAGTCTGAGAAGCCATTCAGGAAATTTGCTTTTGGTGTTTTATTTTTTTTTTACTGCTGAATTGCCTTTATTGACTGTGACTTACACAATTTGATCCAAACCCATCCTGCAGATGATGGGAATAATTATTGTTCTCCTCATTCTGTTGGCAAGCAGTAACACAAATCCATTTCTTGTAAGAGAACAGCACTTTAGGGACATTTTTCCATCTCTCAGCTCTGAGAACTGGCATCTCTACCAGAATATTTGCAATTACTGATGGCTTTAGCACTCCAGGAGCGGGCAGAGCTGGGCTGGCTCCCACCTGGAGGAATCAGCTGCCTCTGTGTGTTTTCATGCTGGCTCTGAGGGGTGCTGCAGCTTTGCAAACTCTGCCTGGTGCTGCTCTCTGTGCCTGGCTCACCCAGCCAGGGAACAGACAGATGCTCTGAGCACACATTTAGCAGAGGGAATAAAAGGGATGCAGGTCTGAGGGAACTCGTTTGAAATTGTGGCTAAGCCTCTGCAGAAATGCTCAGTGTGATTCCCTCAGATCTGGCCTGGTTTTGTGCTCTCTCTGCCATCGTTCATCCCTGCTCCTGAGGGCAAAGGAAAAAAAAATGGAATACATCTGACTTCCTAATAAGATTTATATTAATATTGCTAATGTTATTATAAATATAGTTAGGAAATCGGATTAAATAAGGGATTTTTAACCAGAGCATAGAGTGATGGGACAAGGGGAAATGGCTTCAAACTGGGAGTAGGTTTAGATTTGATATTGGGAATAAAGTCTTGGCTGTGAGGGTGGTGGTGCCCTGGCACAGCATGCCCAGAGATTTGTGGCACCCCCATCCCTGGAAGTGTCCAAAGCCAGCTTGGATGGGGCTCGGAGCAGCCTGGGATGGTGGAAGGTGTCCCTGCCTGCTCTCTAAGGTCCCTTCCAACCCAAACCATTCTGTGACTGGTTTTGTGGGCAGATGTTGCCAGCTGTGAGCAGGGATGGGCTGCTCAGCCCCATCCCTCTGCCATGACTGCACCCAGGTCAGGGTGACAGCCTACAGAGCACCTCTGCCTGCAGCTGGGACGTGCTCCCAAGCTCCAGAGGAGGCTTTGGTGGCTCCTCAGAGGGGAGCAGGAAATAAAAAATAAAACATCCTTTTTGCCCCACCACCTCAGTTCTCCAAGGCCCTACATCATCTTAGAATTCTTCCATATTACCACAGACAGAGAGGAAGTGGGGATTTGAATTAAAAGGGGATTTAGATGGGATATTGGGAAGAAGATTTAAGCCTCCTGCTGCTTCCAAGCTCTGGACTGCTGTGGGTGCTGCAGCCCTGGGGGAGCAGAAGGTTGAGTCCTTGTCCCTTTTCCAGGTGGATTGCCAGCATGGAGCCCTCAGGCTGGGGCTGGAGCAGGGCAGGAGCTGTGGAGGGGTTGGCACAGCTCAGCAGGGCTGGCAGGGGGCAGCTGGGGACCCTCCAGCTCCTCTCCTGCCTGGGCTGTGCTGGGCGGGCTGTTAGCAGTGGGAAAGCTCCGACTCCTCATCCTGCCAGATGTGTGGGAAGAACAACTGCAAAAAAAAACCCCAAAACCTCCAAACTCCCTACACCCTGCTGCCAGAACCACCCCTGCCCACAAATCACCAGGCACTGCTGTCCCACAGCTCCAGCCCGGCTCAGCACTGCTTAGGCTGAGCTTAACTCCAGCCAAGGCAGGAAAAAATGGTCCAAAGGTGACTTAACACCACGGGTTTTGGCATGGCAGCTCTTCTTGCTCTCCTGCAGGCAGGATGGAGATGGTGGATGTGCTTGAAAGTCTCAGTGAGGGGCCAGGGCTGGCTGTGGTTGGGCCAAGACCAACCTGTTCTTGTTTTTGGGAAGTGTCAAGATGGGGAATGCCAAGGCTCATCACCTTCTGAGGCATGCAGGAGGCAGAATTCCCAATAAATTCCTTTTGGGCTTTCACATTAGGGCAATAGATGAGAAGGACAAAGACATGCAAAACCAGGGTATTTTAATTTTTTTTTATTTGCCACACTGGGTTGTTGCCTTGAAATCATAACACAAAAATCATATATTTTGGAACATAACATGTTCTAAATGGAACATGTTTTAATGGAAATAACATTCCCAGACCTCACAGCACAGAGGGACAAACACAGAAATATAATCAGAGTGCCCTTGGGTAGCTCAGAGATGGACAAAATAAACCCCTAGGGGAAAAAATAGGGAAATAGACAAAATAAATCCCTAAGAAAATAAACCCTAAGGAAATCTGCTGGCTGAAATTGCTGAGACACACGGAGCAGGGATCTGCAGGGAAATGGATGCACAGAAGGTGGAAAAGGGTCGAGCCCTGGAGCCTCCTGGGGCTGTGTAGACACAGTGTGGTGGCCCCTCAGATGGAGGGAGCTGATGGAAAATGGGAATATCCCCAGCTGGCATTGCTGGCATCCACATTTATCTGAAAAAAAATGTCCTTCAGGGCTCTTCTCCTCCCTGGTTGGAGCTGCTTGGCTTCCAACCCATCTGGGTGATTTGCCAGCACCAACCACTGATTCACTGACCTCCAGCACGAGATAGAAATGGCTTATTTAAAGGAAAAATAAAATCTGTCGTGAGTCATGGAGGATGGGAGTGTTTCAGACTCATTTAAGTGTTTTTGCAAGGGAATTGTGAGGTACCTGCCCTTGAGGAGCTTCTGCAAGGGAGCCAAATTGGGTCACACTTGGTGGCCTGGTGGTGTCTGACCTCTCCTGCTCTCTGAACTCTTTATTTCCAGGGAGGAAAGAGGAGGGGGTTGGACTAGATGGTCTTTGGAGGTCACTTCCAACCCAAATTATTCTGTAATTACAGAATCATGGAATGGTTGAGTTAGAAAGGATCTTAAAACTCATCCAGTTCCTTCCCAGACACCTTCCACTGTCCCAGGTTGCTCCAAGCCCTGTCCAGCCTGGCCTTGGACACTTCCAGGGATCCAGGAGCAGCCACGGCTTCTCTGGGCAGTCCACACCACATCTCACCCTTGGAGGTGTTCAGATCCCAGGTGCAGCAGAAGCTTTGTCCTCTTGTCCTGTTTGACAAGGAACTGGAAGCAAAATCGTGGTGGTGTTACAAATGTATCTGTGGGATCTTAGGTCACAGTTTTCACCCATTTTAATATAAATTTTCTTGTCATATCTCAAACAATCCTTACACCAAACTCATGGGCCTGGTAGGAACTTCTCTGGATTCTTAAGTCTCAGGCAGAAAATTTTGTAGATTTTTTTTTTTGTAGATTTCCAGCTGACAAAGGAAATTTCTCCTGGTGGCTACTGGGCCACCATGTGCACATTCAGTTGTGCAAAAGGAACCCCAAAATAAGCCAGTCCCAACTTTCTCCATCACTGCAAGGTCACAATTTCACAGTGACCAACTCTTGGAGAAGATTGAGGTGCTCTGAGTGGTGATTTCAGGTTTTAATCTCACCTGGGAGTGTCTGAGGCACATGCTGCTCACTCATCCTTTTCTGTCTTCACTCTCAGGCTGCAAAATTGCAACATCACTTAATACTATTTATTATTTATTATGTTTTTATTACTAATATCATCATCAGAATTGTTCTTCAAGCAGAAATTGTAGAGCTCTGCCCTGTTAAATGATGGCTCTGGATGTTTTCCAATGTCCATAACCACACCTTTCTCTTCCTCTTGCAGATGAGACTCCCATTATAGCTGTGATGGTGGCCCTGTCCTCCCTCCTAGTCATAGTATTTATTATTATTGTTCTGTACATGTTGAGGTAAGAGCTGCTTTAATGCTGGATTCCCTTGTTTGACAGAAACAATTCCTGAATGAGCAGGAATGAGCCTTTTGTGCTGTCTCCCAAGCTAAAGGCTGACACAGCTGGTGCTTTGAAAAGAAACCTGGGAGGACAATGAATGAAAATGATGTTTGGGGTTGTGTGGTGAATGATGCTCATTCCTTTCTCTGCAAAGCTGCTCCTCCTGTGGGGAATTCCTGTCCTGCCTTTCAAAATGTCACATTTGGCAGGGTGGATTGAGCTGAAGCCCTGTCAGTGTGGGGAAAAGCAGGTGAGGTTTCCTTGTGAGGCTGCAAATGATGGATTGAGTAATCCAGGGAGGCTGAACACAAATGTGTTTCAATGTGTTATTCCTTGATTCCCATCTTGATAGCAAGCAGGATCCAGCATCCAAACTCTGTTTTGGTTACTAAACCTCACAGGATCCCTGTGCACCTTTCACTGTGAATGGCAGGAGCTTGTGAGGAGTGTTAGGTGATGCTTTAATTGAAATTACAGCACAGTAAAACCTTCTTAGGTCCATTTTTTAGAATCCAAGCATCTGCCCTGCTCAAAATTAAGCATTCCCAGCTCCTGAAAGCATAACTAAGAATGTCTTTCTTCACCTGCAGTAAACATTTTAATTTACTCACCAGTTTGGTGATTAAGTAAGTCTTAAAAAAAAAAAAAAAAGAAAAGAAAAGAAAAAACAATTTCCCTGTGTCTCCTGGCTCCAGGCCTGCCCTCACAGCAGTGAACCTGAGGAGAGTTTTGCCTCAGGAGTTCAGCAGCAGCAGAGTTTGAGTCCTTCCCACCTGGCTTGCAGCCCTGAAAGAAAGGGTTTGTGTTCACTGCCCAGTGATTCAGCAAAACTCAGAATTTCAGGCAAAGGGAGCACAAGCAGCTGCTCCAAGTTAAAAACACATGGAGCATGAATTTGCTGCAGGACAGATCAACCTGGGCTTGATGTGCTCTGCTGGATCCCCAGGGAGCAGGGACTCCTTGGGGTGTCCTCTGGAAAGAGCACCCTTAAAGCTTCTCCTGGTTTCCAGCTCTCTCTGGGCTCCTGCAGCTGTTCCAGTGTGCTTGGTGAAAATTCCTGCTCACAGGCAGGATTTCAGAGGTCCTGCAGCCTCCTGGATCCACCTAATTCATGGAGCCTGGAGAAAGTGTGGCAAAAAAAATGGGAAAGCTTTTTGGATGCTTCTAGATGGGTGTGATTATAAATAATAAATTCATAAATTCTCACCTGTACTGAGTTGAGTCAGTGTGCTGTTATCAAAATCATCCTTTTGATGTGGCCTTCTCCACATTATTGTTGTTTTTTCACACAGTAATAGGCAGCTGGATTAAACCTGTCTTGCATATATCCTTTGAGCAAACTATATAAAGAGTTCTTCTCCATCATAAGGAAGAAATGAGATATTGCTAATTCCAGAAGTTTTTTCTGCTCTTTCTATTTTTTCTGCTGTTAGATCAAAGTAGAAAATGGGTAAAATCTGAACCAATAACTTCCTTTTTTGAGAATTTCAGAATTTTGCTACCTTTTAGTGTCCTACTCCTTTTGTCAATATTCATTCTTACTTAGGTCTCATCTGGGAGGGGACCTGGTCTTCCTGGTGGACATTTACTGACTTTTCCACCCCAATTCTCCTTGGCAGGTTCAAGAAATACAAGCAGGCAGGGAGCCACTCCAACTCCTTCCGTCTGTCCAACGGCCGGACAGACGACACAGGTGAGTCCACAGGCTCTCCCCCACCTCTTATTTTTGTAGGCAGATACTTTTTAATTTCTGTTTTGTTGTTGTTGTTGTTTCCTGACCTCCTTTGTTCCATGTTTTCCATGGTTTTGGCAGACTTTCATAGAAGGGAGGTTTATTTCCCAGTTTTCGTTCCACTGACTCAATGTTTGCCCTCAAGTGGTTGATATTGAAATGGGTGATCACTTCCAAAATTACTACTCACATGCCTCTTGAGTTTTCACAGTGGTTCCTTGACTCAAATGAGAACCTTTTTTAAAAAAAACCCCACATCTTTGGGGAGAAATTAAACATTTTTCTGCTCTTTCAGATTAGGATGATCTCTGATTGAAACTCAGATCTTCACACTAACTGTAGACACCAAACTAACATTTCCAGGAGAAAAAAGGGATTACACTTATTTTCATTGCACAAACATTTTTGTACTTCCTAAACATGCACAGATGCAATTTTAAAGCATTTTGTAATGTCTAAATTCTTCTGCCCCTGAGCTGTGAGCCAGAGCTGACATTGAGGGTCTCAAGTTGCGCATCTCCATCCATGTAGGCACTGATTAAGATCTGAGGAGACCTCTTAAACTCAGTTCAGCTGCTTTTTCAGCACTCCTTCCACATAAACCAAGCACTCCAAACACCTTCTGAGAAGCACTAACTGGAATTCAGCACCTTTTTTATTTTTTGTTGGCTGCTAAGACCTTTCCTGCCACCTTACCTCACTGTAAATGGAGGTGTGAACTTCATAAACGCTCAGCTGTGTTGGTGTAACCCTCACGTGGCCTTTCTGGGCTCTGCTGAGCAGCAGCTGCCTTTGCTGTGCCCTCCTGGGAATTGTGTCACACTGCTGGTGCCAGACTTTCATGGGAGAGAGGGAGAAGTTGGAATCCAGAGCCAGGTGGTCTCCAACCCCAGCACTGACCTGTCCTCAGTGCCCTGTCCTGCCTCTGGGACAGTGTAGATCAGAGTGTTAGTCATCATAGGATCTCTGATTTTTTGGAGTTGGAAAAGTTTTTTAAGATCATCCAATCCAGCAGCACTGCCAAGGCCACCCACATCCCCAAGTGCCACATCCACATGGCTTTTAAATCCTTCAAGGAACAGGGACTCCACCACTGCCCTGGGCAGCTGTGCCAGGGCTGGACAACCCTTTCCATGAAGGAATTTTCCCAAATATCCAATCTAGACCTCCCCTGGCCCAGCCTGAGGCCGTTCCCTCTCCTCCTGTCCCTGTTCCCTGGAGCACAGCCCGACCCCCCGGCTGTCCCCTCCTGGCAGGAGCTGTGCAGAGCCACAAGGTCCCCCCTGAGCCTCCTTTGCTCCAGGCTGAGCCCCTTTCCAGCTCCCTCAGCTGCTCCTGGGGCTCCAGACCCTTTCCCATATCCATTCCCTTCCCTGGATTCTCTCCACCCCCTCAAGATCTTGTTGTGAGAGGCCCAGGAGTGCCCCCAGCACTGGAGGTGCCCCAGCAGTGCCAGCTCAGGGGACAGGCACTGCCCTGGCCCTGCTGCCACGAGCCAGGTGTCACTGTGCTCAGAGCAGCCTGCTCTGGTGGAAGCTGTTAGACCAAAATGCTCTTTTAACACGCCCTCCAACCCAAACCATTCTGTGCAGACACAAGGACAGCCCTAAAAGCAGCAGTGTGGGGTCCCTGTGCTCCCCTGGGCGTGGGTGGGCAGTGCTGGCCACAGGGGACAGCTGGTGGCTCCTGTGTCCCCCGTGTGAGACAGCTGCTCACTTTAAGAATTTAAAAAAGTTTATTAAACCTTGATAAAAATACAACAAAGGACTACATAAGGAAAAAATTGCAGTGCTGGGAGGTGCCCTCATGGATACCACGTGGCTGGTTCATCTTCAAGATGGGTGCTCAGTCTTTTATACCCCTGGAGGTTGCATCAGCCAGCCCTGGTGCCTCCCAAAGTCTGTCAGTCAGCTCTTCTTTGGCATTTATCAGTGGAAACTGCTTTCTTGTGACTTGGTTGGAGATCAGGTGTTGCCATGCCTGACCCCCTTAGCAACAAGCTTTTCCAGATAAGGGGCACATGTGCACACCTTCTGTCCTGGACAGCCCAGGCTGTCTGATGGTCACAATACAGACTGGGGGAAAAGGGAACTATGGAGAGGACAGAGAACATCTAAACTGTCAGGATTCTGAGGCTGAGATGACCCTGAGGTGTTAGAAAGTCCTTTTTCTCCCAGCCGTGTGACCATAGAAGTCAAGATTCATCCATTCTGCTTTTCAAGGTTGTTTATTTTTTCTCATCTATTACATTCTTTCTCTGACCTGCTGAGAGCTGTCCTGCAGGTCTGGCTGAGGCACAGCGCCTGCCCTTGGGGTGGTGTTAACATTTTATACTAAGAACTACATGTACTTGATTTACAATAATTTTCCAATACCTATCACCTATGTCAGACAGTCTGTCTCTAAACCAATCCAAAAGTGTCACCATCACAGCAGAAGATGAGGGCAAGAAGAAGGAGAGGAAGGACAGGACACGCCCAGATTCCTCCACCTTGCCTCTTGAACCCCCATTCTAAACCCCCAAAATTCTACTTTTTCACCCCATGACAAATTAACTATCATTCTACTCAAACTCTTGTGGCTTGTAAATCTTCACACAAAGTTGGTAATTTTTTCCATGGACTAAAATCAAAGACACAGTTGCCAAGGTCTGTGAACCCCTTGCCAGGGTCTCAAATCATCCAGGGCAGCCAGAGGAACATCCTGGGCTCTGACACCAAACTACAGTAACATAACCATCCACCACCAAAGCTTTTCCTAATATTCACACAACAGTTATCTTTTAATTTTGAGATCCAATCCTCTCGTTATCCACCTGTAACACCGGGGTGTCATTGCAGAGCCACAGAGCATGCCCCTGCTGGCCCGCTCGCCCAGCACCAACCGCAAGTACCCGCCGCTGCCCGTGGACAAGCTGGAGGAGGAGATCAACCGCCGCATGGCCGACGACAACAAGCTCTTCAGGGAGGAGTTCAACGTGAGTGCCGCTCCTGCTGCCCCCAGGGTCGGGTCTAGGGTCTGCTTCTTGGTGTGGAAAGGCAGGAGTTCCCCCTGAAATGGGAAATGTGAACCCGCTGCTGTCGTATTCTGGCAGGGAGGAATGATGCGTCTGACTCCATGTCCTCAGAAGGCTAATTTATTACTTTGTTATATGTGGTATTTTTGGGGTCCCCAGGACGAAGGAGGAATGATTGAATCTGACTCATGTCCTCAGAAGGCTAATTTATTACGTTATGATATCATATTATATTAAAGAACACTATACTAAAACTGTACTAAACTATGCTAATGAATAGAGAAAGGATACAGACAGAAGGCTGCAAAGAATGAGAATGAAAACTCCTGACTCTCCTCAGAGAGTCTGACACACCTGGACGGCGATTGGTCATTAAGGAAAAACAATTCACATGTTGGATAAACAATCTCCAAACCACATTCCCAAAGCAGCAAAACACAGGGGAAGCTGAGGCTTCTCAGCTTCCCAGGAGAAAATCTTGGGCAAGGGGATTTTTCCAGAAAATATGACAGTAACAGTTATACTATATTATATTAAAGAATACTATACTATAGAATACAGAAAGGATGCTTACAGAAGGCTAAAAAGATAATAATGAAAACTCGTGACTCTCTCCAGAGTCTGACACAGCTTGGCCCTGATTGGCCAAAGAGTGAAAACAACTCCCAGCAGAACCCAGTGAAACAATCACCTGTGGGTAAACAATCTCCAAACACATTCCACATGAGCACAGCACAGGAGAAGCAAATGAGATAAGAATTGTTTTCCTTTTCCTGAGGCTTCTCAGCTTCCCAGGAGAAAAATCCTGGGCAAAGGGATTTTTCCAGAGAATGTGAATGCCACACCCTCCCTCAGAATTATTATAATTTTGAAATTAAGGGGCTCTCAGGCAAAGATACGGGAAGAGGAATAACAGTTCTTTACTAGCGAAGAAAATAAAAATAAAATAAAAATGCAGTAATACAAAACAGCACTGACAGAGTCAGAGCAGGAGCTGTCCCTGTGGGTCAGGGTGGTGGCACAGTCCCATCCCATGGGGGCTCAGCCCTCCTGCAGTGCCAGCTGTGCTTCTGCTGGAGCAGGGATCCTGCACAAGGCTGCAGTTTTCCTCTGCAGCTCCAGGGCTGCTGGAGATGGGCCTGCTCTTCCTCTGGGAATGCAGGGCAGGAGAAAGCTGCTCCTCTGGGAATGCAGTGGGCAAAGGCTGATGTGGTGTTCCAGGCTCAGATTGTATCCAGGTAGGAATGCTTGGCTCCTGCCCTGGGCAGAGCATCTCCCAGTGGGATGATGGAATTTGATCAGCCATGCAGGGACACTCCCTGGCCATGAACAGAAGATAATTAATAATTAATGGCCAATGAACAGCAGAGATCTCCTGGAGGGAGGATTGGTTGTGGAAGAGATAAAGAAAACTGCCCAAAGAACAGAAGAGAACTGCCCCACCTCTGACAGGTGGGAATGGAACACACATTGCCTTGCAATCCAGGACAGGGGATTTCTTAAAGGCTGAGCAGTGACAGGGCTGATTCTGTCCTTGAATCTGTGACAAACTGATGTTCACCCTCATGCTTACTGCAGAAAGCAGAGGGTTTCTAGCAAACAGCTCTTCAGAGTTACATTTTTCTGGGTTCAGGAATGATCGTGGATGTCTTGGGGTCTTCCAGAGCTCCCCTGCTCGCTGGTTGCCTCCCAAGCTCTGCCCCCCACCTCCCAGTCCTCATGGCCTTAAAGCCACAAACAAAAAAAAGCTTTGACAGAGAAACAGGAATGAGCCCATCTTATTTCAGTGAGCTGTTAACCCTGAAACACAATGGTGAGTGTGTGGAACAAAGGCTGGCCTTCAGCTGGGAGGAACTCAGGTATTGTCCTTGTCCCACAAGCCCAGAGCATTTCTTCAGGCATGACTCCAGCCTTCTCTTGATATTGCTGGACTCTGCAGCTTATGACAATGGATCTGTTTTGCTTTGTCAATACAAAAATAATGGAATTGAATAGAGTGGAATGGAATGGGTTCATTAAGGTTGGAAAAGCCCTCTAAGATGATTAGCAAGTCCAACCATTAACCCAGCACTGCCAAGACCACCACTGAACCATGTCCTCAGGTGCCACATCAGTGCCATATCTACACTTTTTTTTTTAACTTTTAAGGATGGTGACTCCATCACTACCGTGAGCAGCCTATGCTGGGGCTTGACAACTCTTTCTGTGAAAAGACTTTTCTAAATATCCAGTCTAAACCTCTCCTGGCACAACTTAAGGCTGTTCCCTCTCCTCCTGTCCCTGTTCCCTGGAGCACAGCCCGACCCCCCGGCTGTCCCCTCCTGGCAGGAGCTGTGCAGAGCCACAAGGTCCCTCCTGAGCCTCCTTTTCTCCAGGCTGAGCCCCTTCCCAGCTCCCTCAGCTGCTCCTGATCAGGCCTGTGCTCCCAGCCCAGGTCCAAGCCATGATATGGCACCATGAGAACGAGGAGAAGATAAAAAAAAAAAACCACTCCACTTTGTCCAGCTGCTACAAAACTTGATCCCTTTCCTGGCCGTGCTGTGATGAAACCAAATAGGTGCAATGAATGCCCAGGGAGGGGGGTTTTTAGGGTTATAAATACCTGATTGCCCTGGACACTTCCTGCCATCCTGTCAGCTGGAGGAAGGGATGCTGGATACCTCCAGCACATTCTTTGCTGTTCAGAGAGGATGTGGAATAACAACGCTGGGGAAGCACCTCCTGTGCTCGACTGGGAAACCCAGGGACAGTGTCCCCTGTCACCCCAGCACCGCCCACCAAAGGCCCCCTGGGGCTGCTCCTGCCATCACTGTGGTGGTGGGGGCTTAATCAGGTCACAATTAGCAGCACTGTTAATGAGGGAATCTCACAGGAGCCTCCGTGGACAGGAATCAGGAATGAGCTCGTTGGTGCTGCCGGGTGGGTTCGGAGCTGGAGGCTTTGCTGCCACCTCGTGTCCATGGAGCAGGAGATTCCAGATCTTGTTCCACATCTTTCCGAAGGGATTGGCTCTCTCTGGTGCAGCCCAGCTGTTTAAATGGTCACTTTGAGACTTGCTGCTGGGGTGGAGGTGAGGGGACACATCCAGAGGGGCAGGAGGCTCAGATGTGGCATTTGCCAGCACGTTGTTCCTGCTGTGCCATGAAAACCTCATGGAAAACCCTTTTTCTTCTGCCATTTCAGGCTCTCCCAGCGTGTCCCATACAGGCCACGTGTGAAGCTGCTTCCAAGGAGGAGAACAAGGAGAAGAACAGATATGTGAACATTTTGCCCTGTACGTGTCAGAGCTGGTTGGATGGGGGGGAACACTCAGGGGATCCTGCCAGGACTCCCCATTCCTGGTTTTGGGATGGACAAGGGCACAGTTGAGGGCATTTCACCTCCCAGGTGGGTGGCTGTGTCTGCTTTAGCTTTGGATACCTGTGAGGAGAAGCTCCATGGAGCCAGAAGGCCATGGAGAATGAAAAGAATGGGAAATGCCAGAAGGGACAACTCTTGCCTGGTGGCATTGGGCAGTGGGCTGGCTTGGGGTGTCCTCAAATATGCACTCTGTAGAAAAAAAAAACTACCTTGGACAAGATCTAGGGCCTCTCTGAGTTTAAGCAAGAGGAATTTGGGGGCATAAAGGTGTTTTTGCAGCACAGCCAGGAGTATGAACTCCAACACCTGGATTCTCACTAGGCCAGGTACCAGCAGAATGGAGGGGTTGTCTTTAATGCAGAGTTTTAATTTCCCTCCAGATGATCATTCCAGGGTTCACCTGACTCCTGTGGAAGGGGTCCCTGACTCCGACTACATCAACGCCTCCTTCATTAATGTGAGTTTTGGGATGTGAAGGGGAGATCCCTGCCAGGAGCAAAGCAAGAGAGGGCTGGGGAACCACTCCTGCTGGAGCTGGGCATTTCTGATCCACAAACAGCTGAAGAATCATAGAATCTTTGAGGTGCAAAAGCCCTCTAAGGCCCACAAGTCCAAGCATTCCCCCAGCACTGCCAGGCCACCACTAAACCATGTCCCCAAGTGCCACATCCACATGGTTTTAAATCCTTGAGTGTAGCCAGTTGATCATCAGTGCTTCCCAGCTTGCAGGGCTGGATGTGGGAAGGGGATGGAGAAGAAATCAGGGAATCCAGCTGAAATGGAAGCAACACTGCCCTGCTCTGCCCCTGGGAGGAGATGGGTCCTTTGTGGTTGTCACCACGTGGCTCCAGTCAGCTGGAAGGGTCATGTCAGAGATGCAGGCACCTGAAGCAAAGGAAGGCTCAAAAAAGCTTTTTCTTCCCTCCCCAGTAAATAAAACACACAAAACCAATCTCTGTGAGTTCTACAGCCCCTCTTCCAAGCATCAGTGCAGATTTTCATGTGATGCTCTGGATGCAGGGTCTGACTCCAGTGGAAGGGCTGTCAGGTGCCACTTCATTAGTGCCTTGTGCCAACAAGGGGGGTCATTCCTGCAGTATGTGAGCATGGGGAGAGTTCCTGTGGAAAAACAGCCCTTGGCACAAGGATTTTCAGTGATTTCAGCCCATCTCCCCTTCTCTGCACAAGGGAGAATGAGCAGCAGAGCAGATGCCAGCTCTGTTTGTTCCTGAAGTAAATGCATGTCATGACTCTTGTGTTAGAGAAATATTAATTTCTCTTCCTTTTTCTTCTTTTCTTGCAGGGGTACCAAGAGAAAAATAAGTTCATTGCTGCACAAGGTAAATTCTTGACTATTCCCATTCCCATTGCTGCACAAGATAAATTCTTGACTATTCCCATTGCTCTGTTGGGGCAGCTGGGCTGGGTGCCTCTGCTCAGTGGAGCTGTGCCCCTCTACCCACAGCACAGCATCCTGCAGAGCTCCCCTGGTCAAAAGGAGGCCTGGGTGCTCCACAGATTGTTCCCAAAATTATTTTCCTAGTCAAAGAGCAGTGCTGGATTTCTTGGTGGATAGAGAGAAGTCCTACCTGTGCAGTCCTGTTGCTGGAGGGTGTTGTGAGCTCTGGAAATTCTGCCAGGGAGCTGCTTGATTAAATCCCCCAAATCACAGAACCATGGAATGGTTTGGGCTGGAAAGGACATCAAAGCTCACTTCATTCCACCCCACTGCCATGGACAGGGACACCTCCCTCTATCCCAGGTTGCTCCAAGCTCCCTTGAACACTCCCAGGGATGGGATAGAGAGAAACATCCTTATGATCTTCAGAAGTCCAAACACATCCCTAAAACCAAAATTCCCACTCACATGCTAGGGATCACATCAGCAGCAGGATGTTACCTGCCCATGGGAGTGCTGTGTATTTCCTCTCTGGACTCGCCAGTGGGTCAGGGCATTCCTGGCCAGTTTCCCTGGCTCTGGCTGGAGAAGGAGGCTGGATCAGGTCCCTCAGCACTTCCAGGCTCAGGTTAAGCCTTGGCTCTGCTGTTCCCTTGGCTCACCCTGAGCCTCAGGCTTGGCAAGGCAGAGTAGGCTGAGTTAGCTTAGTGTCTGGCAGGCAGCAGGGAACTATTCCTGTGCCACACTGAAATGGGATCCCGTGGCTAAAACCCAAAATCCCAGGGCAGGACTTCCACAGACTCCGGGACAGCCACAATTTCCCTGGGTGACCTTGGGCGAGTCCCTGCTGTGTTTGACTGGTTTCCCTTTCTTGAGCTAAATGTGGAATTCCTGACCATAAAACAAATCCAAATATCCCAGGTATTGTGTGATAGGATTGTTCCTTGGATCAGGCATGCCCAGACACCACAGCACCTGTGGTGTGGTGTGACCTGTTGGCAAAAAATGTGTTGGATCATCTGTGATGTGTGACCCCACACTCAGGGTTTTGGTCCCAAATTGTGAGAGGTTGATCCCTAACAGGACTTTTTGTTTTACCTTCCCCTCAGGACCAAAGGAAGAAACAGTGAATGATTTTTGGAGGATGATTTGGGAGCAAAACACAGCGACAATTGTCATGGTGACCAACCTGAAGGAGAGGAAAGAGGTCGGTGCCAAAAGGTTTCACAGGCTGGGATTTGACCCAAATTGTGCCAAATCCAGCACATCCAGTGCCTGTGGGCATGTCCTGGAGCCATTCCCAGCCTTGTGAGGGTGTCCAGAGCTCACCTGCACCTGTTTTGTCCCCTCACAGTGTAAATGTGCTCAGTACTGGCCGGATCAGGGCTGCTGGACCTACGGGAACATCCGAGTGTCCGTGGAGGACGTGACCGTGCTGGTGGATTACACCGTGCGCAAGTTCTGCATCCAGCAGGTGCCAGGGGTCACCTCCCCATCCCATCCCATCCCTCCCCTCTCCACCCCGGGCATCCCAAAGGTGTTGGCTCAACCCCTCCAAGGCTCTGTGAGAGCAGAGTTGGGATGAAATGACCCCCAGCACCCATTTTTAACCAGAGTTGTTAAGAATTAATTCGTCCCAAGAGCCTGTTCACAGTGGTACCACGTGGCTGTGCTGGGAGCAGGGAAGCTGAGGGATGCCAGGGCTGAAATTCCATCCTGAAGTACTCCAGCACTTGCTGTTAGCAGTGTTGGTTCCTGCTCTCACCCACAGACACTTAATGCCTGAAAATAATCAGATTTATCCCCCCAGCTGAGACAAAATCCAATGCTGTATGTGTTGGGTTTGATTACTTTCCCATCTGTCACCACAATTCCTTGTCCTCCAAGGAGACTCTGGGTGTTTTAGTCACTCTGTTTGTTTTCCTGCCTCTCTCAGAGGCAGGCAGAGAAGAGTTGGTGCCTGCAAACCTGTCTGGATCTCAGGGTGATCCTCCTGAGCCTCATCCTTCACTCCAGTGGCCTGGACGTGTGTGTTTTCCTCCCCTTTAATGCCTTTAATCCCAAGATGATCTGGCCAGAGGAGTGGGAAAGGATGGAGCAACAGCTTCTGTTTGAGCTTGTTGAGGATGAAATATGGCAGCTGCTGCCAGGCTGGCATCTCACACCCCTTGGATGTGGTGCTGGATGGTGAAAATGTCATGTTTTTAGAGACTGATCTGTCCCAGAGCCTGATCCATGCCCTTCCAGCTGTGGATGCTGCTTCTGAAGCTCCAGCTCGGGTCTGCAGCTCCCTCTCTCTCAGTCTTGGGGGAAGAAGGGAAACCTGAGTATTTCTCCTTAACCTGAGTCCTCTTTTCCCCTGCAGGTGGGAGATGTCACAAACAAGAAGCCTCAGCGCCTGGTGACCCAGTTCCACTTCACCAGCTGGCCCGACTTCGGGGTGCCCTTCACCCCCATTGGGATGCTGAAATTCCTGAAGAAGGTGAAGACCTGCAATCCCCAGTATGCAGGAGCCATAGTGGTGCACTGCAGGTGAGTCCTGCTCACAGCCAACCTCTGGAAAGCATCTCCTATTTGAAAAGAATTTTTTTTTTCAGTTGGGACTTTTTCATTATCTTTATTTAAATTTCCTGTGTTAAACGGGGATGTTCCTCATGGGGACACGCAAAAAAAAAAAAGCATGAATTGAAGGAAGTTCTTGGAATCAGTGATTTTAGGGTGTTACAACTCATCTGGAGGGGTCATTTGGCTTGGCTGGATGCTGAGTGAGACCAGCTGAGCACTGGTGGTGTCTCCCTTGCCCTGAGAAGAAACATCCCTCTTTGGGAGAAGGCAGATTGCCTGGAGCAGTGGCCAAGGAGATTGGCCTGACCTGGAGTGGTTTCAGGCACAGCAGCAACCCTGGGGGAGCCACAGGGGCTCCACATTGCAACAAGGAGAAGCCCCGTGGTTAAAGGCAGAGATGGTCACATTTACACCATCCCAAGTTCATTTTGTTTTTCTTCTTGAGAAGCAAGAAGAAAGGACACAGATGGCAGCCAGCCCTGTATGAGCCTCTCTGCTCGTTCTGCTCTGCCTCAAGGGGAAAAGAATCCCAGTGCTGAGCAGGTCCTTTCCCTGGAGAGCTCAGCATCCCCTTCCTCTGCCCCAAAGCAGGGCAGGGCAGAGGGTGGAGCTGGCTGTCCTTGTCCCAGCCAGGTGCACTGTGCTCCCCTTGTCTCTGTGTCTCCCACTTGGGGCTTGGTGACCCCCCAGCTGATTCCAAGAGCTTTGTCTTCCCTTCATGTGTCTCACTGAAGACAATCCAGGGCACGGACACCTCCCACTATCCCAGGCTGCTCCAACCCCATCCAGCCTGCCCTTGGGCACTTCCAGGGATCCAGAGGCAGCCACAGCTCCTCTGGGCACCCTGTGGCAGGGCTCAGCACCCTCCCAGGGAAGAATTGCTCCCCAATCTCCCCCCCCCTGTCCTGCAGTGCCGGGGTGGGCCGCACGGGCACGTTCATCGTCATCGACGCCATGCTGGACATGATGCACACGGAGAGGAAGGTGGATGTCTACGGCTTCGTCAGCCGCATCCGGGCCCAGCGCTGCCAGATGGTACAGACAGATGTGAGTGTGCCCTGCCCTGCCCTCTGGGCTGCCACTTCCTTCCTTCTCCCACTCAGAGGATGTGCGAGGGTTGTGTCGTCCCTCCTTTTGGGTGATGCTGAATCATGTGGGCTCTTTTTAATCCCCTTTGTAGAATCATTCGATCATTTAGGTTGGGAATGATCCTTAAGATAGAGTCCAGCCATTCCCTCAGCACTGCCAAGGTCACCACTGATCCATGTCCCCAAGTGCCACATCCACGTGGCTTTCACAGAGGTGGTGCCAGACTTTCCATGGAGGAGAGGAAGAAGTTGGAGTTCTCCAACCCCAGCACTGACCTGTCCTCAGTGCCCTGTCCTGCCTCTGGAAGAGCGTAGATGAGTGTGTTAATCATTATAGAATCACTCATTTTTTTGGAGTTGGAAAAGTCCTTTAAGATCATCCAATCCAGCAGCACTGCCAAGGCCACCACTGACCCACGTCCCCAAGTGCCACATCCACATGGCTTTTAAATCCTTCAGGGCATGGGGACTCCACCACTGCTCTGTGCAGCTGTGCCAGGGCTGGACACCCTTTCCATGAAGAAATTTATCCAATATCCCACCTGACCTTCCCCTGGCCAGCTTGAGGCCATTCCCTCTCATTCTGTCCCTTGTTGCCCCCTGGTTGTCCCCTCCTGTCAGGGAATCTTGTGGAACCAGAAGGTCCCCCATGAGCCTCCTTTTCTCCAGGCTTGGAGAATGTTTTGTGTCACATCTGCTTTGCTTGGTGTGGTAAATAAAGAAACTGTCCCCATTTGGTGGCAGGAAGGTTGTCACTCACTTTTCTGGGCTCTCAGAGGGCAGGCAGAGGTTGGAGGGTTTCCACCCAGCATGGGCGTGGAACATGGCAGAAAAAAAGGAGCAGGGGGAAAAAAGCAAAGTAACTTGTATGGATAGAGATGCAGTTATGAGCAGTGAGACCAATTTTAAAAAGGAAGATTTCAGAGAGACTCAGACTTCCTTTTAACTCCTTCCTTCTCCCTGCACCCCTCAGATGCAGTATGTGTTCATATACCAAGCACTTCTGGAGCACTACCTGTACGGTGACACAGAGCTGGAGGTGACCTCCCTAGAGATCCACCTCCAGAAAATCTACAACAAAGTGCCAGGGACCAGCAGCAACGGGCTGGAGGAGGAGTTCAAGGTGAGTGTGGCTGTTGTCCTGTCCTGGTGGATGTGCTGGGATGGTGCAGGGATCACCTGGCACTGGGTGGCTCTGAAAATCCCCTCTGCTTTGCTCCTTGCCCTGCAGAAGCTCACTTCAATCAAAATCCAGAATGACAAGATGAGGACGGGCAATTTGCCAGCCAACATGAAGAAGAACAGGGTGCTTCAGATAATTCCATGTAAGGCTTGTTTGGCTGAGTGTCTGGTGGGTGTGGGGACAGGAATCAGGCTGGAGAAATGGGGCAAACAGGGCTTGTGATGTTCAAGGAAAAGGGCAAAGTGCTGCCCCTGGGGAGGGACAAGCCCAGGTACCAGCCTGGACTGGGGGCACCCAGCTGGGTGGAAAAGCAGGAAAGGCCCTAGGGGTCCTGACAGGCAGCCTGAACCTGAGCCAGCAAAGTGTCCTTGTGACAAAAGGGACAGTGGTGCCTGGGCTGTGTGGGACAAAACTCTTCCAGCAGGTCCAGGGAGGGGATCCTGCCCCTCTGCTCAGCACTGGGGAGGCCACACCTGGAGCACTGGGTCCCAGCACAAGAGGGACATGGACAGGCTGGGGACAGCCCAGGGAGGGGGCTGCAGCAGCTCTGCCCTGAGGAAGGGCTGGGAGAGCTGGGACTGCTCAGAAGGAGAAGAGAAGGCTCCAGGGGCCTCATCCCTGTCCATCAGCACCTGCAGGGAGGGTGCAGAGAGAACAGAGGCAGGCTCTGTCAGTGGTGGCCAGGGACAGGACAAGGGGCCACGGGCACACACTGAGCACAGGAGGGTCCCTCTGGACATCAGGGAACACATTTTGGCCCAAGGAGGCTGTGGAGTCTCCATGCCTGAAGATACTCAAACTTTCTCTGGACATAGATGGCAGCCAGCCCTGTATGAGCCTCTCTGCTGTTTTCTGCTCTGCCTCAAGGGGAAAAGAGTCCCAGTGCTGGGCAGGTCCTTTCCCTGGAGAGCTCAGCATCCCCTTCCTCTGCCCCAAAGCAGGGCAGGGCAGAGGGTGGAGCTGGCTGTCCTTGTCCCAGCCAGGTGCACTGTGCTCCCCTTGTCTCTGTGTCTCCCACTTGGGGCTTGGTGACCCCCCAGCTAAAGGCCATGCAGGTTATCCCCAATCTCAGATGGTTTTGTTCTGTTCCAGATGAGTTCAACCGAGTAATCATTCCAGTGAAGAGAGGGGAGGAGAACACAGACTATGTAAACGCTTCCTTCATTGATGTGAGTCTTCTCCAATCTTCTTGCCATCTTCTTCCAATGGAAACCACCTCATGCTGCTTCCTTTGGGATGAATTTATCCCAAACACTCCTTTTATGGGTTTTGTACAGCCCCCTCCATGTGACTTTGCTTTGTGTCACTGGAAGGTGCTGGTTCCTTTCTCCAATAAACCCCCAGGTTTATCCAGCTCCTTGTGGGTGAGCAGAGCTGGAGCCTGAGCAGAGCCTCCAAATCCTGGGCTCACTTCTGCCCCTCTGGGCTCTGCTGATGGCTGTGGAGAAAGGATCCATGTATCCATGGAAATACCACAGCAATGGCCATTTGGTCAGAAAACATCCACCAGATTAGCTAAGGAAGCAATGCACGATCCCAAAACCTTGGAGAGGAGCCAGGTCAATCCCATTACACCTGTCTGGTGGTGGCAGGAGGAGAGGCAGGGAGGTTAAGTGCTGTCCTCACTCTGAGGAGGAGATGAGTGATTGCACATCCTTCTCTCCTGAGCAGTCCTGTGGACTCCAGGGAGACATTTCAGATGAGTATTGATCTCCATGCAGTGATGCCAGTGCTGGCCAAGTCACAGACCCTGCTCTTCTCCAGCCCAATTTCTGTTTTCCTCTCCTAATGACACTGGGATTTTTTATTCCCCCAAAAAGGCTGAGTTTGCTCACAAAAACCAGTTTATTCCCCATTCTAACATCCCTAATTAATTGCTCCCTGCAATCTCCTTTGCTGGGTGCCTGCTGTGGCTGTGGGAGCAGCCAGGAGCAGCTGCCTTGTTGTGCATCCAGATCAGAAAGCTTCCGTGGCACGTAAGCAATTTGGGCTGAAGATTCAATTTCCTGCCTCTGCTGAACTTTGCTTAAATGACAAACTCCAAATGACGAAGCATCTGCAGTCACAGTCTGCAGGGAGGGCACAGGGGAGTCAGAGGGGTTTGGAAACAAAAACTCTTTGTGGCTGTGGAAAAGCCAGAGTCATGCAGCCTTCCTGCTGGTTTTCACAGATCATAGAATGGTCTGGGTTGGAAGGAATCTTAAAGATCATCTAGTGCTGTTTAGTTTTGCTTGCTTCTTCCAAAAATCCCCAATAAAAATCATACCTGGAGCACTTGGAGCTAAGGCAAAGCTCTGCTCCAGCACTCAGAGCTTGCAACATTGCCTAGGTGTGCTGGAAACCCAAATGCATACAGCCAGATGTGTGTAGGGGATGTGATCCTCCCAAAATTGAGCTGAGCTTGGCAGGCCAGCCGTGTCCAAGAGGTTCCTCCTGCTGGTGCACTGAGCCTGTTCCCAAATTCCAGGGTTATCGCCAGAAGGATTCCTACATCGCCAGCCAAGGGCCTCTGCAGCACACGATAGAGGACTTCTGGAGGATGATCTGGGAGTGGAAATCCTGCTCCATAGTGATGCTGACAGAGCTGGAGGAGAGAGGCCAGGTAAGCTCCCGGGATCAGCTGCACTAAACAACAGGGGAATAAATAAATGAGTGAACAGCAGGAGTTTGGAATGGGATGGCCCTTAAGGCTCTTCCAGCCCAAACCAGTCTGTGGTTCTGGGAGTTCGTGAAGCCTGTGGGATCCCACTGTTACAGTTTACAAACACATCATCACAGAATGATTATATGCAGGTGCTTTTATGGAAGAGCTCTGGGTGTCAGGGGTACAGACCCAAATCTGACTCCCACATGGCTTCGGTTTGAACACGTTTTTATACCCTTATCATTTATATAACTATATATTCATTATTAAACTTATATTGTTCTATTGTGTGCATTGATCTCATCCAAGTGTGGATCCTGTAATCTCCATCAAATCCCCCAAACATCATTTCTCATGATTCTTGTTACAATTAAACAACAATCATATCCAGTCACCAAACAATCATTACATTTAACAATCATATCATTTATCATAGTCATTCAATGATTATACAAGTGCACTTTTGCATGATCCAGTAAAGCTCAACACCACCTGGTGCTGGGCAGCTGCCAGGAGATTCTTCTATCCAAATCCATGGGAAGGATAGGATTTACTCACCCTGTGGCCCCCTGTGCTGCTTCCTCAGGAGAAGTGTGCCCAGTACTGGCCGTCCGACGGCTCCGTGTCCTACGGGGACATCACGGTGGAGCTGAAGAAGGAGGAGGAGTGTGAGAGCTACACAGTGAGAGACCTGCTGGTGACCAACACCAGGGTAAGAGCCTGCCTGCTCCCCCCGGGACCTCTGCGTGCTCCTGGCTGTGGCAGTCGTGTTTTCCAGAAAAATCCCTTTGCACAAGATTTCTCTCCTGGGAAGCTGAGAAGCCTCAGAGAAAAAGGAAATCAATATTATCTCATCTGCTTCTCCTGTGTTTTGCTGCTTTGGAATGTGGTTGGAGATTGTTTATCCAACAGGTGATTGTCTCATTGGTTTCATGTGAATTGTTTTGACTTATTGACCAATTGGGGCCAAGCTGTGTTGGCCTCTGAAAAGAGAGTCACAAAACTCATTAGTATCTTTCTAGCCTTCTGTCTCCTTTCTGTATTCTTTTGTATAGTTTAGTTTAGTATTCTTTAATATAATGTAGTATCATAAAATAGTAAATTAGCCTTCTAAAAACATGAAGTCAGATACATCATTCCTTCCTTCATCTGGGAACCCCACAAATACAATACCTGGGTTTCACTGCCATGAGCCCCTGCTGGTGTTCCATCACCTCCTCATTGTCCCAAAGGGATTTTATCCCTGTATCCCTGCCTCCCACCCCCGAGAGTCCCTGTCCTGCTGCTCATTCCTGCTGCCCTCACCACCAAGCCTCCCTCCTGCTCCCATTCCCCACATTTCCCCTGCTCCCTGCCCTGGGAATGCCACTCCTCCACAAGCAGGGATTTCCTACAGGGATTGTTATCCCAAAGCCCTGAGCCCCTGGGTTCCTGTTGGTATTTGTGGGGTCCCCCAACAAAGGTGAAGAAAATGATGACTCTGACTCCGTGTTCTTAGAAGGCTAATTTATTATTTTACTATATAATATAAAAGAATGCTATACTAAAACTATAGTGAAGAATACAGAAAGGATACTTACAGAAGGCTAAAAGATAATGAAGATAACCTGTGACTCTCTCCAGAGTCTCGACACAGCTTGGCTGTGATTGGCCAATAAATAAAAACAATTCACCTGTTGGTTAAACAATCTCCAAACACATTCCAAAGCAGCAAAACACAGGAGAAGCAGATAAGATAATATTGTTTTCCTTTTTCTCTGAGGCTTCTCAGCTTCCCAGGAGAGAAATCCTGGCGGAGAGATTTTTCCAGAAAATGTGACAGTGACAGGTTCCTTGGTGCAGACCCCTCAGCCTGACCCCGAGCTGTGCCCTCCCCACAGGAGAACAAGAGCCGACAGATCCGGCAGTTTCACTTCCATGGCTGGCCAGAGGTTGGGATCCCCGGGGATGGGAAGGGCATGATCAACATCATTGCAGCGGTGCAGAAGCAGCAGCAGCAGTCTGGCAACCACCCCATCACTGTGCACTGCAGGTAAAGCCTGGCTGGGGCAGCTGGGCCACCCCTCCGAGGGGATCTGCTCCACCAGGAGCTTGGTCAGAATCCCAGATTGTGTCCTGGATAAACTGGGAGAACCTGGGGCTGGCTCCTCCAGTTCTCCAGTGCTTTCCACTGTCCTCTGGGGGTTTGGGACCCCTCAGGGGTTTTCCCTGAGGCCCTGGTTTCTCTTTCCCAGTGCTGGAGCAGGAAGAACGGGCACCTTCTGTGCGCTGAGCACTGTCCTGGAGAGGGTGAAGGCAGAGGCCATCCTCGATGTCTTTCAGACAGTCAAGAGCTTGAGACTACAGAGGCCACACATGGTGCAGACACTGGTAGGTGCCTCCTGCCCCGCCAGAACCTCAGCAAGGGTGGGATGGGAGCTCAGTGCTGAGCAAAAACCTCTTTGGTTCAAGGTTTTTGCCCTCCATGGAAGAGGGAGAGAGGGAAGATGTGGGTTCATCATCCCTGGCAGTGTCCAAGGCCAGGCTGGATGGGGCTTGGAGCAGCCTGGGACAGTGGAAGGTGTCCCTGCATGTGGCAGGGAATGGAGCAAGGTCATCCTTGTGGTTCCTTCCAGCCCAAACCATTCCAGGATCTGTGATTCTGTGAAGGTGGGCCAGGAGCTCTCTCCCTTCCTCTTGTTAAGGCATCAAATGCCTCTTAAGCACTGACAGAACTTGTAGGAACCTCCTTGGAGACATCCTCAACCACAGTCCATACATTCATGAGCTGAAACTCCTGGGAAGGTGTCCTGGAGTGGCTGTGGAGCCCTGCACAGTGGTAGGGTTGGGGCTGGGCGAGGTCTTGCAAGGGTTTTAGGAGAAAAGCCTTTTGGGATCCAAACCTCAGAGCAGGAAGGGGAAAGCAGGGTTTCTTTTGCCATGAGCACCCCAGCAAGGCTTTGGGGGGTCACAAGGAGGGGGGACCTGCTCTGGACACCTGACCAAGCCTCAGGTGCTGTCTCAGGTGTGGATTTTTCTGTCTGAGCCCGTTCTCTCCCAAACCCCACAGGAACAGTACGAATTCTGCTACAAGGTGGTGCAGGAATACATCGACGCCTTCTCAGACTACGCCAACTTCAAGTGAAGAAAAACAGGAACAAAAATCCACAGCCACCCTCCCCGAAACAAATGACAGAAGAGTTGCCTTCTTTAATATTTTGTAATATTCTGTTTGTTAATATACCCCTCCCAAACAAAACAAAAAAAAAAACCTATGTGTATATATCTTAACTGTTTTAGAGGTTGGTACCATAAGCTTCATATTAGCTGGAGATTTTATATGTAGCAAAGTGTTAGTGCAGATACTGTTGGCTCCTTTTTTTCCAATGTTTTATTGGGGAATTAAATAGCGTGATGTTTGGATTAATATTGTCATACCATCTCTCTTCTGGAGAGTTGATACAGGCTGTTATTTTGTTTGTAAATCTCTTTTTTTTTTTTTTTTTCTTGAGGGAGTAAAGCCTTTTTTTAAAAAAAAAAAAAAAAGGAAAGAAAGATATTCTGGATCTCATCTGAAACAAAACCCAAACCCCCCCCCAATACAACCCCACCAGCACAAGCTTTTCCAAACCTGCAGGGAAATGGTTTCACATTTTTCTGCTGGTCAGCTCTTAAGAAAAATAAGGAGAAGAAAAAAAAAAAAGCTCATTCTGTGTGTGTGTTTATATATAAATACCCTCATTTTTATACCAAAAGCTAAAAACTTTCCTCCCTCAGGGTCAGGCCACCATGCACTGCTGGTTTGGAAACTGTAATTGCCACACAGCAGCACCCAAATGTTGAGATTTCCACCCCAAAAAAGGAAACCCCAGAAAAACAAAAGGATTTTTGTTGCCTGAAGGAAAGGTCTGTGTGTTTGGAGCTGGGTTTTAGAGAGGGGTTGGGGCTGAGGGTGACACAGTGGCCCTGCCACCCCTGCTGGTGCTCTTTGCACCAGGTGAGCTCCACCCCCAGCTGCAGGAGGAGATTTCAGATTATTTTTCCTGGCATCCTGAGAGATCACAGAATGAGGGGTGGAAGTGATCTCATAAAATATCCAATCCCTCCCCCTGCCATGGCATGGACACCTTCCACTATCCCAGATTTCTCCACGTCCCATCCAACCTGGCCTTGGGCACTTCAGGGATCCAGGGGCAGCCACAGCTCCTCTGGGCAGCTGTGCCAGGGCCTCACCACCCTCACAGGGAAGGATTTTTCCCAAATTCCCACTCCAGGCCTGCTCTGTTTCAAGAAGAATCCAAAAAGTCAAGAAATATCTGAAGACCAGGGGTGCAGCACTTGTATATTAGGAAAAAAACAGGTTAATATGGTTGATTTTATTATTTTCTTTCTTATGAAGCGGTGCCTGAGGAAAACACCTTCCTTGTTCCTCCTGCAGTCAGGGCACCATGTCCAGGAGCTCCATCCCCTCTGCAGGCACTGGGAGAACTGGTTTGGAGCAGAATTTCATCCCAAGGGTTTCTCTGGATACCCCAAACAGTGATGGGCAGCACAGGGTGGGTGTCAGGGCTCAGGAACATTGACAGGGATGTCCTAGGCTCAGGATATGGGGTTGAAATCTGGGAAATTCTGGGTAAAAACAGCCCATGAGTCAGAGTATCTGAGTTTTTTCAGTTTTTTCCATCCAGGCAGGATTCACAGGAGGGTTCAGTGGAGGCACACAGGCAAGGGGGCACCCTCAGCCACCCACAACACCCCAAAAGTTGCTTTGCTGCTGCCATCATCCCCACTCCATCACCTGGTGCCCCTCATGAGCCCCACCAGCCCATTGCTAATAAATTCCAGCTCCTAAATTTTGGGGGCTTTGGGCCAAGGCTGTCAGTCACACTCAGAAATAAATGTGGTGACCCCAAAGAAATGGGGACCCTCCTTGAACAGGAGGATTTCATTTGTCCCCACAAGTGCTCCAACCAAGAGCATGGACCACCCCAACAATTCCCTCCATTTCCCCTTTTTTCCTTCATTCCCAGGATCTCAGGGGGCTTGGGGAAATTTTGGGGTCCCGGGAGCTGCCTTGGGCTTTTGCCACAGCATCTGCCCTGTCCCCATCCTGCATCCAAGTGCAAATATCAGAGAGATGAGCAGCTGCTGGGGATAATCCAGGGCCAGATCCTGCCTAAATCCCCTTCCTGAGCTCTGCCACATCCCCTGGGCTGGGAGCTGTGGGCTCCATGGCCACTGCCAGCATCCAGCCCCAGTTTGGGGCTGACAGATTTGAAATGGGGGGAGAACCGAGGAAATCAGGGCTGGGCTGGGGTAGGGAAACTGAGGCACGGGGAATTTGCTCCCCTCCTTCCAACAAGAGCATCCCTGGAGCTGCAGAGGGACGGTCTGGATCCATCTGCCAGGAAATGGGAAATGAGGGAATCCCCACAAAGGGGTCTCGCGGTGCTGTTCTGAGGTGCCACATTTGGGGACAGGGAGGCACCGGGCACCGGCACGGGGAGGACGATGCCATCAGCGAGGTCACGGTCCCCCCTGGGAGCGGTGGCCAGGCCGACGTCACTGTCACCGAGCCCTTCAAATAGCGGTGCCTGCCCTGCCGGCCACTGCCACCGGCACCGCCACTGCCACCACCGGCACTGCCATCACTGCCACCGCCACCTCCCGCCCGGCCAGGTGAGGCTGCCCCGGGCACGGCACGGGCTGGGCCCGGGGTGGGGTGGGGGTTGCTGCTTGCCCCAAATCAGACCCCAATGGGGGGTGGGGGGAGTGTCCGTGCAGGATCCAAACCCCCGCAGCACCCCGGGGTGCCGAGCCCCTCCGGCTTCTCCAGCCCCAAAGGGCACCCAGGGGTGCTCATCCCCTCTGGATCTGCATCCCAAAGAGATGCTGGGTCATCCCTTCCAGCATCTGCACCCCAAACCCACCCCAGCCCATCCATGGGTGCTCATCCCCTCTGGATTTCCATCCTAAACCCACCCCAATGTGATGCTGGGTCATCCCCTCTGCATCTCCATCTCAAACCCATCCCAGCATTACCCATGGGTGCTCATCCCCTCTGGATCTGCATCCAAAATCCATCCCAAACCCACCTGTGGGTGCTCATCCCCTCTGGATCCCCATCCCAAACCCACCCACGGCTGCTCATCCCCTCTGCATCTCCATCCCATACCCACCCATGGGTGCTCATCCCCTCTGCATCCCCATCCCAAACCTACCTGTGGGTGCTCATCCCCTCTGGATCTCCATCCCAAACCCACCCACGGGTGCTCATCCCCTCTGGATCTCTATCCCAAACCCACCTGTGGGTGCTCATCCCCTCTGGATCTCCATCCCAAACCCACCCACGGGTGCTCATCCCCTCTGCATCCCCATCCCATACCCACCCGTGGGTGCTCATCCCCTCTGCATCTCCATCCCAAACCCACCCGTGGGTGCTCATCCCCTCTGCATCCCCATCCCAAACCCACCCGTGGGTGCTCACCCCCTCGGGATCTCCATCCCCCCACTCAACCCCCGCGCTCCTACTGAACCCAAACCAGCCCAGGCAGCCCCCACGGGTGCTCAGCCCTCCCGCAGCCCCCCGGGGGTGTCCCCGGAGCGGATGCCGGTGGGACAGGGCCCTGCGTGTCCCCGCAGCCATGGCACCCCGCGGGTCGCTGCTGCTGCTGGCGCTGCTGCTGCTGAGCTGCGCCCTGCCCCGCGCCCGCGGCCAGCACTGGTCCCACGGCTGGTACCCGGGGGGCAAGCGGGGCCTGCGGACCCCCAGCGACCCCCAGGTAGGCTGTGCCCCCCCGGGTCACCCCCTCCGGGTTGTTCCCTTCCCTCCCGGGGTGATGCTGTGTCCCCCGGCCCAGGGTTTGTGTCACCCCCTCTCCCTGCTCCTCTTCTCTGGATTATCCCCGCCCGAGTTACAGTGCCCCAAATTATCCTCCCTGGATTATACCCCTCGCAATTAACCCTCCCTCGATTATCCCCCCGATGAATTCTTGGATTTATCCCCGCCCCAGGTTAAACCCCACTCCGGGTTTATCACCCCCACGGGCTATAAACCCCCCAGGTTATCCCCCTCCCTGAATTATCCGAGTTTATCACCCCCTAGTTTATCCCCCTCCCTCAATTATCTGGGTTTATCACCCCAGGTTATCCCTCTCCCTGAATTATCCGGGTTTATCACCCCCTAGTTTATCCCCCTCCCTGAATTATCCGGGTTTATCACCCCAGGTTATCCCCCTCCCTGAATTATCCGGGTTTATCATCCCCACGGGCTAAAACCCCACAGTTTCCCCCTCTCCCTCAATTATCCGGGTTTATCCCCCCAAGGGCTAACATTCCCCCAGGTTATCCCCCTCCTTAAATTATCCGGGTTTATCATCCCCAAGGGCTAACCCAACCACCCCCCTCCCAGTTTTTCCCCCTCCCTGAATTATCCAGGTTTATCACCCTAGGTTATCCCCCTCCCTGAATTATCCGAATTTATCCCCCCAAGTGCTATAATTCCCTCTGGTTATTCCCCTCCCTGAATTATCTGGGTTTATCACCCCCCCGGTTTATCCCCCTCCCTGAATTATCCCCCCTCCCAGATCATCCCCTTTTCCCGTTCTTATTTCCCCACCGATTTACCTTCCCCCCGAATCCCCCGCACCATGGAGGGATTCCCAGGACACCCACCCTGGGATTCCCCCCACTCCCGGGGTGATCCCCCCCATCCCGGCTGCTTTTCCCCCCACGGCTGTCCCCCTGTTTTCCCCCCTCCCGCAGGTCCCGTCCCCTCTCGGGCGCTGCCGTCCCCTCCCGTGTCCCCCCCGGCGGGAGGAGCCGCTGCCGGTGAGCGGGGCTGGGGGGTCCTGGGGGGTCCCGGGACCGGGAATGACCGACCCTGGGGATCCCTGGTACCGGGACTGACCGACCCTGGGGGGTCCCGGGACGGGGAATGGCCGGTTCTGGGGGTGCTGGGGGGCTCTCCGGGTCTGGGACTGACGGGTCCTGGGGGTCCCCGGTACCGGGACTGACCGATCCTGGGGATCCCTGGGAGCGGGAATGGCCGATTCTGGGGGTCCTGGGGGTCTCCGGGAGCGGGAATGACGGATCCTGGGGGTCCCCAGGTCTGGGTCTGACCGATCCTGGGGGTCCTGGGGGGGTCCCCGGGATTGACCGATCCTGGGGGTGCTGGGGATCCCCGGGTCCGGGACTGACTGGTCCTGGGGGTCCCTGGAACCGGGACTGATCGATCCTGGGGGTCCTGGGGGTCCCCGGGTCTGGGTCTGATCGATCCTGGGGGTCCCTGGGACCGGGACTGACCCATCTTGGGGGTCCTGGGGGTCCCCGGGAGCGGGAATGACCGACCCTGGGGGTCCCTGGGGGTCGTGGGGGCGTCCCCGGGTCCAGGTCTGACCGGTCCTGAGTGGGGGGGGGGGGTCCCAGAACCGAGACTGACCGATCCTGGGGATCCCCGGGACCGGGACTGATCGATCCTGGGGGTCCTGGGGGTCCCCGGGTCCGGGTGTGACCGATCCTGGGGGTCCCCGGGCCCGGGTGTGACCGATCCTGGGGGTCCCCGGACCAGGACTGACCGGTCCCCCCGTCCCTGTCCCGCAGCCGCCCGCGCTGCGCCCCTGACCGGAGCCAGCGACCCCCGCGGGACCGAGCCGGGACCCCGCGGGGAATAAAGGGGCCGGGGGGATTCGTGCATTCTGGTGATGGAGGGGCTCGCCTGGGGCTGGGGTGGAGGGAGGGGGTGGCACCTGTGCCACAGTGGCGTCCCTGGGGGCCGCGGTCCCGTGTGGCGGGCGGGGTCCGTGTCCCCAGAGGGATGGCGTGTCCCGTGAGGGGCGGGGGTCGCGGTCCTGGGGACACAGCTCGGCAATTCGCGTCCCGTGAGGGGCGGGGGCCGAGTTTGGGTTCCCCGTTCCTTAGGGATCCGCCTCCGTGTCCGGCGGGGGGGTGGGTCTGTGTCCCTGTCCCGTGTCCTTGTCCCTTGTCCCTGTCACACGGGTGTCCCGGTCCCGTGCAGGGTGTCCCTGCCCCAGGGGTGTCCCTATCCCGTGTAGAGTATCCCTGTCCCCGCCGGTATCCGTGTGTCCCACAGGTGTCCGTGTCCCATGCAGGGTGTCCCTGTCCCGTGTAGGGTGTCCCTGTCCCCGCCAGTGTCCCTGTTCCCTATCCCTGTCCCCTGTAGGGTGTCCCTGCCTCAGGGGTGTCCGTGTCCACTTCTGTCCCTGTCCCCTGTAGGGTGTCCTTTCTCCACGAATGTCGGTGTCCCCTGGCTGTCCCTATCCCGTGTGGAGTATCCCTGTTCCCGCCGGTGTCCGTGTGTCCCACAGGTGTCCGTGTCCCATGCAGGGTGTCCCGTGTAGGGTGTCCCTGCCTCAGGGGTGTTCGTGTCCCCTGACTGTCCCTGCCCCGTGTAGGGTGTCCCTGCCCCGGGGATGTCCGACTCCCCGGGCAGTCCTTGTCTCATGCTGGGTGTCTCTGCCCCACGGGTGTCCGTGTGTCCCACGGGTGTCCCTGTCCCACTGGTGTCCCTCACGCCTCCCGAACTCCATTTCCCATCATGCCCCGCCCGCCCCTCCCTTCCCCGCGCGCAGTGTGACGCCGCTCTCCGCGCCGCGCCGTCCCAGCGGTGCCGCCATGCTGCCGGCGCTGAGGCGCTGCCGCCCGGGGCCCGTCCCGCTGCCGGCCCTGGCGGCCGCGCTGGGCCCCGGCCCCTTCCCGCCGCTCTGCCCCGCCTGGGCCGTGCCGGCGCGGGGCCGCAAGACCCGCCACGACCCCCCCGCCAAGTCCAAGGCGGGCCGCGTGAAGCTGCCGCCGCCCGTGGACCCCGAGGAGCTGCTGGTGGTGCTGGAGCGGTACCGGCAGCACCGGCTGGTGCTCAGCGCCCTCCGGTACCGGCGCGGGGATGTGGAGATGGGGGGCTGGAGCCGGGGGGCGGCTGTGGGGCAGGGGAAGGGACGGGCTGTGGGGTAGGAGGGGGTCGGGGCTGGTTATGGGGCTAAGGGTGGTTGTGGGTTTGGGTAAGGGACTGGCTGTGGGGCAGGGGAGGGTTGAAGGGCTGGGTACGGGGCAGGGGCTGCCTGTGGGGTTTTTGGGGGCTGCCTGTGGGGTTTCTGAGGGCTGCCTGTGGGGTTTGTGGGGTACAGGACTGGCTGTGGGGCAGGGGAGGGTTGAAGGGCTGGGTACGGGGCAGGGGCTGCCTGTGGGGTTTCTGGGGGCTGCCTGTGGGGTTTCTGGGGGCTGCCTCTGGGGTTTCTGGGGGCTGCCTCTGGGGTTTCTGAGGGCTGCCTCTGGGGTTTCTGGGGTACAGGACTGGCTGGAGGGCAGGGGGACAGGGCCGTGAGGCTGCCGTGGGGCAGGGGAAGGCTGGGGGTGGCTGTGGCTCTGGGGATGGAGTTGGAGGCTGAATGAAGTGCTGGGGTGTGGAACAGGGGAGGGTTGTGGGGCTGGCTGTGGGGTGGGAGGCTGGATATGGGGCAGTGGGGCAGGGGAGGGGTGGCCGTGGGGCACTTTGTAACAGGAGCAGGGAGATGTGGGATGCTCTGGGGTGGGAAAGGGCGGTGGGGTTTGAACTGATGAGGGGTGGGGATGGTGGGGCTGGGAGCGCTGTGGGGCAGTCTGGGGAGAGCCCGCTGTGCTCGCAGCCCCGCGCCGGAGCTCAGGGCCCTCCCCTTCTCCCTCAGGGCGGAGTTCAGGGCCGAGGTGCTGCAGAGGAAGCGGGAGGAGCGCCTGGCTGCCGAGGGCTCGCTGGAGGAGCAGGAGGAGCACCGGCGGCTGATGGCCTGGAACGAGGAGGAGAACGCCCGGCAGAGGGCTCGCAGGTCAGCACGGCCCCCGCAGGGCCAGCAGGGCTGAGCCCACTCGGAGTCTGGGATAATGTCTGCAGAGAAGCTTGGGCAGGGTCATTGCTGGGTTAGGAACTGGTTCATGGCAGGGCCCAGTGGGGAATGGTCGCTCCCAGTCACCAGAGGTGTCCCAGGGGTCAGGGCTGGGCCCAGCCCTGTTGGATGCTTTTGCTCCTCGTGGACTGAGTTCTCCACCAGCAGATTTGCAGGTGACACCGAGCTGGGTGTGAGGGTGGCTCTGCTGCAGGGCAGGAGGGCTCTGCACAGGCTGGATCCAGGGGCTGAATCCAGGGAGATGAGGGTTAACAAGTCCCAGTGCTGGTTCCTGCACTTTGGCCACAACAACCCCTGCAGCGCTACAGGCTGGGGACAGAGTGGCTGGGCAGCAGCCAGGCAGAAAGGGACCTGCAGGGACAGATGGACAGCAGGCTGGACATGAGCCAGCAGTGTGCCCAGGTGGGCAAGAAGGGCAATGGCTCCTGGCTGGATCAGGAATGGTGTGGGCAGCAGGAGCAGGGAAGGGATTCTTCCCCTGTGCTCAGCTCTGGTGAGGGCACACCTCGAGTGCTGTGTCCAGTTCTGGGCCCCCCAGTTTAGGAAGGACATGGAGAGGCTGGAGCGTGTCCAGGGGAAGGCAGCACCTGGGGATGGATGTGTCACCTCCTCCATCAGATTTTCCTTCTGTCTGGCAGAGAGGAGAGACTCAGGAAAGAAGAGGAGGAGCAGAAGAGGAGGAAGGCAGAGATTGCGGAGAAGCAGGCCAGGAAAATGGAGGCTTTCCTGGAGGAGAAGGAGAAGGAGGTTCTCCAGCTGCAGGTAAGAGCAGCTGGTGCCTCCTGGGAAGCAGGCTGCCAGAATTCCCTGCCAGGGAGCCATGTGGAAGCCGTGGGCTTGTTTTCCACAGATTTTTCAGCTGGCAGCTGGGAACAAAAGCGCCAGCACCTTCCAGGGGCATTGACAGCGCATGGATGGGAGAGAGCTTGAGCCAGAGCTCTGGGAGCAGGGTGGGATAATCCTGAGGGGGACAATCCTTGTCCTTTGCTTCAGGAGGAAGCCAAAAACTTCATCACCCCCGAGAACCTGGAGGCACGGATCGAGGAGTGCCTGGACAACCCACGGAACTACAACTTCGCCATTGACAAGGACGGGCGCATCGTCAAGCGCACGGTGCTCTCCTAGCAGCCCTGGCAGGGGCTCCCGGCCCCCCAGAAAACACAGATCCTTCCTTGGAATGTGTAAATTGGCCACAGAAGTGCTGGAGAAGGGGTCTGGCTGTGCTGCCTCCAAAGGGTTAACGTCTGTGGGAAAAGGGGGTGAGGGGGAACTTGGAGGCTCCAGCAGCCTGGCACAGCCCTGTTGCTGTGCCTGTGATCCCACCTCCCACGTGTTTGGATCCCTGCTGCCTTCACTCACAGCATGTGGGCAGGAGCAGGAGCACTCCCGAGGCAGAGCCTGGCTCAGCTCCTCGCTGTCAGCTCCTCTGGATGCTTCCAAAAGCAAAGGAGGGCTGAATGAATTTGTAGGAAACACTGACCTTCCCTTTTTTTGTTGCTGGGGGAAGGAATTAATTGTAATCCTGATTTCACACTTCAAACCCTCCTTTGCACATCCCTTGGTGTGGCTGAATAAGAAAATGTGTCTGAATGATGCAGGATTTCTGGTGTCTCCTTATTCTTCCCTTTAGGCATAATTTATTCATCACCACTGAAGGTGTAGATAAAATTGCAATGACTTTAGGTGTTCTGGGTTGTTGGGATCTTGCAGGCTGTCAGCTTTGTCCTCAAACTTGTGGTTTTGGGCTGCCCAGTGTTGAGCCTGGAGTTTGCTGTGGTTCAGCCATGGTGTGCAGGTCCCTCTCCCTCCTTCCCTCCCTCCCTCATCCATTGTTCATTGACCTGAAACCCTCACTTTTTACCTCCACTTTTCCCTGAAAGTGTCTGTATTCTTCTCCTGAGCCTGCAGCTCAACCAGACGAGCACACAAAACCCACAGACTTGTGTCTGGGCTGTTTTTCTGTCCAAGTTTTATTTCTAATTAAGCTCATCACTTCAGCCTGGGGTGGGGCTGGGACAGTGATGGATGCAGGATCCCTCCCGGGTGGGTTACACGAACAGCAGCTCCTGGTCACAGGATGAGTCAGTGCCACAGCCCTCTGAGGGGAGAGAGGGGGGAGTGTGAAACCAGACAGCACCCACCAGACCCCAGGGATCCCCCAAAACGGGCCCCAGAGATCCCTGAAACAGCTCCCAGGGACCCTCTGAAACAGCTCCCAGAGATCCCAAAAACAGCCCCCAGAGATCCCTGAAACACACCTCAAGGACTCCCCAAACCAGTTCCCAGGGACACCCAAAACAGCCCCAAGGAGCTCCCAAAAACAGCCCCCAGGAATCCCCTAAACATCCAGAGACCCCCAAAAACAACCCCTGGGGACCCTCTGAGCCAGCTCCCAGAGATTCCTGAAATAGCTCCTAGAGATTCCTGAAACAGCCCTCAAGGATTCCCCGAACCAGTTCCCAGGGACCCCCAAAACAGCCCCCAGAAATCCCCCAAACATCCAGACACCCCCTCCCCGGCACTGAGGTTTGACGAGTTCATGCTCACTCCATTCTCTGCTGCTTCCTGGGATTTACAGCGGGATCTCTGTAGTTTAATTTAGGGAGGAGGGTGGGATTTTGAGGAAAACTGATGAGAGCAGGAGGGGACGTGGCTCCTGCACTTGCTCAGCCCCAAAAATTTGTTTGCTTCCCTCTGCCCCAAACCCTCCCGGTCTCATCCCTTCCCTGGGGTCTGGATAGCTCATGGAGCGTGGTCTGGCTGTGGGGGCGATGGACGGACACACGGACGGGACAAAGACAATCCCTTGAGCATCCTCCCCTTTCTCAGGACCCCTGGACTCCCTGCCGGGTGTGCGAGGCTCGGGACAGGGATCCCGGGATCCCGTGCCCCCTCACCGCTGCTGCAGCAGATGCCGGGAGCGGCGCAGCTCCCTCCGGAGCCGCAGGGTTTGCGTCCCGACTCGCAGGGCGTGGGCAGGAAGTTTTCCTCCTGGCAGCGCAGCGTCTCCGCCGTGCCGATGTAGCAGCCCAGCTCCTCCCCGCAGCAGATGTTGGGCCCGAAGCAGTGTCCCTTGTTCCGGGGACCGCAGGGCAGGCACTGCTCGGGGAACGGGGGGGAGAAGGTTGGGAGGAGGGAAGGATGGGGTTGGGAGCTCCCCGAGCTCCCAGGATCTCACCTTCCTGATATCCATGTCCAGCACAGCGCGTTTGCCCCCGATGGGGCAGTTCTGGATGTAGCAAGCCGAGGAGAGAGTGAGGAGCCCCAGGAGGCAGAGGGCCAGAGCCTTGCAGGACATAGCGGCGGGACAGGGGCGAATTTCAGCTGCCCATCCCAACAGCCAGCCCTGTATTTATAGTCCTGGCTCCTGCTTAGGGAGTCTGGCACCGGCGTCACCAGCGTTCCTTAAAAACCACAAGGCATTGCTGCCCACAGCAGAGGGCAAGGCTAATAGCCGGAGGTCGAGGACGTGAGGTCAAGGACAAGCTGTTGGTTTGCTCCTCTGTGATGAGGCTGGCGGCAGCAGGGACGTGTGGAGGGAGCTGGAGGAATGTGTGGAAGTTGTGGATGGAGATGGAGGAATGTGTGGAAGTTGTGGATGGAGATGGATGGACACGTGGGGGTTGTGGATGGACATATGGAGGTTGTGGATGCAACTGGATGGACATGTGGAGGTTATGGATAGAACTGGAGGAACGTGTGGAGGTTGAGGATGGAGCTGGATGGACATGTGGGAGTTGTGGATGGACATATGGAGGTTGTGGATGGAGGTTGTGGATGGAGTGTGGGCTTGGGGCCCTTCTCTGGCAGCCTCTTTGGGCTGCTGAGCTGCGGTGTGTCCCGTTGGGAACCCCTCTGGCATGGGGAGGGTAGGGATGAAGGCAGGCAGCTGCAGCTGGGATGTGTCCACCCAGGAGCAGGGTCTGTGCTTCCCTTGGCTTCAAATCCCTCTGGGTGGGAGGAAGCAACCCCGTATCCTCTGGGATCATCCATGGGAATGTCCTTGTTGGTCCTGTCCACCCATCCGTGCCTGGCCTTGGGGGCTCCTCAGCACTGGGCTCATCCTGCTCTGGGATAACGGCGAGACCCAGCCCATCCCCACCCACAGCTGTTCATCCAACAGCGCCTGAGAACACCAAACCTCCCAGGCAAAGGCCTGAAATCCCAAATTTCCCCACTGCTTCTCCTTGGAGCCGCACACAGGGATGCAGGGAGGTGTCCTGAGCCACATCACCAGCAGACAAAGCCCCCCCTCCTCCTCCCTGAGGAGCAGCACCGAGGATGAGGCCGAAGGCTGACGCAACCCCCCAAGGTCCTGCTCACCCCAGCCCCTTGCCTTCTTTATCCCAATTAGGAGCTTCCCAGCTTGAATAAATTTCCTTGCTGAGGACAAACCTTGACGTCCACTGAGATCATTACCCTGCACTGGCTTAATTGGGAATTAGGCAGCCCAGAGCCGGACAGCCATGACCTTTTCCTGTCCCTCTGGCTTGCTTCAAAATCCACCACTTAGCGAGGCTGGCACGAGGGCAGCTGGGTCCCTGTCACACACCCCGGGTCAGTCCCCGTCCCTGGGGACAAGGCAGGCACTGGGATCCATGGAAATGGGTTGGAAATGGGTTGGAAAAGGGACTCAGCACCTGCTCTGTGCTGTCCCAGCAGCTCAGCTCCGGCTGCAGCGCAGCGTGGAGGGAGGGAATTGTCATCCCAGAGCCCCTGTGGCTGCTCCAGGAGTGCCCAGACCCCTGCAGGACGTGGCTCAGGGAGAAAAGTAGGGAAAAACCCCAGTTATCAGCCACTGGTGCTTTTTGGGGACTCGATTTTTGCCTGATTTTGAGGTGTCCATCAGACAGAGCATTCCCAGCTCAGCCACACATTCCCGGTGCTGCAGGAATGTTGGGGGTTCACATCCTGCATCTTGGAAAAGTCCAAGTGCTAGAGCTGGGCTGAAAGCCCAATTCCCTCATCCCAGCTTGGAGTCCCCCATCCATGCTGGTGTCACCCCTTTCCCGATGATTTTGGGGTGATTTGGGGTCGCCCCCCTCCCCAGGGCTGGGATCAGATGCCGGCTGTGGGAAGCAGGTCCTGGATCAATCCTGCATCCCCTGCGGGGCGCTGCCGTGGGCAGGATGGAGCCCGCCGTGCCAGGGAGCTCCACCTCCCCGGAGGTGCCACCTCCCTCGGGGACAGCATAAAGGACGAGCTGTGCCCTGTGCCCTGGCCAGTCCCAGCCCGGAGAGACCTCGGAGCAAGGACCCCGCAGGGTAAGAGAGCCGGGAGAGGGGTGGGATTCCCCAAAATCTGGGGGATAACGGGGACTGATCCTCCCTGTCGGGGTCCAGAGGGGATGGAGAAAGATGAAACCAGCCCTGGAGGGGGTCTTTGGAGCTGGGAGCCCAAACCTCTCTGCTCTGGAGGGATTTGGGGTGCTTTTCCCAAGGAAAGAGCTTTTCCTTCCTTTTTATCATTTTTAGGAGATGCTGTGCTGATTGCTGAAGGCAGCGAGGCCCCAAATCTGCCCCAGAGAGGTAAGGTGACAGGGACAGTGACAGTCCCCTGGGGCTGGGGGTGCTGCTGGGTGTGACTCCAGATCCCAAACTCCTGCTCTGCCTGAGCTCCTTCCCCCGGGAGCTAAAATGACAGATCCCAAATCCTGCGCCCAGCCCAGCCGAACCACCTGCACTCTGCGGGGATCTGGGGACAGAGGGACCCTCCCTGAGCCCCAGCCAGATCCCCTGGAGCCACCCCCAGCGCCCAGGACGAGGCCACCACAGTGCACGAGGGCTTTTATTATTTCATCTCCTATGTACAGAGCCGAGGTGGGGGGGTCTCTCAGGGCTCGGGGGTCTCAGAGCAGGGGGTGCTTGCCCTGCTGCTGCTGCTGCCGGTTTGCCAGGTGCATGAGCTTGAGGAGCAGATCTCCGGCCGAGCCATCCAGCACCGTCAGGTTCTTCTCCTCCTCCTCCTCCGCCGCCTCCTGAGCGCCCTGGTCCAGGCAGCCGGTGTCCATGGCACACGTGTCTGCCGCAGGAAGCAAAACGTGCCCGTGGAAAGGGTTATTTGGGATCGTCGGGGGCTCGTTTTCGGCTGGGGAAGGGGGCGGGTGGCAGCACAGTTCGTGCTCCAGTTTATCTCTCCTGCTAAGCAGGGAGCGGGGCTGGAATTTCTGGCACATCAGGGAGGATGTGCTGGCCAGGAAAAGCTCGTGGTGGGTCAGCAAGGAGCTGCGAGCCCAATCCTTTAAATCAGAGTGGTTTGGGTCGGAAGGGACCTTCAAAGAACATCTTGTGCCACTGATGCTCGGAAGGGAAACCTCCCACTGTGCCGGGGTGCTCCAAGCCCTGTCCAACCTGGTCTTGGGCACTTCCAGGGATCCAGGGGCATCCACACCTTCTCTGGGCACCCTGCTCCATGGCCTCCCCACCCTCCCAGGGAACAATTCCTTCCTTACAGTCAGCCTGAATCCAACCCTCCCCAAATCATCTCCGGGCGCTTCCACTCCACCCCTCACCACCAAAACTAAACCACACCACAGACAACCTTCACCAGCCGAGCCCTCCCCTTGGCCATCCCTCCCCGCGCTCCCCGGGGTGTCCCGTGCCCGGTTACCGGCGGTGCAGCAGATGCCGGGCGCGGCGCAGCGACCCCCGGAGCCGCAGGGCTGCCCGCCGGGCTGGCAGGGCGAGGGCAGCAAATCCTCCTGGGCACAGCGCCGCGTCTCCGCCGTGCCCAGGTAGCAGCCCAGCTCCGCTCCGCAGCAGATGCCGGGCCCGAAGCAGTTCCCTCTGTTGCCGGGACCGCAGGGCAGGCACTGCGGGAAGGAGCTGCCTCAGTGCCCGCGCCCCAAACAAAGCCTTCTCGCACCCCCTTGGATCAGAAATGCACCCCCGGGTACAGAAAGCAGCTCCCCACCAGCTCCTCTTCCAGCTCCTGGCGGTGCCACGCTGCCACCAGCAGTGGTGACCTCGTGTCCCCGCTTTGGGGTGTCCCCATGACCTCCCTGTCCCCTCTCCGTGCCCTGTCCTGTCCTGCTCCCTTCCGAGCCTCTTCTCCAGGTGCCAACAGCGCTTTGGAGCTGTCCCTCCCCCGCCACTGCCCCACCGCGTGTCCCCCTGCCACCCCAAAGCCCCTCTGCTCCCGGCAGCGTGGCACGGCCAGCGGTGCCCAGAGGCGGCGGGGAGCACCCCCAGGCCACCCTGTCCCCTCCCGAAGCTCCATCCCGCGTCCCCAAGCGCCCATCCCGTACCTGTCGCAGAGCTGTGTCTGCCAGCGCCCGCTTGCCGCCCCGGGGGCAGTTCTGGATGTAGCAGGCGGAGGACAAGGCGAGGAGGCAGAGGAAGGAGAGGGGCAGCGAAGGCTCTGCCATGGTGCAGGGTGCCCGGGGAAGCTGCTCCAGCTGCGTCTGGCCCCGTGCTGAGGGAGCTGCTATTTATGCTGCCATCACCCCTTCCCAGGGGAGGAGGAGGAGGAAGAAGAGGGATGGGTTGGGTGGGTTTTTTTTTTGTTGTTTTTCTTTTTTTTTTTTTTTTTTTTTCTTTTTTTTTCCTCCCAAATCGCATCCAAGCAAATCTGTAATTGAGATGATTCAGTGCAGCAGCACTCGGGGCTGGTGAATCCCACCCTTGGCTGCTCCAGGGGGCACAGGCCAGCCCTGGGATGGGCTTGGGAAGGGGCACTGGATGGGCTGGGGGTGGATCCAGGGAGAGATGATCCTTCAGAAGGTTTGGGGAGGGATGGGGGTTTGGAAGATGCAGTCTGGGGGGAGGGATGTGGGTTTGGGGACAGATGTTCATTTAGGAGATGTGGTTTTGGGAAGGATGCAGATTTTGGGAAGGGTGTTGGTTTGTGGGTGATGCTGGTTTGGGAAGGATGAGGATTTTGGGAAGGGTTTGGGGGTGATGCTGGTTTGGGAAGGATGAGGATTTTGGGAAGGGTTTGGGGGTGATGCTAGTTTGGGAAGGATGTGGATTTTGGGATGGGTGTTGGTTTGGGGGTGATGCTGGTTTGGGAAGGATGTGGATTTTGGGAAGGGTGTTGGTTTGGGGGTGATGCTAGTTTGGGAAGGATGCAGATTTTGGGAAGGGTTTGGGGGTGATGCTAGTTTGGGAAGGATGCAGATTTTGGGAGAGGTGCTGGTTTCAGAGGGATGCTGGTCAGGGAGCAATGCTAATTTGGGGAGGAATAAAGGTTTGGAAGGTGCTGCTTTAGAAAGGGTTGTTTATTTGGAGAATTCTGTTTTGGGATTGATACTGCTTGGAAGGATGCAGATTTTGGGAGAGGTGCTGGTTTGGGAAGGGATGCTGGCCTGAAGGGGGGATGGTTTGGGAAGGGGTGTTTGTTTGGGGCATGCTCGCCCAGGAGGGATGCTGCTTTGGTGGGATGCTGGTTTATGGAGGGATGCTGCTTTGGTGGGATGCTGTTTTAGGGAGGAATGCTGCTTTGGGGATGCTGGTTTGACTGATGCTGCTCTGGGAGGGGAGTGATGGGGTTGGGGCTGGGAGAGACCCCTGGGTGCACAAAAACACCCCAAACCCAGGGGCTGGGCTGCAGCATCGGGGTGCAGGGCAGGACCCTGTCCCCAGAGTGATCCATCAGTGTCACCCATGGCTCTCCTGCCACTTTTCCCTCTTCTCCAAGAACCCAGAAGGGAGTGAAAGCAGTGGGAGAGGGGGGACCAAAAGAAAAGGCACCTCTGGGGTTGGCACCAGCACATTCGTGTCACCCCTGGGCTGTCAAAAACATCTGTAGAGGAAAAACACCATCAACAACCCCCTGCCCCATCCAGCCACGAACATTCCTGCTGTTCCCAGATCCCTTTTCCAGCTGCACCAGGGGCAACCTCAGCAAAGTGAAATTAATGCGCAGAGAGGAATCCGGTGCCTGTGAGTACCTACCCTCTGCTTCTCCCTCCCCAAAAACGCTGGGACTGGCTCACAGTGATCAGGAGGGTTTGCCTGGGGAGGCTGGACAATGTGGGGGTGCTGCCAGCTGTGCTCCCACCTCTGGAGGGGTTTTATCCTTTCCTCATCCTCACATAAGGTGGGGAATTGAGGTAGAGAACCACAAAAACCAGCCTGGACATCACTTGGGGTGGCTGAACGTGTTTTTCTCCTCCCCTCATTAGTTTCCCTCATTTTCTCCCCCTCATTAACATCCCTTTTCTGCTGGACAAACAGCCCAGCCCCACTTAGAGGGAGGGGAATGGTGGCACCCTGGGTGGGGAAGAGGCTGCTCTGCCTGAGCATCCCAAAGGAAATGGTGATCCCACTGCAATCCTCCCTGGAAAACCTTGCTGCTTGTTTCCAAGTGCTCGAGGGGGCTCAATCCCAGAGGGAAACTGAGGCACAAAGGGAAGCGTTTCATGCATCAGTGCTGGGGGGTCCCAGCCTGCTCCTGTGATTTTGGATTTACGGATCAGCCCTGGGGGTGGCAGTCCCGGCTTGGGGGCTTGGCTGGGTGACACGAGGGTGATTTCCTCCCTTCCAGGGGGGTGAGGGCGGCCACAGCCCCTGACTCAGCTCTCCCTGGGGCCGGCGGGGTCCCAGATTTGCCCCGTGACGCCGAACCACCCACGCGGGGCAGCCGCGGGGGATTTACCTCCCGCCACCGCCAGCTCCAGCCTCCCTTCCCCATCCAAACCCATCCCTGCACAGCGGGAGCCCAAACCCACTTACGCTGCAGGGCCGGGGAGGACGCAAAAGCCCTCGGCTGGGAAAACTTTTCTTTAAAAGAACCCCAAATGTCAGCTCTAAATTGGGTGTTAGGCGCTCGTGCTCCGTCTCTTCATTACTGTATCGTAAAATTACATTAGCCGGGAACGATCTGCATTCAAATGACTCTGTGTCTGGAATGATAACGCAGGAATATGAGATTAAAATGTAATTATGCTCTTTAAAGTCAAGGAAGGTTAATAAAATGTTTTTCCGAGTTGCAGAGGCTCCGCAGCCGCAAGGCAGAATCACTTACGGGAATCAAGGGGAGGATGAGGGGGGAACGGGGAGGGGGAGAGGGGTAGGAAACACAAAACGGGGGCTTGGGGAGGGAAATTTGGGGTCACCTGGGGTGAGTCGTGGGGTAAGGGATCCCAGGGGTGGGCAGGGCCAGCCCTGCTGGGCTGTGATGCTCCCTGGTACCCGGGACACTGCTGGGCTCCCATCCCACACCCTGCTCCCAACCGAGGCCTTGGGTTGCTCAGATTCCTGCCCCAAATCCTCCAACACCAGCCCCAGGGTCCCTTCTCTGTCTCCAGCACTGGGTTGGCTCTGTCACATCCCTGCTCTTCCCTAGGGGATGCCCCTGACCCCCTAAGAACCCCCGAGGCTGTGGCTGGTGCCAGGGCACTCAGCAGGGTGTCAGTGGCTGCCATCCCCATCCCAGCTCCCCTTGGGAATGAGGGAGATGCCAAAGGGATTGGGAAAGGGGCAGCACCCTCAAATCTGCCCCCTTGCTCAGCCAAAATACAGCCCCAGCTCTTGTGCACACCAGCAAAGGGGCTGGGGCTGCCAGAGGGGCTCAGCCGTGGAGATCGTGGAATCTTTGAGGTTGGAAAAGCTCTCCAAAATCATCCAGTCCATTCCCCCAGCACTGGCAAGGCCACCAATAATCCATGTCCCCAATGCCACATCCACATGGCTTTTAAACCCCTCCAGGGATGGGGACTCCAGCACTGCCCTGGGCAGCTGTGCCAGGGCTGGACAGCCCTTTCCATGAAGAAATCTTCCCAAATATCCAACCTGAACCTCCCCCTTCCTTCATTAACAACAGGAGCTTTGTTAGCTCTGGAGCCCCCAGTGAGGTTTGTGGGAGCCCCTTTGGGATGGGATGGAGGTGATGGAGCTTGGCTGCAGCACATGGAGCTCCCAGGGCCAAAGTTTCACCAGGATAAAGGAGAGGGACAACATTCCACCAGGATAATCCAGAGGATGTTGGAAATGGGATGAATTTCACTGATTTCTAGTGAGGATGAAGCAGAGGAATGCTGGAAAATGGGATGAATTTCACTGATTTCTAGTGACAACATTCCACCAGGATAAACCAGAGGAATGTTGGAAAATGGGATGCATTTCACTGATTTCTAGTGACAACATTCCACCAGGATAAACCAGAGGAATGTTGGAAAATGGGATGCATTTCACTGATTTCTAGTGAGGATAAACCAGAGGAATGCTGGAAAATGGGATGAATTTCACTGCTTTGTGCATTTCCTGCCTTTGCTGTGGCTGGAGGGGGATGCAGCAGGGAAGGAGAAACTTCTTGAAGGCTTCAGGCTGGCAAGGGAGAGCTCCCTGCTGCTGCCTGGGAGCTCTAGTGCTCCCCAAATGGCTCTGTCACTGTCACCGTGGCCCCGTGGCTGACGGGAGGTGGGGAGGAGGCTCCTGCACCTCCTCCCCTCTCATCACAGATAAAGATGCTCCTCTGCTTCCCTGACAGCTGGAAAACAGCTTTGATGCCTCTTTAAAGGCAGCCAAGATTGGCTGGGGCACTGCTCTGATCGTTTCCACGGCCAAATCCATCCTGCCGGGCTGTGGACGTCACGCCGGGAGGTCAGTGACCAACGAGGGATGGATTTGTCCCAAAGATGCTTGAAGGACAGCATTAGAGGAAATTGCTCAGGCTGCAATCAGCTCCATTCCCCAGCTCCCAGGGAGAGAGCAGGGTTGGGGCTGGGAATTAACGTGCTGGTGGCATCCCTGAGGGAGATGAAGAGGGATTGCTGTGGGTCCAGGCAGAGGAAATTCCTGGCTCTGTCATCCCCCATCTCGGGGTGCAGAGAGGGTCCCTGCTGCCCGCAGGGGTTTCAGGGGGACTCACACTCAGCTGGGGCAGGTGATCCTTCCCTGAGCTCCAAAATGTGGCAAAATTTATCCCTGGATGCTCTGCAAGAGGGGACACAGCAGGTGAAATGTGCTGCCAAGGGTCCCAGAGGGTTGGGGAGGGGAAACTGGGGGATGAAGGCTCTGAGAACCTGCAGTGAGGTGGAGATGAGCCCTGATGTCCCAGCACCACCTTTTCCCTTCCAACCCCTGCTCCTGCCCCTCCCTGCAGAACAAAGGGAACCTGGAGGAAATTTGGGATGGCTCCCAGCTGGATCACTGCCCACCCCCACACACCACGAGGAACTTTTGGGCACTGCAGGCGTTGTCAGAACCGGTGGCTCTGGAAGCATCCGAGCTTTGCTGGCTGTGGTTGATGGCTTTGGTTGATGGCTCCCCATCCTCTCCCTGCCCTGGGGGAGGTGTGAGAGCTGAATCAGCCTGGGATGGCTCACTGCAAACACGACACCAGCACTGCAATGGAGTGCATTTACTGCCTCTGAATCGTGGCGTTTTTAGGAATTTTGTGCCTATTTTCTGAGCGTTTATTATTTTAAGAAGTGTGATTTTCTATTTTTGCAGGGAATGGAGATGGGCTGACGCAGACAGGGTCAGGATCAGTGTGGGGCCAGCACAAAGCAGCTCCTTCCCATGCCAGAACACGACAACTTTGCTCAGGTGCCTCTTGGAGACAAATAAAAGTGTGACCAAGGTGAGCTGAGTCAGCTGGAGGCTCTTATGGCCCAGAACAGGGGGGTGTGGAGGTGACTCCCCCTTGATGTCACCGTACCCTGGCATATCCAGGACAGGATATATCCAAGTTGTTTTTTGTCTGGCTTTTTTCTGAGCAGCTCTCTGAAGCCCCCGTGGGTGCAGGTGTCTGAGTCTCATCCCTGTGATGCACGAGGCTGCTGCTAGGACCCCTCTGAAACCCCTGGCCTGCAGCTCCTCCGTGGTGGTTTGGCTTTTTCCTGCCTCTTTACTTCCCCCTCTGCCAAGAGATTCACTCCATGACACCATTAAGCCTCAGGATGAGATCAATTAGCAGCCAGAGACAGAGAGAACCTGACTTTAAACATTTTATTAAGGCTTAAATGTCTATCAGGCAGCCAGGAGCTGGGCTGCTCACACGACATAAACCGAGGGTGGGATGGGATGGCTTTTCTACAAGAGTCTGGATGAGCAGGGTGAGATCACTGCCAGCTCCTCACACCTCAGCCTCTCCTGCCGATTCCAGGGTGAGACACCCCCAGCAGGGAGGCACAGCGAGGTGGGGAAGGGGAGGAAGCCGGAGGGGGGGCTTTGTTTGTCACTCACAAGGGCTTTACCTGCTCCACAGCCGGGTGGCTGCTGGTCACACGTGGCTGAACTCACAGGGGGGAAGCTGAGCTGGTCCAAAAGGCACCTGTGCTAAACCTCTGAGCCCCGGGGCAGCGCTCGGACACCAGTCCTGGATAAACACATATTCCTTGGATAAAGAAGCTATGGCTTTTGTCATCCTCGGGCTCTAACCCCCCACCCCCCACTACTCCGTAAGCACAACACCGAGTGAGTCCTCTCCGCTCTGCGGCTCCCGGGCGGCTCCGTGTGGACACGGGGCACAGCAGCAGCTCCTCCTCGTCCCGCCGGCAGCCCCGGGGCTCAGAAGTGAACCCTCCTGACGTCCTGCGAGGCCGCAGCCCTCTTGCAGCTCCCGCAGTGGATGGGGGAAGCCGGAGCCTTCTGGCGCTCGGCCAGGCAGGGCCGGCACTCCAGGTGCCCGCAGGGGAGCTGGTACACCGGCTCTGCCCTGAAGTAGCAGGAGAAGGATTTGCCACAGGAAGCACACGCCTGGCTCTGGCTGCTCCTGCCGTGCTCTGCGAATCCAGAATCAGAGAATCAGCAGGTTGGAAAAAGTGAAGCAATGTCCAGGCTTTCCTGGTGATTCCAGCCCCTCCCGAAGTCTGATCCCTCCAGTCTGAACCTCCCCTGGCACAGTTGGAGAGTATGAAACAAAGGGACAGGAGAAGAGGATTAGGCAGGGAGCGTGAGAAGTCCAGGCTGGGCCACCCCCCGTGTGCCACAGGTCCTGCAGGCTCAGGGCACAGCTGTGACTCAGGACTGTGCCAGTCTGCTGTCACCAGGAGAGGGAATGGTCCAGCTCCCAGGGCAGGGTGTGCTCGGAAAGGGATGGATCACATCAGCACTGGCACAATCAGGCTTTTAATTGAGGACAGATGACTGTAAAAAAGGGCTTTTCACTTTCACTGAGACGCAATCAGCCTGCCTTCCGCTGCCATTCCCAGGTGGAACGGCTGAGGGGACACTTTGCATTCCTGTCACACACCACCCGTCCAGGGCTGCTCAGCTCTCCAACAGCAGCAGTTTCAGAGGGGACAGGAAAATCTGAGGAGCTGAATGTCACTGTGAAACAGCAGAGGCTGTGTGGGGAGGGGAGAGAGGCAAAAAGAGACACAGGCAGATGGACAGACGGACAGACACAGCCCTTCCCTGGGTCCCTCTGGAGCCCCTTCTCAGCCATGGGCAGGCAGAGCCTCACCCAGGGGAGAGAAACCAGGACATGTGCAGGGACATGTGAAGGATCAGTGCTTCCCTGCACCCCAAAGGAATCACTTTGGGAATGCATGCACAGCTGGAGGAGTGGCTGGGCAGCCTGGATCCTGCACACTCAGTCCTGATGGGATTTTGGGCACACACACAACTGGCTGGCCTGGGGTGCTGCTGCTGTCACCTGCTCCTGCTGAGGGCTGGATGTCACACGGTGTTCCAAACAATCAGGGAATGGTTTGGATTGGAAGGGATCACAAAGTCCCCATCCCATTCCACCCCCTGCCATCGCAGGGACTCCTCCCACTGTCCCAGGCTGCTCCAAGTCATGCCCAACCTGGCCTTGGGCACTTCCAGGGATCCAGGGGCATCCACAGCTGCTCTGGGTACCCTGTGCCAGGGCTCAGCACCCTCACAGGGAACAATTTCTTCCCAATATCCAATCTCACCCTACTCTTTTAGTTTACAAACATTCCCTCTTGTCCAGTCTGTATAAAAAGGGACTCTCCCTCTTTTTCCCAAGACCCTTCCAAGCACTGGAAGGCTGCAGCATTTGCTGGGCTTACATCTCACAGCAGACTCATTCTCCACCCTCGTGGCAGCTCCCCCTGCTCCACACAGCTCAGAGGCACCACTGAACCCCTCAGCCCAAACTGCAGAGCTCTGGGAACAGCCTGAGCTGAGCTGGAGCAGGCTGAGCACTGTGTCCATCCCAGATCATCCTGGGGCAGCACAGCCAGCCAGGAACACGGGAGAATCACAGCATTGGTGCCACAGCCTGCCCTGACCCTGGGCATGGACAACACCCCACTCCTTGTGGGGGTCAGCAAGGTCTGACCTGCCTCAGTGGGAGAATGAACCAGCAAAACTGCTCAGACAGAGGCAAGGATTGTGAAGTAAAGCTTGCTGGAAGGCAATGTAATATTGTTATATGGAATAAATAAAAGTCTGGGGTGTGAACAATCCCTGTTATCCCAGCCCCAGCTGCCAGAGGTGCTCCAGAGGTGCCTGCTGCTCACCAAGGACTGTGCCCAGGCTCCAGGACGTGCTGCAGCCCCCCTCTCCTGGAGCCTGCTGCTGGCTCTTCATCAGCTTGGCCGTGAAGGAGGGCATGGAGCTGAGAGCTGAGGTCAGGGCAGTGTCCAGGCTCTCCGACAGCTTCTGCTCATGGGACACCAGCTCTGCAAAGGGAACACAGAGAGCAGGTGTGCAAAGGGAAAAACAGAGAGAGACCAGGTGTGCAAAGGGAACAGAGAGAAACCAGGTGTGCAAAGGGAAAAACAGAGAAACCTGGTGTGCAAAGGGAACAGAGAGAAACCAGGTGTGCAAAGGGAAAAACAGAGAGACCAGGTGTGCAAAGGGAACAGAGAGAAACCAGGTGTGCAAAGGGAACAGAGAGAGAAACCAGGTGTGCAAAGGGAACAGAGAGAGATCAGGTGTGCAAAGGGAAAAACAGAGAGACCAGGTGTGCAAAGGGAAAAACAGAGAGAGATCAGGTGTGCAAAGAGAACAGAGAGATCAGGTGTGCAAAGGGAACACAGAGAGCTGGTGTGCAAAGGGAAAAACAGAGAGAAATCAGGTGTGCAAAGAGAACAGAGAGACCAGGTGTGCAAAGAGAACAGAGAGAGCAGGTGTGCAAAGGGAACACAGAGAGCTGGTGTGCAAAGGGAACAGAGAGAGAAACCAGGTGTGCAAAGAGAACAGAGAGAGCAGGTGTGCAAAGGGAACACAGAGAGCTGGTGTGCAAAGGGAAAAACAGAGAAACCTGGTGTGCAAAGGGAACAGAGAGAGAAACCAGGTGTGCAAAGGGAACACAGAAACCTAGTGTGCAAAGGGAAACACCAGCTGTACAAAGGGAACAGAGAAACCAGCTCTGCAAAGGGAAACAGAGACCAGGTGTGCAAAGGGAAATGGAGACCAGGTCGGCAAAGGAAAACACCAGGTCTGCAAAGACAAGAAAAAGAAGGAGAAGCAGATGCTGGGAAAAAGAATCTGTGATACAAACACTGCCTTGGCTCTGAACCTTGGAGGATTTTAGGAGCCCTGCCACTAGTTTTGTTGAGAGGTGTCTTTTCCCCACCAAGGGGCTGGGGTTTGGGGTGGAGTGCCTCTGCTTTGGGTCACAGAGGTGAAATGCCCTATGCATCACTACCATTCATGTGGTGCCCCAGTGCCAACTTACACAGGACCAGAGTAATTAATAATTTAGGGTGGAAAATCCTCCAAGATCATGGAATCCAGCACTGCCAAGGCCATCACCAAATCATGTCCCCAAGTGCCACACCCACACGGCTTTGAAATACCTTCAGGATGGGCAGCCTGTGCCAGGGCTGGAGAACCCTCTGCACCAGGGAATGTTCCCTAATACCACCCTAAACCTCTCCTGGCACACCCTGAGGCCATTTCCTCTTGTTCCCTGGGAACAGAGCCTGACCCCCACCTGGCTGCACCCTCCTTCCAAGGAGTTGTAGAAGCCTGCAGGACTGAAAAAGGACCAAACTCCAAACAACCCAGGAAGCTGTTTTTCCCTGAAATCCCAGCTGGCTCCCAAGGATCCCAGCCCAGTGCTGCCAGCCTTGCTCCACGCAGCTCACAGAGAACATTAATAAAATCTGTGGGACTTGTTTTTCCCTCTCTGTCCCAGTTCTGAGCCACGGGGCCAGGGCTGGACCCTCCCTGCAGGGCTGCCCTGTGCAGCACCGACGGCGCTAATTGAGACGAGGCATTAAGAGAATGTTGTCTGCATCACTAATTCTGTTAAATCCAGCTCCCAGAGGAAGAGCTCACAATTGGTGCTGCACATTTCCTCCACCAATCAAGGCTGATGATCCAGTGAAGCACGAGCTCCACGGGCTGAGCACTCTGCTGTTATTTATGTATGGACACGGCTGCCCCGGGAGCTCCAGGACCCACAGGGCAGCTCCTGCTCCTGTGGGGCTGGGGCACATCCTGGTGGGAGCTGTCACACACCTCCACGGCCAAAACAACCAAAGATTCCTCCTAAAGCAGGGAACGAGCTCTAGGCTGAGGGATCAGAGCAGAAATGTGCAGTCTGGCTTCTCCCTACTCTTCCTGACATCAATTATTTTCAAGTGAAGAATTTTTTTTAAAATCAGCCACCTAAGCTTTGTCCTCAAAATGTTTTTGGGCAGACTGAGAGAAGGGTGAAGGCAGTGACAGGTCCCAGCAGCTCTGGGTCACCTTTTGACATGTCACAGACCACAATGGATTGGAGCACTCCAGGAGACTGGGCTTACCTGCCCAGAGAGCCAACCATGAAATCCCCCACACGTGGATTTACCCTTTGTCCCCAGGTGCCACATCCTCATGGCTCTGAAGTCCCACCACTGCCCTGGGCAGCTGTGTCAGGGCTGGACAACCCTTTCTGTGAAAAAACTGTTCCCAATATCCAACCTAACCCTCCCCTGGTGCAAGCCTTGTCCCCTCCTGTCCCTGATCCCTGGGAGCAGAGCCTGACCCCACCTGGCTCCCCCTCCTGTCAGGGAGCTGTTGACAACAACCAGGTCCCAGCTGAGCCTCCTTGTCTCCAGATTTGCAGGACATTTTGCATTCCCAGCATCACAGAGGAAGGGATGGATGAAGGGAAACCAGCACCCTTTCCCTTCCCCTGCAGCCACAAGTCACATTTCTTGTCTCCTTTAGCCTCTACTAGGTTTTCTGCTTTAACCACCTGCAAATTCTGTGCAAGTGTCTCCCAGGCTGAGCTGTCCCTCCTGCTGCAATTCCCTTGCTGTGGTTTGTTCTCTGCCCCATCCCTGCTCTCCTTCCCACCTCCCTCCTCATGATGAGCCAGGACTCCCTGTGCCATCACCACTGCAGCACCAGACATTTCTTTTCCTGTTTTTTGCAGGAATAAATCCCCCTGGATAAAGAAACTTCAAACCAGGACAGTGAGGAAAATATTGTCTCCACATGGAAGGAAGAGAAAGAAAATCAAATAAAAGGGGAACAGGGTGACCTGAGCAAACAAAGGCTGTGAAACACTGAACAAGGAACATGGCAGGTGGATGAAATCACCCAGCTCCACCAGCCAAACACAGCCTGGAAGCTTTCTAGAGGTGTGATGGGAACTTGCACTGGATTTGTCCTGGTTTGAAACCCCAGCTGGGGCTGTCCCAGCACTCAAGGAACACAGGTGACCTGGGGAGCCACCATACCTGTGGAACAGTCCATCTGGATCAAGTGGGACTCACTGTCAGTTTTCATTTTTTTAGCACTGTTCTCTGAGGTAGCAGTGACAAGTAAGTTTGTAGCAGAAAAATAGGGCGGCTGCAGGGAGCCCTGATCCATGCAGTCCATTTTCCTTTTCAGAGAAGACATGGTGATGGAGGAGGGCACCAGGCTCTCCGGGCCGTGAGCCCTCCCCAGCAGGTTGGTGCCAGGGATGCTGTGCTGCAGCAGGAAGTGGTCTATCCTGGCCTTGAGGGTGGGGTGAGGTAGGGGCTGTGAGTGCTGGCTGAAGGCCACGCCCGTGAAGGGATCGCTGGGAACCCGGCCCCAGGACGCCTCGCTCCGGTTGCACTTCTCCAGGGTGCTCTGGTCAATCACCTTCCCAGAGGGCAGCAGCATGGGTAAGGTCATGATCTCCAGAGTGATGGGGTCCAGGAATTCCTCAGGGATGTCTTGGACCACGTCCACCAGCTTGTGCAGGGTCTGCTGCTCGTTGGCACTGAAGGGGACGCAGTCGCTCTCCATCGGCGTCCAGAGCTCCGGCTTCAGGCTTCCGCTGTCCTGGGCCAGGAACTGGGAGGCCACCTGGAAGACGCCCTCGATCACCTCCTGTGGGCAGGACTTGGCAGGCTGTCCCCACACCTCCAGCCTCTTGATGCTGGGCAGGCCCCCCCCGGCCACGTGGGTGATGCAGATTTTCAGGTGGGACACGTTGCTGAGCGAGGCCGGCCCTTTGTTCCAGAGATCCTGGGACACCGAGCCGGGGTAGGAGAAGACATTTTCCATCTGATGGAAGGGAGGCCTCGGCTTGAAGCCTCTGTGGCCAAAAGTCACTTTGCTCTGATTTTTTAAGACAGCTTTGCCCACCAGAGTGAAGGTGTCCTTGTCCGACACGGGCTGCCCGGGCAGACCTGATCCCTGCCCCTCAGGGCTCTGCCAAGAGGTTTTGTTGCATGAGGTAGAGGTGTAAACTTCCAGCCCGGAGAAGGTCTGGTAGCCCCCGGAGGAGACGTCGATGTTGATCCTGCAGATCTCCACGTTGAAGGGGAAGGAGATGGTGACGTGCACCGGCGGTTTGATGAAGTACTCGCTGCGGAAGCCGCGGTTCCTCCTGGCCAGGTCCTCGGAGATCAGGTTCTCCACCTCGTAGCCATCGGCTGAGATCTGCGTGCCAGACCAAAACTGGGGTCAGGTTGGAGCAAGGAAACACAAGGAAGGCAGTTTCACAAATCCAGAGATTCTCAGGATGACACCAACCAGGAGCCAAGCTGAGGGTTACGTGCCGAGCAGCAGATCCCTGCTGGAAGGCAGAGCACTCCCACCCTCCTCCCTCCCCTCTTCCTGCACCCTCTGTCACCACGGGCAGACCTGACTTAACTGCTGGAAGAGTGAAAATTAGGGGTAATTTGTGGTTTTGGCTGGGTCAGTGAGATAAGTCAGGGAGGAGAGGGTGGCTGGGAGCAGAGGATGAGCGTAGGGAAGGTGGGAATCTCCTCTCTCAGTCTCCCTATTTAGGGACTCCTGATTTTCTTTGTGCCTACTTATCCACATGGAAATGCGCTTGGAATCACAGTTACAGAGTCCCAGAGGAACTCTGGATGTTAATCAGCTTCTGGGAGCCACCCCACCCATCCCTGAGGGAGATCCATCAATGCAGGCTGGGTCTGGTTTGGAACATCCCATCCCACCCTTGCTCTGCTCCTGGGCAGTCTGGTTCAATCCATTCCCTTTCCTGGGAGCCCCAGGCTCTGAGAAATCTGCAGCACTTGCTGAATGGACAAATAAAAACGAGGAAAATCTATTTATTCCACCTTTTTAATATGGTTTTGAGCATGACAATCACACCAAACCTCTGTGGCATGGCTGGGTCTCTCCACAAAAAATTCCAGCACTGCTGCTTTTGCATCACAGTTTTTAGAAAGCCAAGGCTGTCCTGGATTTTGGGGTGAGTTGGTGTGGAAACTTACAACTAAAAAACAGATTTGAATGAAAACCGAGTTTCTTAAAGAGATTCTGATGTGCTGAGTGAAACCAGAAATACTTGGAAAGTAACTTCACCGAGTTACCATTTCACAGTTTCACATTAATTGATAATTTCACATTATCAAGAGCTGTGAGTTCCAATGGGCAGAGGGAAAGTTGGAATATTGCAGGGAAAAAGGGATCTCAAGTCAAAGAACTTATACCTGGAAGCACATTGTGCTGTTTGGTTATGAGGTCCTGCAAAATTTGGGTTTTTCCCTCCAGTATTTAGTGTGTGCCACATCAGAGCAGTGATGCTGATTATCCCAGAGGAGCAGTGAACCAGCTCCTCCCCAGGATAATTCCACCTAATCCCTCCACCCCTCCCACTCCCCAAAACCCCCTCCTCACTATTTTACCTTGTTGCAGTGAATTCTTGGCTTGAACTGTGGGAGACAGACGTTTATTACCATCTTGGCAGCTGGAGACAGGTCACTTGCTGAGCATCAGAGTCAGCTTGGAAAAAAGAAATTAAAAATAAAGGAAGTGAATATCCATGAGCAGTGAAGGGACCTCGTGTTTTGAGTGAGTTACAGGCTTGGGATTTCCTAAAATGCAGCTCAGATCTGAGTGCAGGAGGTGAAGCCAATATAAACCCAAATGAATGTGGTGGAGAGATGAGATTGAGGGGAAAAAAAAATCACATTAATATTAATTAGTGAACCTGTGGAGAAAAAGCAAAAATAAAATGGCTATTTTAACTAAAACCTCCTATGAACTGATCAGTAATTAGAGCTGAAGGTTTATCAAAGATGCAGGAGTTCTGCAGGTGCAGAAAAGCACCAGCACAGCACAGGAGGCTGTCACAGTGAGTCAAGATTAACCACAAATATTAATAATTGGTGTTAAATAACTCCAAGGGAGCAGAGGGCACGGAGTAGCTCTGAGGGAGATGTCTGGGATCTGAACACCAAATTCTTCTGCCAGCATTCATTAAAAAAACTCAACTGAACACACCTTCTTTCCCATTGAAAAAAAAAAACAAACCAAAAGTGACTGGAATTGGCTGTCTCAGATCTCTTTTAAGAATGAAATTATCTGTGAGGTGAAAGCTTTAACCTCATGTTAACCCCAGCTTTAAAATGTCACTGCCCTGGGCAACCTTGCAAATGAGGGACTCGCTGCCTCCTTCAAGAACAAGCAGCTCTTTAATGATTTTCCACTGATCTGTTGGTTCAGCCCAAATGAAATTGGCCTTTGGGGGCATGTTGGAAAGGCAGAGTTAATGAGCTCCCTGTGCTGCATCTGCAAGGAGAAAGGTGGAATTCAAGGCACAAATCCCACGGATAAAACCCAACCCAACACAAATTCACACCTGCAGAGAGCAGAGCTCGGTCACAACGCCTTGAAAATGAAGTAGGTGTGAAGAGGAACGGGCAGGTGAGCAGCACTTCCATCCCAAAATTTGTCTGGCAGCCATCAGGAGCAATTGCTGCTGCTCAAGGAGCAGGACAAGCACACACCAACTCTCCTCCAACACTACTTTCCTGTCTTTCTGAGTCTGAAAATTTCTGGGCTGCCAGTGGGGAACTGTTTCAACTGGTCTGACTTTTGGAACTCACATCTTGCAGGAGACTGACAGTTCACCTACAGGCTGCACCTCAAAACTGCTCTTTTTGCTTCATTTTGAAACAAAAGTGGTAAATTCACTTGGCCCTCAGCACTGGTGTTATGACAAGTGGCAAACCAACTCTCCTTGCTCCATTCCTTGGGAAAACTCAGGATTCTCCCCCTGTTCTCTCTCTCCTGGGCTGAAGATTTCTCCTGCAACATGAGGAGCTCTGTGTGGTATTTTATAGGATTGCTCCTGTTTGTGACCCTGAGAGACTTAGGTTAATTTTTCCAGTCTCAATAAGAGCCAGTAAGAAAACTTCTTAGTAAGAAAATGGATTATTCTGCATTTCCAAGTCACTGCATTCCCTTCTACTGAAAGACTGCTACAAATCTCATGGCAAAAGTTGAGTCACTGAGTTGCTTTTACCCATGGCTGGGTTTTTTTTCCCCTCTCTCTTCAGTGTGTGCCCTCCCTAAGGTGAACAAAGATCTTTGGACTGAGGCAGTGAAACACAGACCTGAAAAAAATCCTCAGTGGTTTTGGACGAGGAGTTTTAAACCAGGCTGTCTGGAGTTTGTCACCACAACTCTTCCTGGTGTCCTGTGTGGGACTATGGAGCTCCTGCATGGTGGACACCAAATAAAGTCCTTGGAGCATGAAAAGTCCTGAGGTCAGAGCACCCCAAGCCTCACTGAGGAGAAAGCCAGGCTGCGCCCTCAGCCCCAGCCCCATGGGGATGGAAACACAAGGAAATAGCTGTGTGTGTGTGCTCCTGGCACCCAGCTCAGCCTCGTGACTAAACATGCTCTGTTCCTGCTCTCACAGAGGCACCACATCCAACCACTCTCATTTAGGGTGGAGAAAGAAGCAACCACAGTGAAAAATGAATCATTAGGAGCTTTTATTTGTGGTAGAAGTATCTGAGGATCCAGGTACAAAAGGAGAGCATGGGAAGTACAGATGTCACCAGAGCAGAAATGGCCACAGAGCAACAACTGAGCCAACACTCAGAGACCATTTCACCCAGCACCCAGGCATGGAGATGCACTGGGGAGGTTCTGAGCAAGCCCCTGCCCCACTAGGCAGCCTTGGTGAGCAGAGCTGGGCAGAACACTTTGTAGTGGAGGTAGCTGAGCTTCTCGGAGCGCGTGCGCTTGAGCAGAGGGAACCATTCCCAGAAGGGAATCTCCACCACGGCGTAGCCCAGCAGCCGCAGCTGCCGCCGCTTCAGGCAGTGCAGCCCCAGCAGCCGCCTGGAGCCGTAGCAGAAGTGGTTCCTGTTGGACACCTGCAGTGCCAGCCTCACCTCCCCAGGCTGCCAGAGCCCTGGTTTAGGCTCAGCTTGTGATGTGGCACCTGCAGAAAGGGCTCCACCCAAGCACGGCGTGCCTGTTGTGTCCCCTCTCTCCTGTCCGGGAATCCTGGCGTCGTTTCTCACTTCTGTGGGACTCTGGTTGTGAGCTCTGCCCTGTAGGAGCTGGGACATTAAATCATCTGTCAGACTAACTCCCATGTCTCTCAGCTTCTTGGCTGCCACAGGAGCCTTGAAGTTGAAAGGGATGGGACGTCCATCCGCGGCCAGACGCACCTCCAGGTCGCTGGACCTGGTGTGGGGCAGGATCATGTGGTTCTTCACGTACTCAGGGCCTCCCAGCATGCTCTCCAGGAGGGACGTGGCTTCCACAATTTCAGGCCTGATGTAGATTTCCCTCTCTGCAAAGCTTGCGACCATCTCAGTGAACTCCTGACAAAGCTGAGGGGTGAGGTGGCTGCCTTGGTAGGTCGGGCACTCGATTTCAACGCTCTTACCAAGGGTGAACAGGTCCTTCTTGAGCTCGTATTTGCTACCTCTGGTTTTCTGGACAAACTCCTCCCTCAAAGCAAAGTCTATCAGCTCCTCTGGGAAGCGTTTGACAAAAGCCAGGCCGAGCAGAGCAGTAAGGAGATGCTCTGGAAACTTGCTAAACTCATGGAGTTTTGCATGCAATTGCTTTATCAGGCTGGAATAAAACTCCTCCTCGTTGGGAGGTTCATAGTCCAGGCACCCAAACGACCACAGGAATTTGGCAGCATCCTTGCTCCGACAGTAGGACACCTTGGAAGGCAATGAGGTGGCTACAGCAGCCAAAACATCCTCGTCAAAGAAGTGCAGGGCTGAATAGGTGAGAGTGATGTGCATGATGCCCTGGATGTTTGTTGCAGGAATCCGAGCAGGAATCACCCTCCCGAGCTCCCTCATGAGGGGCAGGTGGTCCATGCGGGTGTAGCGCAGCATCTTGAGCACGTTCACCAAGGCGTAGGTGCTCATGTCCTCCATCTGCAGGGACACCCTGTCTGCAATCCTCCTCATGACGTGCTCAGAAATCCCACTGAGGGACTTGAAGAGCCCCAGGCAGATGGCACCCAGCTCCTCCAGGGTGAAGGCGTCCAAGTGCTTCAGGATGGTGCTCTCCACCTTCTGCGCCAAGTCCGCGGGCGACCTCCGGCCTTCCCCGATGATGTAAAGAAGCTGCACAAACTGGGGCAAGGTGAGGTTCTTCCAGTGCAGGTTGGCATAGCTGAACAGAATTCCCAGGTAGGAGGGCACGCTGCGGTCCAGGCAGCGCCAGCAATCGGCCACCAGCAGCAGCTGCTCCAGGCCCATGTCCCACGCCCGCCGGCAGAACTCGGCCTCGCACGCGTTGAGCAGGGGGTGGGAGGCTGGCACGGCCAAGGGGACACAAGCCTTTAAAATCTGGATGAGATCCAGGGTGCTGAACAGCCTGATGGCCATGACAGCTCGGTGGCACAGGGCACTGAACCTGGCGTCGGACACCAGCGCCGCGCGGCGCTCCGCCGGCAAACGGCTCAGCCTGAGGAAATAATCCGTGAGAGCTCCTGGGCTGCACTCACACCCAGCCACACTCTGTAAAATGCAGTCCCCTTCCTCTGCAGGGAGGGTCTGTGCTGGCTCAGCGCTGTCACAGGTGAGAGCTCTGTACTCAGGCCTGCCCTTCTGGAACGTGCGGGGGTCCTCCTTGGAGTCGTACACTTCCCGTTGCTCCTTCTCTGCTTCCTCCTTGTACAGCGTGGCCAGGACGGTCTGCTCCAGGAGCACGCTGGCCTTGGGCTTGGGCAGGACATTCCTGACGGGTGGCAAAGCTTGGGAAGAGGCAGTGGGGAATGTCTGTGGAGCCTGTGCAGTGCCAGGGCAGGTGAACGTGTCACCAAGGGCCTGGCTGCTGTCCCTATCCCCGTGCTGCTGTGTGCCAGCCCTGCCTCTGGCATAGGCAGCTGGATTGTACAGCACCCTGTAGTCCTGTGGCTTCAGCAGCTGGATTGTAGCCCCTGATTCAGTCCCAGCCTTGGCTGCTCCTGGCTTATCTCTCTTTTCCTTCTTGCTTTTGCTGCTCCCACGCTCGGCCTTGCGCTCGGCTGTGGTAGAAATCGCTGTCACCCTGCCCAGCCTGGGCAATCTTCGGCACATTAGCACCGTAGCCATGGGTCTCAACTTTAGTGGGGCTCAGAACTGCTTCCAGGTACTGAAAAAAGGGCAGACGGAGAGTCAGAGGCCTCCACCTCACAGGCAGCACCTTTTAATCAATCCTTTAGCTACCCCAAAGGGAGGTGGCACCGGTGCCTCCCCTGGCCAGGGCAGCTGGGTCCCTGCAAAGCCACTATGGAATGTCACCTCATGCAAAGGCAGCTCAGGATGAGCTCCCAGGTGAGATGGGTTTGGAGTAGAAGGCAGCCAGGCATGACCTGCTACTCAGCAGATACAAGAAACCTGGCACAGATAGGAGAGTTAAGAAAAAAAATAATTGTTTTTTCATTTTTAAGAGATCCAAGCTGCTTATCTTTCATTCTGAACAATGAAAATGTGTTTTTTGTAGAAGAGCTGCAGCTTCAAGAGGCTTTGTGTGTTCAGACAGAGCATTCTGTCCGTGGTCAGCGTGGTCTAAATCACTGACCACCACCTGAGAAGTTGTCCAAACATCCAGGGTGCCCTTTGCACCTGGAGACAAGATGTGGAGCAAAATCTCCACAGAACCAGTGCAGAGAGTGAAAGCTGGCCCAGAACCTGCAGATGGAGGTGGGAGGAATGAAGAAAGTGGGAAAGAGCAGGGGAGAAGTAACACAAATCATTACGTGATGCTACATCCCAGGAACAGAGCTTTAAGCTTCAGATTTGAGAGCATTTCCAAGAGTTTTAGGGTAGAGGAGGCTTAAAAATGGCTGGTGCCTTCCTAACTCCTGCCTGAAGCTGCTACAGAGGAGGGTGAGGATGAGAAATCCGTGGGAGTCCAGCTGGGCGCTGCCAGCCTGCACTGGCTGCCAAAGCAGCCCTGTTTACCACCAAAAAAAAAAAAAAAAAAAATATAAAGCACCAGGTGTCAGATTTTTCCCTCAAATCCTTATCCCACCCAAATATCCATCACACAGGTGTTATCCAGCTCCTGAAAACCCCTCAGTACCACACGGAGCTGGGCAATCAGGAAAGGCAAAGCCTGGCAGAGATGCTGCCACTGCAAAACACTTTGTGCTCCCCACACAGAAATGGAGATGAATCCTCACGGACAGCCCTGGGAGCTCTGCTTGTATCCACGGCTTCCTGAGCAGGGAGGGAGCAAGATGTGGGATCAGTGCAGGCAAACTCAGCTTTGCAACAGCAAAATGGGCACTTTGGGGCACAAGAGGTGGGCTTGGGGTGTGTGAGCAGCACAGTGTGCTGCTCTGGCTGAGCATAAACTGGATTTTTTTTGGTGTGTAAGGATCCAGGAACACCTTCCACTTTCCCGGGATGCTCCAAGCCCTGCTTGGACACTTCCAGGGATGGGACATCCACTGCATCTCTGGAAGCCTGTTTTACTGAAGGAGATGAGGAGATCTTGCATCCTCTGCTCCATGGGCACAGCTTGGAGGCAGCAAACACCAGCCAAGAGGGAGGAGAAGATGCTGGAGCAGAAACCACCCCAGCAGAGAGGTGAAAAAAACAGCTGGGCTGGGACCAAGAGGCTCTGGGGGGGCTGGGAGAAAAGAAAGGGAAAATGAAATGTGGATTTGTGGGGAGAGCCATGAAAGGAGGAGGGTACAAGAGAGGCCAGTGTGGTTTTAGGGTGATCTGTAAATGTTGTGAGCTGCTCAAAAACCCACTGGGCACTTTATCTGTACCTCCAAACACCCTGAGGCAGCCCCAGGAGCACATCAGGCTCTGTCCCACAGACCCCAGGCTGTTCCAAAGCTGTGACTGTCCCATCTCAGCAAGAGAAGTCAAATCCTGCCAGGCAGGAGAGACTCTGCCCTTTCCTGCCTGTCTGAGGAGCAGGGAATAGAAAAACCTCAGAAGCTGGACAGGAAAACACAAACCAAGAGCTGGATTTCAAAGCTCTCCTGCTCAGCTCAGGGAATGTCTGATAAAATGGTCACTCCTGGCTCTAGGGGCTGTGGTGTCCAGCCTGAAGTGGCCTCAGGTGCTGGGGACAGGGGACAAGGGGACAGCACCTGCCTGGGGGAAGGAGAAATCCCCTCAACATCTCCTCCTCCAGCACCTCACACAGCCTGGACCATTAGAAGGGCTGGACCAAGCTCCCAAAATCATCTTGAACAAGAGGAGGGTGATCCAGGCGAGCTTTCCCAGAGATTTCCTGGTGTGACTCGACTTTTGAGCACCTTTAGCCATTTTTCTGCTAACAAACCCCAATTTATTGACATAAACCAACCCCTCCCTGCTGTGAAAGGAGATTCCCCCCAGGAAATCCAGCCCTGCTGCTCCCAGAGCCCCTCCCAGCAGCAACAGCCCCAGCTCAAAGGCAGGGAATCAAAGGCCTGGGGAATGTGCTGCCAAGAACATCCTGCAGGGCCTGCCCGTGGAGCTGGGACACATTTGGGAATCCAGGAATGCAGAGGCTGCTCCTCTCCTCCTCTGCTCCAAATCCAGCCAAAAAGAGAAGAGCACACACAGCTGAGTGAGGCTGGGGTGGGACAAGACAGCTCCAAGCACCCTCAAGGGCAACGGGGCTGCTCCAAGTGATTTTTTCATGATTTCTCCCAGCCCTGGCCCAAATCTTTGTGATCTCTCCAGTTTCCAGCCCATTTGTCCTCCAGCTCCACCCACACTTTCCCTGGATTTTCTCTTTTCCTTTTCCTTTCTTTTCCTTTTCCCTTTCCTTTCTTTTCCTTTTTCCTTTCCTTTCCTTTCCTTTCCTTTCCTTTCCTTTCCTTCCCTTCCCTTCCCCCCCTTTTTTTTCTATAAGTTGTTAAAATTTATCTTTTTTTGTGGGAGTGGAGTTGGTTTTGCATTTTTTTGCAGCTTTGACTTTAAACTTTTAGTGGTTGGTTTGGAGTCTCCCCAGGTATTTCTTGTTAAAGGTTTTAAGATAAACAATGGTTTTTTGTTGCAGAGCACATTTTTTACATTTGGCTTTGTTTTGATTGGGTTAAGGGTTATTACAGAAGTCATTTTTTTTCTTTGATTTAGTAAAGGTTTGTTGCTGTTTAGGGTTTTACTGGAAAGTGGTTTTGTTTTTATGGGTTATTAGGGTTTATTTAGGAATTTGTATTCCTCCCTTTCCTTCCTCCTCCCATCCCAGCTCGGGGCAGGTCTCTGCAGCATTTTCACTTCCAAGGAGCCCAGGGAATTTTGGAGCAGGCTGGGAATGCCCTTTTTGGAGCTGCTCAGGCATGGAAACACCTCTGGTTGAGTGTCACCAGCAAACACCTGGAGAAGAACATTCCCAGAGGAATGCCACCCAGCCCAGGGGCTCAGCCTGGCCAAGGGGAGCATCCCAAAAATGCTTCTGGAACATTCTGAGGGGTTTCGGGAAGCCACTCACCCCGTGCTTCCAGCAAAGGGCAGAGGGAAGCTGCTTGGGATGTGAAATGAATGAACAGGGGATAAATGATGGGGATAAAATGCTGAATTTTGAGGATAAAACAGCTCCTTTTGGCCAACAGCCTGAGTGAACTCCGTGCTGGGCTGGAGAGGGGAGCAGCACAAAAGGGATTTTATTTCCCCAACAGGCTGTGCTGTCAGGGCACAAAATTGTCACCTTTTGGGTTGTTTGTGGTTTTTCCTTCTCCTGTGAGGTCACAGAAGGGTTTGGGTGGGGAGGGATTTAAAGATGATCTCATTCCACCCCCCTGCCATGGCAGGGACACCTCCCAGTGTCCCATCCAGCCTGGGCACTGCCAGGGATCCAGGGGCAGCCTGTGCCAGGGCTCAGCACCCTGAGGGAACAATTCCTCATTCCCAAAATCCCATCCATGGCTGCCCTCTGGCAGTGGGAGCCATTCCCTGTGTGCTGCCCCTCCATCCTTGTCCCCAGTCCCCCTGCAGCTCTCCCGGAGCCCCTTCAGGCCCTGGCAGGGGCTCTGAGCTCTCTCTGGAATATTCTCCTCTCCTGGTGAGCATTCCCAGCTCTCCCAGAGCAGAGGAGCTCCAGCCCTGCACCATTCCCGTGCAATTCCCTTCTGAAGGGGCAGGGCTGGAAGCTGCAGACACATAACACACGAACACACAGAGACATACATACACACATATATACACATATATATACACATATCCGCATATGGAGCGATGCAGCACGAGGGCGGCCCCGCCGGCTGAGGGGGCGGCTGGGGCAGGGGGCAGAGGACGGGGAGAAGGGGGAGAGGACGGGGAAAGGGGCTGAGGAAGGGAGGGGAACGGGCAGGGGAAGGGGCCGGGACTCACCGGGGCCGCTCCGCCGCCTCCTCCTCCTGCCCCCTTCGCCTCCTCCCGCCGCTTCCGGTCGCGCGGCGGTGACGCCACGTCCGGCTCCCGTGCGGCCTCCAGTCACATGGGCGCCGCCATGACGGCCCCGGCGCTGCCCCGAGTCACGTGGGCGCCGCCATGACGGCCCCCGCGCGGCCCCTGAGGCGTCGCGGCCTCCCCGAGCCCCCGAGCCCTGCGGCTGCCCCTGGAGCCCGGGCAGTGCCCAGAGCCAGGCTGGACACGGCTGGGAGCAGCCTGGGACAGCGGGAGGTGTCGCTGCCCGTGGCAGGAGTGGATTTATGGTCTTTGAGGCCTCTTCCCGCCCAGAGGCTCTGTGAGGCTGTGGGTGCGGGCGGCAGAAACCCGCTGGGTGCCTGTGCACCCAGGGGTGTCCTGGTGTGAAAAATGCGTATTTTATGATTGGCTTTTCACAAAATCATGTTTGTAGAATGTACATTGTAAAAAGCATCCAGGTTTTAGAAATCTTACACAGGGGTTGGGAAATCTCGCTGGATTGTAAAGCGCAGGTGGTCACTGAACAGGAGTCCTAATTTGCAAATGAAGGAACTTGCTCCTATTCCTCCAACACTGGACAGAGGACTGCATGAAAATTCAAATCTTCAAAATTCAAATCTTCAAAATTCAAATCTTGAAAATTCATATGTTGAAAATTCAAATCTTTCCCAGACGCGGTTCTGTCTACTCGAAGATAGAGTTCTTGCAACACCGGATTGGGGAGCGGATGAAGACCACACGAATATTCAGGAAAAAGAAAGAAACAAAGGAAACTTCGCTCCAGGCAATAAAAACAGAACATAACCAGGGCTCACCGAACGGACTTTGTGAACTCGGTAGATCTGATGTGAGAGGGGGTCAGGTCTGTGTTCGCCCTGTGTCGAGTCCCGGGCTTGGTGCTGTCCCTTTGATTGTGGCTGACAGAGATTGTATTTCAATTTATGAAATAAAATCTGTCTTCTTTGAATTTTAATCTTTCTCAAATTACTCATTTGGCCTGATCTGGTTGTTGCCGATAACACTGGGACAGCGGGAGGTGTCGCTGCCCCTGGCAGGAGTGGATTTATGGTCTTTGAGGCCTCTTCCAGCCCAGAGGCTCTGTGAGGCTGTGGGTGCGGGGGGCAGAAACCCGCTGGGTACCTGCACACCCAGGGGTGTCCTTTGTGCATCCCCAGTATGAAAAATGCGTATTTTATGATTGGCTTTTCAGTGATATTCAAATGAATATTGTATGTGTTATATCAGAAAGTTACGCTGTATTCGTTTTCTTAAGTAGTGTGTTAAATATAGTTTTTGGTTAGAACATAATGTTAAAATAGAAACTCTGCTATGTAAAATACTTGTTTTAAAAAAAGAAAGGACTTGCAGTCAGACAGCAGCCACAGGACACCTAAATCTTTCAGAGAAAGAGAATTTATTGCTCTTTTATCAGAAGAAACAAACTTCTTCCTGCCATGAAGGCGGATTCACAGGATAGAAGAAGGATTCAGAGGAAGAAGTTGGCACGGACCAGACAGAATCCTTTGTTTGAATGGAATTTATGCATCATGTATGAGGTGTATGAATATGCAACAGGCTGTTGCTTTTAAGGGTTAATCCTCTGTTTTCGTGGGTCCTTTTTTGGGCTTATTTTGCCCAGAAAAGGTACCCGGAGTGTCTGTAACTTTTTGTTTTTATTGTCTCATATTGTCCTAATTCATATTGTTCAAATTTAACATTACTATTGTTATAACCATTTTATTACGATTAAACTTTTAAAACTTTTAAAACCGAGTGATTGGTGTTTTTCACAGCAGGGAGGCACCAGCCCAGTGCTGGGGTGGGCTGGGGCTGTGAGTGGGGTGTGTGAGGTGACATCTGTCACTGCAGCTGTCCCCAGAGCACGGGGCATTCTGCTGCCTCCTGTGACAGATCGGTAATGGATGATTTGCTCTCACAGTAAATGGGCAAATATTGTGTATATAGGTTAAGAAAAGTTGTCTGGATTTATAGTTGTATAAATATATAGTAAATCTATATAATTTACTATATACTTATATATAAATATACAGTAAATATACATATATATATTTATACTTAGAGTATATATCGATATATACAAAATATACAAAATATAGTATATATACTTACATAAGTATATACAAAATATATATTTACTTATAATTTTTAGACTATATAAATGTATATATATATAAGATATTATATATATGCATAAATATGCATAATATATACAAAATATACTATATACACTACATATACTTATACAAATATATACTAAATATATCTATTTACTTATAACTTATAGTTTTTAAGTTATATAAATATATAGTATATATGTAATATATATAATATATTACATATATATATTTATATATAAATATAATATATACTAAATATATTATGTATATACTATATATACTTATAGAAATATATATTAAATATATATATTTGAACTTATTTTTATAAAATATAAATATATAGTATATATAATATATATATTTATATATAAATATATATAACATACACTAAATATACTACATATACTTCTATAAATATATACTAAATATATTTATTTATTTATAACTTACAAGTTATATAAATATATAATATATAATATTGCATACATTTTATACTTTTATATAAATATATATAATATAATATATTTATATTATATAAAATATATAATATGTTTATATTATATAAAGTATGTATTTATATATAATATAAATATCTAAAGAAAATTACATATTTTATTTTAAAATATTTTTTATGTGTATGTTCTTTTTATATTTGAGGGTGCTTGGAACTGTCTTGTCCCACCCCAGCCTCACTCAGCTGTGTGTGCTCTTCTCTTTTTGGCTGGATGTGGAGCAAAGGAGGAGAGGAGCAGCCACTGCACTGCCTGGATTCCCAAATGTGTCCCAGCTCCACAGGCAGGCCCTGCAGGATGTTCTTGGCAACTCATTCGGAGCCTCCCCTGGGCCTTTGATTCCCTGACTTTGAACTGGGGCTCTTATATTTTATATATAGATATAAAATTTTGTGTCTATATAAAAATTGTATATATAGTTATGTATATAAAATATTTATGTATATAAATAAAGAGATGTTTTATATATTTATATAAGTATATATTTTTATAGATACATATATATTTATATATTTACTATATAAAAGTATATATCAAATAAATATAAATATGTAAAAATAAATATAAATATTAAAAATATATGTTTTATATATATATATTTATACATACAATATGTATATATACATATACATATAAAAATGCATATAGTTGTACCCCCTCACGTGATTATCAAGGGACAGCCAGGGTTGGGACACCTGGGAGGGCTGGCCTGTCCCTATGGTGACATCTGACCTCCAGTCAGGATTTGAGGAAGAGATCTCCACCACTGCACAGCGAAGAAGGGCTTGATGGACAGAACTTTGGGAGGGGTTAAAGGGTTAAAAAGGAATAAAAACCTTCATTGTGTAGCTGAACACATGGCAGGGAAAATATTTTGCTGCCAGCGCCGTAACCTGTTTTGTTTTTTCAGTTTTCTGTTGTATTTTTGATAAGCTTTAATAAACCTTCCACAACTATGGGGAGTGAGTAGCAATTTCTCACACTCCGGAGCTGTGCAGCTCCTGCCCCAGCACAGCCACCCACAGCCCACTGGCCAGGGCTGTGTCCACACAGATTTTGATTATTTCCAATAATCACGGCTCCAAAGTTCCAAGAAATCTTTCTCCTCTCCACTGCAGGCTTTCAGCACTGGCAAATAATTTAAATATTGCCTTGAGCCTTGCTTAGCACTTGTGTCTCATCCTGATATTTTTACCAGGTTTGCTTCCTGTCCACCTCTTCCTTCAGATCGGGCTTTTTTCCCCTGGCGAGGGAGGAAATGCCATTTTGAGGAGGAAATGCCATTTTCATGAAGCCCCCAGGCTCAGGAGGAGAGCCACGCTGGCTGATGGCAGCTCAGGCTTTCAGCCTGAGGGAACTCACGGAATTCCTGCCTCACCTCTGTCACCAGAGGGCAGGAGACCTCTCTAAGAAAGCTGCCATCGGGAAAAGTGCTGGAATTGCTGGGTTTTTAAAGAAAAAGCAACGTTTTTCTCCTGCTTTTAGTGATGCTGACAGAGATGGGTGGGATTGATTGGAGTAAAAACCTGCAGGAGGTTTTGGATGTGGTGTTTTGTCCCTTCTTGAGGGAAGGGGGATGCACCTTGGCCTGGGGTCCTCACCCCCAACAACTGGGATCCAACACGAATTTGATGAATTTTGAGTTTGTTCCACTCCTTCAGCCACGTGCTGGGGAAACCAGGGAACCCCCAGAGGTGCTCCAAAGGGGTGATGTGGTTTTTCCAGGTGGGGGAAGGGGAATTGCCTTCCCACCACTGCAGCAGGATTGGAACGTGCTGGTTCACCCAGGGTGAAGCTTTCCCCTCCCAGCTCCCCTATCCCAGCTGTGGATCCATCCCAAAATCCCTCTGGATCCATCCCAAAAATCCCCGTGGTTCTCCCTCCTTCTCCCAGCTGTGGATCCATCCCCAAAATCCCCCTGGTTCTCCCTCCTTCTCCCAGCTGTGGATCCATCCCAAAATCCCCCTGGTTCTCCCCAGTTCTCCCAGCTGTGGATCCATCCCAAATCCCCCTGGTTTTCTCCCAGCTGTGGATCCATCCCCAAAATCCCCCTGGTTCTCCCTCCTTCTCCCAGCTGTGGATCCATCCCAAAATCCCCCTGGTTCTTCCTCCTTTTCCTAGCTATGGATCCATTCACAAAATCCCCCCAGTTCTGCCAGCTGTAGATCCATCCCAAAATGCCCCTGGTTCTCCCCAGTTCTCCCAGCTATGGATCCATCCCCAAAATCCTCCTGGTTCTGCCCCCTTCTCCCATCTCTGGATTCATCCCAAAAATCCCCCTGGTTCTCCCAGCTGTGGATCCATCTCCAAAATCCCCCAGCTGTGACACAAACAAACCACACAGTCCTGTTTTTAAAACGGGGCCTTTCTCCATTTTATTTTGCCCAATAAAAATCCTTCACAGTCAGGTGGAGAGAGGAGAGTTGGAGATACGTATACATATAGATCTACATGTCTATTTATATATATACATACCTCTGTACAGATATATTTATATATTCACTGTAGAAAATGGCAAAGGCAGGAGCTCTTCACATCTGGATAACCCAATGGGAACAGACAACAGGCCAGCAGGGAATTGGGAAGTGTGGTGGAGTTTTAACAAGAACCTCTGAAACAGATACACCTTTGCTGTACAAAAATCCCAGAAAGGTGAGTGTTACCTTTGTTTTTTATTTTTTTAAAATTTTTTTTTTTTTTTTAGTTCAACCTTTTGTCTTTAAACACACTTAACCAGAGGCAAAGTCAAGACAACAGTGTTTGGAAGTGACCAAGTGGACAGGAGAGACACCCGACTTTATGGAGTTCTTTTTTTAAATGTTTTTATTATTTTTTTAAAGTATATATATATATATTTATATATATATAATTTTTAATTTTTTTAGATTTTTTAGAGATTTTTTTTATTTTTTAATTTTTTAAAAGAATTTTTTAAGATTTTTTTAAAGAAGTTTTTTTTTAGATTTTTTCATAATTTTTTTTAGATTTTTTTTTAGATTCTTTTTTTTTCTTTTTTTAGGTTTTTTTGTTTTGTTTTTAGATATTTTTTAAATATTTTTTAGATTTTTTTTTTTTTTTGCAAAGTCTCGTTTGAACGCAGTTCGGAGAACCAGCAACAGTCGACGCAGAGACAGAACAGTAACGGAGTCGAGTTCAGAACACTTCTGGTTTGAATTCACAGTCAGAGAGGACAGAGTTAAAAAAGAAAAAGAGAGAGCCACCGAGGCGTCAAGAAACGAGAGGGAAGAAAAGCACGAGGCTGGGACTGAATTTACAGGCGGGGAGGTGCAGGGCGGCGCCGGGCGTGTCGCGCAGGAGCTGCCGCGGAGGGCCACGGCCAGCAGAGCTCCTGTTATTGCTGGTGAGGTCGGACACAGCCTCGCCCACCCCGGGGCAGCCGGGCTTGGTGGGGACAGCTCTGCATCTGCTGAACTGCTCTCAGCCACGTGCGTGGGTTTGGGGGCGAGGAAAAGCCTCCCCGGTGCGGTGCCCGGAGCGGGGCGATGGCTCCTCTGGGCTCACAGCGATTTCCAGGTCCTGGAGAGTGCAAACGAAGACACCTTGGAGGAGCCCTGGGCTGGGCTCTGCGGGGACGCGGCTGCCTGGGGAGGAGGGACTGCATAGACATTTTTCAGCCGGGTGTGCAGCATTGGGTGGTGCTGGGACGCTCCTGGAGCTCTGCCCGCGGGTGTTCTGCTCCTGGCGGTCACGGGGAAGGGGTGAAGGAGCCTTCTCCTCCCAGGAGACTCTCAGGAATGGCAGAGCAGCCCAGTGGTTGTCACTGAAGGTGGCTCTGTGAGCTCAGACACCCCAGTGGTTCCCAAGTGGAGAAGACCTGCTGCAGGGACCCAGGGACAGCCACGGAGAGGGTGGGTGACACCTCCTGGGTGTCCAGGCTGGATGTGGGAAGCTTTGGGCTCTCTGAATAAACAGGCCCACCAAGCTCAGACCACTGTGGGTATTTAGAGCCAGACTGGACCTTGCATCCCTTTCCAAAGGGGTTGAGGCCAGGGCTGGAGCTGTGAAGGTATTCATGGGAATGTTGGCTTGCCTGCAGGTGTCAGAGTTGGCAAGAGTCCCTTTGAAATCTCCCTGGAAAAACCTATTGCTTTGGGACAGAAAGCAGAGACTTCCTGCTGGAGAGAACAGATTTGTGAAAGAGCTGTGGGGACACAGCCTGGTCCAGGCTCCAGACCTGACACGATCCCTGTCACTGGGAGAACCAGGGAGAAGGATTATCCTGAAAACACAGGAGCTTTGTGCTGCCAGCAGTTCCTCTGCCAGCATGGAACATCCTATTGGGAAGCCAACATCTGCAAACAGCTGGATGTGACCCCAACCCCTTGGTACACTGCAGGGTCCTGTGTGCCGCTAAGGACCTCAGAGACCCCTCAGACCCCTCTTTTATCCAGAGGGTGGAAGGACCAGGGAACTCCAGAGCTGGTGGTGATGGTGTGAATCCCCGTGCAAAGATCCCACAGGATTGCAGGCCATGGGAATGTCCTTCAGCAGGAAGCCAGGATGTCCTTGGAGGTCAAGCAGGGCTGATGGAGCTGCCATGGGGACGTCAGAGAGGAGAGGATCAGTGTTCTGGAAAGCTCCTGAGAGCAGGGATTGGGATAACCCATTCTCAGTGGGGGCTGTAGCTCCAGATTGTCCAGATGTGCCTGGGAGAGCACTGGGAGAGGCACTGACTGCTCCAGTGGGGTGGGGATGGTCTGAAAGGAGGCAGCAGAGCCTGGAGAGCTGGAGCAGAGGAGCAGCAGGGCACAGGCAACACATGAACAGATCTTTTGCAGGGGGTCTTGGTGAACAGTAAATATAAAAGGGTTTCAAGGCTTAAACTGAAGGTTTGGGTTAAATTATCAGCGAGTTGGGCTCTCTTCCATCCCAGGGATGGAGTGGAGAAGAGAATGGCTGGGGAGCAGAGGCACAGTTGAGAGGCATCTGCCCAAGGCCCAGACCCACCTGAACACCCACCTGCAGGAGCAGAGACCTCCCACTGGCCTCCTGCCAGGTCCAGGAGCCTTCCTGGAGGAAAGGGGGGTAGAGATGCCTTCAACACCTCAAGCAGGAGAAGTGAAGAACACGCTGCCTTCACCTTGGGATGTGGTTCCTTGGTAAGGAAGGTGCTGAGGTGTGGAGAGGACACCAAGGGGGCAGCCAGCAGGACCACCAGCTCTCAGGATGGTAATTTTTCTCAGTTCCCACTGAGCCACGACAATTGACTGGACCCTGTAGTGGTGTCTGCTGCTAACCTATTGCTCTGAAGATGAGAGGCATGAAGTTACCTGAAGACAAGAGGGTGCATGGCTTGGCGTGCATCCTCTCTTCTCCTCAAGAAAAAAGGGAATGGCATCTATCCCAGCTCCCAGGGACAGCCCCTGGCCCATATTCTCCACAGAAAATGTGTGGAGCTAATTGGTGTGGCTGTGGAGGATACTGGTGTCACCAACTGGGGACGATCACCTCGCCCAGGAACTCCTTTCTATCCTGTCCTGTCTCGTCCAGGAAAGGCCCTTATGGACCTGCAGACATTCCCAAGTGGGACACGGGGAAATCATGTCCCCTCCCAGCTCTCCTTCCCCTTTTCCAGCCCACCCCAGCCTCCTGTCTCTGCAGGAAAGCCAGGACACAGCTCCAAGCATGCAGCCCAGCACTCCCTGGAGATCTTTGGTCATGTTGCTCATGAGCTCGCTGCCTTGAGCAAGCTATAAAGTGCCACTGCAAGGGGCAGGAGGGGAGCAGGATGGTCCCTTCCATGGGCAGAGCTCAGAGGGACACTCTGGGAGCCACTGTCTGCATGGAATCTGGGTGTGACACCAGACAGGCAGAGGGGACATCACCCTTAACCAGAGGCCATTGCACACCTGGCTCAGGGTGACAGCATCAAAGCAGGACAGAGTGACACCAGGCTGAGCTAATCCCAAGTGGATTGCTTTCCTGGGAGGTGCTGAAGCCCAGATTCCCAGTGCAGCCAGGCCCAGGTAGGGGTGCTGAGCTCCCTGTGTGCAGTGCTCAGCGCTCGGCCCCGCTTGCCAACAGAGAAGCCACAGAACCTTCTTGTCTCCTTTTAATCATCAACATACAGAGCTGGGCTCTTATTTACATGAAATACACTTCTCTCTGTACAACAGCATAAGAGCAACAATTCCATTCCTCTCTGGAGCGTGGAAGCCCGGAGGTGAGTGACCACCACCAGTGACAGCAGGACTGGGGCCACCAGCTGCCAGCAGACAGTGGCAGGAGCAAAGTGGGGCTGTGTGAGGCACAACAACGTGCCCTGGTCATGGTGTTCACCCTGGGGGTGAGAGGGGAGGGCTGGAATCAGCCCAGCTGGGTTGGTGGGACAGTAGTAGCAGCCAGCCTTGGAATGGTGGTGGAGCAAAGCAGCCCTGCTCACAGCAGAGTAAGACCTTCCCTGGCACCAGGACAGCCTGCTTAGCCCACATCCTCATGGGTGGAAGCCTCTGGAGCTGATCAGTGTCCTCTGTTTGCCGTGTGGATGTGCCTGGAGCATGACTGGGCTCTGTACATGGGGTTCCTGTGACACCAGAGCTGCTCCAGGACTGCCACCATGGCCTGGCTCTCCCAAAAATCCTGGATCATATTGTCCAGCTGCATGTGTTGGGTATCCCAGAGCATCTCTAATGCTTGTGGACCTCATGGGCAACTGAGGTGAGACCCTCACGGCCACAGCTTGTGGTGGTGGCCAGTGGCAGGTTAGAGAGGATTTTGGGGGCAGGGCTTGGAGAATGACACGAGAGCCAGGACGTCACGCTGAATTCCACCAGCTCCAAGGTGGAGGACACAGCTGGGGGATGGTCAAGCCCAAACTCTGGGTGGAATTCCATGGGACAGAAACAATTCATCAGCCCTGCCTGAGCCTCCAAGAGACATGCTGCCAGCCTCCTTGGCCATTCCCAGGATACATCACCCAAACACCAGCCTGGCACCCCTTGGCTGTCCTAATCCAGGGCCAAGACCCCAGAGCCTCAACAAAGCTTTTGGTGGGAGATTTCATCAACTTGTGAAAGTGTAAAAGATCTGGAAGGAGCCAGGTGAGCTCCACCTGGACACAAACAAGAAGAATCCAGGTGTCTCACCATCATTTTGCTCCATCTCTGCTGAGCAGAGGGCTGGCACAGGGGAGTGGACTTGATGGGGAGCAGCACATCCAGTTTTGGAGAGGAATCCTGAAGCACAAGAATCCTTTGTGGCAGTTTGGTTCCCAAAATCATCTGTGTTTTCTGTCGCCGTAGCAGGGGTGGGGTGGTTTCTGCAGGACAGCTGGGGGTACTGCTTGGGGGATCCTGGAAGAATCCCAAGAGAGGGAAAACCACCAGCAGAGTGCCTAAATGGGTGTCTGCAAGGCTCTGTCACCCAGGGAATGTCCACAGTCGAGGTCTCTCAGATCTGGATTGAAACTCTGGACCGATGTGATGCAGTGAGGAAGGTGGAGGGAGTGAGCCCTTCCTCCTCCAAGGTGAAGGATCTTCACAAGAACAGACACCAAACACCTGCTTTGGGAGGGAGGACAACGTGGGCTTGTCTGATGTGAAAAGAAAGCTGAGATGGTGCAAAACACCGGATCTCCAACTCTGACACTGTGGGATGTTTGACTCTGTCTGGAAGGCCTGGAGTATGACGTGGAGGAAGCTCTAGGATTTGCCTGGCCAGGTGCACGTGGATGTCTCCCTGGGCATGGCAGAGTCTGTGTGGCACTGGCAGGCAGCTGCACTCCTTCCTGGCTGGGGTGTGTGGGCTGATGTCCAGGAGTGCTGGAGATCTTCAGGATTTGCAGTGGGACTCTTCCCCACGCCCATCAGTAGTCAGACCTGACCTAACTTCCCTTTATGGCTGGTGCAGGGAATGGGGCTTAGCCTGAGCTGCCCTGGTGTTTTCCATGAATTGTCTTCCTCCAGCTCCAAAGACATGGGCAGAACTGGTGGGAAAAGACAGGAATCACCAATGGGGTCTTGAAATGCCCTGGTCTTGGCACTTTTCTATTTTCAGTGGCTGCAGGGATCTCTGGCAGCCACCACCAGCTCCTGGCCAGCAGCACTGTCTGATGACTTGGGCTGGTGGGACTGACTGCAGCCTACACTCTGCTCAGCCTGGAGCTCACCACAACAAAGTTTGTTCTCAAACTGATGGTCACACCTGGTCCTGAACAGGAGAGCTCTGGGGAGACAGCACATGGAAAATGTGCAGCTTCAGGGCTTTTGTTTGGAAGGTCTTCAGCCCCTCAGTGCCTCCAGGTTCTTCCTTGGTATGCACATGAAATTTAACGTGGCCAAATTCACCCTGGAGTCACCTCACAGACATTTCAAGACGTCCTAGTGCTAATCCTAATTTTCTCTTCTAGCTGCTCCCCAGGGCAAAGATCCAAAATCCCCACTCCTGTTGATCCTTTGGCCAGCGCAAACTCCACTTTGCAACATTTTCTTCTCTTTTTTTGTCACTCGTGGTAAAAAACTGTCCGTGACAGGAAGAACCGAGCTCACCTTGCCCACGTTTTCAAGAGGAATGCCAGGTTTTGCTGCCTCGGTGACCGTGCACATAGGATTTGGTTTATTATTCTGCCAGGGCATAAGCACTTGCGTGATCTTAAGCATTTCCCCCTCTTATGACTTCTTTCGTGCTCAGAGTTAGTAGCTGAGTATTTTCTTGAGCTAGGCCTGCGAGTTGTTACCTCCATCCCTGGGGTGCCCCGTGGGATGGCTGTGGGTGCTGTTTGGAATGGCAGTACTGAAGGCTGACCGCTGCAATCCAGCTGTGATGCTGCTGTGCCCCCCCTGCAACTCCTGAGTGAGGCTCGAGTGCTGTTTTTAAGCAGACCCTGGCCCAAGAGAGTGCACCGAGGTGTCACTCGTTTGGGGACAGGGTGGCACAATTGCCCGCTTTTGGGGCAGATTGCTAAAGCTTCAGTTTGCATAAATCCCATGGGTTTGGAGGCTTCCCCAAACCTTGATTCCATTGACTTTGGGAAGTAAGAGGGCTGTTGGGAAGGGAAACTAGCTCGGATTTCCAAGCTTTTTTCTTGCTGTAGCCAGCTTGGGTATAGAGTAAGAGTAAGGGGACCAAGGCAGAGGTGGGAGGGTATTTCTGCTCCCGCGGTTGGTCACAACCTGGGAGAGGAGTGGAACTGCAGGAGGAAACCACAAGGAAGTGAAAACTCAGCATTTGTTAAGCTCTGCTGAGCCTCCAGAGAGGCTCCTGCTGGGACATCATTCCTTGTTGGCTTCTGTTACCAGGATGGGCTCATCCTGCTCCTCAAGGATGTCCTAGCCTCTTGCAGCCAGGGCAAGAGGGAGTTGTCTGGTAGAGATATGTCTGGTTTCACTGAAATCAGTGGCCAAGCTTGCACTGACTTCACTAAGACCACGTCTAGACAGGATACTTGATGCAGAATGCTTGAGTTTGCTCATGATCCCAAGAGCTTTGCTCCATTAGCCAATGTGGCTAAAAACGTCCTGGAAAAAAAATAAACTGAAAAAACAACAAACCTGCCACTTTGAACTGTTTTGCTGCACATAAATGCTTGGAAAACCAAAGAAATCAAATACAACCCTCCAAAACAACCAACCGAAGAAGGGTGAATTGTAGGAGAGGGGGTGGCAGCCTCTAGTGAAGTAACAGTCAGGGCAGATTACAAAAGAGCCAATTGACCCTCACCAGCTGTGCTAGGAAAAAAACCCAGGCGAGACGTCGCATTTATCGATAGAAAACCAACGCACATCCACAGTTGTTGTACCTACGGAGCACAGAAGTGGAGAGTAAGGGTGATGGAGCCTGGTGGGAGCACGCTCACACCGCTCCGACGGAGCGCGTTATCCTTCGGAAGATCTCTGGCTTGAGTAGGTAGTACATGCACAGCAATAAAAAATTGCGTTGCGTGGCCTCGGCCCCCCCCTCAGATCTCGGTGGACTCTATCCTCTCGAGTCTGGAGGGAGTCCACGTCTTCTTCTCCTCGGTGTGCGGGGGGCTGGTGGCCTTCGTGTTCATCTCGTTGACCTTGTGCTCCAGCAGCTGGTTCTTCTGGTACATCTCCACGTAGTTCAGCTGCAGCTGCTTCTGGTACTTGATGACTTTCTCCTTCTCCTCCTGCCACGTGCGCCGCTCCTCCTCGAAGTCCATCACCTGCTGCTCCCGCTGCTGCCGCTCCAGCTTCAGCTCCGTCTGCAGCCGCTCCACCTCCCGCCTCAGGGTGTTCACGCTGTCCTCGCTCTGCCGCTGCATCTTGGCCTCGTCGCTCTCGCAGGCCAGCGGGTCCCGCAGCTTCTCCCCGAGGTCCCCGCCAAAAGACCCCGCGGGTCCCATGCTGGCAAGTGTCCGCTTCAGGCCGGAGACCTCCAGCTCACAGTGGTTCAGTTTTTCCCTCAGCACCTGGACCTCGCTCATCTTCCTCTGCAGCTCGCCCTCGCAGATCTCCAGGTTGACGCTCTTGGAGCTGTAGGAGTCCTTCAGGGTGAGGATCTGCTCCTCCTTCTCCCGTAGGAAGTTCTTACCTTCCTTGAGCTGCGAGCGCAGTCCCACGATCTCGTTGAGCTTTTGGGAGACGTCGGCTTGGGAGTCCTTCAGCTGCTGCTTGAGCAGGGAGATCTCACCTGCCTTCTGGCACACCTGTGGGGAGAGCACTCGTGAGGCTGATGGGTGGCAGCGAGGAGCTCCTTGTCCCCTGAACTGCCCATGAAACAACCCTGCTCAAGGACCCAGCCTTCACCAGGACCCAGACCATGCCACAGACCTAGAGGTTGTCCCCACCTCTGTGTTTTCCCTCAGGGACCTGATGCTGTTCCCAGCTGGAGCTGCCCAAACAGCCAAGCCCAGTGCTGCAGTTCCCGCCAGCGATGCTTCACTCCTGCCTTCATCTTACTCCCCCACGCACAAACCCGTGGGGCTCAATCCCAAACCTTCTGCTGAACATCTGGCACATTTCAGAGCCTAATTAATCCCAGCTTCATTGACTTTCCATCAGGATTAGCAGAATAAGGTCGTCTTGATTCTAGAGCTATGTTTTGCCTCCACACTCTTAATAAATTTAAAGTTTCTAGCCTGTGCATGGAAGGATTAAAATTCTTCACATGATCAAGTTGAAAAAATGGTATGTTAGCACTGGCTATACAAACAGACCTTGATAAATGTTCTAAAAATAGAAACAGTAGGAAAAAGTTATGTAGGACTCAACAGGGGAACTAGAAAGAGGAATGTGTCTTTCAGCCTTTTAAGAGACTTATTAACAACCAAAAAAAGTGTGTTACAATGGAAAATGCGAGGTAAACATGGCTCTGTCCATGTCATTCTTAGCTCAGTTGCTTTTATATCTTCAATTTTAAAAAAATCAAATACCTGAAAACCGGTTTCAAGGTTCACCCAAACGCAAATGGTAAAAGAATTTAATTAAAATAGACTTAAGCCCATTTTGGCAGGCACAAGTACCTGTGTGGAAAGACCTGTATTCCGACTGGATTTGAATGTCACGACTTGGAGTGACCAGACTGTGAAGTCAAATTATTAACCAGCACAGGAGGGTGTGCATAAAAAAAAATTGTGCTTATTTTAGCTTAGTTGAAATCAGCAGGCCTGGGACTCAGAGAAGTGAGGTGACAAGTGTCACCTGTTACCTGGAGGTCACCAACCCATGGCTGTTATCTGTGGGCTCCACTTGGGGCATGTGGGAGGTACCTTGGGTCAGCAGATCCCACAATGGAAACCTCATTCACGGCATGTTGTAACAATGCTCTTACCTCCCACTTGGTCTCTTCAATCTTCGGGAGAAACTCAGCCTGCTCCTTCTTGAAAGCCACAAATTTCTTCTCCAGCTCCTCTCGTTGCTGGAGGAGTTGTCCCATGTCATCCTGGAGTTTTTTTTTCTCCTGCTGGAGCTTGAAGATTTGGAGCTGTAGAGCCTGCTGAGCCCGCTGCGCCTTTTTGGAGACCTGCTGCAACTTGTTGGCATAGTTCTGCCTCAGGTCCTCCATCTCCCTCTCCCAGATCTTCTGCTTCTCCTCGAACACCTGGAAGATGGCCGCCTCACTCTTGTCCAGGTTCCTCCTCATCTGCAGCACCTCCTGCTCCTTCTCCCACAGCCGGTCCTCCAGGTCCTGGATGATGTCGTCGGTCGAGGGCGAGTGGAAAGGCATCGTTTCGTTGAGATGGTTCAGTCTGTTGAAGGACGAGGTGCTCTTGCTGGAGGACCGCCCGCTGTCTGAGGTAGATATCCCGTTGTATCCCACGATGTTCTTCTCCACGTAGGTGGTGCCGATGCGGTTGATGTGGCTCGTGGAGGCGCTCATGGGGCCCACGTGCTGGCTGTAGCCCGTCCCGTAGGTGGGCAGGCTCGTGAGCGAGTTGCGGCCCGAATCCGAGAGCCCCCCGCCCTGGTTTGTAGTCCTGTTAAGGCTGCTCTTGTCGAGTCCACCCTTGGGTGCGGACGGGCTATTGCTGTTGGCATGGTTCAAGCTCTTTCTGTTCTCTGCCATCCCGTTGCTCTGCGGCGGGCAGAGGTTCTGCATGGAATGGAAGTTTTTAGGAACTACTGGTTTAAAGGCTGAGGGTCTAACTAAGGGCTCATTGCTCTGCAAAAAGGAAAAAGGAGCACGCATCAAACACAGCAGGAGGCTCGGTAACAGCACACAAAAGAGACACATCAGCACAGGGTGGGGCTTAGGCAGCTCGGGCTGGCTCCTTATCCCACCCTGTTACGCTTTTGGGGTTGCACATGAGGGACCTGTGGTCACTCAAAGGGCAACACTTTGCCTTCCCTTCCCCCAGCTGAACCATCTTGACTCACCCCAAACCTCCACCATTTTTCTCTAGAATACTCCTGAGTGCTTGTCACAAGGAGGGCTCCCCCTTGCTTACCAGACCTGACCAAAAACAACTCTAATTTTTGCTGATTATATTTCTGGCCTTGAGGTTGCATTGCCCTTTTGCTGAAAGCTGAATTGAACCCTTGGATTAGCAGCCCTTTGGCCTCAGGAACATCACATCTCCCTCCTGCCAGCAGTGAGCTGTGCCTGTGGGGACCTCATGTCCTGCTTGTCCTGACAGGAGCAGGTAGGAGCTGTGACAGCAGTGACACCAGGCAAGGAACATGCAGGTGCTGCTCTTCATTTGAAATCTGTGTTTTCTGTGCTATAAGCAATGCTGGGGGACAACAGACCACAGCTGCAAGGGATTTAGAAAGGATTTTAAAGCCTTGCACATTCCTCACCCCATCAATGCACCATTAGAAACTAAATTTTCCTCAAAATGGGATTGAGTCTCCTCTACTGCAGATTGAATTTTAGCTGAAAATTAAACTGGATTAAGCAAAGGTGTTTTGAAAATGCTTTTCAGGAGAAACAGAATAAGCTCCACTGAACAGGTTGGAGGCTGGAGACCAAGTGTGAGACTGAGATGGACTGCAGGGACTGTTGGATTAACAACCCAGGAGAAAAGGCCACCAAATGCTGCAGAAATAATACTGGACACAAATTATGGAAGCCACTGGAGCAGAGCAGCAGGCAACATAAAACACTGCTGGCTCTGGGGCTCTGTTCCTCCAGGCCTGGGAGATTTTGCTTCCTGAAGCCAAAACGAGCCATGAGGACTGGGCTGGGCTGGGAGATAACAGGGGTAGTTCCCAAGCCTTTTCCCTCACAAGGGGCACTGGGATTGGGAACAGATGCTCGTGCCTACTTTCAAACGACAGCTTTAGGTGTCAGTGGGTGGTTGGAAACTGCCTATAAAAGGCACAAAACACACAAAACAAGAGTGGGGCTCAGCTGCTGGACCTACTGAAACAGGGGCAAACTCCAGCTCCCTCCTCATCCTTCAGGAAGGTAAATATCTGAGGGAAGCTGGAATAGCCAGTGACTTAAATGAGCTGTGTATGGAAGACCTGTGGTCACACTCTTGGGTTCCTCAAGAACTAACAACGCCCCTGAAAATCGTAAGAATTTTATCATCTCTACATAAAAACGTAAAAAAGCAAAAACGAGACCATCAAGATCGCCCCGATGCCCAATGCCTCCTGGCCTGTGCTTCCAGAGAAGCGCCGTGGCCACCCAGCTGCTCCAGGAGGTCCTCACCTGGTCTAGCTTGCCGGAGATTGGCAAAATCTTTGGTGGGTTCCCGGGCTCTCGGTACTGGGGCGGCGGCGGCGGCAGGTTCTTCTCGTTGTTGGCGGTCACGTTCCCGCAGATGTCCACCTTCACCTTCTCGCTCTTGCGCGCGTCGCCGTTGATGTAGAGGGAGTTGGAGACTTTCTCCGACTTGTAGGTCTTCTCCTCGCCCGAGTAGCGGTGGGAGATGTCCCGCGCCACGGAGTAGCCGTTGCGGGGCCCCTCCGTCGGCCGGCCGCCGCTCTGCGTCCGCGTGCCCACGCTCTTCATGGCGAACTCCTGCTCGTTGGCCACGCCGCTGCCCACGCTCCCCATGGCGCTCCGGGGGATGGTCTGGGAATACCGCGGGGAGAAGCCGTGGAAGTTCTCCGGGCTGGGGTAGGTTGGGTCACTGAGGACGGGCAGCGTCTCTAGCGTGGCCATGGCAGCGTAGGGGTGAGGTGGAGGCGCAGCTCAGTGGCACTGGGACAAGGAGGGGAAAAGGGTTGTTAAAGAGATGGATTTTGTCTGCCGTGCCCTTCGCATGTCCTAGTGATGGGGTTCTCCTCTGCTGTGGGAGCCCCAGATCCCTTGGAGGAGCAGCATTCCCCAAATCCCACCGGCTGTTATCAAAAAGAGCTCCTAATCTTCTCAGTCCAAGGGTTGTGGTTTTCCCAGGGGAGCGAGTTGTGTGGGTTTTGGTAGGCACAAGGCATCGGTGAGACACAACCATCTGCTGTGCCCAAGCCTGAATTATTTCTGTCACATTTCCCAGTTTTAGTAAGTTTGTGTTCCCACGGGGGTGGAAGGTCTCCATCCCTGATCCTGGCTCATACAAGTGCTCCCTCCAGCACATCCCTTAGGATGACACCACAGGGTTTAAGCAACACAATTTCCATCTCTTTCGTGGAATTGTTGCTGGCCTGAACTTGAGCTTTTAAAAAGATGCTTTTGTGCAGGTGTCATCCTAAATTTTCTTTTAAATCTTTATTCCCCTTCTCCATTTGATTCTTACTTAGGCTGTGCCTTGGGTTGGCCAAAACTAGGCCATGGGACATGGGTAACATTCAAATAGTGGTTTCAAAAGTTGTCATTCACTACTGTTGTCCTGGGACCAGTTGTCCTTGGGACCAATTCTCAGCTGTCTAGATGCTCTTCATCAGCTTTTACACAAAAATGTAAAATCTTATTTAAGGAAATAAAAGTCCCACAACAACCTTTTTTTTTTTTTTTGTTGCCTCATTGAATGATGGAGAATTTGAACCTGTACCAGCCAAGGATCTCATTACCTGAAGGAAGGGAGAAGGTGCATCGCAAATTTTGAGTGATTGACCCAAACCTGGAGGAGCAAGGTCAGTCAGTGGCTTGTGGACAGCTGTGCCCACTCAGCTGACCACTGTCCACCTGCCCTACTGAGTTCATTGACTCGGTCCCCATGGGACAGAATTGATGCTTTTCTTTTGTCTCAGGCACCCTCAGTTCCAGGTTTTCCAGGATAAACCATCCTGACAGCATGGAGACTAAAGCAGGACTTAAGGGCAGCAGAAGCTGCAGGTTTCCCTGTGGATGGGATAAAAACAGTGATGCCCCTTGGAGAAAGGCAGCAGTCAGGCAGGACCAGCAGGAAGGGGAGATGGAGAAAATCCCCATTTCAGTGGGGTTCTCCCTCTCCTTGGGGTAGGGACGTTCATTCAGCCCTCCCTGAGTAAAGCAGAACTGGGTTTATTTCCCTGGAGAGCAGGCTGAGGTCTGGAGCTCAGCTCCCACGTGGTGTCTCACAGGGCCTTGCTATTTGCACTAATAATGGAATGGAAAAAGAATTAAAAAGGTTAAAGCAGGGTCTGTGCTGCTCAACTTTGCTTTTATTAAACTGCATTTCTGGAGGCTTCTCCTCCCCCTTTCCCAGCACCCTGCCCTGACCAAAGTACAGCCTGAGGGGCAGATGTGGCAACTGCTGTGCCAGAGGGAGAGGACACAGAGCTGTTGAGATGGGATTTAAGGTCCCTTTTAACCCAGCCCATTCTGGGATTTTATGATCAAAGAGCATTAAGTGAGCACTTTGTGGTCCCTGCTGAGGACACCCTGCAGTTTGCACCTCTGTCCCCAGCAGATGACCTCATGTCATTCCCCGATGAAAGTCTAAAGACCAGGCAGTAAAGGAGGATGACATGAGCACGTGGGGGGGAATCCACCACAGCCAAAACACGAGTGTTTATTGGTCATAAGTGACAAAACCTCTGCCAGCAGCAAGGAGTGGCAGGGTCTGGTCACGTACCTGGCATGTGACACTTGGACACGTGCTCTGAGCAGCACTCAAAGGCTCCTGACCCCGTCACACCCCACAGACACTTCCCAAAGAACATCACCACTGACAGATCACGAGTGCACAATGCCCAGGGGTCACTCCAGGTGCTTGCTGAGCACCTGGAGACTTGGCTGGGCTGTGGAGTGATGGGGAAGGATGGAGAACACCCACCTGCAGCCGCGCTCAACCAACGGTGCCTTTGGATTTTATGAGTCAAGGGAAGAGTTTTTGTCCTCCTAATTTAGGAATAACCTGCTTTTCAGTGACTTTGGGAATCTTTATAGGCTGTGACATCTTTTTATGGGACACCAGGCACCACGGGAGGGATGTGCTGGAAGGTCTGAGCTCCAGACAAGGAAATGGCACTGTCTCCTTGCAGTGCTCCCCAGCCAGCCAGGGAGAAATCCAGGTTACTTTTCCCTCACTGGGTAAATTTCACGGTGACATTTGCACATTTACATTGCCTCTCTGAGGGCAGGATGAGGTCACTGGAAAGTTTGATCCTTCCAAAAGGGAAAAGAAAAAAAAAAAAAAAAGGCCAACACAACAAGAAGCGTTTTCTTTTAACTGGGAATCATCCAAGAAAATATTCTGAAAAAAACCCCTTGTTCTTAGCTTATGTTTACTGCAAACCCGGGATCTGATAAACAGAGCATAAAGACAAGTGTTACAAATATGTTATTAAGGAGATTCCAGAGGTGCCAAGAGATCCCTGACAGTACAGCTTTGTTTGCCAAAAAGGGCCATTTTTTCCCGAGAACAACAACCCTTGGGTTTGTATCTTCTGGCCAGCTCCAGTTCCCAGTCAGGTTTTACACTGGTTGTTCCTCAGCCGAACTGTGAAATCAAATTTTGAGCACAGGAATAATGTTGCCACACTCCAGCACAGAGCAGCAGAGTCTTTTTTGTTTTCCTCCTTCCAGGTTTGGGGCAATGTGTGACTAAAAACTTCCCCAGGACATTTCTCCTCCTTAAGTCTCATCATCTCTGGGGCAAGAGGACAAGAGGGAATGGCTTCAGGCTGACAGGGCAGGGTTATGTGGGATATTGGGAAGAAATTCTTGACTGAGAGGGGGCAGGCCCTGGCACAGGGTGCCCAGAGAAGCTGTGGCTGCCCCTGGATCCCTGGAAGTGTCCAAGGCCAGGTTGGATGGGCTTTGGAGTAACCTGGGACAGTGGAAGGTGTCCCTGCCCATGGCAGGGGGTTGGAACTGGACAATCTTTAGGGTCCCTTCCAAACCAAACTATTCCATGATTCCATGAGAACTGCCTCCCTCCCATGGGAGCATGAACTGAAAGTTCATGTGTGAACTTTTCACACACTTTGTTGGTGATTCCCAAGGGTGCTGAGCCTGTCCATGAGCACAGGGAGGCTGAGGGAAGCCAGGTTTTGCCTTCACCAGCATTTCATTCCCAAGTCCCATCCTTTAGGAGGAAAGCAGAGTCACCCTCGAGCATGGCTGGGTGACCTTCTCTGACCAGGGATACTGGGAATCCACACACTCCTCCCCATCCCATCCACCTGCAGTGGCCTCTTGGCCTTTCCTGCAGCATCCTCGCCTCGGAGACGGCAAAATTCTGATGCCTGACGCAGAAAATCTGGGGTGAAATGTCCTTTTCCCCAGCTATGCCAGGAAAACTGCACGTCCACCTCTTACCAATGTTTCCAGCCGTGCCTGCAGCTCCAGGACATTCCTAGATGTTATTGTAAATACAGTGATTTGTAAAATAACAACTGCATCTTTGCACCTGCTCCACCCAAACCACTCAGTGAATACCTTCCAGTTAGAAAGAAGAAAAATTGCTCTGAGATAAGCAGCTGAATGGTTAACTAAGATTAAATTATGGAGGCCTGGCTCCGTTGCTGCCTGAGGAGGTTAATTGTTAACACTCTCCTAACAAAGGCCTTGGGGAGACAGACACACCTGGGCACCGTGCCACGGGAGAAGGGGATCAGTCATCCCTTGGGCACCCAGAGCTCCAGCAAAGAGCCCCAGAGCAAGGCAGGGCTTGGCACACGTGCCCGTGCCAGGCATGTGGTGCTGCCAGCACGGGCAACAAAGGCACCTGAAGGTCAAAAATTCCCCCTGTTGCCAACTGTGGTAACAGGTGTGCCCCTGCCCTTCATTAGTCAGGCTTGTTTGCATGGGCTTTAACGAGGCAGAGCAATTACTGACACCATAAACCCTGCTCTGCTCTGCTGTTTTTGCTGTGTTTACAGCTCAGCTCAGCTCGGCTCTGCCAGTTTGTTGGCAGCACTGCCAAGGGGTTGGTTTGGTTGGAGGAGAGAAAGTCAACGTGTCCCGGGGTGGTGGAACAGGTTGGAAAGGGTGGAAGAAGAATAGCTGTGATAATTTCAGCTTCATCCAGGAAGAGATGTGAGGTGGAAAGGGAGGGACAGGAATGGGCTAGCAGTGAAGACAGACCCTGCAGGGAGCAAAGCCAGCTGTGGCCAGTGAGGTGTTAACAAGCCCTGGGGCAAAACCACCACTGAAAGCCAAGGCTTGCACTTGTAGAATCACAGAATCACTGAATTATTCAGGTTGGAAAAAATCCTCTAAGACTGTGGGGTCTAACTGTTCCCACACCACTGCCAAGGCCATCACTGACATGTCCCCAAGTGCCACATCCACAGGGATTTTAAATCCCTCCAGGAATGGGGACTCCAGCACTGCCCTGGGCAGCTGTGCCAGGGCTGGACACCCTTTCCATGAAGAAATTTTCCCAAATATCCAGTCTAAACCTCTCCTGCTTAGATGCTGTTCCCTCTTGTCCTCTTAGTTTCAGCTGCAGGTTTCAGCCACATCCCTCTCCCTCATCACATCCTCCAAAAAGGCCACTCAGCTACTGCTCTGCCTCCTGTGTGTCACAGGCCGTCACTTGCCACCTCCTTGTGGCCCTGCTGGTCCCAAACCTGGCTGAGAGCTGCTCCACTGGGGTTGATTCAAGAGGCAGGGGCAGCACAGCTCCCCTCCCACCTGGCTCCAGAGCCACGGCACCTCCTGTTCTCCTACACCCTGCTCAGGTTGCTCAGTCTGTAGAGGAGAACAGAATGAGCTTTTCTTGTCTCTCACAGGCATTTTTTCCAGCTCTCAAGTAACTCTTGTGCCTCCTTTCTGCACCTCCTCCTACTCTTTCCCCCCATCCTGGCTTGGTGGCTGCCAGGTTTTCCTCTGCCACTGGAATACAGCAGGAGAACACTTGAACCTGTCTGCAAAAACATGCAGATCTCCAGCTTTTCAACCACAAGCTTTTTCCACAACCAAAAGCCAAATGAACTCAGAAGAACAACTCCTGCTCCTTCCCCAGGTCACAGACCTCTCTTTCCCCATTCATCCCTGCACTGCAGATGTTTTTATCCCCATTCAGAGCTAAAAATCAAACCCAGGAAGGCAGGCTGGAGGGTCAAATAGTGGCAGATTCTTGCAGCCACCCTCAGACACCTCTTGGGCTGTGAGGCTGCTGTGTATCTGCACATTTTCCATCCTTCTGTGCAAAGGTTTTATGCTGGAATTACTTTTGGACACAATCCTGAGTAACGTGCCCTAGGGCACCCTGCTGGAGCAGGGAGGTTGGACTTGGACTGCCCAGCATGGCAGTCCTGCCTGGGAACATCCAGTTTGGGAATGTGGGACCACCCTGTCCCTCTGTGACCTCCCCACTTTCCAGCCACCCCTGGGAGCACTGAGGGGTCTCCACAGGGACCTGCAGCATCCTCTGGATGAGTGGAAATTTCCAAGCTCAAAGCCCTCAGCCCTCCCAGTACAATCCCAGGAGGATCACACTTTGCTTTTCTCTCCTGAAGAGAGGGGGTGGCAGGATGAGGGGCAGGCAGGTCCAGGTTTTGGGGGCTGCTCTTCCCCGGGCTGCTGAGGGAAATAAAAGTGAGCAGGCTTAGAAACATTTCCTTTTCCTTTCCGCCTGCTAATGAGATAATTACAGCCTTTTGTATTCTGGGAAACTACTTTCTCATTATGGGGGCCGCATCGGCTATTTACATAATAAGGCTGAAACAAAAGAGATGAGATGAAAAGACCCAGGCAGCTCTTGGGGGAGCTCTGTTGAGCTGCCAAGGGCCAGCCTGGCAGGATGACAGGACAGATTCCTGCATCCCCAGAGCTCCTCTGGTCTGGAGTGGGTGGCAGCACTTGACTCAGGATGTCCCCAGCATGGGATGCTCCTCACTCTCAGCTGTGAGGGTCCCCAGGGTCCTCAGAACCTGCTCACTCTTAACCCACCCACTGCAGTTCCTGGTGCCAGAGGGGTTGGGAGGGTGGCCACGAATCCAGACCCACATCAAGGGGTCATGCCAGCATCTCTGGGGCTCACGGTGGCACCACCAGAGGATGTTTGGTACCAAACTGGCCTGTCCCAGTTTCCTCCAGCTGTGGCCAAGGGATTTTCTGGGTAGCAACCTGTCCCATCCCACATCCCACATCCCATATTCCATATCCCATATCCCTGCTCCTTGTTTCACTTTCTGACTAAATGACATCATGGGTACCAGACTGTCCCATCCCATATCCCATATCCCTGTTCCTTGTTTCACTTTCTGACTAAATGACATCATGGGTACCAGACTGTCCCATCCCATATCCCATATCCCATATCCCATATCCCATATCCCATATCCCATACCCCATATCCCATACCCCATATCCCATATCCCTGTTCCTTGCTCCACTTTCTGACCAAAGGACATGATGGGTATCAGACTGTCCCAGCCTATTTCCCTGTCCCCCCAGTTGGCCAAGGGATGCATTGGTTACAAACCTGTCCCATCCCATTCCCATTCCCATTCCCATTCCCATTCCCATTCCCATTCCCATTCCCATTCCCATTCCCATTCCTCATTTCCATTTCCATTCCCCATTCCCATTTCCTCATTTCCCATTTCGATTTCCCATTTTCCCATTTCCTATTCCCATTCCCCATTTCCCATTCCCATTTCCCCATCCCCCCAGCTGGCCAGGGTGTGCCAACCTGTCCCACCCCATGTCCCAGTTCCCTGTCCCCCCAGTTAGCCAAGGGATGCATTGGTTACAAACCTGTCCCATCCCATTTCCCATTCCCATTCCCCATTCCCCTTCTCCATTTTCATTCCCATTCCCCATTTCCATTTTCCCATTTCCATTCCCCATTTCCCATTTCCCATTCCCATTTCCCCATTTCTATTTCCCATTTCTCATTTCCATTCCCATTCCTCATTTCCATTCCCCATTCCCATTTCCCCATCCCCCCAGCTGGCCAGTGTGTACCAACCTGTCCCACCCCGTGTCCCAGTTTCCTGCCCCCACAGCTGCCCAGGGGCACACTGGCTACCCAGCTGTCCCTCCCACACGCCGTGCCCTGTCCCCGAGCTGGCCAGGGAACTCTCTGAGCACCAAACTGTCCCTGCCAGCCTCGCCACCTCTCTTCCCCAATAAAGGCCCCATTGTTCCCGACAAACCCTGAACAGAGCAGCCTGCTCCACCTTCCCTGGCCAGTCCTCCCACTCTGCTATCAGTTTTCCTCGCCGTGTTTAAGGGACACAGTCCACTGCCACCCTGTCCCCATCCCCCAGGACGTGGCAGGAGGGGGAATCGTGGCGAAGCACGGCCACAGTGGAGCACACAGCCTTGGATCTGTGCCCTCCTGCTTGTCCCTCCTTCCCTCTCAGCTCCCTGAGGGTGTTCCTGGAATGGACACCCTGCCACAGCTTCCTGGAAACCTTTTACTGACAGTGAAATAATCAGTGAATCAATCTGGGCATGGCTGTTGCTCATCCTGAGCAAGCTGCTCCACCTATCCCAAGCCCACCTCCTCCATCCCAGCTCCTCATCTCTGGGGGGTTTCATCCCAGTTTTAACCCACAGGATTTTCTGGATCTGAAAGGCAGAGTGGAATTAAAAGCCAAGCACCTGGCAGGCCATGCCAGTCTTGAGCTGTTCCAGTAAGGGAAGAAATCAGAATTATTCAGGAGGCTGCAGCAAGGTGGGCAAAGCCCCAGAGAAACCTTGGCAAGTGACAGGGAGGTGTGACAAGGTACATTTGTACAGTCCCAGGGAGGCTTTTTTGTCTCATCCTCGGAGGTTTTCAAGCCCTGAATGGACCAGGCAGGGTCCACCAGCAGCAGGATGGCCTGGAGGGCTCCTGGGGTCCTTTCCACCAGGAATTATCCTGCCGTGGAGTTTTTTACACACTGGATATTTTACACACTAGCATTGCCCTGGCCAAAGTCCTCATCCTCAGGGGGATTTTCCCCCTTTTCCCCATGTGCTGTCGGAGCCCCGGCTTTGGATCCAGGCTGGCATCCTGCAGGAGGCACCTGAGGGCAGACAGGAAGGATTTTCCATGATTTATTCATGCCCATCATCCCAAGGGGCAGCAGGACAGGATGGTTTCAAGCTCAGCCCAAAGTGCCATCCCAAATCCTGTGTGTCCATCAGGAAGGGTTCATCCGTGGTCTTTTGGCTGCTCCCAGGAGACAGCCAGGGCCAGCTGTGTCATTGTCCCCAGTGAGGTCCTGATGGCAATCTCTGCTCAGGAAAGCACAGGGAAAACTCCCTGGATTCCCTCAGTACAGGGCAAGGGCAGTTTGATGGAGCAGCCTCAGTGCTGGCTGAGGGTCTGGGATGCCCCATACCATGGGCTGGACTGCTTGGGGTCCTCCCAGCCCTGTGTGCCTCAGTTTCCCCTCGTTAAGGGGCTGCCAGTGGGATCCAGGGTGAGATTTCCCCACCCTGAACAGTCCATCTCCGTGCACCCCACCTCTGCTCTGACCCCCTGGTGCAAACCCAGCCCAGCAGGTACTTCCCATCCCTAAAAAAAAAACTGGAAAGGGTCCCACCAGCTCAGCCCTGCACTAATACACTGAATTTCTTTTGGAAAGGTGGCTGGAATTGAGGTGATGCCAGCTGAGCCCGTGGGACTCCCCAGCACGGGGGATATGGGGAAGCTGCTGGTCACCACTGGAAGCATCCCAGCACAGAGCCACATCCCTTTCCTGGCTCCCCAGCAGCTTCCTGAGCATCCTCACACATCCCCACCCCCCAAATCTCAGCGATCCCAATGTGATCCCCAGCTCCACGGCCCCAAATACCCGGAGTACCCCTCTCTTTGTCACCAGCCCCCCCTGCGACGGGGTATTGCAGTGTGGGGGACCCAATCCTGCTTTTTGGGATGAGCCATCACCCCCAGAGCGGCTCCACGGAGCCGTCCCCCGAGCCCTGCCACCCCCAAACTTCTCCCAAACCTCTGTCCCCGCAGAAGGACAAGGAGGGGACCGCTGCCACCGGCCGCCCACGCCACCAGCCCGGCTGTGATTTATCATTAACTCGCCCCGAGGAGTTTGTTGGGCTCGGAGCCAGCCCGGGAAGCGCTCGCTCCTCCCCGGACACCACGCTTGGAGCAAACCCCCATGGTGGGCGCCTTGTCCCCAGCGCTGCTGGACCGGAGCGATGCCCTAAAATCCGCCGGGATGCAGGGTCTGGGTGCTGCGGGGGTCCCAGCTGGATGCAGGGGGGGTTTATAGAGGGGAAAATCACAGTTTTCCCCACCCACCCCATCTCTGGGGGGAGCGCAGCCCGGTGTGCCCCCCAAAAAATGAGCTGCAAAGCGTCCCAGCAGCTCAGCCCTGCCCTAAATCCACCGCAAACCCTTCGCTCCCTGCCCGGCCCCAAACAAAGACACCCAGCCAGGAGGGGGAAGGAGAGGAAAGCAAAGATCCCACAAAAAGCCGGCACCCCACCCCGGGATTTACCTGGACAAGCCAGGGGCGCATCCTGCAGCTCCCCATCCTCCGCCGACCGCCAAACTCATTGTTTGCCTGCGTGGTATCCCGGGAAAAAGTCCAAAATAATACCTGAGGAGAGCAACCTGCTGCTGGGCTGGGGCCAAGGGCTGCCCTTCGCTCGGTGGGATTGGCCACGGAGCCCGCAGCAGCTTTAACCCTTTGTGCCCGCCTCCGGCAGGGCTTTGGGATGGCTCCGTCTGCCTCAAAAGGGAATTCGGGGCTTGTTTTAGCAGGAATGGGAAGTTTGGGGTCAGACGCCGGGATTTCCAAAAGAAGGATTCGGAGTTTGGCTTTGTCTGTTTTGAGATGGGGGTTTTGGGGCGTGATGGCTTGTTTCTGTGAAAGTAAGGGTTTGTGGGTTTGGGAGGTTTTGGGGTTTGCTCAAATAGAGATTTATGGATTTCAAAGGTTTTGGGGTGTGCTCAAATAGAGATTTGTGGATTTCAAAGGTTTTGGGGTTTGCTCAAATAGAGATTTGTGGATTTGGGGTTTGCTCAAATAGGGATTTATTGATTTGGGAGGTTTTGGGGTGTGCTCAAGTAGGGATTTGTGGATTTCAAAGGTTTTGGGGTGTGCTCAAATAGGGATGTGTGGGTTTGGGAAGTTTTGGGGTTTGCTCAAATAGGGATTTATTGATTTGGGAGGTTTTGGGGTGTGCTCAAATAGAGATTTGTGGATTTGGAGTTTGCTCAAATAGGGATTTGTGGATAGCTCAAATAGGGATTTATTGATTTGGGAGGTTTTGGGGTGTGCTCAAGTAGGGATTTGTGGATTTCAGAAGTTTTGGGTGTTGCTCAAACAGGGGTTTGTGGATTTGGGAGGTTTTGGGGTTTGCTTAAATAGAGACTTGTGGATTTGGGGTTTGCTCAAATAGGGATTTATTGATTTGGGAGGTTTTGGGGGTTGCTCAAACAGGGATTTGTTGATTTGGGAGGTTTTGGGGGTTGCTCAAATAGAGATATGTGGATTTCAAAGGTTTTGGGGTTTGCTCAAATAGGGATTTGTGGATAGCTCAAATAGGGATTTATTGATTTGGGAGGTTTTGGGGTGTGCTCAAATAGGGATTTGTGGATTTCAAAGGGTTTGGGGTTTGCTCAAATAGGAGTTTGTGGGTTTGGAAGGTTTTGGGGTTTGCTCAAATAAGAATTTGTGGGTTTGGGAGGTTTTGGGGTTTGCTCAAATAGAGATTTGTGGATTTGGGATTTGCTCAAATAGGGATTTATTGATTTGGGAGGTTTTAGGGTGTGCTCAAATAAGGATTTGTGGATTTCAAAGGTTTTGGGGTTTGCTCAAATAGGGATGTGTGGGTTTGGAAGGTTTTGGGGTTTGCTCAAATAGAAACGTGGATTTGGGAGGTTTTGGGGTTTGCTCAAATAGGGATTTGGGGTTCAGAGGCTTGTTTTATCTCAGGGAATTTGGGGTCAGACTGTTTTACTTCAAATGGGAATGTTGGGTCTGACAACTTGGTTTTGCAAAGAGAAAGTTTTGAGGGTCTGACAGCTTTTTTTTTGCTTAACTGGAATTTTGGGATCTGACTGTTGGGTTCTTTTGTTTTAATACTTTCTTCTCAAATAAAGAATTTTAGACTCTCAGAACTTGGTTTTCTCAAATGAGGAATTTGAGATTCAATTTGCTCAAACAGGGGTTTTAGGATCAGACAGCTGGGGTTTGGGTTGCTTTTCAAAGAGGGAATTTTGGGGTCTGATGGCTTGGTTTTGATCAAATGAAGATTTTTGGGATCAGGTAACTTATTTTATTTTGGCTAAAGGGGGATTTTGGGGTCTGGCAGCTGGGTTTTCCTCAAATAGGGATTTGGGGTCTGACTGCGTGTTTTGTTTTTTGTCTGTTTGTTTTTCAAAAGGGGATTTTAGGGTGTGGGAGGCTTCTTTGGGTACAAATAGAGATTTGGGACTGGGCTTTTTTCAAATGGAATTTTGGGGTCTGACAAATTGGGCTTTTTTTTTTTTTTCAAGTGGGGAGGGATCAAACCAGCTCATTTTCACTCAAATACTAATTTTGGGATCTTTCTATCAGGGGACCCTTCTCAACTTTCCCATCCTCCTGGGGATGCTTCCCAGCTGTGTGGCTGAAGTGAAAGGCTGTGAAGAGCTCTGAAAAAAGGGCAGATGAATGGGATGATGCATCCATAGAAGGGTTTGGTTTGGAAGGGACCTTAAAGATCATCCAATTCCACCCCCTGCCATGGGCAGGGACACCTCCCAGCACCCCAGGCTGCCCAAGCTCCATCCACCTGGCCAAAAGCTGGGTGTGGATGCTGTCCTCTTTCCATTCCATCACTCAGAGCACAGCCCTGGTGGCACAGGATGGCCCAGAGCTCCTTTTCCCACTTCCCCAGCTGCCAGCGCTGCGGCAGGAGAGCAATCAGCCTTCCCATCGGGGGCCAGCCAGCCTCAGCACTTACTCTGCATTATTCGCAGCCGTGGAGGGAGGGAAATAAAGCCACACAATGCTGCCACTTATTTAAACACATTTTCTCAAGTGAGTTTTCTGTTGGCAGGATGTCTGGGCATCAAAGGAGTCGCCGGTCGGGGCCTCGCAAACGGGGCCGGTGTTGGTGGGCAAACAACAGTGAGAGCAGTAAAACAGCAATAATGCCAAAATAATCAAATTTGGGTTAATGTGCATTTGAAACAGAGCAAAACGCGCTGCTGGGGTGCATGGGGAAGGTGTAAATTATACCACAATGCATTCCTGTGGAGATTCGAGCTCGCAATTTTGCCCTTAAGCTGCAGAAGCAGAGAATTCTGACAAATGGGCTGGTGTGGGGATGCGTGTGCACCTTGGGAGCAGCCACGCAGACAGAGAGCCCTTTCCATCCCTGCTCTGGCAGGGACCAGGCTGAGGAGCTCTGCTGGGACGTGGATCCTTCCCAGCAGTGGGATTTGGGGAAGCTGCCCGAGCACAGGAGCCTGTGGCTGCCCAGCAGGAGCTGCAGCAGTTCCAGGTCTCAGAGGAGACAGGCAGCTTCCTGACACTGCAGCTGCAGGAGGCTGTGCTCATGCTCCCTGTGAGAGCTGAGTTATGTTTTAGCACTCCCAACAGATGAATAAATCATGATAGCAGAGATTTTGGAGAAGGCTGGAAAATCCAGGATAACCCGTGCTCCTGGTGCTCTCAGGTGGGATATAAACCTTTGAACCCCCAACTCCTGTTTCTAACCCAGGAACCTCTCTGCCCACCTCCAGCAGAGCCCCTCCATCACCCCTGAGAGCCAACGGAGACCCCCAGTTCTCACCCAGCACCCCTTTGTGCCAGGGCTCCTGCACAGCCAGCTGCACCCAGGCCACCGTGTTCCCCTGTCCCCATGGGACAAAGCCACCAGGACCTGGTCTCAGCCCTTTGTGGGGTTTATTGTGCTCTGCTCTGCCCTTTTTGGATGGCCATGGTCAAACTGTGTCACCCAGATCCAACCACTTGAGCTGACCTCCATCCTGGAACTACAGGGTTGGGTTCACCCACCTAAAAAACTTTCCCTACCCAGCCACGATGTCCTTGCTCTGTCTTGGGCTCAGGCTTTGAACATCCACCCAAAGCCTTCTTCCTCTTGAAGAAAGGAAAAACTTGCTCTTCTAAAGTCCAAACTCTTTGTTCCCTTGTCCTTCTGTTTTCTTCTCCCTTTTCCTTGCAGCCCCCTGGGATTTCCATTCTCTCCGAGCTGTTTAATTTCAAGATCCCCAAGCTCTCTCAAGTGCACTTTGCAGGATTGGTTCAGTGCTCTTTGCACTGATCAGACAAGGAGGAAAACATCAGCTGCAGTGAGGTCTGGAGGAGCATCATGGGCTGGGCCATTCCCCAGGGAACAGGGGTGGAAAGCTTGGATGTGGGGGTGGAGATGGGGATGGGAGCAGAGACAGCAGCTCCCTGCACTGGGATTTCTTCCTGGAAACCTCTGGGGAGCTGCTTTTCAGTACAAGACATCCCAATGTGAGCAAGAGCCTCCCTCCTCTCTTCACCCAGACTCCTTTATTTAGAGGGAAGATAATTTTCAAATTGAGAAGCAAAAAAAAACCCTAAATACACTTTGAGGTCATGAATGAAGTGGCATCTCCATCCCAGGATGTCTCAGTGCCTTGGCTGGGCAATGCCAAGGTCTGCTGATGAAGACAGTTCTGAATTTGTGCTGGAGGCCTCCAGAGCTTCCCAACCAGCACCACAACAACTGAAACCCAGCTCAGACCTCAGCTGTGAACTGACTGTGCCTGTAGGTGCTTGGCACCCACCAGGCTGGGCACTAAACCAGAATTCCTGCAGCACCTCCTTGCCAGGCTCTGCTTGAAGCTCTTCCCTCCTCTCTGTTGTTAACGCAGAGATTTCCAGCCCTGTTTTCAGAGGAAATACCCTGTTTTCTGTGACAGCCAATGGGTGTGGAACACCCAAGGGCTTCCCTGTGTTTGTGGAGAGATTCTGCCTTGCCTGGTTTGTTGAGTGATCACAGGGACCACGGCCAAACGTGCAGGATGGGGCTGGTAGGGGAGCATGACTACACCATGCCAGGAAATCCAACCTTTCTGCTGGGAATGCTGATAAAATCCCCAGCAGCCTTCACAGCCTGAGCAGGCTCTGTGGCTGAGCTCCCAGCAGAAATGGCACCCAGAGTTTGTTTGTGCAAGAACAAACTGGTTATGTGATCAAAGAAACCTTCTCTGCACCTGGGGGCTCACCAGCACAGGGACATCCCACTGCTCTGGAAGTGAAAATGCTGGCAGAGGCTTTTCCTGCTCATTAAATGGAATGATTTGAGCCTGTGTGAGACCTCCTCATACCCACACAGAGCTGGGGATGGGAGAGGACCTTCTCCAAGCTGCCACAGGGGGTCCTGAGGCTGGGTTGACCCCAAAAATCTGGGTTGATGCCGGCTGCTGCAGTGGGGGACACTTTCCATCTCCAATCCATGACATCTGCCTGCTCAGCTTGAGCCAGCACGAACAAGCCAAAAGACTCTGGTTTATGTCATCCAGAGGGATGGTTTCCTATTCTGGAAAAAAACCATCCCTGCTGGTATAAGCTGTCTCCTCCTGTAGCAGCACAGAGCAGACAAAGCCTCGCAGTGCTGGCAAGCCACAGCCTGGTGCATGGGCCAGCTCTTCCCAGAAATCAGGAGAGGCTGCTGCACCTCCACCTGTGGGTGCTGAAGGCCCAAAGCGTGTGCTGGGTGTCCTGGCCACAGGATTTGGGTCGGGTCTGAGCTGCCTGCGGGGACGATGTGAATTCTCAGGTTTCCCAAATAATGTCTAGGCCGGAGAATTGTGGAATCTTAGAGTCATAGAATGGTTTGGTTTGAAAGAGACCTTAAAGATCATTCAGCTCCAACCCCCTGCCAAGGGCAGAGACATCTTCCACTGTCCCAGGGTGCTCCAAAACCCCTCCAGCCTGGCCTTGGACACTTCCAGGGATCCAGAGGCAGCCACAGCTTCTCTGGGCATCCTGTGCCAGGGCCTCACCACCCTCACAGGGAAGAATTCCTTCCTAATATTTAGTCTAAATCTCATCTTTAAATTTAAAACCATTCTTTATGCATCAGATTGGATATTAGGAAGAATTTTTTCAGAGAAAGAGTGATAAAATATTGGAATGACCTGCCTGGGGAGGTGGTGCAGTCACCATCCCTGGGTGTGTTTAACAAAGCCTGGATGTGGCACTGGGTGCCAGGGTTTAGTTGAGGTGTTGGGGCTGGGTTGGACTCCATGATCTTGAAGGTCTCTTCCAACCTGTATCATTCATTGATTCATTCATCCTTGGGTGATTATCCAGAATGAAGAAAACAAATTCCCCCCCCCTGCCCCATTCACAGTCCCAAAGCATCAGGGCAAGTAAAAATAAATTGGAGCAAACCAGCTAGCAGCCAGGAGGGCCAGATTAGCACTGAAATCACCAGGTGGTCAAGGATCCTGCTTGGAAATGCCCTCTCTGTCCATATCAGGAATTAGGGATTTGTCACAGCCCCCTTGGCTCAGGGTGGGAGGTGTTTTCCAGGGAGGAACAGGTGCAGAATGAAGTTGTGTGTGCTCAGGTTGTCCCGTCCATCTCCAATCTCCATCTCCATCATCCCAATCTTCTGCTCCATTTCCATCTCCAATCTCCATTTCCATCTCCATCTATCCCCATATCCATCTCCATCCATCTCCATCTCCAATCTCCATTTCCAATCTCCATCTCCATCATCTCCACCATCTCCATAATCTCCACCATCTCCATCTCAATCTCCATCATCTCCATCATCTCCATCTCCATCATCTCCATCATCTCCATCTCCATCTTCATCATCTCCATCTCCTGCTCCATATCCATCCCCAATCTCCATTTCCATCTCCATCTCATCTCCATCATGGCCAGCCTCTGCTCTGGGGAAGAATTGGTGGCTGAGTGGCCTCAGCAGAAGGATGTGAATCCTCAGGTCTTGGAAAGATCCTCTGGAGGGGCAGTGGAACACCAAGCAGGAAGCCTGGAGCACCCCTGTGGTGGCTCCCAGGCCTCTCTGGGTAGGACACAAGGTTGTCAGTCCCTTTCCAGGCCCAAGGACACAGCTGAACAGCCCACGGAGCACAGGGAGGGATTTGGCTAAAATGCCACCTGAATGTGACCACCTGATGGCCCTGGACTGTGGGAATTTGGAATTTGCAGTTAATGAATGACCTGAGTGCCACAAACACATCCCCCAGGTCCTGCTCCACGTGGCTCTTTGTCCTCAGAGGAATGTGGGCATTCCCTGCCCTGAGGACACATTCCTTTGCAGGCACTGGCACTGACCCATGACTGGAAACCAGTTTCCCTGGTTGGTGAATCATGATTTTGCCTCCAGTTCTGCTCCAGCCGCCATCTCCCTGGCTTCCTTTCCTTTAGGCTGTGTGGCAAATTCCCCCATTTCCCAACTCTGCTTCCCAGACACTGAGGGATTCAGCCTTGTTCATCTCCAGGCTCCTCCTCCTCCTCAATCCATGCCCTGCCTTGGATGCCATGTGGAGAAAAAAAGAAGGAAAAGTCTTCACAACCCAGATTTGCAGCTTTGGTGGCATCAGAACTCGGAATCACCCCTCTGCATCACATATTAATCCTTAAAAACAGCAAGGAAAGATCCAGGTTTGTCCAGGGATGGAAGAGGGTGGGAGCACAGAGCCAAAATATGTGCTGCCTCTGCAGGGTGATGCCTCCAAGCTGCTTACCAACCCTTTTTCCTGAATATTTATGGCCAAGGGAGGGTTTTACTGGTCATGCCAGGGGATTGTGTGCCCCCTGAGCAGCACTGATTTTGGGGGACACCTCTGTCCTGGAGATACCCATGGCTTGGACCTCAGTGGCCTGCAGGCAGTGTGACAGAGAGAATTTGAAGTGACAAAATGGAAAAACTCAAAAGAGGATCCACAGGCAGAAAGGAAAATCTTCGTAAGGATCCACAGGCAAAAATCCCTTTTGTGTTGGAAGCATTTTTGGCTGTGATCATGCTATGATTTTGCCCTGTCAGGAATGACTTTGTGGATCACATAGAACATCCTCCTGCATTCTGGAGCAACCTTTGGAGCAACTCAAGCGTTTGTGACCCACCAAGCCTTCACCCTGCAGGGTCAAACCAGCTTTTTTCTGCTGTTTTCGTGCATCCTCATCATCCCCAGCCCATTTTTGGGAGGGTGCTCCTCCACAGTAGGAGGGTGGAGCAGTTGGCTCCTGGTCCAAGCCACAGGAGATGCCAGAGATGGGGGAAACCTGGCTCCAAGGTGATGTCCTTCCAGGAAGAGGGGCCTTCTCCTTCTCCTTCTCCTTCTCCTTCTCCTTCTCCTTCTCCTTCTCCTTCTCCTTCTCCTTCTCCTTCTCCTTCTCCTTCTCCTTCTCCTTCTCCTTCTCCTTCTCCTTCTCCTTCTCCTTCTCCTTCTCCTTCTCCTTCTCCTTCTCCTTCTCCTTCTCCTCCTCCTCCTCCTCCTCCTCCTCCTCCTCCTCCTCTTCCTCCCCCTCCTCCTCCTCCTCCTCCTCCTCCTCCTCCTCCTCCTTTTCCTTTTCCTTTTCCTTTTCCTTTTCCTTTTCCTTTTCCTTTTCCTTTTCCTTTTCCTTTTCCTTTTCCTTTTCCTTTTCCTTTTCCTTTCCCTTTCCCTTTCCCTTTCCCTTTCCCTTTCCCTTTCCCTTTTCCCAGCCCTGCCATCAACTCCTGCTCCTTCACGGAGGGATAATGAATGGGGAAACCCAGGAATGGCATTTCTCTGGAGCTGCCCCTGTGCTCCCAGCTGGCCTGTGGACCTCACCCATCACCTTCTGAACCAGCCACGGGTGAGGAACCAGAAGAAGGAGTCGAGGGGATGGGCCAGGGAGGGAAAATTTCCATAGCTGCATAATAAAGGTGATTACATAAGGGCATCCTGCGTCATCTGCGGCTGGCATCTCCGGAGAAGTAATTACATCTGCACCACACATCTAAAGAAAATATTATCACATTGGCTTCCAAATTCTATAATTAGCTCCTGCAAGATGTGTGCCAGGGGCTTTATCATCCCGTGTACGTTGGCTTCAGAGCCAGGCACAGACACAAGGAGGTTTTTTTTCATTTGCCAGCTAGGAAAATATTTGGAGTTTAGAGTGGCAGCTGACCTGAGTCCCCCTGGAAAGGGCAGCTCTGAGGGTTTGAATTGGTGTGTAAAGAGTGAAATATTTTCCTGGTCTCCCTCAGTGCCTACCAGGCCGTGGGGATCCAGCAGGAGGGCAGGAATGGCAAAGCCAGAGCTTGGCTTTCCCTCCTCCTTCAAATACTCTTTGATTTCTGCCCTGATGCTCTGAACCTTTTTTTCCCTCACTAAATAAATGACCTGATTTGCAGGGAGGTGTTGCCCTCACAGGTTCCTGGGCTCTGTCATATAAAACAAACCCCTTTTGCTCACCCAGCTTTGGACTTCAGAACCAACTTTGGGCTTTGAACACTTCTCCCTTCCCTCCAGATCCTCAGCAAAAGGAAAAAAAAAGAGGCTTTGAAATGGAAGCAGAGGCTGCAAAGCTCTTGGTTTGATGGAGGGCTTTTCATGTAGAGCTGGAGATGGCCACGGGACAAGCTGGCAGCACGAGGGACACGGCAGGGCAGGGATGGATGGGAGGATGAATTTGGTTTCCTTCTGTTTTCCATTTGCTCATAACCAGCCTGGGAGCCCTGGAAAGTGCCAGCAGCTCTGCTGCAAACAAAACACTGAGCAGATTTCTCCACCTCTCCTCCAAAGAAGCTCCTCCAGCAATTACTTCAGCTGGGAAGTGAGGCTGTGCACGACCAGGAGAGTGGGAGGGAGTGCCAAAATCCCAAGGGCTTGGTGAGAAAACGGTTGTGTTGTGTGTGAGAGAGCGTGTGAGTGTGAGAGCGTGTGTGTGCAGCTTGGATAAACCATCCTCAAGTGGGAAAACATCCTCTCTGTGCTGGCCTCGTGGAGTGGGGTGGTGACAGCTCCTCCCTGTTTCTCAGTTTTGTGTTGTTTCCACTCAGAAGATGCAGAGAACTGGAGGATGGGGAGAGAGGAGGACTCCAAAGCTCAGCACACTCCTCATTTAGGGCCAGACCTAACAAAACCTGGGAGCTGCCCTGTGAGGATTGAATAACCCAGGGGACACGAGGTGAGACCTGCCCCAAAGACCATTTTGCATTTTGCTCCTGTTCACGACCAGTCCCAGGAGCTGCTGGATGTGTCAGTGATCAGAAATGGTCTTTCCAGGAGAGGAAAACCCAGTCAGAAAGCAAGCATGGAAAAAAACCATCTGTGATGTCTCTACTGAGATATTTCCAGCCCCTCTCGTGCTTTTCTCCAACACCCTGTGATTGAAATAAAACCTTTCTCCATTGCCCCAGTCAGCCTGAGGATCATCATCACAGCTGAGTCACAGAATGGTTTGGGTGGGAAGGGACCTTAAAACTCATCCAGTCCACCCCTGCCATGGGCAGGAACACCTTCCACAATCCCAGATTGCTCCAAGCCCTGCCCAGCCTGGCCTTGGGCACTTCCAGAGTGGTGACAGCCACAGCTTCTCTGTGTAACCTGTGCCAGGGCCTCCCCAGCCTCACAGGGGAGAATTTATTCCCAATATCCAGTCGAACCCTGCCCTCATTCCCCCACATCCAAAGTCCCTCTGCAGCTCTCTTTTAGCCCCTTTAGGTACAGACTTTGTGACTTTTTCTCTGCTCACCTGAGCTTTCTGTTTTGGTGGGGCTCCCCAGAATGTGGGGTTGAGTTGTTTGGCTGCACCTTTGGGGACAAAAAGCTGCTGGCCTTGCCCTTCTGCCCTCACCCTGCTCATGTATGGTTTTCACTGCTTCCCTCCCAGTGCTCCTGGGGAACAATTAAAAAAAGCCAAAAAACAACCTCTTCTTTGGGATTTTTCCCTCTTCAGCAGCAGTGTCCCAGGGAGAAGGTAGGAATGACACCCCAGTGACACAGCCCTGGGAAGCAGAGGGGTGGAGAAGGGTGGTGTGGGAGCAGGGAGAAAGGGAAAGCAGCTTTGTCAGTGATTTGCAGGAGAGAGAACGAGCTCCTGTGAGGTTTGGGTGGCTCCATGGTGAACGTGGGGGTGCTGGGGAGGGGCTGGGAACACAAACCCTGTGAGGAACAACTGAGGGAGCTGGGGGTGCTCAGCCTGGAGAAAAGGAGACCCAGGGGTGACCTTATCACTCTACAGTTCCCTGAAAGGTGCCTGTGCTCAGCTGGGGCTGGGCTCTTTCTCCAGCAGCACTGACAGAACCAGAGCACACAGCCTCCAGCTGCACCAAGGGAGATACAGGTTGGATATCAGGAAAAAGTTTTTTATAAAAAGGGTGATAAAGTTCTGGAATGGCTGCCCAGGGAGGTGGTGCAGTCACCATCCCTGGGTGTGTTTAACAAAGCCTGGATGTGGCACTGGGTGCCAGGGTTGAGTTGAGGTGTTGGGGCTGGGCTGGACTGGATGATCTTGAAGGCCTCTTCCAACCTTGAGATTCTGTGAATTCTGTGGATTCTGTGAATCCTGTGAATTCTGTAAATTCTGTGAACTCTGTGCTGGGTTAATGCTCGGATTTGATGACCTTTAGAGGTTCTTTCCAACCTCCACCATTCTGTGACTTGATGTTCCCAAAGGAATGCAGCAATTCCTACTTGGGGCTGTCCATCCCTGCTGAGCCAGCCCAGAATCTGTGGCCTAAACCCAGGCAAATATTCCTGGTGCTTTGTGCAAGGATTTGCCAGGGGAGAAGGCTGCAGCACCACCTGCTCTCTGCACTCCTCAGCTTTCCTCTCATCCCTCCTTGAGCTCAGGGAAGCAGAATTCCTCAGGCGTGCATGGAAAATGGGCAGCACTTGTGAAACAAGCACCAGAGGAGCTTGGCACATGTTCCAAGCTTGCACTTCATCTATTTGGGACAGAACTCAGCCTGGCACAGCATCCTCATTAATTTCTCTGAGCTGGGAGCAATCCCACGCCGTTCATCTCACCTGTGCTGCTGACAGGGACTGCCGTGGGATCTGCCTGTGCAGACACCAGGAGGATTCCCTGCCTTTTTCCTCGGTAGTTTCGGGGTTTTTTAAAAATGAATCTGTGCTGACAAATTGCTCAGACGTTCCCAGGGGGATCTGCAGGAGCATCAGTGGCTTTTGGGTATCATTTCAGGACAGAGACACAGCCAAATGACACACAGATGTGGAGCTGTATCCTTTTTTCAGTTTTTTAGCAGAAAAAGGGAAGAAGATGAAGGTAAAAATAAGAGAGAAAATGAAGAAACCTCTTCCTCAGGCTGTTGGTGACCTAGAGAGCTCCCTGCCATGGGATGCAGTTGATGTTCAGTGTTTGAGGGGAAACTTGGCAAGTTCATGGACCAGAAATCCATCAGGATCTGCTGTAAATTGCACAGAAGGCAGATTTGGGAGTGTATTGAGGGAATATAAAGCAGGCTGTCAGAGTGACCCTTTTCCACCTATCCCTGCCCATTGCTGATAGAATTGTTCAGCTTGGGAAAGACCTCTGAGATCATTAAGCCCAAAAATTCATATTGATTCTCATCCCTAAAACATGAAGTGCCCCCATTGTGTCCCAGGAATGCAACAGACAGTGCAGAAAGAGCTGTGAAAATTCAGATTGTTGTAATCCAGGGGTGCTTGGGTTCATGATTACACAAAAAAAAAACCAAAACAAAACCAAATTTAAAAAAAAAAACAACAAAAACACCTGCAAACGCCAACCCCCCCCCAACACCCCCCAAAAAACCCCAATAACCTAAAACCCCAAACAAACAAAACCCCAAAACAGCAACAAAAAAGCCAAATAAACCACAAAAACCCCAAAAAACCAAACCCCAAAAAACCAAGTCCCCCCAAAATTGCAAACCACAAAAAACCCCTTAATATTTTGCTAAACTAAACAAAACCAGGGAGTTTTTCAGGCTGAGGATGGATTAGCTGTCATGAAAGCAGCTAAATCTGCATGATAGGAAAAGAAATTCTTCTCCAGCAGGAAGGTGGGATGGTGGGGAAGGGGAGATGGGGGCTGATTTTTTGGGCAAGCCGTGGGAAGGAAGAGGCTGCTTATCCCATGAGGAGATGCTGAAGGCCCCAATTCCCTGGGAAGGACAGGAGAACAGCGTGGTGCATCCCAGGCCACCCTAAATGTGGTTTTCCTGGACACAAGGAGAGGAAAGGCTGTCCCAGAAGTGTCATGATGTCACTTTTGCAGGTGGAGGGGTGCCAGGAGCTTCAGGGGACATGATGTCACATGGCCCTTGGAGCCAGGAGGAAAGAAAACTCTGGAAAAGCTTTCCATGACTTGGTGAGGAGCTTTGAAACTTCAAAACTTTAAAACATTTAGAGTAGGGGGATCCTATCATGGAGCAGAGAGACTCTGGGTGCTCTGAGAGGTAACAGGCAGAGCTTGGGAAAAACATCTGGAGGGGCTGGAGAGAAAAACATCTGGAGAGAGCCCAGGGAAGGGAACAGACCTGGAGAAGGGTCTGGAGCTCTAGGAGTGGCTGAGGGAGCTGGAAAGGGGCTCAGCCTGGAGAAAAGGAGGCTCAGGGGGGACCTTGTGGCTCTGCACAACTCCTGACAGGAGGGGACAGCCGGGGGGGTCAGGCTGTGCTCCAGGGAACAGGGACAGGAGGAGAGGGAACGGCCTCAGGCTGGGCCAGGGGAGGTCTAGATTGGATATTTGGGAAAATTTCCACTCCAAGAGAGTGGTCAAGCACTGGCACAGCTGCCCAGGGCAGTGTTGGAGTCTCCATCCCTGGAGGGATTTAATGTGGATGTGGCACTTGGGGACAAGGGTCAGTGGTGGCCTTGGCAGTGCTGGGTTAATGGTTGGACTGGATTATTCTGGAGGGATTTTCCAACCTAAACAATTCAGGGATTCTCTCTGTGCATGGCTTCTTGCTCTGTGTCTGTGGCTCTTGGCAGCCTCTTGCTGGTCCCCGTGATCCTGCTTCCCTCATCTCCTCATCCCAGGAAGCACCACCCCCTGAGGCTGGCACCTGTTTGCCTTGGGAAAGGGCTTTTATTCCTTCTTCAAGCAAGGCACTGCTGAGATGCCTCTGTGGGAGGAGGGAGAGGGGTTAACCCCCCCCCCCCCAAAAAAAAAAAATATCAGTGGTCCTAAAAATAGCCAGGCTTTTCCCGCTCCCATTGAGTCACCCGTCGCAGACCACAAACCCCTGAGTCACAGCAGGGGCTGTGGGGCAATCATCCTTCCCTGCTCTGCTCCAAACAGAGCTTGTTTGTGTCCACAGTGACCCTTGGTCACCCTGGCAGGGACAGCCCTGCCCTCCTGCAGGGGTGCTGGGGGGTGGCAGCGTGGCAGCACAGGCGGGGAGCTGAGCATCCTCACCCTCCTCTGCTTCTCCTGGCGTCTCCTGAGGTGATTTCTGGGGCTCAGCCCTGCCACTGGGGGTTTCTAGACCTGCAGGGGCCTCCCCGCTCTGGAATTAGGGGCCCAGCAGGAAGTGGGACCTTGTGTGTGTCCATTCCCACCCCACAGGATTTCGGGAGCTCTGGTTTGACTCCCACTCCCTCCTGCATCTCTCAGTCCTCTCCCATCCCTTCCCAGGTGCCAGAGCTTTAACCCCACACGGGCACAACTCCAAATACCTCTCAAAAAGCCTCATTTAATGCTCCCAGCTAAAGAACAGAAATGAAGGGAGAAAACCCAAATTATTCTGGAGGTGTGGGGAGCAGGGGTCTGTCCAGCTGCCTCTGGGGTCACAGCCAGGAGCAACACAACCTCTGAAAGCCACCAGGTGACCCCAGGAGCCCTCAGAGCCACCAGGGAAGTGGTGACCACAGGAAATGGGGCAGAGGAGGGCATCCATCATCCTTTGGTGCCAGCCAACCCCCTTTTCCCTACAGGAGACTTCCCAGCAAGAGCTGTGCCCTCTCCAGCTCCTCATGATCCTCATGACCCTCAGATCCTCATGATCCCAACCCAACATTCCCAAAACTCTGCACTTTGGTCACTTCCAAGAGGAAGGTGCAGAAGGATGTGCTCACACCTCCCCTGCTGGGTCCCACGGGAGCAGAGACCCCCATCCCACAGCTGGGCTCAAAGGAAAGGTTCTCACTGATATTTTGGGAGCTGTTTCCTTCCCCTCCCCTCCTCGAGAATAGCTTTTTGTCTTTGGGTTTATTTTCTTTGTTGCCTCATAAAGGTTTGACCCTGGAGTGCTTTGAATGGACCGGGAGGCAGCATTGAATTCCTCCTGGGATGTGGCTGCCTCGGGCACGGGAGGGAGGAGGGAATTTCATTGTGTCCAACCTTGCAGACCTTCGGGGGAGGAAAAGCAGCGGCTTCTCCTTCTCCTGCTGTGGTTTCTGCCTGCTGAGCTCCTCCCTTGGCTCAGCCCCTCCAGCCACCCCCAGTCATGTCACTTGTCCCTCGCAGAGCTGCTGGGTGACAGCTCCACCAGCACAGCTCCTCTGCAGTGGGAAATTGGGATATCCATGCCCTGACCCACACTCTTCAGGGGTCTTCACCCCTCTGCTGCAGCTGATCAAAGTCACCACAAAATCCCCTGGACCCCACAGACGGAGCCAGCTGCCTCTTGTGTGTTTGCAATGTCTTGAAAGAAAGAATAAAAGCTCTGGTTGATCACAGAATCACAGAATCACCAGGTTGGAAGAGACCTCCAAGATCATCCAGTCCAACCCAGCCCCAACACCTCAACTCAACCCTGGCACCCAGTGCCACATCCAGGCTTTGTTAAACACACCCAGGGATGGGGACTGCACCACCTCCCCAGGCAGAAAATTCCAGAACTTTATCACTCCTTCCATAAAAGCTTTTTCCTAACTCCCAACCTGATATGGCCTCCTGACCCACCAAAGGGTCTTGGAGAGCTCAGTTTTCATTTGGGCTCTCTCTTTTCAGCCCAAAATACCTAAGAACCAGCACTGGCAATCAAGGCAAAACTTATTGGCATTCTGGCTCAATAAAGCTGTGGAATTTACTCCACAATTCAGTTTGCAGTTGGCCATATCATGTCCCTCCTGGACATTCACAGACAACAGGGAGGAAGCGACCTTTAATTTGATTTTACAAAATTAAGAGCAGCAACGTAACAGCAGCAGATCAAGCTGGGGATGAGAAAATCACTGATAACAATGAAGGAAAAAAAAAAAAACCAAACAAGCTCAATAATTTCTGTTGTGGCTTTGGAAAAAGCAGGCTGATGTTCTCATATTGCACAGGGACAAGGAAGTGCTTTCTAGTCCATTAGTAACCCAGGAAGACACTAAATGGCATGGCCTGAGGAGAAACATTTTTAAACAGCAGGTTCAGATTAATTTGCTCCCAAGAGTCCTGAGGAAGCAGGACAAGGAGAGGTCTGGGCTGCTGCTCATCCTCTCTAAGAAGTCCTGGTGTTTCTCTCAGATCCCAGAAGAGTGGAAAGATGATAATTACAGGGCAATATTAAAAAAATTTAAAAAAACAACAAGAAAAAGGGGTGGAGAATGAAGAATTGGAGTGATGCAGCTTAGCCTGGTAGAAAGGGATGCAGGAGTAGAGGGATGGAGCGTGGGAAGCTGTCAATATAAATAGATGGCTCATAAAAAAAACATCATTTCACAGCCTCCTTCAGCCTCACCGGGGGCAGGTTTGGATCAGGGGACCCCAGCAGCACCACAGATGGAAATGTGCCCGTGTGAGGAGCTTTGGTTTGGGGTGTTGTTTAAAAAATGAGCTATTCCAGAACCATGGAATGGTTTGGGTGGGAAGGGACCTTAAGGCTCATCCCATTTCCAACCCCTGCCGTGAGCAGGGACACCTTCCAATAACCCAGGGTGCTCCAAGCCCTGTCCAGCCTGGCCTTGGACACTTGCAGGGATCCAGGGGCAGCCACAGCTTTTCTGGGCACCCTGTGCCAGGGCTCACCACCTCCCAGGGAAGGATTCCTTCTCAGTATTTAAGGTAAATCTGCCCTCTGGCAGTTTAAAGCCATTCCCTTTGTCCTGTCACTCCCTACCTGCCCTTGCTGTCCCTCTCCTTTTGTCCCTGAAGTTCACAGCGGGGAGTGTTGGATCTTGACTGGATCCCAGGGGACTGGCACAGGGATGATCCTCCCTCCTCCCTCCTCCTGTGCAGCTGCTGCTTGGAGGAAAAGGGGCTGGGAAGAGGAGGATCTCACTGATCCCATCCCATTTGTGTGGATGCATCCGCCACTCAGAGGTTATTCCTCTATTTTCCATCTTTAATGAAGTTTCCCATCGATCCGTTGTCGTCTTTCCATCTCATCCTCAGAAGAGAAGTTGAGGACAGGCAGGACACGGTGTTACAGCCCCAACCCCAGCTTTGACGAGGACAGAAACCAGCTTTTCAGGGATGCCTCCCACCCAAAGCTGTCTTTGGATCCCCCCGAAGGTTTGCTGCCCTCAGAGGACACTCCCTGATACTGCCTGCTCCCTCCTCACTCAGTCTAATGCTGTTTCATCCTCCATGAATTCTTGGCAGGGAATTTTCAGAAGGGAATTATGACCTCTGAGAAAAGCTGTTTCACTTGGTTTGTCTTTAACCCAGCGTTTGAGTCATCTCCAGTTGCGTTTTGAGGCAGAGTGGAGTCACATCCCCCCATCCCTTCACCCCAGAAACAGACTTTAACCCATTTTAGGCTCTGTAATAGCTACTCTGGACATTTTGGTGGCTCTGAGGCACTCCAGGAGTTAAAAATCCTTGCACCAGGCTGTGGTTCCCCTCTGGAAGCTCCTCTGCAGCTCCAGGAATCACCGGGATACCTGCAAAAGTTGTCCCAGGAGCAGGAATCCCCTCCCTGCTGCCATTCCCACCCCTTACGTGGGACACGCTGGCCACTGGCCACCCCCAGGGAGGCAGAATCCCCCAAGGTAATTCATGCCAATTACTGCAATCAGCTAATTAGCAAACAAGATCGATTCAAATGAAGTTGCGGTGTCAACAGCTATTATGCAAGCTTGTGTTTGCCGGAGGAAAGGCATCCTGAGAGTCCTGGCGGTCAAAAAGCCCTCGGGGGTGGGAATTGAGGAAAGGTAAAAGGGATTGGGGGATAGCAGGGAAATTAAGGGGGGAAAAAACCCCAGCGCTGAGACAAATTAAGGAGGAAAAGTGTTGAGAATGGAAAGTGAGGCAGTAATTGCTTGTAAACACAAAAGGATGATGGAGAGGGATGATTCCCACCAGCCAGGGATGAGAGGGAGAAGTCAGATCTTCACTGGGGAATTACCCGGGCTCCTCTGCAGGGATCCCCCAAAGCTGGGAAACAGGGGAGCTTCTCCCTCCTGGAAAATTCCAGGGTGAAACACCCCGGGAAGAGCTCTGTGCTGGCGGCCACAGGACACCCACCAGAGCCAGCTCTCCGGTGATCGCCACTTTTGGGAGCGAGTCGCCAGCCTGGGCTTGCCCGGGATGCAGCGATGCCCCGAGGGGAATTCGAGCCAGGCTGGCTCCATCATTCCTCCTCCGGGAAGCGCAAGCCTGAAGCTGGGTGAGGGTGGGACACCCGGAGCCTGGTGTAAATCCTGCAGGGACATCTGCTAATCCTCCCCTAAGCCCGCTGGGGTGGATTTAAAGGGTGTTTTTGTCGCTCGCCCCCGGGATCAAGATCCTTAGAGGATAAGCGTCCGAAGGAAATGAAGGGATTCTTCTCCCCGCAGCGGGGCGTGAAAGGGAGAGGCGGCTCCCGCTGGGATGTCCCCGCGGAGGTGCGGGTGTCACCTCCCCCGTGCTGTCCCTCCGATGCTGCACCAAGGGAAACACAGGTTGGAGATCAGGAAAAAGTTTTTCACAGAAAGGATGATAAAGTTCTGGAATTTTCTGCCTGGGGAGGTGGTGCAGTCACCATCCCTGGGTGTGTTTAACAAAGCCTGGATGTGGCACTGGGTGCCAGGGTTGAGTTGAGGTGTTGGGGCTGGGTTGGACTTGGTGATCTTGGAGGTCTCTTCCAACCTGCTCATTCTGTGAATTCTGTGGATTCTGTGGATTCTGTGGATTCTGTGAATTCTAATTCCGTGATTCTGTGGTTCTGTGAATTCTGTGAATTCTGTGGTTCTGTGATTCTATGAATTCTGTGATTCTGTGAATTCTGATTCTGTGGTTCTGTGATTTCTGTAATTCTGTGATTCTATGAATTCTGATTCCATGATTTGGTGGTTCTGTGATTCTATAAATTCTGTGATTCTGTGAATTCTGTTATTCTGTGGTTCTGTGATTTCTGTAATTCTGTGATTCTATGAATTCTGATTCTGTGATTTGGTGGTTCTGTGACTGTGAATTCTGTGACTCTGTGAATTCTGTGATTCTGTGAATTCTGTGACTCTGTGTATTATGTGATTCTGTGAATTCTGTGATTCTGTGAATTCTGTGATTATGTGAATTCTGTGATTCTGTGACTCCGATCCTATGGCCATGCTGGAATTCGGACAGGAGCTCAGCTGCCTGCCTCGGGAACTGCCAGATGCCCTGCTTTTATCCCAGCAGCTGGCCCAGAGAAATATTATCCGGCAGCCCAAATCCCTGCCTGCCTTCTAAACCCTGGAGGGGTGCAAAATTGCTTTGCACTCCAAAGGCAAGGGTGGAGAGCTGGAGGAAAGAGTTTCCCTGGTTTTTGTCCCAGCCAAAGCTGGGGTTGGGGCTGTAACACCGTGTCCTGCCTGTCCTCAACTTCTCTTCTGAGGATGAGAGGGAAAGACAACAACAGATTGATGGGAAACTTCATTAAAGAAGGAAAAAATCAAGTTTTGCAGCTGTGAGGAATAACCTCTGAGTGGTGGATGCATCCACACAAACGCTGGGATGGCTGTGCCAGGAAGGTGGGCATTCCTGGCAGGGGGTGGCTGCCCAGGGATTGCTCAGGTGACTGGCAGGGCTTGTTTTTAAAACAAACAGATCCCTGAAATCCCGCACCTCCGCCAGGAGGAAACACGTGGAACAAAGAAACGCCACCATTAATCAGCTCTGGAGCTTGGGGCTCTTCCCAAATCCACGTACCCACCTCCCACGGTGCTGGGCACAACCCAGCCCTGCCTGGAGCCGGGCTGGCTGCTCCTGCTCACCCCGACATGGCATGGAGAAGGAAATAATGGCTCCTTTCTTTTCCAGCTATCAGGAATGCACCACACCTGGTGCCCCTCGGGGAGTGTTTGCTGTCCCGGCGGGCGCCAAGGCCGGATTGTTTGCCCGGGGATTTTTTTTTTTAAATGAAATATTATTAAAAGCTAATTTGGGCCCCTGAGAACGTGGAGGGGAAGGCACAGCTCTTGGCTGGCACTGAGGAATGTCAACAGGCTGGGGGTGGGTTTGGCTGGTCCCAAAGCCCTCTTGAGCTGCAGGAGATGAGTTTGTCTGGGCTCTGCTGGAGAGCACACGGGGGGATTGCCCACCCCAAACACGTGCAGGTGGCACATTCACCACTTCAGCCACAAGGTCGGGTTTGGAAATAACCTCATCCTAGTCCCAGATTAACTCCCAGTTTGTACAATCCCTTGGGAGGCTGCAGTGCAGAGGGAAACTGAGGTTAAGGAATGTGTGTAAAGGACAGCACCGACTGCCAGCAGCAGGGAGCAAAACAAATTAAAAACTTTCCACTTGGGCCTCAACAGCACTGAAACCACTCCTGCGTGTTGGGGACACCCTGATCCCCAAAGAGATCAAGCCCTGGGGTTTGGAAAAGCACTGGGAGGGAGGAAGAGTGAGGCAGGCAGGAGGAAGAGCAGCAGAGCGGAGGAAGGAGAGGAACAAAGTCCTGCTGTGCAGGGGCTGGCTGGGCACCAGCTGGGCAGCAGTGATTTATTATTTACATTACTGGAGAGAACATCAGGGTCTCCCTGAGCCTGGCACTGTGCTCAGCCTGCTCCTGGAGACGGGTGTTTATGTCCTTGCTGAGCTGCACCGGGTGGAGATGTGGATTTTCCTAGCAGAGACCTTTTGGGAAATGTGTTTGTTGGAGGAGGGAGAGGTTTGAGCCAAGAACAAATTCTGTTTTTTCCAAAGCCCCCCTTCTCTGGGCAGGGACCACCAGGAACCCCCTCCCCAGGCAGGAGAGCCTTGGGGTGTAGGGGCCTGTGGGGATGCAGCTCTGCCCATTTTATCCCAGCATCCCTGATGATTTTGGGGGATGTTTCCATCCTCTCCTTTCCACCCTGGTGTCTCTGAACCACCTTGAGGAGTCAATCCCCATAACAGGGAGAGTCTTTCCTGTCTTCCCATCCCACACTTTGGTGCACAGCCTGGCCAAAACAAACACCAACATGTCCCTGCCCCTGTCCCCTGTCCCCTGTCCCCTGTCCCCTGTCCCCTGTCCCCTGTCCCCTGTCCCCTTGCCATTCCTGGCAGTGCTGGAGGCAGGGACTGCACTGCAGGGGAATGTCTGAGGTGAGGCAGCCTCTCCTGCCATGCCAACATCTCCTCTGGGATGGCTTGGCTGCTCCTCCAAGAGCTTGCCAAGGGCAGAGCTGGGGATGTAATGAAGGCAGCAGCCCGTGGGGAGTGAAGGAGCCTGTGCTAGATCAGCTGATATAATTAGAAAGCAGGGACAAGGAGATGAGCTCCTGTGCCCAAAAGCTGGGCTGTTTTTCCCAGCTCCAGCAGCTGGGCTAAGAAAAGCTCCGACCACTCCCTGTGCCTGGGGGCACTGCCAGGGCTGGGGGCAGGAGCTCCCACATCCCAGCTTTTCCAGGGATGGGGCATCTACAGCTGCTCTGGTGGTGGCAACCATCACCATCACCTCAGCCAGTCGGGGTCCTCTCGCCCCCTCAGCTGGGCCCACCAGGACTGGGCCCAAACACGGCCCACCAGGACTGGGCCTAAACAGGCCTGCAAGGACTGGGCCTACCAGGACTGGGCCTACGAGGACTGGGCCTACCAGGACTGGGCCCAGCTGGGCCCACCAGGACTGGCCCGCCAGGACTGGGCCTAGACAGGCCCACCAGGACTGGGCCTACCAGGACTGGGCCTAGACAAGCCCACCAGAACTGGGCCTACGAGGACTGGGCCTAGACAGGCCTACCAGGACTGGGCCCACCAGGACTGGGCCCAGCTGGGCCCGCCAGGACTGGGCAGTGTCTGCCCCCCAAAACCACTCTCCAAGTTGACTTTGCCAACCAGCTCCATGTCCAGGTTGTGTCTCCTCGTGTTTTGGTTCAGGCAAGAACCCCCAAATTGCCCCCAAATGACCCCAAAATTACAACCTGCTTGCAAAACCCTCAGGCCAAGCCCTGTGGTGGTGGTGGGGAGGGGGTGGATTTGTATGGGAACATCTCCACTAAATGAGATGACAGACTGGGAGAGCTGGGGGTGTTCAGCTTGGAGAAAACTCTGGGGAGATCTTCCAGCACATTCCGGTGCCTAAAGGGCCTCCAACAGAGCTGGAGAGGGACTCAGATGGGATATCGGGGAAAATTCCTCCCTGTGAGGGTAGGGAGGCCCTGGCACAGGGTGCCCAGAGAAGCCCCTGGATCCCTGGAAGTGTCCAAGGCCAGGTTGGAAGGACTTGGAGCAATCTGGGCTAGTGGAAGGTGTTCCTGTCCATGGCAGGGGAGAGGATTGAGATGGTTTTAAGGTCCAGACCATGAAATCCCAACCCCACAAGACAGAGTTTCTCCTGGAAGGAGGAACAGGATGAAAGATATCCATCCATCTGCAAATTCATCTGGTCTCCTCTGGCAGCACTGACCCCCTCTAAGAACCCCCAAAACCTCCAAAATGACCTCACAGCAAGGATTTAATAGGATTCAGCACCAGGGGAACCAACTCTGGCTATTTGGGCAGTGCAGAACACACCTGGGCAGGCTGGGGCAAGCAATATTCCTGCTGGATTTCTGGGACATTCCCAGCTGGTTAGGAGAGGAAAGAATGGACTCTTCTCAGGGCTGGAGGGAACATGGAGAATCAGAGAGAGAGGCTCTACAACAACAAGGTACCTTGAAATCCTGAGCCTACAGAGAAGATGAGTGCTGTGGGTGTTTAGGAGAGGCACGTGGGTGCAGGATGAGACCCAGCCTGGTGCACTGGGCTCGTTCTCACCTCTCCTCCAAAATAACTCCCCCTCATCCCATCCTGCTCCCAACTTGTCCCTGGCAGGCATGGATGTGTTGGGCATCACTCCCCAGACCTGCAGTGCTGGACAGACAGCCAGTCACTGCTTATCCCAGGTTTCCACTCCTGCTTTGGATCATGATTTTTATTCCTGGTGCTGGGCTTTCAGAGGAAAACAGATCTTTGGGCCACATACCAAGGGATTTGGTTAATTCGTCACCCGCAGACGCGCAGATATTTATTTAAAAGCGCCTCTTGTTATGTTACTTGGCAACTTCTGAGCCCGTGTGTTTCTCCAGCTGATAAATATTTGTGAGGTTGGTTGTGTGAAGAGCAGCATGTGTTAATGATCTGATTGCCTTTTTCCCGGGCTCCCAGCAAAGGGAATGGGCTCTGTTGTCCATTGGTGGAAAAGGAGCTGGAGGTGCTGGCCACCAGCGGCTGGACACGAGCCCAGGTGTGCTCAGGTGGGCAGGAGGCCAATGGCACCTGGATTGTTTCAGGATTGGGGTGGCAGCAGGGCCAGGGCAGTGCCTGTCCCCTGTGCTGGCACTGCTGGGGCACCTCCAGACCTGGGGAAACTTCTGGGCCTCTCACAACAAGAAAGACCTGGAGGGGCTGGAGAGAATCCAGGGAAGAGAACAGAGCTGGGGAAGGGTCTGGAGCCCCAGGAGCAGCTGAGGGAGCTGGGAAGGGGCTCAGCCTGGAGAAAAGGAGGCTCAGGGGGGACCTTGTGGCTCTGCACAGCTCCTGCCAGGAGGGGACAGCCGGGGGGTCGGGCTGTGCTCCAGGGAACAGGGACAGGAGGAGAGGGAACGGCCTCAGGCTGGGCCAGGGGAGGGTCAGGTTGGACACCAGGAAGAGTTTCTTCATGGAAAGGGCTGCTAAGTATTGGAAAGGACTTTCCAGGGAGGTGGTGGAGTCACAGTCCCTGGAATTACCCAAGGAATGACTGGATGTGGCACTCAGAGCTCTGGTTTAGCTGGGGTGATGGGTGGTGGTGTTTGGTCAAAGGTTGGTACTCAGTGATCCCAGAGGTGTTTTCCAACCTGAGTGAGTCTGGGATTCTGGGATTACACCCGTCTAAACCTGGAGCAACCTGCTGGCTCTGGAGCTTCTCACTGGCCTGTGGTCAGGATTTGTCCCTGAAGGAGAGAGAGGCACACAATGGGCTCAGACAAAACTCATCCTTCTGCCTCAGGAACCAGATGAAGCCAACAGGACCCACATCTTCATGGAAAACCCCCCAGTTTTGTGAGATGGAAACTCAGCCACAATCCCTGTGAACCTGATCCCCAGCCTTGCAGCCTTGCAGGAACCCCTGCATGGCTCAAGGGGACTTTCAGCTCCCTCTGCCAGGACAGCTCTTGGCTCCAACCAAGATCATAAGGCACAAGCCATTCCAATTTCCTGACCAGCTGCCTTTGCTTTCCTTGCTGTTTGGGGGCCTCCTTGGACCTTCTTCCCACCCATGGTGGGGCTCAGCCTGGTCCTTTCCCCCACGGAGATGCCTGAGGCTGTGGGGCGATGGAAGAGCAGAGTTTTGGGTGCTTTGGGGAAGCACCTGGATTATTGCAGGATCTCAAGGTGCTTGGTCCACCACCACCTCCAGGATGGAGCATCCCAGCCCACCTATGGCTCCTGGTGCCACCGTGTCCTGCTGGAACCCTGAAATCCTGGAATGGTTTGGGATGGGAGGGACGAGGGATGCCACTCCCTAGACCAGGTTCCTTGGAAAGGATGAATCCAGGAGCAGAGGTGTGGTGGAGCCAGAGGGGTTGGGGAGGGTCCCTGCCTGCTCCCCAGTCCCAGGGACAGGGATGTCTGGGCTCCTGGCCTCGTGCCTCCATTTCACTTTCAGATCCCTCAAATAATAACCGTGTTTGCCAGCTCCTGTGACAGGAATGACTAATGGGAAAGATCCTCTGTGAAGGGAAACAAGAAATCTCCTGTTTCACCCTTTGTTTGCTGGATTTCTCTGACAGCCCCGGGCATGGCTCAGTTCCTCTATGGGGAAAAAGCAGATTTGAAGCCTTCAACAGCACCAGCAACACCCTCTTAACTCTTAACCTTCCCTGTCGGGATATAACTCCTTTCAGAAACTTTTTTGCAGCCAGTTTATCCACATTCCTGCTCCATCCACATGGAGCTATCACGCAGCGAGTGCCTCCGACAGCTGATGCAACGTGGTTTACACAGTGCATGTGGAAAACACCCTCCCCATCTGCCTGGTTTGTTTTTTTTTGCAAGTCAGGGGGCCTGTCTTTCTGCCTCTTTTCCCGTTTTTCCCCGGGACGGGTGATCAAAGGCGCTGGAAGCAGCAGGGGATGCCCGGGGCTGATGCTGCAGCCCCCAGGGACGGGGGGCTCTCCCAGTCCCACCTCCTGTAGGACAAGCTGCTGCTCTCTCCCAGATACCCACAGCCAGATGCTGGTCTTTCAGATGCTTCTCCCCTGCTCCTTTTAGATCTGAGAGGGCTGGGAGTTGATCCCTTGGCTGGTGAGCCAGCAAGGAAGAGCTGGATGAGGATGAGGAGGAAGAGGAGGAGGAGGGGATCCCTTCCCTGCACGGAGAACCGAAGCCACACAGGCACCGCGCCGCTTTTTAAATGCCCCACCGGTGCCCCGGCGAGCCAGCAGGGACAATTTCAGCCCTTCCAACATTCCTCCTCTGCCCTGTTGCCATCACAAAGCTGAAACTCGGGACAAGGTGCCCGCTCCCCTTGCGTGAGCCCGGCCACGGCAGCCAGGGCATCACACGGCTCCGGCATTTCCACGCCTGTTCTCAGCCCGTTCGCCTCGCAGCCTTTGCAGAAAATAAATTCCCCAGCCAGGCTGAACTCGGATGACAGCATCGCTGCTATATTTAGCCACGGCAGATCGCCGCTCCAAGCAGGGCCACACATAAACAAACCCCCGGCGCACGGAGCCCGCCTGGAGAGGGCACGGCCGGGGGATGGAGCAGCCTCCTGCTCCTGCCTGCCCCAAACTGGGGGTGCCCTGCGTTCCCTCTTGGTGCCAGCACCTCCCTGCAGGGCTCGGCGCTGGCACAATCCGCCGCCGGAGCAGGTTTGAGGATGAAGGATGTGCCGGAGGGTGTTGGGAGATGAGGGAGCTGCCAAAGGTTATCCCGCGGGGCAAGTGGCATCCCCCGGCTGCGACCGCACCCGCTGGCTCCCGGCTGGAATTCAGGGAGCTGTCGGCATCCCCCCGCTTCCGTGGGCTGTGCTGTGGGGCAGAAATTGCCAGAAAATGCCCCGCTGGAGCTGTGCCCGCCCTTCCCACCTCCACTGCACATCTCCCTGCCTGCTCCTCTCCCTGTCCGACGCACAGGAGCTGCCCTGCCCGGGGATCCACGGGGCGTGGAGCAGAGGGAAGAGGTTGTGGATGTGCAGCAGGGTCCGTGCCTGGCTCACTGGCAGGCCTCGACCTCCTTCCCCAGCTCCCCAAGTGGGGAGGAGGATGGGGATGCTCAGGGGATGCTCAGAAGATGCTCAGGGGTGTTCAAGGGGATGCCCAGGGGGTGCTCAGGGAATGCTCAGGAGATGCTCAGGGGTGTTCAAGGGGATGCTCAGGAGGGGTGCTCAGGGAATGCTTAGGGGGATGTTCAAGGGGATGCTTCGGGGAGGATACTCAGGGGATGCTCAGGGAATGCTCAGAGAATGCTCAGGGTGTGCTCAGGGAATGCTCAGGAGATACTCAGGGGATGTTCAAGGGGATACTTAGTAGAGGATGCTCAGGGGGTGCTCAGGGGGTGCTCAGGGAATGCCCAGGGGGATGCCCGGGAGGGTGTGGAGCATCCAGCAGCCCAACACCCTCCTCTGGAGCGGAGGGATCGTCTGGCCCGGGGGGCCGCTGGCAGCCACCGGTCCCCAGGCTCTCGCCTCAGCTCCGAGGAGGGGACGGGGTGGCCAAGAGGGTGCCCGCTGCCCCCGGGCACACCCACGGGCGCGGATGGGGCTCTGCGCTGCAGTGCAGCAGCCCCAGCCCCGCTCTCTCCCGGGGAGGTGGCAGAGGGGATGCCCACCTTCACCCTCCTCCATCGCAGCCTGCTCCGAGCCCGGCTGCCGGGCCAGCGAGAGCGGGACGAGCCACGGGGAGCAGAACAAGGCCGGGGGTGCAGCCCGGGCACCCCCAGCAGCAGCGGGGTGGGCGTGCACCCATGGCCCGGGGGGGATCCCTGCACGGCCACGGAGGCACCGCTGCCTCCTCGGGGGATGTCCCGAGCGGGGATCCCCGCGCCGGGCTGGGCAGGAACGCTGGGGAGGCACCGGCGCCTGCCGGGGCGAAGCCTCAGGCGGGGAGCCCCATGCCATGACGTCCCCCCACGTCCTCCCCACCGCCGCTGCCGGGCGAGGGCCACCCAGCGCCGAGGCAGATGACATAATTCCCAGCAACTGCACGTTAATCACCCGGCCGCCAGCAACCTCCGTGCCGAGAATCCAGCCCCCAGCCCCGGGCACCGCTCCCCTCCCTGACATCACTGCCGGAGGAATAAAGAAATAAATAGGAGAAGACGAGGGAAAGGTGACGAGGGGGAATAACCTGGCCCCGGCGCTGGCACACGAGTCTGCCTGCCCCCCACCCCGCCGCTCCTCCCCGCCTCGCACTCTATTTTTGGGTGCTGTCACATCCCAATGGCCCCGCGGGGCCAAATCCAGGCAGCTGCGACTTTAGGCACAAACACGGCTCCCTCCCCTCCATCACACCCGAAATCGGCGCCGGCAGCCCATCCTCCACCCCACCCCCTCCCCAAAATCCTCCCCTCCCCCCCCCCAAAATTACATCTGGGTGGGTGGTTCAGGCGCGCCAAGCTCCAGCATCAGGTCCCCCCACCTCTCTCTCCGCGCACCCCACCCCCAGGAGACCCCCCCCCCTCCTCGTCACCCCCCACCCCATCCCACCTCCCCCCCTCTCCCAGCACCGCTTCCCAGTTCCTCCCAGTCGCTTCCCAGCCCCGAGCCTTACTCTTGGCGGGGATGCTGGGGCTGCGCCGGTGCCCGGCAGCGATGGCAGCGACGGCAGGGATCGGGCCGGGATCAGGGATGGCAGCCGGGCGGCCGCTCCCGTCCGAGGGGTCTCATCTCATTTTGTCCTGTGTCACCAACACACACTCACACACACACACACACACACACACATTCGCAGCCACGTTTCCCCCCCCTTCTTGCGGCAAACGGCGGCCAGCCCCGACCCCACCCCCTGTCACAGCGGCAGCCTAACAGCGAGGACCGGCAGGATGGAGGAGGATCTGCTCGCCTTCCCTTTAACTCTTCCCTCGCCGCCCCCCCAGGACAGGGCTCTGTCCCCGCGGACCTGCCTGGGGGTGCTGGGATGCTGTTGGCACCTCCCGCACCTTGCTGCTTCCCCCGCGGGGCCCCGGGAGGTTTGGGGTCTGCTGGTGCCCTGGCTCGGTGCCCCGTGGCCCTCGTGCCCCCCAAAAAAGAGCCCCCGAGCAGAGCTGAGCCCGGGAAAGCTGCAGGCAATGGGGCAGGGGGTGTCTCGGGGGCACGGGCAGCCCCTGGGTGGCAGACGAGGCTGGGGGGTGGCAGCCGAGTCTGTCTGCCTGTATCCACCATGAAAATCCCATTTTGGTCCCCTTTCCCCCCCATTTCCAGGAGCCCTTTGGGGTGGAGGGGGCACAGCCTTAACGCCTGGGGGTCTCCGGTGGGGGTGGGATGGGGATGTAAGGTCAGCGTGGGAGAGGAAACAACTTTTCCCATCCCACGGAGAATCCAAGGACCTGAGCTCTCAGGGGGTGGGGACAAACTCCCCAAATTCCCTTTTGCACGGATGAGCTGAGAAAGGGACATCCAAATGGCCAAGGACTGAGGCCAGGAGAGCTCTGTGACACTGCACTGAGCTGTCTTCTCCAAGGAGAAATGAGGGGTGCCAGAAGGAAAAGGGAAAGGGAAAGCTCATGGTGCTGTCCATGGAGAGGTTGGTGGCACAATGCTCCCAGTTAAGGTCCTGCTTCTCCCCTCAGCCTTTCCCTGGATCTATGGAGGTCACACCCCTCCTGCTCATCTGTCAGGACTCCCAGGAGGGAGGAAAGAGGCAGGAGCTGCTCCCACTGAATTCTGCAGCTTTCCAGTGGAACAGCAGGGTGGGTGATTAATTAATTATTCCTGCTAATAGTGCTGGCCAGGCCCTCAGCTGCTCCCCCAGAACCACAGGCTGTATCTCCCTGCACAGGTTGCTGCTGACAGAGCTCCAGGGGCTGTGTGTGATCCTGCTGGGATGGAAAGGGCAGCTGAGGCTCCCTGATTTACTTAGAGCCCATCACCTTTGAGGGCCGGGATTAGAGGGGCTGGGCAAAGCCACCTCTGCTGTGGGTGGGGTTCTGCTGCTTCCCACCAGCACTGCCAAGCAATGGAGCAATTTAAATCCTGCGTGGACACCTGGGTGGGTCTGTCCTGTCCTTCCTGGGCAGCCTGGTCTGCTCTGAGCCTGGCAGTGCTGCCTCTTTTGGGGGTCACGCAAGGGTAGGAGGTGTCCTACAGAGAGCTCATGGAGATTTTTGTGTTGCTCCAGCTTCAGAGGAACCCTGCTCCAATTGTCACCCACCTCCAGGATTGAGCACCAAGCTGGAGCTGCACCTGGTGGGAGATGAGCTCCAGCTGCCCTCTGCAAGGGGCACTGGAGTGCTCCTGGACACCCTGGGGGGACAAACAGGGACCCTGCACATGTCCCCCTACCCAAAATGGGTCATGCCTAGGCTGGGGCAGGTCCAGTTTTGCAGCTGAGAATCAGAATCTCAGAATCATTCAGGTTGGAAAAGACCTCTAAGATCACTGAGTCCAAAAGTTAACCCTAAGAAGAGATGCTCTGATGGTGTTACAGCTCCACCAGGCCAGCCCAGCACCCTGTCCCCAGCTGCAGCTGTCCATGGACACCCAAGCAAGACCAAACCAGGTCGATATTTCCCCTTGGCATTCTCCAGCACCTCCAAGGAAGAGGTTTTTGCCAGGTCCAGACATTCCTGGGAGCCGAGAACCCTCAGTGTGGTGAGTCCATCCCCCCTGCAAGGTGCTGCCTCCTTGGGTGGGTTGAAGCCCAGAGCCTGTAGGACACCCCCCATTCCCTCCCATTTCATTCACTGAGCCTTTTGATAAGGATTATCCTGGGACCAGCACTGGGGCTGCAGGATTTTCACTCTCCTCCTCTACACCAATCCCTCTCCAAGTGCTTGCAGATGCAGATTCCCTGTGGCAGGCTGGGATGACCTCTCTCCCCAGAGCACAGCACTCTGCCCCCACTCCTCATCCTCACCCTGGCCCTGCTCAAATCCCGAGTGGACTTTGTTTTCCCTTATTTGCTGAGTGTTTTGTGTGCCTTGCTGTGGTGATCATGCTCCAGCCGTCAGCTTGCAGCGAGTCCCCGGGAGAAGGTGCCAACTTTAACATATGCCTGAACAGTTCTTTTCAGACATATACAAACTGGAACAATGCCTCGCTGGGAATATGCTTGTTGGTGCAATTTGCCAACTGTGGCTTCAGATCTGCTCTTTTCAGCACGCACCAACTATTTGTAGACGGTGCAAAAGCCGGGATTGCCGCGCACGGACGGATGGGGTCTCTGGAAAGCTCTCTGCAGGCATGCAGGAGCCAGCAGGGAAGAGAATCAAGGGCTGGGCAAAGGCCTCTGAGTGTCACAAATAATGATCAGATCAAACGTTTTACTTCTGAGAACCTCAGTCCTTTTTCCCTCTCAGCACTGATTTCTCCACTCCCTGAACCACGAGCACGTTCTCACCTTGTGCAAGCAGGACTTTGCTGAGCTCACCCCATTTCCTGGGCTCAGGCATCTTCCAGTGCTTCCTCCATCACTGGTGTTCACCTTTCAGGCAGGACATCATCGGGATGTGACTCTGGTGCCACTCAGGGTGTCACTGCTTGGAAGAAAGGGCTGCCCAACCTTGGCTGGGCATTCCCCAAACTTCTTCCCATGGGTTTGCAGACACCACGGCAATGTTTGAAGGAAATCTGGGAAGACATAACAAAGTGGAGCTGGGGTTGTGTCCAGGGAGATGGCCAGGCTTTCCAAGCGGGCAGTGAAGGCCCAGTGGTGATGATGAGGAGGAATTTTCTCCCCTGCACCGATGAGGACGCAGCCCTGCCCTTGCCCACGTGCCAGCCTTCATCTTGCAAATTCCCAGGGCAGGGATCACTGTGTCCCGTTCCTTGCCCATGGCACATGGGGTGTGGAGGTGCCCACGAGCCAGCCCAGGAGCGGGAGGGTCAGTGCTGAACTGCCTGTTCCCCGTGGAGCACTGCCAAAGGCATAAGTGTTTGAGACAGCAAATCATCAAGGGACCATTGTTCATAGCAGCCTTGGTGGAAATATTTGTGTGTGTGTGTGTGTGTGTGTGTGTGTGTGTGTGTGTGTGCTGGCATCCAATTTGGCACTGGTTACTCAGCACAAGTGGGCGGCCTGTCCCTTTCTCTCAGCTGGAGCCTCCTCCTCCTCACAGGGACCCAGAAGAGGGATGAAAGGAGAGCAGATGGTTTGGGGGTGCTCAGAAGTACCAGTGCCAAGGGCTGTCTCATCATGGCAGGCTGAACATGCTCAGGACCAAGGAGGTCTCTCCAAGTAATGGGGAGATGCAGGAGGTCTGTGAGCCATTCTTGGGGATATTGATGGTTTTGCTGGATTTTGAGGAGAAGGACCAAGAAATTGAGATCTCTGGGGTGTCATGCAAAGAAGAAGAGATCTTTGGGGTATGGGGTTCTGTAAAGTTATCTTTAATTCTTCTTCTCCAAAGGAATTTGAAGAACTGATGCTGGAGATGGACTTTGGGCAAGGCCCTGGAGTGACAGAACAAGGGGAATGGCTTCCCACTGCCAGAGGGCAGGGTTGGATGGGATATTGGGAAGGAATTGTTCCCTGTGAGGGTGGGCAGGCCCTGGCACAGGGTGTCCAGAGAAGCTCTGGCGGCCCCTGGATCCCTGGAAATGTCCAAGGCCAGGTTGGAGCCACCTGGACTAGTGGAAGGTGTCCTGCCCATGGCAGCAGTGGGATTAAATGGTCTTCAAAAGACTTTTGCAACCCAAACCAATCTCTGATTTTGTGCTGAGGGGACACTGCTGGCTTTGCTGGGAAGAAGCCTCAGGGCTTTCTCCAAGAGAGGATCCAGGATTACCAGCCTGGTGAGCTGTCCAAGGCAGGCACACTCCAGGTTATCTCCTCTTCCAGCACCACAGCAGATCTGTCACAGTCCTTTCATGGAAAAATTCCCATTGAAAGCTTCGCTGCTGCTCTCTCATCCCTGCAGAAGTGAATGGAGAGATTTGTCCTGACCTCCATCCCCCTCCACAGCTCCCGGCATTTCGCTTTTCTCCAAAGCAACACTCTGCTGCTAGAATCAGCTGAGATGAAACCGAGCTGGCTCCTACACACCTTGGAGCTCAGGCAGGGCTGCTTCCCACACAGTGTCTTTCACCCAAATTAAACAGCTCCCAGCTGAGCCCTGCCATCCATCACGCCGAGCTGCAGGCACGGCTTGGCTTTGGCAGCTTTTACACCTCTGTGGGTTCACGTTTAGCAGGGGGAGAGCAGGGACCTTTTCTTTGTGAGTGTGTTCCAAGGGCTGTGCAGCCTTGGAGGTGATCCTTGGGATCACGCTGGAGCCAGTGGGAGCTGATTGTTGTTAAAGATAGACAAGACCTGGGCATTGAGAGCTGATCTACTGGGAAGAAATCCTTCCCTGTGAGGGTGGGCAGGCCCTGGCACAGGGTGCCCAGAGGAGCTGTGGCTGCCCCTGGATCCCTGGAAGTGTCCAAGGCCAGGCTGGACACTGGGGCTTGGAGCATCCTGGGATGGTGGAAGGTGGAAAGCCTCAGGTTGGAACTAGATGGTCTTCAAGGTCCTTTCCAACTGTGACTCTGATTCCCTGATGTCCCAGATTGCAAGGCAATGTGTGTTCTATTCCCCTCTGTCAGAGGTGGGGCAGTTCTCTTCTGTTCTTTGGGCAGTTTTCCTTATCTCCTCCACAACCAATCCTCCCTCCAGGAGATCTCTGCTGTTCATGGACCATTAATTATTAATTATCTTCTGGTCATGACCAGTGAGTGTTCCTGCATGGCTGATCAAATTCCATCATCCCATTGGGAGATGCTCTGCCCAGGGGAGGAGCCAAGCATTCCTACCTGGATACAATCTGAGATTTTGGGACACCAGAACAGCCACTGCATTCCCAGAGGAGCAGCTGCCTCTTCCACTGGATCTTCAGAGGAAGACTACACCTTTCTCCAGGATCCCTGCTCCATCAGAACCACACCTGACACTCCAGGAGGGCTGCAGCCACAATTCCAATTGGACTGCTGCCAACACCCTGACCCACAGGGTGTCAGGTTGTGCTCTGACTCTGTCAGTGTTGTTTTGTATTACTGCATTTATTTTATTTTTTTTTCTTCCCTAACAAAGAACTGTTGTTCCTGCTCCCATATCTTTGCCTTAGAGCCCCTTAATTTCAAATTTATAACAACTCGGAGGGAGGGGGTTTACATTTTCCATTTCAGGGGTGGCTCCTGCCTTCCTTAGCACACACCTGTCTGTTCAAACCAAGACACCTGATTTTCAGGCTGCAGTGCTGGACATTCCTGGGTGCAGACTGCCCACTCCTGGGGCTGTCACTCCTCAAGGACAAACTGCTGACCACACCTTGGTGTCCACACCAGTGCCAGGTGAGCAGCAATCCCAGCTCCTTGTCTGCATTGGTCTGAGCTCAGTTCAGTTTCCCAAGTGGTGTCCAAGAGCTCTGTAGGTGTCCCAGAATATCTGAGGCACCTACAAGGAGGAGGCAGACACGGAATGAGCTCTCCATTGGCATCACCTGTGGTGGGGATCCTTGCTGGAGATAACACTGCCTGTTTTGAGGTTGAGGTTAAAACCTCACTGAGTTGAGGTTTTTGTGGGATATTAGGAAAAATCTCCTCCCTGAAAGAGCGGTTAATCATTGGAACAGGCTCCTCAGGAAGTGGTGGAGTTGCCATCCCTGGAAATGTTCAAAAAACGAGATGTGGGGCTATGCCTTAGTGGGAGTGGTGGCAGTCAGTCAAAGGCTGGGCTTGATCTGGGAGGTCTTTTCCAACCTGAATGATTCTCTGAGTCTAGGACAAGTGTTTCCATCTATTTGAGGTGGGAGATAGAGTTTGGGCCACCTCAGCTCCCTGTGCCATGCCCATATCCACACTCATGCCAGGTAGTCACAACCAGTTTTCCTGTGGACCCCCCTGCAGAATGAACTGATTTCTAGGGTCATTTTATCACTTGTCCCCACTCATCTGAGTGGCAGAAGAACATCTTCCAGCTCTTCTTAGTGGAGGCTCTGGGCTCTCCAGATCAGCGACTTCAGCAAGGTGGAAATCTCTGCCTCTTTGCCACAGAAAGGCTTCAGAAGGAAAACAGTATCCTGATTTCTACCTTTTTTTTTTTTTTTTTTGGGAATCTGCTTCCTTGGCTGGCAGATCCTCCATGCCCTCACAGTCTGCTTGCTGGAGAGCAGCCTGGGGGAATGACCTTGGCCTCAAATTCCATCAGGAGAGGTCCCTGTAGAACAAGGCTGTTCTCAGAGTCACAGTTTACAGGCATCCCAGGCAACCTCCTTGGGCTTTTTCCAGTCCTCCAGGGAGAAGCACAGTCCCAGAAATCAATAACTGAGTCCTTTTGAAAGTCAGCAGGACTCTAGAGTGATCCAAACCACTCTCTTCAGGGCTTTCTCTCTGCTGAAGGCAAAGAAGGGTCCCTGAGTGAGAGCCCTGGGCTCAAGCAGCCTGGAGGGGAGCAGCCCTGGCCCTCTGTCCCATCCCCAGGGGTTGGTTTGCTCAGTGGCCTCTGTGTCCCCTCCTTCTGGGCACTGACTGCCCAGCTCCCCCCAGAATGGAGACAGGCAAGGGGAGCCAAGCAGGCTTTGATGGAAAACACCTTAATTTTTTACTGGAAACAGCACCCCGAGGCTCTGCTGAAGCAGGGAGAGCCAATCCCTCCTTGTGAGCCCCCCAAAACTCATTTCATCTTCAGATATTCTCCCTCACTCTCCTTAAAACTGGGATTTCTTTCCCGACTCCAACTGCTCCTTACTGAACATGCAACAACCACCCAGACCCTCCCACATCTGTGTTCTCCCCTCCCCAAAACACCCACAACTTGCTTTATATTAATTTTATATCAATTCCTCTCCCAGCAGTGCTTCCTCCACATACCTGGACTACAAGGCTTCAGTTACTGACTTAGAAAATCTTGTTCTCCTGCCTCATTCCCACCCTGCATCTCCCTAAAAAAACCACCATAAAACAGCAGCTGAGGCCATCCCTTGGTGCAAAGGCACCTCCTGATGCTGGGACACCACAAAGTCAAAGCTGAGGCTGACACATTCTGCTGCCCAAGGACAGGAGCTGGGCTTGGAGCCCAGAGAAGATGTTTCCCTCCCATTAATGGGATGGATTCATGCAGAATTGTGTGGAATACGCCTTGTGAATGAAGGCAGCTGAGAGGCTGAGTGGTGCACCAGCACAAGAGCTCCACATCCCACCAAAGGTCAGCCCTGCATCCCCCTCCTGCGCCTGTGCTTCCAAGGGAACAAAGAAAAACTGGAAGAAGCTCATGAAAACTCCACATTTTTAATGAAAGAGAGAAAACTGAATCATGGCCAGAGAGGCAGAGAGGTCAGATGGGTTTGTGCAATAGAGGGAAAGGGTGAGTGCCTCGTGGACTGACCCCATTTGTGCTCTGAAACCTTTTTGGGGGGTTCATGGCTTTGCCAGAGGAGCTGGGAAAAGGCACAGGGAGAGGCAAGGATGGGAAGATGGAGCTGCCTGAATTCCCAAGTTCACCCGTTTTTTTAGCAGTGAGGGTGTTTTACCAGCTGGACAACTTACAATTGGATCCTCTCCCAGTCTTTAAACTGAGCCCATCTGTGTTGTTAAATACTAAGTTTAACCCCAGAAATGATGATACAGACAGAAAAAAACCCAGCCTATTAGCCACTTTCTGGAAAGGTCTGGATTCCTTGCACTTCATGACCCCTTGGAAAACACAAGGAACCTCTGCACCTCCCAAAAACAAACTCCAGGATGTTTGAAAATCTGTTTGTGCTGCGTCCAGAGCGGGGTAGCAGCAGCTGAAGGTCACAAGCAGTGTATAAATAGAAAGGAGGTTTTGTTGTGACATGTCCATCCGGTGCCATTGCTCCTGGCTATGCCATCTGGGATGGGAGCAGGAGCCTGTGCATCCCCACTGCAGGAAGGAGGAAGGGATTCTGTCCTTGCAAGGATGAGACCATGGAAAGGAGGGGTGAGAGCTACGAGGTTGTAACTTGGCTCCTAATTTTACTGATTTTGAAGAAAAATCAGAGGTGTGATGGAGCTTTGGAATGCAAATTCCTCCTGTGGGGTTTCAATTAGATATCCAAGCAGGGAGAAGGAAGTTTTCACCCATGGAGAGCATTTTCTGTCTGGGGAGTGGTCTGCAGTGATTTGGGGACCTCAGTGTCCCCATCAGAAGGGGTAAGAGGGGCTCTCTGGTGGCTTCAGAATGTGCTGGTAGGATTGTAAACCAAGCTCTAACCATGTGCTAAAGATCTTTTCTAGCCAAAATCCTGCTTAATTCCATTTCCCTGTTCCATCCATCAGCTCCCTGTACCTGACATTTGCCTGCCTCACGTATTTGGGTGATAAATTCCTCACGGTCTGGAGCTTGGTGCACAACAACAACACCAGGAGGTTGCCTGAAACCAGGGGTCATGATGGCTCCAGAAGGATGTCAGGAAAGAAGGGCAGAAACCTCTGAAATCTTGGTAAAACCAGAGGGAATGAGATGCTGGGATGGAAGAGCTTGAGCCAAGGTGAAGGTGTTTGCTGATGCAGCCCTTGAGGCAATGAGAGAGGAGAGGAGAGGAGAGGAGAGGAGATTTTGGCTTTCAGCACTCAGAGATAACTCCTGGTGTTTCAGGAAAGCACTTGGACAGGGACACAGCCTGTAAACTTCAGACATCACGGCTGGATGGGGGCCAGAGAGTGTCTCAGCTCTGCCTGCCTGGGGCTCATCTCATCAGGGAATCTGCTTTCCCAATGGAAGGAACACTGTCCTGTCCTGTCCCAGCACAGGTGAACCCCAGTGAGATCCAGGCTGGGGACCAGAGAGCTGTGAGTGCTTGGTGAGAGCCCTTTTTTGGGGAACCTGACCCTCTTGGAGCAGATCCTCAACAGCTGCTCAATGCTGCTTCCTCCTGCTCCATGATCCCACTCTTGGGAGGTCTCTTTTAGCCTCAAATACAGACCAGGAGCAGCACCCTGCCCCCAGGACACCCCTTTCCCAAGATCCAGGTTGTCTACACCTCTTTGAGCATGAAAAGGATAACTCCCCAAACCATCTCCTGCTACTGCTGGCTGGAAGGAATTTGCTGATCCAAGGAAGAGCTGGAGGTCAGGGATGCCAGAGCCACGGCAGGGTAAATCCAGGGCTTCAGCAGCACAGATGTGTTCCAGCTTCTCCCACTTCAACACAGCTTGCTGGATCCATTGTTATCTTCCCACAGGATTATTTTTACCAGGTGATAAGGATGGGATCTGGAAGTCTATTGAAGGACCTGAAGGTGGTTTGTTGGAAACCCATGGGAATAAAAGGAGGAGAATCCCAGCTTTCCTTTTCAGCTTGGAGGGAATGACTGCTTCTCCCCCTCCTTGAAGGACAGCTGGGTGTGTGGCATTATGACCACGGAGAGGAAAATCTTTTTTTCTCCTGCTCTCAGTGCTGCTCTGGTATTGGATTGTGTGATGGGTCACACCTATTGATCACAGCAGGCTAAAAAAGACACAGCCCATAAATAACTCCTGACGTCCCCAGCTGGGCCAGAAATCCTGAGCAAAGGGCTCTTGGGAGAGCTGTTGGTATTTCTCTGCCCTTCTCCTCTGGGAAATGCTGGGGATGGGTTTGGGTTGAGCCAAAACTGGCTCACTGCATTTTTTTTTTTGCAGGAGTTTTCTTAGCAGGGGCTGGGTTATCTCTGCCCTGCCTGGGAGAGCCTCACCAGGCTGGAATGGGGCACTGCTGCTGTTCCCATGCCAGCACTGCTTTCAGACACGAAGGCAAAGGTGGCTCTGGGCTGCCCTCCCTTCCCAAAGTGATCATTCCTTGTGCTCAGCCTGCCCCCTGAACCACTTTGGCACAAGGACCTGTAAGAAACACAGCAGGGAGAGCAGAGCAGGGGGATCAGGTTGTGCTTCCCTCAAGGAAACAGCCCCAGATGGTTCTGGGGGTGCAGGAGCAGAGCCTGGTCCCTGCAGGGCACCAGGCACCCACCCAAAATCCAGCCCAGGGCACGAGGGACAGCAGCAACCCCCTCCTTAAAGCTCTTCCTGATGCTCCACGGGGTCCCACGTGTGGCCTGACCACGGTGAGGGACACGTGAGGAGGGGAGAGGACACAGCCTGGCACCGTCCCTCTCCCTCCTCCCCCATTCCCTTGTTTTTACAGAGCTGAAAAATAATAATAAAAAAAAAAAACCCAACATTCCTCACGTAATGATGATTCGGGCAGCAGGTCAAGCCAAGCATGACAGATCTCATTCTGGAGCTGGGGTCAGGCAGCAAATTGCCTCAGAGCTGCTGGCACTGAGGGGCCAGCAGGGCCCCCCAGCATCCTCTGGCTGCTCACACCCTCGGTTTTTGGGGGGCTGGGGGGGCCCACCCACTGCAAAAGAGAGTTTGGGAGCAGCACCGTGCTGGTAACTCCCAGTCTTGGGGCATTTCCCACTTTATCAGAGCCCCATGGCAACATTTCTGCCTGATCCAAGGGTTTTCTCAGCTTCCAGCACTTTTCAGGGCACTCTGTGTCCTGCATTTCCCGGGCAGCGGGGAGGAGGCAGGGAATGGCCCTGCTGGAGCAGGAGAGCTCAGGGGCAGCAGGAGCTGCAGCTCCCTTGCAGGGAGCCAGGCTGGTGCTGGGAAAGCTCCAGAGGCCTCCCAGGCCCTGCTCCGAGCCCAAGGAATAAATCCATCCCGTTGCAGGGGAGATGGAGAGTCAGCCAGGGAGGGGAAGGTTTATTTAGAGAAACAACCGTGGGCTGGCAGCCCACAGCAGGCTTTTAGCTGATGATCTGCACGTGCCATGCTTGGGGGCGGCTGGGGGAAGGAGTCCACTATTAAAAGCCTGGCAGAAGCTCTGCTGAATCCTGCTGGAGCTCGGGGAGGGCCTGATCCAGCAGGATCCCACCTCCAGTGTCACCTCATCTGACCCTGGGGCCAAAGCAGAGGCAAATCCAAGGCAGCTCGTCCTCTTTTCTTCCAGAGGTGCACCTGGCATTGGCGGGGAACACCAGAGTTCCTGAGAAACCGGGTGCTTTAAAGGATTATCTGAGATTTAAAATTCCACATAAGCCCCGAGCATCTTCTGGGAAAGGCTGTGCTGGAGGGAGGGATGCTCTGGAGAGGATGGAGCTGTGCAGATTCCTGTTGGAACCCAGGACGTTCCTCTGGCTGCCCTGGATGATTTGAGACCCTGGCAAGGGGCTCAGAGACCTTGGCAGGGAGTCAAAAACACCTGTGTCTTTAATTTTAGTCCATGGAAAAAATTACCAGCTTTGTATGTATTACCAGATTTACAAGCCACAAGAGTTTGAGTAGAATGTTAATTTGTTACAGGGTGAAAAAGTAGAATTTTGGGGGTTTAGAATGGGGGCTCAAGAGGCAAGGTGGAGGAATCTGGGCGTGTCCTGTCCTTCCTCTCCTTCTTGCCCTCCATCTTCTGCTGTGATGGTGACACTTTTGGATTGGTTTAGAGACAGACTGTCTGACATAGGTGATAGGTATTGGGAAATTATTGTAAATAAAGTACAGGTAGTTCTTAGTATAAAATGTTAACACCACCCCAAGGGCAGGCACTGTGCCTCAGCCAGACCTGCAGGATGGATCTCAGCAGGTCAGAGAAAGAATGTAATAGATGAGAAAAAATAAACCTTGAAAAGCAGAACCAATGAATCTTGACTTCTTCAGTCGTGGGGCTGGGAAAAAGAGACTTTCTAACACCTTGGGGTCATCTCAACCACAGAAACCCGAGAGATTCCCACCTTCCTGAGCTGGGTGCAGCCTGGAACACCAAGGATCCTTGGCATTGATGGTGATCCGGGCACTGAACCCATCCCCTTTCCACTCCTCATCCCTCCAGGCACCTCCCAGCGATGTGAGCAGGCAGGATAATCCATCTCCTTCCCTCTCCATTCCTGCCTCTATAAACCAGCCCTGCCCGCAGTCATTAAGGTGGAGATTCCTCCTGCAGCCAAGGGCACTTCCCGGCTCATTAACGCCGGGCAGGAGGGAGGGAGGACACGGGAAAACCACGGGTGTGCCTGGGGGTGCTGCTGCTGGGGGTGCCACGGATGGGGACAACGTGCTCAGAGCTTTTGGGATCTCAGGGTTAGAGTTTTGGGGTGAACCCCATCTGTTTGCAGTGGGGAATCAGCTCAGAATCGTGGATTGGTCACCCTAAAGGACTTCTGGTTCCACCTCCTGCCATGGGATGGGAACCTTCCCTGATGCCTTGTCAAGGCTGACCTAGAACAGATGCTGGACAGAGATAAAGAATAAAGTAAGGTTTTATTAGGAGGCCTCAATGGATGCACCTTGGGCAGCACAAGAGCCCAGCCAGGGCTGCACCCAAGATGAACCAAAATGGGCACAAAATGCACAACTGGTCACAGGATCTCTCACTTTTATCAGTTCTGCTCCATTTGCAGATTGCAGTTCATTGTCCAATTCCAGCTTTAGCCCAGGCAGTCCCATCCTTCTTGTTTTTCTCTCTCCAGCCCACGTTGTTTGTGCTCTTGGGCCTGAGATTTGGATCATTTGTCCTTGGTGCCCAGCACGAGCAGGAATTGTTTTGTCTCCCTGCTCTGTGCAGAGAGCTCACCATCCCCTCATATGAAGCCCAGACCCACACACTAAAGCAGCACAAAATCTGAAAAATAGAAAAGCCAAACCTGAGGCATCACCCTTACCCCAGGTTGCTCCAAGCCTCATCCAACCTGGCCTTGGGAAGCCAGATGAGAAGTGAGGAAGGAATTAACACCCTCAGGAATGAACCCATGCCCATCAGGGCCAGATGGTCTTGGGGCCGTGGGGGCAGGAGCCCACCTGAGCACATCAACCTCCCCTGGACAAGGAAATTCTGACACAGCTCAGGAGAAAGTGGCCACTTCTTGCCCCAAGCACTCACCTGGTACCTGCAAAACCCATCCCAGTGGTGCAGAAGCAGGGAGTGCTGCTGTCAGAGGGATCAGGCAGGTCCAGGGCTGTGGTTTTGGGTCTCTGGGAGCTGCTTCTCCTTTCTCCTCACAGCTCAGGAGCAGAGGGAAGGATGCTGAAGGACCTGCCAGCCTCACCCCATGGGGCTCTCTAAATCCAGCAAGAAATCCTTGGAAATACATTAAAGGAACAGTTTGCCTTTCCTTCTCAATAAGGGTAGAGGTGCTTTTCCTGCTCTGAGTTTACCTGCAGGAGGTGACAAAAAGGGAAAAAAAAACCACCCTAATTTGTGGTGTTTTCCCTGAAAACACAAGCCCTGGTGCAAACCCCACACTCTGGATGGTCATTCCTGCATTCACTCCCTGGCACCAGGACCACCAAAGAGCAAAGCTGGTCCTCCAGCCGGGAATCAATCCCAGAGTCACAGACTTGTCTGGCTTGGAAGGGACCTTAAAGACCATCCAGTTCCACACCCTGCCACAGGCAGGGAGCATCCCTGTCCTCCTCCTCTCTCACAAGGATGTGCTGTGCCATAACCTCCCAGCAGCCACCTGGGATGGAGGAGGGGAATCCAGGGTCATTAGTGCAAAGAGGAATGAGGCCATGAGGGCTTTCATGCCTCAGCATCTTAATTGAAATGGGTTTCCCATCCTCCTCCCGCTGCTCCCAAGCCCAGCACATCCAGGCTCCTTCAAGGGAATCTCCTGGCTTGGTGCTGTGCACTCTGCACCCCCCATGAACCACTCACAGCTCTTTAATTAAATGTCAAGATATTCAGGTTTTTTTTTTTTTTACCTTTTAAGTGCCCTCTGCTCGGAAAGATTCATGGAGAGCTCAGTTACTGTGTGGTGAGGAGAGGGGGGAGCTGTGGGTGGGGAAATTGTGGGGAAACTGTGATCACAGCCAGGCAGGATCCCCTGGAATGCTTTGGGTTGGTTATTTGAAGGGTTGGATATCAGGGAAAGGTTCTTCCCCCTGAGGGTGCTGGCACTGCCCAACTCCCCAGGGAATGGGCACAGCCCCGAGGCTGCCAGAGCTCCAGGAGAGTCTGGACAACACTCCCAGGGATGCACAGGGTGGGATTGTTGGGGTGTGCGTGCAGGGACAGGAGCTGGACTGGATGATCCTGGGGGTCCCACCCAGCTCAGGAGGCTCCTTGGCTCTGTGATGTACCAAACACAGCTGGAGGTGCAGCTCCTCATCTCCAGCCAGGGCTGGTGCTGGGGCATCACCCCTGGGGGAAGCCAGCACTGTCCTGCACCAGTGTGGGACATCCTGAAGGACCAAAACTGCTTCCCCACAGCAAAGGGCAGCCTGGCATGACCCTCCAGGGGTCTGGGGACATCATGGATTCCCAGAATCCCAGAATCCCAGCTTAGTTTGGGATGGAAACAACCTTGAAGCTCATCTCATTCCACCAGCAATGGATGGAAGGTGCCCCAGCCATGGGCAGGGGCACCTTCCATCATCCCAGGTTGCTCCAAGCTCGGTCCAGCCCGACCTTGGACACTTCCAGGGATGGGAATTGCACAGCTGAGGTGCTTCCAGCCTTTTTTGAGTCTCCACGCTGATTCCCCTGGAGTCACCTCCTCTCCTGTGTGCTTCCCTGTTCAGATCTCCCTGGGAAAGGCGCAGTGTCCGACGTGGAGAGCTGCCAGGAGTTCTTTCTTGCAGCTGATGGAGGGCTGGATGCCGAGGGCTGGCACTCCCAAAGGATGCTTCTGTACAGTTTGTCCTCCCAAGGAGACCTGGAGATGAAGCAGGAGAGGAGGGAGCAGGGCAGGAAGCTGCAGGCAGGACACATTCATCACCTCCATCCTCCTCGTCCAGTGCCAACCAAAAACCCACACGGCTCCTGTCCCAGGCCACCCACATCCTGACCCACCCTGGACCAGCTCCCCCTGCTCCAGGGCCCTGCCCCAGCCCCAGACCTGGTCAGGGCCAGTGTTGCACCTGGGAAGAGCCTTTTTAAATCTTGATAAAGTTTTAAATCTCAGTGTAAATCCTGCAGAGGTGACAGCGGGATTTGGGAGTCATCCTGGTAGGATGAGATGTTTTTGTCACCTTCTGGGGAGCCCACAGTGGGAGCCAGCTTCAAAGTCAGAGAAATTTAGTGCTCCAAACCAACCATAACTTCTCCTGGAAAGCACTCAGGGAGGCTTCTCTGGTGATTGAGGAGGGAAACAAGGCTGGAGAGGGGCTGGGAACACAAACCCTGTGAGGAACAACTGAGGGAGCTGGGGGTGCTCAGCCTGGAGAAAAGGAGACTCACAGGTGACTTTATCACTCTACAACTCCCTGAAAGGTGCCTGTGCTCAGCTGGGGCTGGGCTCTTTCTCCAGGCAGCACTGACAGAACCAGAGCACACAGCCCCAAGCTGCACCAAGGGAGATACAGGCTGGATATCAGGAAAAAGATTTTTCACACAAAGGGTGATAAAGTTCTGGAATGGTTGCCCGGGGAGGTGGTGCAGTCACCATCCCTGGGTGTGTTTGACAAAGCCTGGATGTGGCACTGGGTGCCAGGGTTGAGTTGAGGTGTTGGGGCTGGGTTGGACTGGATGGTCTTGAAGGTCTCTTCCAACCTGGTCATTCTGGGAATTCTGTGATTATAAAGAGGCAACTGACTCCAGCCTGGATTCCCATCCCTATCCACAGGCTGCAGTGAGAGCTGACACGTTCCATCTGCACAAACACCACAATTCAGGTGAGGAGAGACCAAAATAAGAGAAGAAATGGTGCCTGTGTCCAGGTGGGCGGCCCATGGAGAAGGAGCCTGGAGGGAAACACATCCCATCTTTGGTGAAACCCTTCAAAATATCCAAATGCTTGAAGATAAAAGTTTCAGATTTTAGAAACTGCTTGGGTGGGATGCCAGCAGGAGGTGGGCAGCTGTCTGGACTCCCAACACTGGTGTTGGTGTCACCTCAGTGGGAACCATGAGCTCTCCTGGGATGCTCAGCCTTGGTGGGGCTGCTCTTTTTCCCCAGTGCAGTTTGGGGACTGGGTTGTCTGGGAGGCACCACAGTTCCTCTGGTGGGATCTCATTATGTGATGAGCTGAACATCTGGATTAAAATAGATCAAATAGTCACTAAATCCTAAATAAGCCTGGGAGCTCAGCGGCAGCCATATGCTTCCTACTGACAAGCTCAAAAAAAAAAAAATCACTCCTTGCCATTACCTCACACTGCAGCAGTGTTTTATCCTCCTCCAAGCCAGCTCAGGGACAAACCTTCCTGCTCTGCCTGCCCAGCCCTCCCTGCTCTGGCCATCCTCTGGACCAGCAGCCTGAGGCTCTTTTAGGCAGGGATGCCTGGAAATGGGAACTTACCCCACTGTGCAAAAGATCTAGTGATGGAAATGAAAGGAATAATATTCAAAGGAAGATCAAAGAGGAAGAGAACCAGAATTTTGTTGTTTAGCATTCAAAGGATGTTAAATGTCCCTTAATGTTTGGGGTTTTAGGAAAATCCTGTAGGAACACAGTGAATATTGATGTTTTGTTGTCTGCATCCTTCTGGGGCCAAGAGGAAAGTGGAGGTCAAGTGGCCTCCAAGAGCTGGATGGAGAGCGTTGAGGGTGGGATGGACCCAGGGGTGCTGCAGGAGGATGCAGGACTCATGGAAAGGTTTGTGTTGGAAGGGATCTTAAATCCCATCCCATTCCACCCCTACCATGAGCAGGGACACTTCCCACTGTCCCAGGTTGCTCCAAGCCCTGTCCAACCTGGCCTTGGGCACTGCCAGGGATCCAGGGGCAGCCACAGCTGCTCTGGGCACCATGTGCCAGGGCCTGCCCACCCTCACAGGGAAGAATTTATTCCCATTCATTCCCATCTAAATCTCCCCTTTTCAGGGCAGACTGGAGGGAGGACTCAGGGATAACACATCACAGCACTGCCTTTACCCCCTGGGAGCACAAAAACAAGGTGTGGCCACTGCCTTTAGGTCATGCTCCTTATTCAGCTAAGAAAGACAAGGGCTAAGGTCCTGGGAGGCCTTGGCAGCCTTGTCCTGGAGCTTTTTTTAGCCCTTTTCAGCTGATTTTAGCTGAAACAGCACATGGCCCAATGGTCAGATGAGCATTGCTGTGGCATTCACATTCCTTGAACATGATCCCTTCGCCCAAGATTTTTCTCCTGGGAAGCCGAGAAGCCTCAGAGAAAAGGAAAACAATTCTTATCTCATTTGCTTCTCCTGTGCTGTGCTCATGTGGAATGTGTTTGGAGATTGTTTACCCACAGGTGATTGTTTCACTGGATTCTGCTGGGAGTTGTTTTCACTCTTTGGCCAATCAGGGCCAAGCCGTGTCAGACTCTGGAGAGAGTCACAAGATTTCATTATTATCTTTTTAGCCTTCTGTAAGTGTCCTTTCTGTATTCTTTAGTATAGTATAGTATTCTTTAATATAATATAGCATTATAAAGTAATAAATTAGCTTTCTGATAACATGGAATCAGATTCATCATTCCTCCCTTCGTTCGTGGCCCTGCATTTACAATGCATTGCTGGTGTGGCAACCAGTCATGCCACCAGATTTCACCAAGCTTTTTGCAACTGCGTGGTTTCACCCCAAAAACATCCAACCAGCCAGCGAGGGCCTGACTAAAACCAGGGGGGCTTCTCTGAACCAGCAGTGCTTCTGTAGGTTGTTGTGTGAGGTGTGAGAGCAGCACCAACCAGGCCACCCCCGACCCTCACCTCCTGCAGGAAAAAAATCTGCGCTGCTCTCTGTGGAATCCCAGGGCACTGGGAATATTTCTCTGTCTGCTCCGGGTGCCCTGACCCCCAGGGGAGCACTGACTTTGACCCTCATCCATGGAGAAAATTTCCTACACTTCAAGATAGACCAGAATCCACTAAAATGTGAAATAGATTATAGAGAGTAGTGTAGGTGTATCACTTAGGTGGGAGATTTAGGTTTTGGGATTTTTAGTGTGTTGTAAGTGAAAGAAAAATGGAGGGCACAGGGTGTTGTCCTGGGTTTCTTCTTCACACTTCTTCCTTCTTCATGGGTTTGGGTGGCATTTTGTAATTGGGCAGAAGAGTCTGCACTGGGGATCTTTGGGATCAGTTATTGGGTTAAAAGGGGAAATAATCCAGGTTTCAGTTCTTAATTGGATAGTTCAGTCTTAAAAGACCTTGTAACAGATAGTTGGCCATTTTGTGCCTTGCTAATGAAAAGCTGCCAAACTCATATCTGTTTTACTGATAAGAAATAACAAACACCTGAGTGCAAACACGAACTGCTGTCCCAAGTGCCTTCAATCCCGACCCAGAGGAACCCACAACTGGCACCCCACAGCTGGTCACTTGCCGTGGTGATCCCGAGGAGGGCCCAGCACAGGAGATGCTCAGAAGCCCGTGTGCTCCCACCCTAATTGCATTATTGATGGGAATTAGCAGTAATTGGATAATTTGGGAGCCGAGTGTTGGATTTGTTCCAACAAACGCTGACAGAAACGTCGCGGCTCGTTGTGGTTTGCTGCTTAATGAGCCCAACCTCAAACTCCCTGCCCTGTGCACCAGGGCTCTGCTGCCTTTTTGCCTTCTAAATTGTAACACTTCGAGGATAATCATCTGGAAATGGCACGGAAAAACCAGGGCAGGCCGTGACCTGAGTTAGCTGGAGAAATTCTCCTTCCTTCTCTGGTTGGAGGGAGAGGAGGATGGTGGTGGCTGAGCTGTGTTGGATCAACCTTTGATTGATTATTGGTTAATAATGAGATGAAATGGGGGCACGGAGGTGTCCCTGGTGTCCCCTTCTCTCCATCACCCACTGCTGTGACTGGCTGAAGGAGGCAGCCCAGGGGCAATAATGCACAGAGGCCAAATCCTGCTGGGAAAGGTCCAAGGGCCCAGTTTGGGCTCCTTGGTGCCTCTCAGCAGAGGGAAGGGCCAGATTTTCACCTCTGGGGTGCACAGCCTGAAGGAACCAGAAGGAACCAGCGCTCCATTTGCAGACACACCTCCCCAGATTCCTGTTTTTCCTCTGAAAACTGCTGTGGGGTTGTGGTTTTTTTTGGGGTTTTTTTTGTTTGTTTTTTTGGGTTTTTTTTTTTACTTTTTTGGGGGTTTTTGGTGGGTTTTTTTTGTGGTTTTTTTTTTTGGGATTTTATTTTGTTCATTTAGTGGGTTTTTTGGTGAGGTTTTTTTTTGTTTGACTTTTTGGGAGTTTTTTGAGTGTTTTTTGTCGTTTCTTTGGGGTTTTATTTTGTTAATTTTGTGGGGGTTTTGAGTTTTTTTGGGTTTTTTTGGTGAGTTTTTTTGTTTGACTTTTTGGTGGGTATTTTTGATTTTTTTGGGGTTTTTTTGTCTTTTTTTTGGGTTTTATTTTGTTCATTTTGTGGGTTTTTTGAGTTTTTTGGGGACTTTTTGGTTTTTTTTGGTGGGTTTTTTTGCCTTTTTTTCTTGTTTGTTTTGTGGACTTTTTTTGTTTTTTCAGGGTTTTTTGGTAGTTTTTTGTTTTCTTTTTTTGGTGTGGGGTTTTTTAAAATTTTGTTTGTTTGTTTGTTTTTGGTGGTTTTCGTTTGGTTTTTTGGAATTTTTTTAGTTTTTCGGTTGGGGTTTTTTTTTTTTTTTTGTTTTATTTTCTTTTTCAGGCTTTTTTTTTGTTTTGGTTTTTGTTTTGTTTTGTTTTGTTTTTTGTTTGTTTGTTTTTTGGTTTTTTTTTTGAGTGTGTGTGGAAGGGGCTGTCTGTGCCATGGCAGTGTGGCATCCACACCCTCCTCTCCCCTCTTTGCCGACACCTCCTGATTTTGCACCTGACACCTCCCATTTCTCCCAGAAGGGAAACAAGGGGGCACGAGAAGAAATCACATTCCCCAGGAGGAAAACAACCCCAAACAACCCCCTCTGTCTCTTTTCCAGCTGTGCAACCCCTCCCTCCCCATTCCCCCGCCTCCTTCCCTCCCCGAATTTGGGGCAGGGATGCTCTTCCCGCATCCCCTGTGCCGGGTGACGGTGATGCGCGGCGACACTCGGCCGTGCCAGCGGCGACACCGCAGCCCCCGCTGCCCCTCCCGCAGCCAGGGCTCCCGGGAGCTGCTCCAGCAGCGCCCCGGTGCCCCCATCCTGCCCCCCAGCTTGGCTGAGGGGTCCCCGAGGGTTGGGGTGTGCTGGAGGGAATGGTAAATGGGCTGGGGAAAAGGCTCCGGGGACTTGCTGGGGGAGAAACTCCCCGTGGATGGGGCTGTGTCAGGGGCAGGAGCATTTTTGGGGCAGGGATGCAGCTGCCTTGTGGATTGGGGTGGTGGGATGGGGGAAATACAGCCAGTGGCTGAGGCTGTTCAGCCCTTCTGCAGCTCCTCGTGGTTCAAATGCAAGCAAAGTTATCCCTTCTCCATCCCCATCCTCCCTTTCCCCATTCCCATTCTTCCTTTATCCACTCCCATCCTCTTTTTCTTCTACTTTTCTCCTACTCCTACATCCCCATCCTACTTTTCTTCACCTCCAGCCTCCTTTATTCACCCCCAGCCTCCCCCCTCCAAAGTCATCCTTTCTTTCTCCATCCTCAGCCTCTCCTTCTCTCTTCCCAACCTCCCCTTCTCCATCCCCATCCTCCCTTTCCCCATTCCCATCTTCCTTTATCCATTTCCATCCTCTTTTTCTCCATCTTCATCCTACTTTTCTTCACCTCCAGCGTCCGTTATTCAAGCCCAGCCTCCCCCCTCCATCCCCATCCTTTCTTTCCCCATCCCCAGCCTCTCCTCTCTTCCCAACCTCCCCTTCTCCATCCCCATCCTCCCTTTCCCTTCTTCCTTTATCCTCTCCCAACCTCTTTTTCTCCATCTCCAGCCTCTATTTCTCCATCCCCATCCTTCCTTTCCCCATTCCCATCCTCTCCCATCCTTTTTCTCCATCCCCATCCTCCTTTTCTTCACCTCCAGCCTCCTTTATTCACCCCCAGCCTCGCCCCTCTCCATCCCCATCCTTTTTTCCTCCATTCCCAGACTCTCATTATCTCTTCCCAATCTCTCCTTCTCCATCCTGATCCTCCCTTTCCCCATTCCCATCCTCTTTTTCTCCATACCCAGCCTCTATTTCTGCATCCCCATCCTCCCTTTATTCACCCCCAGCCTCCCCCTCTCCATTCCCATCCTTTCTTTCTCCATTCCCAGCCTCTCTTTATCCATCCTCATCCTCCCAGCTCCTTCTGCTCACCCTGACCTTCCCCCTGGCTGCCCTGACCTTGACCTGGCCCCATAAAATCCCATAAATCCGAGCCCTGTGCCGAGCTCAGGAGCATCCCTCTGCCTCAAACCCCGGAGCAGGACGAGGGGAGCCAAGAGCAGGGCACAGGGAAGCCGAAATCAGAGTGGGAACCCAGCCCTGCTTTCTCACCCCGGCTCAGGAAGGCACAGGGACGTGACCCAGTTATTCCATGGCAGCGTTTAATACTTCCCCTGCAAGGCACAGCCAGCCCGGCTTCCTCTCCCTCCCGCTTCCCAGCCAGCCAGCCCGGCCTGGATCGCTGCTTTCCCGGGGCTGGAGGGCTCGTGGGGCTGGGATGGAGGGGAAAATGTGACGGTGCAGCCTCGCCAGATGTGCGGCTGATTCATCCTAGCATTGCGTAAGCCCCGCAGCGCTGCTCCAGCCGGGAAGCAGCTGCTTCCTCCGGGCTCTGCCTGGAATGGGGGCGTGGGGGGACCCCTCCAGAGGGGGCAGAGCGCTCAGGGTGGGGTGCAGCGCCCCAAAAACTCCGCAAAGAGGTGAAGGAGCTGGGAGAGACATCACTGTGGTGGTGGGAAGAAGGTGAGCAGGTCCAGGAGTGGTCAAAAAAGGCAGCCCAAGGTGGCCAAATCAACCCTCCCAGCTCCCTGCTCAATGTCTCTCTCTGAGAGAGCCAGTGGCTCTCCTGAGGGGACAAAGGACAAATCTCTCTGGGGTGCTCCCCATGTAATGGTGTGGATATAATTTGATTATCCCTTCCTCGATGTTTAGCATCACAAAGGGAAAAGCTGCCTTGGAGCCACCACTCTGGGAATGTGGCCGAAGAAGGGTCTGAAACTGGCCAGGAGAAGCTGCAGCATTTGGGAAAAGCCTTAAAAATGTCCTGCCCCAGTCCCAGCTCCTGGCTGTGCCTGTGTTCAAGAGGCATTTGGACAATTCTCTCAGGCACGTGGTTTGATTTTTGGGGTTGTCCTGTGCAGGGCCAGGAGCTGGACTGATGATCCTTGTGGGTCCCTTCCAGCTCAGGAGATTCCATGATTCTCCCAGCAGCAAACTGTTCAGGCTCCTCTGAAGAAGACACAAAGCTTTTGTTCCAGAGCCCACAAAAATTCATTTATTTTCAAAAAAAGACACAGGCATTGATAAGAAAGACCCGGACAGACCAGGGCTTCTACACAGTCACCCTGCAAAGCAAAGAGGTTCCAGTGAGGCCCCAAAACTCCTGATCTGCCTTAGCAGGGGGAGTTCAGCAGGTGGGACTTCACAGAAAACCTGTGTGTGTGCATCTGCCGAGTGTGTTTGTACACAAATAACACAACAGAGGTTTTGGAGGACAGTGTTGCACAAAGCAAGAGCAGGACACGTTGTGTTTTATGTAAAAACCCCTGGCAAGATGAGATTAAAACAGAAAAACATCCAGGGCCTTGCACAGGACTTCAGTGCCACCTGTACCCCCCTTCCCATGCTCAGCCTGGGCTGCCTCTGCAGGTTTGGGATTTATTTTTGGGGGAGATTTGGCAGGCTGGTGTTCCTGAGGATGACCAAGACCTTGGTCAACCCTTCAAAGAGGCCACCTGAGCATCTCACAGGCAGCAGGTCCCAAATCAGAATCACCACACAGGGGAGAAACCATGAAAATCCTGAATCTGCTAAAACAAGAGGGGGAAAAAAAACCCTTCAGTGCCAGAGGCGGTGGGTGAGCACATGGAGAAGGGGGTGGCAGAGCCAGTCTCACCCTTTTGGGGTGCTGGGAGCAGGGGGGAGGCCTTTTCTTGCAAGGAAAGTGCTCAGTGAGTCACCAGGAGCAGAGCAGCGTCGGGCTAAGCCGCGGTTCTAAGCGGCTTTAGGAGCGGCGAGAGAAACGCGCACCAAATAAAAGTGGGGAAAGGAAAACAAACAGTGCCAGTGGTTATGTAAGGGGTCAGAGGCTGCCCACGTGCTCCCTGGGGTCCTCCAGCCCCCCTCCTGGGAATGCTCTGATGGGTTTTGGTTCATCCTGGTCGCCCCTCATTAGGAATTTTTGGGGAGGGTTTGTGGAGGAGCGAGGGGAGGTGCAGGGATGTGACAGCTCCTGTTGGAGGGGTGACCAAGGAGGATTGGAATGGGACTGAAATGAATTGTAATGTTCAGGGTGGCTGGGAAAAGGGTGTGGACAACTCCTTGCTGGCTCCGCTGTCAGGACACAGAGCTGGGGACAAATGAGCAATCAAGTGACACTTGGGTAGGACAGATCAGCCAGGACAGAGAGCTGCTCCCCACCACCTGCCCAGCTAAACAGGGAATTACTGCTGCGGGATGCTGCAAAGATAGAACACACACACGGATCCCAAAAGTTGTGCACCTGATAGTCCCAAAAGGTTCTTCCAAAGATTCAACTTCTGGCTTGTGAGAAAGAGGGAGAGCAAATTTTTACATGGGCAAGGACAAGGGGGATGGACATAAACTGCCAGAGGGCAGGGCTGGATGGGAGATTGGGAAGGAATTGTTCCCTGTGAGGGTGAGGAGCCCTGGCACAGGGTGCCCAGAGAAGCTGCCCCTGGATCCCTGGAAGTGTCCAAGGCCAGGCTGGACAGGGCTTGGAGCAACCTGGGACAGTGGAAGGAGGTGGAATGAGATGGTCTTTGGGGACCCTTCCAACCCAACCCAATTTGTGATTCCACGATTCTAAAATGAATTGCAGTATTTTACATGTAAGGGGTTACCTGAATTCCCCCTTTGGGTTGTCCTGGGCAGGTGCCTCCATGTGTCACTGTAAGCCTCTGTCACATCCTGCTCTGTGCCTCAGTTTCCCTGCTCTGGAGCTGGGCAGAGTCACACACAGCGTGCTGCAAAAGGTGCAAAAGCAGCTTGGATGGAAACTGATGGAGTTTTCTCCAGAGAAAAACAAATCCTTGGGAGGAGAGGTTTGCTTTCCATGCAGAGTTTCAGCCTGTCATTAAAGCAGAGGGTTGGTGTCCTGCAGCTTCCTAAGACATCCCATCACTGCTGATGTCCCTGTGGAGGGGAGGACACCTCTGGCACCCCTGGGTCCCCACCAGCCATGCCCAGGAGATCAGGAGAGCCTTGTCTCTCCAGGAACCCTGGAATTGTCCCTTCTCAATGGAACAAACCCAATAATGACACAATAATCCCCTGAAGACTTGCTAGACCAATTGTGCTCTCCAGGGTCACTTTTCCTCAATGGCTGCTCCTGTTTGGTCCTTTCCAGCTCCCCAAATTCCACCCTTGGCTCACCCTCACTGCTGTTTTCTCCCCAGGGAGAGGATGAGCTGTACCCACGCTGCTGTCACATCCACCCTCAGTTTTTCCCTTGAAAAGCTGGAAATACCATCCTCATCCAAAGCCATAAAACTCCTGACTGAGCCACTATTGTATTTGTGGGGAATGTGCCAACAAAGGCAGGAATGATGAATCTGACTCCATGTTTTCAGAAGGCTGATTTATAACTTTATTATGCTATATTATATTAAAGAATACTATACTATATTAAAGAATACAGAAAGGACACTTACAGAAGGCTAAAAAGATAATGATGAAAACTCGTGACTCTCTCCAGAGTCCGACACAGCTTGGCCCTGATTGGCCAAAGAGTGAAAACAACTCCCAGCAGAATCCAGTGAAACAATCACCTGTGGGTAAACAATCTCCAAACACATTCCACGTGAGCACAGCACAGGAGAAGCAAATGAGATAAGAATTGTTTTCCTTTTCTCTGAGGCTTCTCAGCTTCCCAGGAGAAAAACCCTGGGTGAAGGGATTTTCCAGAGAATGTGAATGCCACAAGCCACTCCTTCCCATCCACTCCTAGAAAAAAATGGAATGATACCATCATAAAAACCACTGCTGATCCACTTTCAGTGAAGTATCAGCTCCATCCCATTGGGAAAGGGTGGATCTCTGTCCCAGCTCTCCTTGGACTTCCAGATTTGTCTCATTTCCAAGCCAGCAGCTGCTTTGGAGCATCCTGTGAGATCTGGTCTCATCCCTCATCGCCTTTTGCTGCTGCAGAAGGGATCCCATTTTCACCTTCTCCCAAATTCTGGATGCTCCCACCTGTGCTTGGCCCCAGTGCCAAGTGGGAATGTGTTGGAACCGTGGATGATGGGAATTTCAGACTTTCTGTGCTGCCAGGCACTGACCCCCAGGAGAACATTGCACTGACCTGAGGCCGTGGAGAAGGCTTCCAAAATGGAATGATGGAACTGGGATTGTGGGTGTGGAGTTTGCATAGAAGTGTGTAATATCACAGGACAAAAAACCTAAAGTTTAAGGGTTTAGAATGTAGCAATATATATAAAAAGCAAGATGGGGGTTTTAGGGCAGATGCTAGTCCTTCTTCTTCTTCATGGGTTTGGGTGGTTTTGTGTAATTAAATAAAAAAAAGTCTGCATTGTGGGCCATGGGTGGTTGGTTATTGGGTTAAAAATATAAATAATTTAAATATAATTTCTTAATTAGACAGTTTATCCTTAAAAGTCCTTCTAGAAAGAGAGATACATCTCCATTTTTATCTTGTTAGAGCTGAGTGCTATAAAACTCACAGCTTGTGAGACTGTAATATAAATAAAAACTAATAAACATCTGAGTCCAAACAAAAAAAACACCGTCTTGCACATTTAACCCCAGCCTTAACAAAAAAGAAGCACAGAATCCATTAGGAATGAGGCAAATTCTGGGAATTCTGTGAAATTCCTCCTGCCTTTTGTTTCCTGGAGGGGGGGAAGGAGCAGGAGTGGGAATTGAGTCCTGTTTGGGACAATCCCAGCCAGTTTTGGGTGGGGTACAGATGCAGCCCCCCAAAAAGGATCTTCAGAGGAGTCAGGTGGTGGCAACCATAGGGAGAGAGCCCAGGCAGGCAGGAGGATGCCATGGCTGGATTTATCCTTCCCAGAGCCTGTTGAGGAGGGATTTTAGGAGTGTTTAGGAATGCCCAGAGCAGTTTGGCTGAGTGAGAGTAGAGCTGGCACCTGTCCCCCAACACCTGGGGTGAAATCATCCTCCTGGGTGGGGGCACTTTGCCACCAGAGCTAATTAGACACAGCAGGCTCCTTGATTAGTGCCTGTGTTTGGGTCACAACATCACAGGGAGGCAGAGGAAAGGCCCCATCCCTCTTTGCCAGAGGGGCCAAATCCACCCCAAATGGGTGGCTGATCCTGGGGAGCACCAGCTGGGGACTGTCACATCTGCTGGGACATCTGGCTTCTCCTGGCCTTGCTTCCATGACTTTCATGTGCAACATCCCTTTCCTTTCTCCTTTCTCCTTTCTCCTTTCTCCTTTCTCCTTTCTCCTTTCTCCTTTCTCCTTTCCCCTTTCCTTTCCTTTCCTCCTGATTGCTCACCTCAAAGCAGGGTGATGTTTTTAGGGTGTTCAGCTGGCTGAAGGCAGACACTGTTTAGGTTTTTCTTATTTCTAGCCCATTTCCAAAGAAAACCAGGTGTTGGAGTCCATGGAATTTCTGGGTGTCCCGGGCACAGCCTTTCCCTGGGGTTTTCCTTAGGGATGAGGGATAAAAGCAGAGTGATGTCAAATCCCTGTCTTCCCACAGACCTTGGCCTCATCTTTCCAGCCTTTCCAGAGTGAGGATTCCCAGAACAACAATTCAGAATTAAATCCCCAAACTGTTGTCATAAAGGAAGTGTGGGGAAAATGGAATGGCTCCAATCTGGCAATCTGGGAAGGAATTCTTCCCTGTGAGGGTGGGGAGGCCCTGGAATGGATTTCCCAGAGAAGCTGTGGCTGCCCCTGGATCCCTGGAGGTGCCCAAGGCCAGGTTGGACAGTGCTTGGAGCATCCTGGGACAGTGGAAGGTGTCCCTGCCATGGCAGGGGTGGCACTGGATGGGCTTTAAGGTCCCTTCCAACCCAAATAATTCCATGGTTCTGTGGGATTTTATCCAACAGCATCAACCCCACCCTGAAATTAATCAGAGTTAACACCCTCTGCAGCTTGATTAAAAACATCCCTAAATATTCTGGTACTGGGGATGGATGGATGGGGTGGATCCTGGTGGTTTTTAGGGTTTTTTTTTCCCAAGTGAGAGGCTTCCTGGCAATATTTCACCAGCGCTGCTCACTCATATCCCCACCAGCACCCAGGATGTGCAGACGTGAACAATCCTGGATTTGGGAGAGCCTGGAATCGCTGCCTCCAGCTTGGAGCTGGGAAATACTGCTGGGGTCCAGTGGGAGCCCAGGCTGCCCTCACTTCCCACAAATTCCAGCAGCATCTCCAGCTGGGAGCCCATTCCCAGCCACGGGGGCTGCTCCACGGCCAGGAGTGCAGGGAACCTCTGCTCAGGGCTCTGCCCAGGGCTGGAGGGAGCAGAGCAGCGGGCAGGACACGGGGACACCGCGGGTTTCCATGACAACCACTCCAGGTGTCAGGTGGGGATGCTCAGGGATGCTGCAGTGCCAGGGAGCTGCATTCAGCAGGGGATGGGGCTGGGAATCTCCTCTGGAAATGTCAGCAGAGCTGGGAAGGGCCTCGTGTCCCAGAACCACAGGAAAAGAACGACACTCACGCGCTGGGATGTCCGAGGCAAAAAAGGCACTTTTATTTCCAGACCTTGATATTTATAAAATTCCAAAAGTGACCATGGATTGGAGGGTGAAGTTGCCACCTCTCCAGCCACACTGGTCAAACCAACAGTGCATCAATTCCCTCCTCCTCCAGAAAGGAATGCAAAACAATCATTATTTACACGAAGAGTGCATGAGAAGCTCCATTACAAAAACGCAGACATCAGAAGGCTTAGGAGAACTTCAGAAGAGCAGGATGACCCCTCCTGCAGCCTGCTGTGCCTGGCTCAGCCCAGCCGGCGAGCTCAGGTCTCTGCAGAGCTCAGGAGAGGGTGTGACAGCAGCTGGGTGGCACAGGGGGTGTGCTGCTGGTGTCCTCCACACTGGGGACACACAATTCCCTGCTGGGACCTGCTGTCCTTCCTTCTCCATCCCCAGTGCTGGCTCCAGCTCATCTTTCTTAACAGGATCATAATAAGATGCCTGAATGTTGGCCAAAATGTTTTCCCAGCTGCTGGCACACCCAGACACTCTCTGAGGAAGGTGGAGAGGGAGGAGAAGTGAAGCAGGGACATTTCAGCCTGAATGCACCTGAAACCTTCTGTGTCCCCCTGGATCTGCCCTGCCACCCTCCTGCCATGACCTGCTCCCAGAAACATTGAAGAATCCCCCCTCTACCCAAAGGACCTCGTGGATTCTGTGGTGGCACAGGTCACTCCCATCATGATTATGTTATTTTTATGTTAAAAAAACCCTGATTTTTTATTTTAAGCTGTTGGCAGGGGAAAGCCATGGGAGCCCAGCTGCAACCACTCCCCTCAGTGGAGGTTTTCCTCACAGAAGGTGTCTGGACTTTCAAGAACGTGCCAACTTCAATATCCAGATGTGGAGAGGAGGGATGTGGCTCCTGACAGCCTGATTTAGGTCTTGCAGAGGAAGAAAAACTCCTTTTTCTCCTTTTTTTTTCCTGGCCTTGGCTCAGAACAGGCTCCACCAAACCCCAGACTTGATGTTCCCTGTGGAGCTCTGGTGGTTGGGAGAACAGCAGGACTCCTGGCACGAGTCAAACCCTCTGGAGAGGATCCTTGTGCCACACTTATATCCAAGATTATTGTCTGGAGCACACGCAGGGCTTGGGCTTGGCAGGAAGGGTGGAGAAGCAAGGTTGGTGGTGAAGCCCAGTCCCTGTGGTCTGCGAGGGAGGGAGCCCCTGGTCCTTGCTGCAGGTGATGTGAAATGTGGGGTGACCCCATTTCCTCCCTACAGAGCTCCATAAGATTTTTTAGGGAGGTGTTTTTGTGCTGGAATTTTCCCTTTTCTGCTCTTGCCCATGGAGAGGAGCCCCAGAGGCTGAGGGGATGTGCCAGGTCACTTCCAGTGGCCACAGCTCCCTCAGCTCCAGAGCCTGGGCTTGTTCCTTGGGTGGGATTTAAGAACAGGACAAACAGTTGGGCTGCCCTGGCTGATTGTGAAGAATTGTATTTTCAGGATCCCCGTGGCAGGAATGATGGATCTGACTCCATGTTCTCAGAAGGCTGATTTATTATTTATGATACTATATTATATTAAAGAATACTATATTACACTAAAGAATACAGAAAGGGTATTTACAGAATGCTAAAAAGATAATAATGAAAACTCGTGACTCTCTCCAGAGTCTGACACAGCTTGGCCCTGATTGGCCAAAGAGTGAAAACAACTCCCAGCAGAACCCAGTGAAACAATCACCTGTGGGTAAACAATCTCCAAACACATTCCACATGAGCACAACACAGGAGAAGCAAATGAGATAAGAATTGTTTTCCTTTTCTCTGAGGCTTCTCAGCTTCCCAGGAGAAAAATCCTGGGGGAAAGGATTTTCCAGAGAATGTGAATGCCACAGTGAAGCTCCTCAGAGATTAGAAGTGAAGCACAGGCTGCTTTGGGCAGCAGGCTGGATGAATTTCCTGGCATAATCAACCTTCTAGCAGAGAATACCAAGGTCCTTTGCAAACATCACTGCTGCTTTGTGCTGCCTGCACGAGCAGTTTGCTTTGCATTCTGGCTTTATTCTATTCCATTTCAGTTTACCCAAAATATCTCCGCATGCTGCTGAGTGGCAGCTCTCTGGGATGAGTGTGCATGTGGATGTACTTCTGCTAAGTCAGTGTGAATCCCTTCTGCCAGTCAGGCAAATAATGACAGCAGGGAAAATTAGCAAGGGGAAAAAGAAGACAGAGACATGCAGCATCTCTGGGGAATAACCAAACAGCCCAGGAGAGCTGAGTGTGCCTTTCCCACTCTGCTTGACCAGGTCCTGTGGAGCTGGGCAGCACACCTGAGCTCCCTGTGCCATCCTCCTCTACTCCTGGCTCTCTCCACACCTGGGCTGCTAAAATTTTCCCCAATATCCAGTCTAAATCTTTTCTGGCACAACTTGAGGCCATTTTTCTTCATCCTGCCCCTTGTTCCCTGGGATCAGAGCCTGACCCCCACTTGTTCCTGTGGAAATTGAGAATATCTCCCTTCAGCCAGGCTGAGCACTGGCTGAATTTCAGAATTCATTTCAAATTCTGAAATGAAATGAGGCAGGATCTGTCCAATGAAACTTCCCAAGAAAAACAGGTGGAATCCTTCCAGAGAAGAAACCTGAGACTGCACAAGAGTAGGAGGCAGATTCCTCAGGATCCCCAAGGCCTGATGATGATGATGATGATGATGATTGTTTTTCTGTGTGTATCTGCTGTGTCAGTCCCTCTCTGGGTCTCCAAACCACAGCAGCTGGTCAGCAGGGCAGGAACAGCAGCAGGGCAGTGTCTGCTTGTGCTGTGTCAGCTCCCAGCAGGGTGACACCAGCACTGTCAGCACCTCTGGCTGGAGCTGAATCCCAGAGGGAAAGATGGAGCAGCTGGAGAGCAGCCCCAGGACAGGGTCTGTGCTGCTCCTGCTCCCTGCTGGGGGATGAAACAGCTCCAGGGCTCAGCTTGAGTCAACAGGAGAACAAATCAGGGCGGCTGGGTGATCCCCAGTGCTTGGGCTGGGTTGGAGGGGATCTTAAATCCCATTTCATTCCAGCCCTGCCATGGGAAGGGACACCTTCCACTATCCCAGATTGCTCCAGCCTGGCTTTGGACACTTCCAGGGATGAAAGCATCAGAGTGAGCAGAGAAGTGGAGTTTATTGACTCAACAGAGCAGCCTTGAGGGGTTGAAACAACCCCTTCCAAACACTGCCTTTGCCCTCCTTGAGCAGCACTTGGAGATGTGCCGACTCCAAGGAAGGATGCTGAAAGTGGGAATGGCTTCCGACTGCCAGAGGGATGGGAAATTGGGAAGAAATTCTTCTCTGTGAGGGTGGGCAGGCCCTGGCAGAGGGTGCCCAGAGAAGCTGTGGCTGCCCCTGGATCCCTGGAAGTGCCCAAGGCCAGGCTGGACAGGGCTTGGAGCACTCTGGGATAGTGGGAAGTGTTCCTGTCCAAGGCAGGAGACAGAATAAGATGAACTTTAAGGCTCTTCCCACTCAGATTCTGTGATTGTATGGGAAACCCTTCCTTGGAGCTCTCCAGCACAGCTCTGAGCTGCATCCCAGAGCTCCCCACCTGCCCAGGACTGTGGCATCAGCCACAAATGGAGGGACACAACCCTGGTGACAGCTCAGTTAATGTCACACCTGATTGCCAAAAGCTCTCTGTGCAAACCCTGGGACAGGCACAGTGCTCTCTGCTCTTGAGCCACATTAACAAAAGCTAATGAGCTCCCAGTGCTGCCCCTGCCCGGGATCACACCCCTGTGCTAAGCAGCTTACTGGGAACAGCCCTTCCCAAACCCTCAGAGCCCCTGCTCAGCAGCAGCAGCATCTGAACCTGTCACTGTCACATTTTCTGGAAAAATCCCTTTGCCCAGGATTTCCCTCCTGGGAAGCTGAGAAGCCTCAGAGAAAAGGAAAACAATTCTTATCTCATTTGCTTCTCCTGTGTTTTGCTGCTTTGGAATGTGTTTGGAGATTGTTTACCCACAGGTGATTGTTCCATTGGTTTCATGTGAGTTGTTTTGACTTAATGACCAATCAGGGCCAAGCTGTGTCAGGGCTCTGGAGAGAGTCACAAGTTTTCATTATTACCTTTTAGCCTTCTGTCTGTATCCTTTCTGTATTCTTTAGTATAGTTTAGTATTCTTTATATAATATAATACCATAAATAATAAATTAGCCTTCTGAGAACATGGCATCAGATTCATCATTCCTTCCTTCATCGGGGAACCCCACAAATACAAAATAAACCCACAAAGAATTCCCTGCTCCCAGCCTGCTCTGCTGATTCTGCACAGCTTTTGGGGTCAATCCTGCCCTTTTCAGTGCGTCCAACAGCAGTGTCATTCCTCCCGTGGCTTTTCCATCCTGCGAAAAGAAGTGAAACTCGGCAATTTTGGTTAACTGAACCCCAATACCCCGGTTGTGTGGTAATGCTGGGCGAGGAGCAGAGCCCCAGGCCCTGCCGAGCCCTGGGATGCTCTGGGGATGCTCGGGGGGATGCTTGGCTCCCGTTGCCATGGGAACGCTGGGCGGGAGGGGGATGCGAGAGCTGCTGCTGCCATCTCCTGGAGGAGCCGGGATGGAGAGGGGGTCAGGAAGAGCAGGGGCGAGTCGGAGATGTCCCGGGCAGGGCGCAGCCCCAACCCGGGCAGGGACACTGGCACCCAGGGGGCTGGGCACAGCAGAGCTCAGCGGGGTCACCGAATGCTGGCAGAATGTCACCCTGAATGTGCAGGCTGTCCCCCAAAAAACCCATTAACAATTCCAATTAACGGCCATGACTCCAAGTCATAAAGTCATTAAAGCTGGAAAAGCCCTCTGAGATCATGCAGTCTAATCATTAACCCAGCACTGCCAGGGCCACCACTGACCCCTGTCCCCATGTGTCATATCCACACGGATTTTAAATCCCTCCAGGGATGGGGACTCCAACGCTGCCCTGGGTGGACTCCCTTCACCCCTTTTGGTGAAGATTTTTTCCTAAATATTCAACCTAAAGCTCCCCATGCCCAGCCTGAGGCCATTCCCTCTCCTCCTGTTCCCTGGAGCACAGCCCGACCCCCCCGGCTGTCCCCTCCTGGCAGGAGTTGTGCAGAGCCACAAGGTCCCCCCTGAGCCTCCTTTGCTCCAGGCTGAGCCCCTTCCCAGCTCCCTCAGCCTCTCCTGGGGCTCCAGACCTTTCCCCAATGTCATTTTTGTCACAAGCAGCTCAGAAGTGCCCCAGGACTGGAGACACCTCAGCACAGGCGATGTCCTGGCCCTGCTGCCACCCCAAGACTGGGATACACCAGGATCATGCCCAGGACTGCCCACGTTGTATTTTGGGAGCTTTGGGCACATCCTGTGCTGGGCTGGCCTCCCTGGCAGGACCCTGAAGGGCTGCTGAGCTCAGCCCCGGGATGGAGAGAGGCTCGGGAGGAGGCTGCTCCAGCAAGAGCCCTCTGAAGGAGTTAATGCCACCCTCAGTGTCCTGATGGGAGCAGCAGCGGGGGAACAAACAGATGGGAGGGGATGGCTGGGAGCTTCCTCTGCTGTGTGGGCACCACAGCGAGCGTGGGACGTGCCGGAGCTGCAGCTCAGCCTCGTTTCTCAGGGTTACAACCACGAGCTGCAGCTTTGCATCCATCCCATCCCATTATCCCATCCCATCCCATTATCCCATCCCATCCCATTATCCCATCCCATCCCATCAATCTGAGTATCCATCCCATCCATTCCATCCCACTGCATTTCTTCCCCATCCCATCCCATCCCATCCCATCCCATCCCATCCCATCCCATCCCATCCCATCCCATCCCAATCCCATCCCATCTCATTTTCTCTCATCCTATCCCATCCCAGTTCCATCCCATCCATTGCATTTCCTCCCCATCTCATTTCATCCCACTTCATTTCATCCCAATACCATCCCATCCCAAATCATCCCAATTCTTCCCATCTCAATCCCATCCCATCCCATCCCATCCCATCCCATCCCATCCCATCCCATCCCATCCCATCCCACCCCATCCCATCCCATCCCATCCCATCCCATCCCATCCCATCCCATCCCATCCCATCCCATCCCATCCCATCCCATCCCATCCCATCCCATCCCATCCCATCCCTGCTGGCAGCAGGAGCTCGTGGATCAGGGATCTCAGTCCCCAGCATGGAAACCTCAGCTCCTGCTGGTGACATGGGACACGTGCCAGGCTGGCAGGGACACACAGAGTGGATTCCTGGGATTGGCCATTTTAGGGACAGTGACAGGAGCTGGAGCATGGGATTGTTTGTGCTAAAGGCCAGAAACACTGAGGTATTAAATGGCTGGAAATGCGGTAGCCTCACCCTGTGCTTGGTCACCATCACCCAGGGAAAAGTGTCCTCAGGAGCTGCCAGGCTCCTGTGGGATGTCCTTGTCCCACCCTGGCTTCGGTGTTTTTGGTTTTTTTCTTTTTTTAATTTTTTTTTTTGTTGTTGTTGTTTAATGTTTTTATTTTTTAAAAATTTCTTTTAATTTTTTTTATTTGTGGGGTTTTTTTAAATTTTTGTTGTAGTTTTTATTTTTTTTTTTCTGTTTTTGTGGTTTTTTGTGTTGGTTTTGTTTGTTTGTGTTTTGTTTTTGCGTTCCCCTGCAATGCTCCTGCATTGGAGCAGATGAGAGAAATTCCGATTATTGCTGCTGCCAGCTCAGCTCCAGCTGCAGCAGCAGCACCTCCTGCAGGGTTGTCCCTTCCCAGCCTTCTCCCTGCTTGGACACCCTGGCCCGGTGATCCCCTTGGGCACCTGAGCCCTGCCTTCCCCAGAGAGCTCCTGCCAGGGGGAGAAATCCACACAGAGCATTCCAGAGGAGCATTTTCCTGGCAGGAGGATGGGGGAAAACCACACCAGTGTCCCCCAGCTCTTCTGGCTGTGGGAGAGGGCCCAAAGGCAGCAGAAGCAGGAGATATCCACGTCCTGCTCCAGGGCTGTGGCACCCACACTCCTGACCCCAGAGTCCCCTGCAGGGCCAGTTCTGCCCTGTCCCCTGCTCCTAATGCAGGAATTTGCCTCTGAGACAAACCAGGAATCCCTGTCCTCTCTGGGGACCTGGATCCACCTGGCCAGGAGGGGTTTTAGGAGGTGCCCACCCTGTGGCATTCACATTCTCTGGAAAAATCCCTTCACCCAGGATTTTTCTCCTGGGAAGCTGAGAGGACTCAGAGAAAAGGAAAACAATTCTTATCTCATTTGCTTCTCCTGTGCTGTGCTCATGTGGAATGTGTTTGGGGATTGTTTACCCACAGGTGATTGTTTCACTGGGTTCTGCTGTGAGTTGTTTTCACTCTTTGGCCAATCAGGGCCAAGCTGTGTCAGACTCTGGAGAGAGTCACGAGTTTTCATTATTAACTTTTTAGCATTCTGTAAGTGTCCTTTCTGTATTCTTTAGTATAGTATTCTTTAATATAATATAGTATTATAAAGTAATAAATTAGCCTTCTGAGAACATGGAGTCAGATTTCATTCCTGCCTTCATTGGGGTTCCCTGCAAATACAAAACCACCACTCCTCCAGCTCCCATCTGAGCACACAGCAAGACCCCTCTGCAACCATTCCACCCCTGCTTTTAGGTCATAAACAAATTTCAGGCCTCTAAAAGATCTGAAAAAGAGAGAGCAAGGGGGATTGTGTCTCTCTGGTGCTGGACTGCATCCACAGTGCAGCTCTGCACAGGACCTGTGGGGTTTTTAGCTCAGCTGCTTCACTTCAGAAAGGGAAGGGCAGCTCCTTGACTCAAGAGAGAAATGAAATGGATTATTGGACAGTGAATAAATCTGGAGTTGTTCCTCTAATCTCATCACCAACCAGTTCATCCCAGTAAGAGAAGCCTTTTGAAGAACCATTTTGGTTTTGGTTTGGGTAGGAAGGGACCTTAAGCCCATCTCACTCAGGGACACCTTCCACCATCCCAAACTGCTCCAAGCCCTGTCCAGCCTGGCCTGGAGCACCAGGATGGGTGAGGAAGGCAAAATTCAACCTGGACCAGGTGGGCTGGGAAGAGCTGGGAAGAGCTGGGCCACCCCAGCTGTGGGGTTTTATCCCAGTTCCTCCCAAACCAGGCCCAGGCAGCTGCTGATGCCACTCCTTGTTCCACCTTGTCCCCAGGGACAGAAAATGTCACGTTTGATGGATGCAGAGATCATTAAATGTTCTCCTCTCTTCAGGGCAGGAAGGAGGCATTTCCCCCTCCTTTGTTTTACTTTTTCTTTTGTATCAAAGAAGATGAAAAGAATTAAAGTGCCATCCCTGAAGTGCTGCAGGCACAAGACTTCCCTGGGCATCAGTTTTTGGTTTTTGTTTTTAGTTTCTTCTCCTGCAGACACAGATTGGTATTAATGATCTGGATTTGCTTTTGGGGTTAAAAAGGAAGAAATCTGTGAATGCAGAACGTGGCTGTTCCTGTGCAGAGGGGAATATTGCAGCTTTGTAATTCACTGCCGTCTTGTGATATTTAACGTTTTCCTAAAATGATGAACACGCAACATGAATTAGAACAGAACCCCAAACAAGAAAAAAAAAAACAACCCCAAATCTGTTCCTAGTATCCATAGTTACAGAGAAAACTCAGAGACCCTGAGGGTGATGGGTAGAAAAACTCCTATCACAAAGACATAAAATGAAAAGTTGTGACATTTTGTTGCTTTTAAGTTTATTTTTTAATCTGTAAACACTTTGCATAAACTCCATTCTTCCATCAGACAAGAAGGTGGAGTTTTCCTTGATGAGCTCTCACCTTGTGTGTTCTGGAGACAAGGTCTTAAATATATATATATATGTATTTTTGTCCTTTGCCTTCGGGTGGGATGGCAAAATTAGGACAAGTTTGCTCCAATTACCTTAATAATAATAGTAATAATTGTAATAATAATAGTAATAATAATAGTAATAGTAATAATAATAATAATAATAATAATAATTCCCACAATATATGATATATTATTATTCCTCCAGTATATATTAATATATATAATTATGATTATTATTATTTCTTCAGTATATGTGTGTGTGTATATATATATATGTATATATATATATATATATATGTGTATATATATATTCCTATATGTACAGTCAGAGTACCTGGGAGTCCTGTGCTACTTCAGAGGGAAGACATTCTGCATAATGCATGGCAAAGTTTAACAGAAAATAGGGAATTTTTTGAAAGTCAAATAGGGGGATGCTCCACCTTTTTAAAACTGATGAAAGCAGATTGGGCAAAGCAGCAAAAAGCAAAATCTCACCCCCAACCTGTCTCTTGCAGAGAGGGGCAGTGGGAGGAGCTGCCCTTGCCCATGGCTGATTTTGATGAGTGATTTGCATTTGGATCACCCCAAAGTGAGGAGCCCAAAATCTACTGCCCAGAATTTTGCTGTATTTACCATTTCCCCAGTGTTTTGCTGTATTTACCATTTCCCCAGTGTTCTGCTGCCCTGTATTTGGTGCTGTCTGTCAGGGCTTGGCCCCAGCTGGCAGCTGAGTCCCACAGAACCACAGGTCAGCCCAGGGAATGGGGGTAAAAATGAGAAAAGTCATGGCTTGAGACCACGGAGTGATGGAATGGTTTGGGAAGGGACCTTAAATCCCACCCAGTGCCATGTGCAGGGACACCTCCCACTGTCCCAGGGTGCCCCAAGCCCTGTCCAGTCTGGCCTTGGGCACTCCAGGGATTCAGGGGCAGCCACAGCTTCTCTGGGCACCCTGTGCCAGGGCCTCACCATCCTCACAGGGAGGAATTCCTTCCCAATATCCCAAACTCTGGCAGTTTAGGTCCATTCCCTGTGTCCTGTCCCTCCATGCCTTGTCCCCAGTCCCTCTCCAGCTCTCCTGGAGCTTCAGGCCCTGAAAGGCTGGAGGGAGATGAAGTTCAGCACCCAAACTCTGGGGTTTATTAGGAGAGCAGAGCACTCCACTGCTCCCAGACTGTTCCACCTCTGCCCCAGCACCCTCAGCCAGGACATTGGGGACAACTCCCAAGTGAGCCAGGACACCCAGGGGTGTCCCTGTTTCAGTGCCAGCAGGGAGGGAACAACTCTCTTTGAAAATACTGAACTTGTGCTTTGAATTCAGCCAGGGAAATCATTCTGGGGGCACAGCCCTGAATTTCCTCCCCCTCCAATTCCACAGACACGATTGAAACAGCAGCTCAGCTTTGAACTGCCTCATTTATAACCCATGCAAACAAATGGCCTGAAGCAATTGTGTTCCAGACTTTCAGCTGCCTCCTGGGACTTTGGATGTGAATTCCTAGAAAACACCAAAAAGCTCATTTAACAGAAAATGGAGCTGCAGTTTTTAGTGGTGCCCCAGGGTCAGAGCACCAACACCCACCTGTCCTCACCTCCTGCAGCCACTCAGGAAACTCAGGGAGCTGCAACAATTCCTTCAAGGCAGAGCAGACGTTGTTCCACAGGAGTTTTCAGCAGAGTTAGAAGCCCCACTCGTGTTTTTTTATTTTTGTTACCTACATTGTTTTCTCCTGGCTTATGTAAATCCCCAGCCTCACAATTCACATGCAGCAAAGCAGCCCCAAAATGAGGGAAAAATGAGTTTTCCTGAGTGCTGAGAGGATGCAGCTGGGTGAAAAGAACAGGAATGGAAATGTGGGAGAGGATCAGGAGGGCAGAGCAGCTGCTGGCAGAGCTCAGCCATGTCTTACCCCAACCCTGTCCCTGCCCATTTCTAACACAAACCTCTGCAATTCTTTCAAAATTGTCAATTTATTATTTTATTACAAGAATACTTTAAGACAGAGCAAAAAAACAGTGGCAAACCCAAATATTTTTTTTAAATTTAATATGCAATCCTTAAGTAAGAGACTTTACAAGCCCCAAATGCTAAAAAACCTCTTTGCTGGCTGTGGTTGCACAGCACTCAGGATGTGCTGATCTTTCACAGCAACACGTGGTGCTGGTGGAACTCCACTCTCCTGCACTCTCACATCCAGCAGCAGTGCAGAGATTAAAAGGAAATGTTTCCTTCCATTGTTTTATTGCTGTCTCATCCCACTGATAAGGTGACTTTTAGTCTGCTCAAGTTACCCCTAAGTTTGGCAGAGACAAAACCTCTTGTCCTCCCCAGTTACTGTTCATCCACATAAATTCTGCTGATTTCAGAAAGGAGAATGAATGAATGATTGAAAAAAATAAATATTCTTATGCAGGAAATACACCGACCCATACAATTAATACATTAATAATCATTACCTTGGAACATTAATTGCATGACTCAGAGTGAATGAAGCTTTTATTTAAAAACCCCCAGACCTGCAGAACACAGAGGCCACGGGGTGGGGGTGGCTGAGGCCTTCAGACACCCTGAGCTGGCTCTGACTTCAAAGGATGAATCACCAGGATCTGGCTGGTATCAGCAGGACAATAAATGAGCCCAGTCAGCCCTTCCCTGGAGGGGTTTCTGTCTCTTGGCTCCAGGGAAATGATGCAGCTTGTCTGCAAGCAAACTTTTTGTGTTACATAAACCAAGGAAAACATATTTATGTAGCTAAGGTTTCCTGAAATAGCCCCTGGAATTTTGAACAGAGCAACCATTCTTTCCAGAGTTTCAGGATATATTTCAGCAAGAACAAAGACACACTTAAGAGTATTTTCTTTTTACTCTTTCCTTCCAATGCTGTGTCCATCACAAAGTTAAACAGCTCCACAGTGCAGAGCAAGCCTGGAGAATCCTGAATGCAAACAACCCCAAATTATTTGACACAGACACCAGAATCTGCAAACAACAAAAGGTTTGTTTATAGCAACATGAGGCTGGCTGCCAGGGGATAAATGACTGACCTTCCTGGGCTACAGGTGCATCAGTGTTTGAACTCCTGGCCAATCAACTTTTACCATTTCACAGCAGCTCTAACAGAAGGAAAAGCAAAAATTTCTCAGTTTGCAGCTGGTGCTTCAAAAGCGCATCCTACCTTCAGGCACCACCAACAGGGGGAGGTTCTTGTTTGCTTTTAATTACAACGTGCTTTATTCATGAAGAGGTTCAGCCCCTGCAGTGCGTGTCTCAGGCCAGGGTTGGAGCCACAGCTCTGCTGTCAGGCTGGAGGTTGATGAGGGAGTTGCTGGCCTGGGCCAGCTCTGCAATGGACACTCGGCCTCGCTGCTTGATGTACTGGGCCACGGCTGCCATCTCCTCTGCAGTGATGTAGATGAACTTTCCCCTGTCATCAATCACACCTGCAGGGCAAGCACAGCGCTGAGAGGCTCCCCTCACCTCCCCCCAGCATCACTCACTGCTTTGGGAAGGGATGTTCCAGCTGCTGAGGCAGCACTCCCCACCTAGGCCAGGCAGGATTTTATCTCCTGGCACTGCTGGGAGCTGGAGCAGGGCTGTGCCAGCAGCCCCAGGACCCTGGGAATGCTCCTTTTGCTCAAAAAACACGTTCCGGTACTGGGAACAGCTCCACAGCAGCTGCTGCAGGGATCCCAGATGTTCTGAGCTGGGTGAGACCCACCAGGATCATTGATCCAGCTCCTGGTCCTGCACAGACCCCACAACAACCCCACCCTGTCCCTTGGAGCGTGGTCCAGACTCTCCTGGAGCTCTGGCAGATTTGGGGCAGTACCCAGCACCCTCTGAAGCAAAAACCTTTCCTGATCTCCAACATAAATCCCCCTGACCCGGCTCCAGCCGTTCCCTGGGTCCTGTCCCTGTCACAGAGCAGAGATCAGAGCTGCCCCAGGGGAGGAAGCTGCAGAACTTGATCTCCCCTCAGCCTCCTCCTCTCCAGGCTGAACAAGCCAAGTGCCCTCAGCTGCCCCTCACACTGGGATCCACATCCTCAAGGGTCTGGATTCCTCTCCAGACCCTTCCCCTTCCCAGCCCTGCTTTTTTTGGTGCTCATGTTCCCAGCTCAGCCTTTCCAGCTTCCCCCCTGACAGGGCATGCAGCTCAGTTTCCATATTCCTGTGGCTCCACCCAGGCTGAGAGCAGAACTCTGTTTTTATGTATTCCACCCAGGCAGAGCCTCCCTGGCTTTGGGCACAGCCAGCCAGGACAGCACACATCCTTCTCCCTGCTTTCCAGGCACTTTTAGGGCATTTGAAAGGGTTTCCACATTGCTGAGACAGTTGTTCTCCAGCCAAGAGCACAAGATCAGGTCAATAAATGTTTGTGCTGGCACCTTTCTGTACTTCACCCTCAGAAAGAAAAGACTGCCCAGCTCTAAACCAGCCTTGTTCCTGCTCAGTCTGCTGTAATTCCAGCTTGGACAGGGCTGGGAACAAGCACTTGACTGGCTCCAGCACCCTGCAGTGCTCTGGGATGTCTGCCTCTCTACCCCATCCTGGCTTTAACCCACCCCAAATCATCCCAATGATCCTCTCAAATTCAGATTTTAGAAGGCCCCATTTGCAGCTGGCAGCTCAGCAACCCCAAAAGGCCTTCAGCAGATGGGTCAATAAATAAAATAGAAATATCCAGCTATCAAGATCCTTAGAACAGGAATGGCACTGGAATTCTCTCTCTGCCACAGGGAAGGCATTTTGTGCACCAGCAGCTACAGAAAGATCCCCTTTGTGCTTTGGCTGTCACCTGTCAGGGTGCCATCTGCCATCAGGTCCTGGATTCTGTTAATTGCATCCTGTGCAGAAGAGAAAAAGGAGAAAGAGACTGATCAAAAGGGAAGCAAAAACCATTTCACACGTTCAGATAAACTCCAGAGGTTTACCTTGAAATCCCTCAGGGTTAAGGAATTCAGTACTCCCACACAGAGAGATAGAATCAGCCCTTTGGTTTCAGAGGGATGATTTTTTTTTTGCATTTTGGGATGTACAAATTAAATCCCCTACCCCTTAAAAGAGCCTTTTACTGCCATTACTTGGCTGTTTCAAGGAGCAGGGGGTTATAGGAGTCTTCCCATGGAAAGGCTGTGCAGTGCCATGAAGCACACTGAGGTCCTTCTCCAAGGTCCTTGCTCAAAAATTCCATATTTTTTGTATCTTTTCCTGCTCCTTTTAGGAGCAAACCTCTCCTACCAACCCAAAGCAACAACTTGTTGAATTTATGGCTGGGTTTACTCTACAGTTACTCCAAGAATGCAGATCCACAGCCCTACCTCTCTCTTTTTCTTGTTGTTATACGACTGCAGAAGGAAATTATAATTTAGATTTTAACCAGATAAATTCCTGTAAGTAACCCACTGCACATTTAAATGGAGCTCTGGTTTAAGAGGGAGGCAGGGGCCCAGCAAAAATTAATACTTCCACCCCAAAAGTCAGTTGTTTTTTTTACCTGTGTCCTTAAACCCAGATGTGAAGCCAAGTCCTCCAGCTGGATAACCTTTGTTTTCTGTGGGGACAAACAAGAGTTAAGCTGATGAATGAGAAAGCTGGGATTTTTTTTTTCCATTCCAATAAAAAAAATGCATTAACCAGACAAAGCAGAAGCTGTTCCTTTAAGTAACTTTTCCTAGTAAGCACTTTCCTGTGATGAAAAACTCTCAGGTTACCTAAAGCAGGGAGCTCTGTGGAAAAACTGAGTGCTCTGACCCACTTAGGGCAAGACTCAAACACATCTGCCAGCCTTGATCCTGGACTTTTCCTGACACTGGGATGAGCACAAGGAACAGCCATGACTCTGCTCCCCCACCTCCTGAGTTTCTCAGCTGCTACCTTTAATTTCCAGAGTGTTTTATCAAGATCCCTTTCTTCTTTCAGGGATGTTTCAAAGCACCTTTTAAAACCACCACTGGTGTGTATCAGCACTTACATAAAACCCAGGCAAGACTGGCAGCATTAAGTGCTTTAGTCTGTTTTACTGATGTCATGTGTATTAATGCCATAATAATCTTCCTAAGCAAGCCAACACCTTATTAAAATTGTCACTGCTGGAACTGCACATTGTCATTTTGCTTTTGACAGATGCTTCCTGCAGCTTTTCTCAGTCAAGGCACAGCCACCACTGCTCACATCTGGTTTTGTGCTTCTCTGCAGCTCCAGAGAAAACACCTGCAGGGCTTGTCTGGAGCTACTTGGTTCCTGTTTTCTTCTCTGCCAAAGTTTTAGGAACTCATCTGTTTAGCTGCAAAAGGATGCAGTGTTTGCAAGGAGCTTGGAAAAGACAAAACTGTTGGAAAGCTCAGTTAATATTCAGGTTTACATTCCTACAATCCATGTCTGTACAGCCACAGGAGCTGCGTCTCCATTAACAAATTAAATACTTCAAACAAGAAAGTCCTTTGTTTCTGGTCTTGAGAGCATACTGGGAGGCCACAGAAGAAATAAAGAGAGGCTGAAATAGATGAATCTTTTTCATTAATAAGATCAGACCCAAAAGAAAGGCACACACAGATTTAGCAGCTGTGAAGTTCGATGCAGCCAAGCTAGAGAACTGAATACCATGGACTGAACACATGGAACTGGAACCAGTCCATGGAATTCAGTTCTCAGAGCTGGGAACTGCCAACATTCGTCACATCTTCTTCTAAAGGGACTGGGGGGGTTGGTGCAAAGCCACACGAACAGCAAAAACAGGACTTAAACCTTCACTTAGAGATCTTCCCCCTCAATGACCAAGTTTAGTGGAAGCTTTCCAAGACAGATCCTGCTGGGAATGAGAGCCCAAGGGGGTGGGGTGGGGATGCACCCCCCACACTCTGGAATACAACACCAAGAGGTCCCAAGGGAATAAAACACTGCTCCACATGCATCACGTTCCAGAGACAGGCTTAGCTTCTCTTCAGCAACAAAACCACATCCACATTCTCCTGAATTAATCTCATTTTAGGGGTGATGCTGCTGCTGTCCTCAGCAAGGGATGAACCACAGCAAGAGGCTGCATTTTGCTCCCAACACCCTTAAGAATGAAGCACGGGGTGAGCTATCTCCAGCATAAGAAATTATTCATCAGAAGAGCTAAATTCAATTTTATTTTTAAAAAAAAAAAAAGCCAATTACTCTTAATTTGTACATTTTTTCTGACAGCTACGAGCAGCTCAGCACCGCTTCCTGTCAATGGTTTCTGTGAACAGAACAGAAGATGAGGGCAATACATAATCTATACATTAAGCACACTTTCAAGATTAAAGAAAAATACTTAAAACTTGAGAAAGAAAGCGATGCCCCAGTTCTGCAGCTCAGCTCTGCAGAGGAAATCAGGTGTCGAATATTCAGACTTCTGTTTCCAGCCCAAGTTTAATTTCTCTGACGTCAAGATGAAGTGACTGATACAGAATTTTGTGCTGAAACACTCAACTGGGAGCTTGTGACTAATCTGGTCCATCCACCACAACTCCTGGGGCAATGGGCAGAGTCTGCCCTGGCTGTGTCATGCCCTGGAAAGCTCCCAGGGCTTGTGGAAGATCCCAAGGACACTGGGATCTCCTTTTTTTACCCACAGAGGTGAAGGAGAGGCAGAGAGCAGCCCAGCAGAGCTTTGCAGGGCTCAGCTCTGAGCTCCTGTCCAGAACTGCCTGGCAATCACTCCAAAGGACTCCCCAAGGAGTTATCCATGAGGCAAATCCCTAAGTCCAGGAGATAAATCTGCTGTAAATTCAGGGTTTGGCTGGGATAATGGACGTGCAAAACGTGAGATTTTGGGATACAAACTGATTAGCAGCTCACTGAGTGTCCAAGTGATCTGCTTGCTGGAGAAGCCTTTCACACAGGCCACACATCCTGAGAGTCCAGATTCCAGTAAAGGAAGAAAGGGATTCATTAGGAAAAAAGATTTGCATGGCAATGTTGGAGTGAGAGGAGAAAAATGCATTTGATCTTTGATATGGCAATAGTGGAGAGCATTTGCCCTCACAGATCAAAAGCATAAATGAACACAGCCCAGGTTTTAAATACTCAGCCACACAATGGGATGGAAGGGAGACTGGCACACCCTGGTTAAAACAAGGCAGCTGCTTCTTAAACTGCCCCCCCTGAACATAAAAAACCACTGGAAACTGCATGGATAGAAAAAAGTGAAGGAATCACAGGAAAAGTTGGGATTGAGCTTCCCAGTGCCAGTGTTGGAGGCTCCAAAACACCCTCCAGGCACAGCAGCTCTCATTCCTGCTGAGCTCACGTGGAGACTGTTTTTAAATCAGTGGCTGATGCTCACAAACAAAAAAGGCCTCAATGCCCCAAATCCCAATCCACAGCAAACTTTGCTTCCATGAACTCTGAGGGAGATCCACCAGGCCACATCCTGCCCCAAAAGCCAGGACCCAGCTGGAATTAAATTATTTTAGATAATTGTGTTTGTGCTGTTTCAGTAAATGACACTTATTGAAGGGATCACTTTTGTTACTTGTTCAATATTTAAGTGAATGAAAGAGGAAGTAAAGATGGCCCTCTTTGACAAAAGCTATTTCACACCTTCTAAGGAGAAAATCCAAAGGCACCTTACCTTAACATATTCCAGGAATTCCATCAGAAAGCTGCGAGACTGGAGACAGCAAGGAAAACAATTAATATTTGGAATTCATGAGCATTAAATGCATCAAAAACTTGCTGATATAAATACTATAAAAGTGTTTAGATTGCATAATTTCTAAGTTTTAACTACACACTCTGAGACTTTGAACTGGGAAGAAAAATAATCTAGATTTAGTCTTCATAAGGGATTTCTGACAGCTATTTTTTGAGACAGAATGTGGCTCAGGTACAATTTAAACGTTTCCTGAAAGGTCATCATACAATTTTTTATTCTTCACATCACAAATACCCTGAAATAAGCACATCTGGGTGAGTTAAAGCATCATTAAGTCACACACCCAGGACATTCTGTGCAGAGGAAAACCCAGAGTGACTCAGGAGCTGCAGATGGCCAAGTGCAGCTGCACAGCACCTGGGGAGGCTCAAGCATTTCAGAGCCATGCACCTGAAATCCAGTGAGCAGCTCCACTGCAGAGCCAACGCAAACACTGTGCACTGAAGCTAGAAGGAGATCAGGTTACTCTGGAACCCCAGAAATCAATCAGCCTTAATTAACTGGTGAGCTCTGGAGTCAGGAGCTTGATTTTCAGCACAAGGCAGAGTCAGCTTTGCTGACAGGATACTGAAATGCTTCAGCACTTCAGCCACCACTTAATTTCCTTCTCATTTCTCCTGCCTCCACATAACTCTGTACCTGTTATTATTTCTGAATATGACTTTTAAATCACCTGCAATTCAAGTTCTAGCTCCCCCACCCCTACCAAAATGATCTCAGGTTGAGATGCAGGCATCTCAAACTCTTTTAGGTGAGGAACACCCTTCTCTTCAGACATGGAGGGAGATGAATTTCTCCTTGACAGGCAGCTGTAGGAACATGGACAATCACCACATTCCAGCTTTAAAGGGTGTTTGAAGTGGAACACAGCAATATACAGGGATAATCTCATCTCCTAACAGCACAGGTACAGATTTTTGAAGGAGCTGTCAGTAAAAGTCTGCGTTTTGCTGCTCACTGCAATTCCCCATCAGCAGACAGAATTTCTCTTGCTGTTAATCCTGGTGTGATGGAGGAATTTTTCTTGATGGGAAGGGGTCCATAGAGAGAATCTGTAATGAGTCAATGGTGCTTGAGAACTGCTGTGCTCAAAGCCACTCTCAGCCACACTAAAGCAAATCCATTTAATTCCAGAGTCTCTTCAGCAGAGCAGCAAATGCACACATGGCCCTGAAATAAATCCTCCCCAAGAAATGCACTGGACAGCTCAAATTGGCAGCTGCAACCCAAGAGCAATTCCAGGATGTGACAGCAAATAAATTGTGTCTAACAGGTTTTCAGCAGACAAAACAAGAACTCTGCCTCCCAGCACAGCAAAACTTCTTCAGGTTTGCTGTGATTTTATATCAAATGTCACATTTCAACCACCACCCCCAGCAGCTCTGCAGGCAGCCACAGGAGCAGCAGTGTGGGTTTGTCCTGAGGATTCCCTTATCAGAAGCCTTTTGAGACAAGAGCTTGGCTTTTAATTTGATTTCACAGCAGCTCTCTTGGTGTAGAAAATAAAGCCAAAGCCAAATAATTGCCCCCAAGGTCTGTGGGCACTTTCCAACTCCAAATTCAGCTTTAGTGGCTCAGTCTCTGTGGGTAAGGCAGAGTGCTGACAGTGAGAGATTATCTGAATTCCAGGATGGGTTTTAGTTCAGTTCTTAGACACAGGGAGGACAGAACTCATTTCCAGCAAGTTCTCTCAGAGCTCTAAAATACCCTGCAGGAGTCTGCTATGAGGAACAGCAGCACTCCCCAGGAAATATTCCAGGGTTAACCTGTGCCACGGACACAGTCCAGCTTTCACAAGCAAAAACCCTTGGCTGACTCCTACTTTTAATTTCATTTTACACCAGACAGAGTGCAGCAAGTCTAACAGGAGAAGGGGAACTGCAGAACCAGCCTCACGTACCTGCTCCTCTGTCATTGCTTCTTCAACCCCTTCCTCTTCAACCACAAAACTCTCCTTCAGCTTCAGGTACTCTTCATACTCTCTCTTCTCCTCTTCTTCCTTGGCCTTCCTTTTTTCCTCTTCCTGGACAGAAAAGATGACAAGTGGTCAGTCTGCTCTTTCCCAAGTCAGGTTTGAAGTGAAGCAGCATCTTCTTTCTCTGCAGCCAGCACATAAAAAGTTTTTAAGCAGAGTCTAAGCTGTCCCCTGATGGCACAAGGACTTTCAGAAGCCACCCCTGAGGCAGTGACCATCTCACAGCCAGGGCTGGTTCTCAGCAGAGCTGACAGAAAACCTCTTAAATAGCACCCTGCCTGCTTCATTTGCATCAGTCTGCTGCTCCTCACAGGAAGTCCCTGCCCCTCCCTGCACTCTGAGGCAACGCTGACATTTTTGGTTGCTGGCCCCAGGTCTGCTCTGCCACTGCAGGACACTGGGAGTGCTCACAAGGGACACTGGTGGAGAGAAAATGTAAAAGTTTCAGGTAAAATCAAGTTTTCAAGGAAAATCTCTTTCTTAGGATAACTTTCTTCCTATATGGATAACATATAAAATTAAATAATATATAAATTATTATATAAAGTATTTTAGGCACAGGAGACAAGGCGTGATTGTATTAACAAAAGGAGTTTTTTACTTTATTTTTTTGTTTGTTAAACAAAAGCTTTTAGTTGTCTGCAATAAAAAAAAAAATAAAATCATGGCCTACCTTAAAATAAATATTAAAGCTTTAAAGCCCACAGAAAAGCTGACCCTCCCTGCACTTTGATGCCACATTCACATTTTTGGTTGCTGGCCCCAGGTCTGCTCTGCCACTGCAGGACACTGGGAGTGCTCACAAGGGACACTGGATTACACTGGTGGAGAGAAAATGTGAAAATCTCAAGTAAAATCAAGTTTTCAAGGAAAACCTCTTGCTTATGATAACTTCCTATATGGATAATATATAAAATTAAATAATACATAAATAATTATATAAAGTATTTTAGGCACAGGAGGCAAGGCATGATTGTATTAACAAAAGGAGTTTTTTACTTTATTTTTGTTTATTAAACAAAAGCTTTTAGTTATCTGCAATAAAAAACCTTCATGGCTTACCCTGAAATAAATATTAAAACCTTAAAGGCCACAATAAAGCTGGCCCAGAAAACTCCAAGCCCAGCATCAGTGACCTGGTGATGCCTGGTTCTGTGGAATTCACACCTTCACAAATCAAAATGGTGATTAAACCTTTGGGGATGTGACACATTGCTTAGAAAATGTTCCAAATGAGAACTGGTTTTTCCTGGGAACTCCTGCATTTGCAGCTTTCCATTATTTTAATTTAAAATTTGTTTTGCTTTTCTCAAAGAGAAGGCTGGACTAACACTGAAGGATGGATTTGATGATCTCAGAGGCCTTTTCCAATTGAAAAGATTCCATAGCTCACACAGAACAAAAATGTTTCCCTCCAGGAAATGCTGCACAGAGGAATTTATGTTTGTGCAGCACCTGGTACAAAGAGATTCCAAAAGGATCTGGCCTCTGGCTCCATCACATTCCAGAGGCTGATGAAAAAACACAGGAGTTCTTCAGATTTCAGTGACAATCCCAGGGCATTCCTCTAGCATCAGCACAGAAATGGATTTTTTAAAGAACAATGATATTGATTTCTAATTTGACATTGATATGGTAATTGCTTCCTTAAGTAGCTGGAATGTAAATATTTGTTCCATTAAAAAAAACCAAACAAAACAGAGAGAGACAGAATAGGTCACTCAGTATATAGAAAATATATTCATATTAAAAAATATGTCTTTTGGTAAAAAACAAAGAGTATTTGGTCCTGTTTTTAGTTAAATTAAAAAAATTATTATATTATGTAAATATAATTAATATATCAAACATATAAAATATGTATATTTTCAAAAGAATAGAAAAATATATAAAAATATATGTATATATAAATATTTTTGCATCAAATTCCCAGAAAGTCAGGAGAAAGAACCCTGCCAACATCCAAAAATGACAAAAACAGGACTGAAAGGATCTCAGTGTATCTGCAAAGCCAAATCCATTTTTTTAAACTGCTATCTCATGAAAAATCTACAGATCTGAGGAAGCTCTTGAGACAAAACAAGATCATTTTTGGGTCATTCATCACCACCACAATTAATCCAACAGCAGATTTTTTTTTCCTTACATGCACTCCAGATGCCAAGAACAACATAACCATATTTCATTTGGAAGCAACAGCAATTGTTCTTTTCTTGTAAGTGCATTAAATTTAATCTTGATCCTGGAAAGACAAGAATAATGTTCTTCCCCTGGTCTATTAGAGAGGCTGTAATTCAGCAGGATTTGAAATGAGGAAAAAGGAAAAAAAACAATCACAAAGCCTCAAAATTGCTTTGGTAAATAATTTCTAGATGGTTCTGCAGAAAAAAAAAAATATATCAGATGACAGTATCCCATTTAACTGAGAGAAACAACAACTAAAAGCCATTTTCCTGCTTCTGGAATGTAAAAAATGAGCAGGGCTCCTTCCTGTGGTCCTTAAAACAGCACCTTGCATTTTTTGGAAGTATCCCAGCAGGTTCCTAGCAGCACTCCCATTCCCAACACAGGCAGAAGAGCAGCCCTGCTGTGGGACTGGCAAAGCATCAGCCCCCAGCCCCTCTTTTACCACCAGGATTTTGTTTTCCAGATGCTGAATTTTGCTCAGCAGAGCATTTCCAGGTGCTCTGAGGCACTGCCTTGGCAGCTAAATTGTGTCAGCCCTGGTGGTTGTAGCTTTCTCCAGAACACTAAATATCTCCAGCTGCTCTTTTTCCATCTAAAAATTAAAAATTCATGAAGAGCCTCACATGCTTTACAACCTAAATTCACCTATGATTCAATCTATAGGACAAAAAAAAAAAGGATTTATCCAAACTGCAGCTTGGTTCAGAGCAAGAGGAGAGATGACTTTGCACAAGTGCCCAGGGAGAAGCAAGGTGGAGGCTGAGTAGGGGAACCCTGGCACTGTCAGGATGGCTGGGAATATTTATTTCTATTTATTTAGAATATTTATTCCTATTTATTTAGAATCTTTATTTCTATTTATTTAGAATCTTTATTTCTATTTATTTAGAATATTTATTTGTATTTTTAAATATTTATTTCTGTCTATTGACAATATTTATTCCTATTTATTTAGAATAATTATATTTATTTACAGTATTTTTTTATTTGACCATCTCTCTAACTCTCTTCTCTCACGTGCCCACGGAGCAGCTGTGTGGGAGCTGCAGGCTCAAATTTAGGCAGCAGAATTCCCACAAAACTCAGTGTTGTCCATACAAATAACCCAGAAACACCCCCAGCCCCTCAGGGTCTCCTCACAAACTGAGCCCAGGATTTTGTGCCACAGGCACACGGAGGGCACTGGGCTCAAACCCACCTTTTCAACCCCACATTTTGGCTCTCAAAGTTCCTCCTGAGCTCAAACCCACCTTTTGAACCCCACATTTTGGCCCTCAAGGTTCCTTTTGAGCTCAAACCCACCTTTCCAACCCCACATTTTGGGTCTCAAGGTTTCTTTTGAGCTCAAACCCACATTTTGAACCCCACATTTTGGCCCTCAAGGCTCCTTTTGGGCTCAAATCCACCTTTCCAACCCCACATTTTTGGCACTCAGGCTCCTCCTGGGCTCAAACCCCATATTTTGGCACTCAGGTTTCTCCTGAGCTCAAATCCATCTTTCAAACCCCACATTTTGGGCCTTAAGGTTCCTCCTGAGCTCAAACCCCACATTTTTGGCACTCAGGTTTCTCCTGAGCTCACACCCACCTTTCTGACTCCACGTTTTGGGCCTCAAGGTTCCTCCTGAGCTCAAACCCACCATTCCAACCCCACATTCTGGCACTCAAGGCTCCTTTTGAGCTCAAACCCACCTTTCAAACCCCACATTTTGGCACTCAGGTTCCTCCTGAGGTCAAACCCAGCTTTCAAACCCAACATTTTTGGCACTAAAGGTTCCTTTTGAGCTCAAACCCACCTTTCCAACCCCACATTTTGGGTCTCAAGGTTTCTTTTGAGCTCAAACCCACATTTTGAACCCCACATTTTGGCCCTCAAGGCTCCTTTTGAGCTCAAATCCACATTTTTGGCACTCAGGTTTCTCCTGAGCTCAAACCCACCTTTCTGACTCCACGTTTTGGGCCTCAAGGTTCCTCCTGAGCTCAAACCCACCTTTCAAACCCCACATTTTGGGCCTCAAGGTTCCTCCTGAGCTCAAACCCAGCTTTCAAACCCCACATTTTTGGCACTCAGGCTCCTCCTGGGCTGCTGGCTCAGAGCAGAGTGGCTGGGCCACCCCCCAGCCATGGGTGGGGTGCTGGGGAAATCCCAGCAGATGGAAATGTGGTAAGTGCAGATGCTCATCTTCAGCTGCCTGCTTTTATATTTTTTTAAATTTTTTTTTAAGCAGGCTTGCCTCTCTCCTCACCCATCTAAATGTTACCCAAAATGGGGCCTTGAACAAAGATTTCTTTTTCATTAGTTTATTCCACTGCATGTGAAGAACAGACTATCCCACTCAGACCACACCTTTATTGAACAAATAAGTAAATAAATGATCACTCAAACCTTTGTTTCCTTTTTTCCACCCAACCTCCCGTGCCCACCAAGGACCTGGATGTGCTGCGAGGCTCCTTTCACCCTCTGTTTGCCCCTTGCCTTGATCCCAGGGATTATTTCCAGCACACCTTTTACCAGGTGACACCCACAGCATCCCAAAAACTCTCTCAGGCTCCCAGCTGGAAGCACACATTGATTTTTTGGGATCACAGATTGCTCAGGATGCTGCTTGGGTGGAGCAAACCTCAGTGGTAGTGAGGAAGGCAGAGCAAACACTGGACACTCTTCAGGCACCACCTGCCTTTATTTGTGGCTGTTTCCTGAATTTTTAGGATGAGGGACAGCATCCTGAGTGTTTAGAGGACCATGGATCAAAGAATCCCTCCTTGTACAGCATTCTGTTTTGTATTGTCAGAATACAGTGACAATATTCAGGAAGCCAAAAGGGACTTTGCAGAGAATAATTTGGCACAGAGCAGATGGATTTGTAGGATTCCTGCCCCCCTCACTGCTCAGACAGAATGAGTTGTCCTCAAACCCTCAAAATCTGAGGAGAATGAGGTTTTTTTGCAAGGTTTTCAACTTGTACTCCCTTAGGAGAAATTAATTTTGAGGGAAGTATGCACACTTGAAAACTGATGCTTAAACTGCAGTTATGGAGTGGTTCTCCATCAGCCTCAAGAAATGCACTGTTAATGTAGGAAAAATGGATATAAATATCAAACAGATAATGAATGAAGAGCTCTGCTGAGACACACATAAATCCTGCTGCTCACAAAATAAAACAACTAAAACTTGGGCCTCTTTTTACAGAGTCAAAACTTTAGGGTCAAACCTTCCAGAGGATCCTTGTGATCCTGGCTGACCCCCATTTCTACAGCTCTGAAGATAAAAACCATTTTTATTCAGGCACTTAAATGCAAATTTACCAAAATCTAAGTGCGTTTAGGCACTTCAATGCAAATTTACCAAGATCTCTGTGCACAAAGGAAAAAGAGCTTTTTTTTTGTGAGCAATCTGCCAGGTTTTGTCTGAAGACTCTGTTTTGCAACATCAGAGGAAATTCACTCTCATTGATAAGGTGTCAGCTGGTAAACCAGCTCACCACCAAAAAACTCCAAGAGTGAAAGGGAAATCCCCAGGGTAAAGCAGAGCTGAAGCAAATGCCAATTATAAAGGAGCCAATCAGCCAATCAGCTCAGCAGAACACTGGAAAGGAAACTTGAATTTAAAAATACATGATCTGGTTTGCAACACTCAAGCCAAGGGGCAACCACATTTTATTTATAAGTGCACACAAATCTACTCACATAGAAGCAGAGGGTATTTTTCTCAAGGCTAGGCAAGATTTTAGCTCCCATAACTCCCTCAAGGTACAGCTCCCACCTGTCAGCACAATTTTAGTAGCAGTTCTTGGGAAAAAGACTGAAAAAAAAGGGTTTAAGTGGAATTTAGGTATCAAAGTTGTGTTTGTTTGGGGACTTGCCCCTGACAGTGAACCTGCAGAAATACTCTGGGAGAGGAAGGGGAAAAGGAGGTACCTGAAAACTGCAACATTTCCCAGGCAAACTTCAGTGATAAACTGAATTTTTTGTGCCTTGTGGGGTTATATAAACTACAGCAATGTCAGTGACCAAAATGCCTCTAAAAAAACAGCTGCCCCCTGGTTTTTATCTCTTATCAGTCACTGCTTGAGGTGTCTCTCAGAATTTTGCCTTTTCACCTCCTAATTCAGGTGAGGGAATGGAATCATCACATGTGCAGTGCACAGGGCATTCCTGGTGACAAGCCATTACTTGTGGCAATGAAGAATTCCTCCTCTGGAGGAAAAGAAATGACATTTTATCCTGTGTATTCCATAAACCCAGTGATCCTCTCAGAGGCTCTGCCTTTTCCATCACACCATCAGTCTGTAACAAGATTGGAAAGATGAGATGTTCCCAGCCTAAGGACAGGCTCTCCTCAATTTTTGTTTCCTGTTACAGGCTCCATGAAGACAAATTTAAAATGACCAGAAAACAGCTGAGCATGAACATTAAATATTGTCAGACACATTTACTTGATCCACGCTGCAAATGTTCAGCAGTTACTGGATTATCAACTTAGACACAAGCAAAAAAATTAAATATTGACAGCACTTTCCTCTGAGAGGCAGAATAATGCTCCTGTTGTAGCCTGGTGGGTGGGCTTGCTGTCCTGATAAATACTGGGAAAACAAATAATTAAACCACACTAAAATAGTTTAAAATGACAGGATAGTCACTTGGCTAAAGTGACCAAGCTGGATTCAGGCATTTGGGCAACTTTCCAAGTTCTAGGAGGTACTCTGTGGATTGTTGGGCACAATATTTAAAATAAATAAACAGATAAATAAATAAAATCAGAGCCTTAGTTTGTACTCTTTTTCCCTGAGCAATGTGAAATAGAAGTGCTCCTTTACTAGGAATACTGCAAACTAAACCAGAAACAAGTAAGTTTCCTCATTCAACCAAAAATAAATTACACAGCCCTCAACTGAACAGAAACCAAAGTAAAAGAAGGTAAATAAATATTTCTGTGTGAAGAGATGCCTGGTTGAAATTCCACCTTTATTTTCTACTGAACTTTTCAACTTTGCCTGGGTTAACCCAGCTGAATTGCTAAAGCTCAGGTGAGATCCCAGCAGAACAACTCAGTCCTGTGCCACAGCTTTCCCTGGAGCAGGCTGGCCCAGCTCAGGTGGAATTTGCTTAAAAATTCACCTGCTGTTCTGGCTCCCACCCTGCAAGGGATTGGAAGTTCCAGTGTCACTTAATGTCACTGTCCAGCCAGCGTGTCACAATTCCCCCAAAGCACTGGAGTCATCTCAACTCGTTATTCAGGGTTTCAAGAGTGCTCAGAACTTTAGGAAAGCATTAAAAAAATAAATGTGTGCATCTATCTTGGAAGGGAAGCTGTGGAATTACTGGTCCTCTGGAAGTTTGGTGAAGCTGTTTTACAAAATCATATCCTGATGTTGTAGTGCTGACATTCTCCCAACTCCAATTTCTGAAATTCAAGACTTTTACTGATGGAAAGGAACTGAGAGTTCAGAAGGAAAAGGATTTGTGGGGAATAAGCCCAGAGCTAAATGGAAATTCACATAAAGATCTCATGGATACAATCTGTATGTGCAATGTATGGGTTATTTTTTAAAACTGCTTTATCCTGCCTTCATGCCCTCGAAAGAGGAAAGGAAAAATTATCTTTTCCTTTTTAAAATATTATCAGCAACATACCCCACTTACACAACCTGCTCTTGGAACAAATTAAAATAAATCTCCATGAAGCAGAGACACAAATTTCCAAAAAAACCCAAAAAATTCACAGTGGGAGCTGAAGGCTGCAATTTTTCATCTCAGAACTGTGCAGAACACCTCTGTCCTTTCCAGCACACAACTTGCAGCAGCACCAGAGCACGAAGTTCTCAGCCAGCACTGATGGCCTGAGTACAAAAAGCAGCTCTGAAGTCCAAGTTTTCCTCCCTCACTAATGAAAAGTATCCAGCACAAGCATTTCAGCTGAGCAGTACCTGTTTTTCTGGGTCACTCCTGCTAACATATGCACAGCTCAGGAATCTTTAATTGGGAAGCACATGCAAATACATAAAATTAGAATGAAATCATACAATTTCACACAACACTTGCAAAATCAGTTGCTGCTGCTGCTGCTGCCTTTCACTTTCTGCCCTGCTGGTTCCAGCTGGCAGCTCCCAAGGAACAGGGGAAGTTGTGAATCTCCATCCTTGGGAGACACTCAGAGCTGGGCTGGGCAAAGTCCTGAGCTCCAAATCCTGAGCAGGACAGAGCCTGAGGTCCCTGGGCACAGAACTCCCCCAGAAACAATCCCAAAGGCAAAGCTGGCTCAGTATTTCCATAACTAAATACAATTATTCCCACCTGTCTTTCCTCCTCCAGGCGAATCCTCTCCTCTTCTTTCCTCCTCTCCTCCTCTCTTTTTGACTCGAGCTTTCGCCGTTCTTCTCTCTCTGCTTCTTCAGCCTGAAATAAACATGATGCAAGCCAAGCCTTACTCTTTTTGAATCTAATTTTTGAATCTAATTTTAAAATTTCATACGATTATACCATGAAGGAGTTTCTTACCACCTTTTAGATGCAGAAAGAAACATCAAAAAAGAAGAATAATAATAAAAAGCCACTACAATCTCACTTATTTCACTTCCTCTCCTTCAGCACACTCAGCATTGTGGTAAATTTAGAAATTACCCTCCTCACTTGTCTTATCTGTATCTCATTAATTTTTGAATGTGCCTATGAGCTTATTACAACAGTGATGTTAAGCAATGCTGTGTCATGGAATTCCAGTTCTCCTCACTTGAAGTTTAGTTAGAAAGGACCTTAAGGAATAAAAAAAAAACGGATTTGGAACACACACTGTAAAAAAAGTGCATTCAAATGTATCATTAACCTGGGCAGAATCTCTTACAGAAAAAGCTGCAATGGTCTCTTGAAATCATTTTATTTTTGTTGTTACAACAAAGAGGTTGTTGCAAAATGAGGGAAAAATAAAAAGGGTTTTGTCTTGGTGTGTTTAGCTTTTTAAAAGATTTTTTTTCAGGCTCTTCAGGATACTTCAATTTGAAAATATATTTAAGAGGACAAGCAGAAAATATTCCAGTGGATGATCTGGCTTTGACAAAAAGCCCCATCCAAGGAATTTATCTGTCTACATGGGAAAATAAAAGTCAGCGTGTTTTAAAATGAAATAGAAGATTCCTTGTTCCACCAACTGATGCTTATCCAACTTCATTCAACTTTGCTCACATTTTCCACCAAAAAAAAAATAAAAAAAAAAAATTAAATTCAATGAGTATGGAAAGTAACAAGATGATGAAAGCACTGAGTGAGAAAAGGTTCATAATGGAAGTATATATATAACCAGTAATTAAGTTTATTACCAACTGCTCCATCTACTACACTGGATTTAAACCTCAGGTGACACTAAAATTCCCAACTTGGGATTTCACAAGCTTTAAAAATGTTCATACAGAACAATATAGAGTCTGAAAAAAAAAAAAAGAACAATTCCAAGGAAAATGCACAAATGCTGCCTTCAGAAGGCTGAAAAGCCTCTTGCTTCCCTGGAATTACCACCAAAAAGCTTTTCATCTCCCCTAGTCTGTAAAAACAAGAAATATGGCTAAACACAGATAAAACCAAACCACATTTCTGCACTCTGAGAGCAGCTGAACCACTCCTCACCACTGCCCAGGGTGTCACACCAGCACCAGGGGGACTGGAATGTGTTTTTAAGGGGAGACAGTGCTGACATGAGGCTGGGAAGCAGTGGAAACATCCAAGAAAGAGCATTCAAGAGCTGAACTCCTCTCCTCCCCACGAGTCTGAATGGAAAGAAAATGAGACACAGTTTTCCACGGCCCTCTTGGGCCAGCAAAAGCTGAATTGACATTTTTAAGATAAACCAAGCCTTCAGTGATGACACTGCCTTTGCCTTTCTGTGTCATTCCCAGCTCTCTGCTGAGCTGTTCAGGCTCTGCTCAATACGTGGCAGGAAACACTCACCTCTCTCTGTGCTCTCCTGGCTTGTTTCTCTTCTAATTTCCTCTGCTTCTTTGCTCCAATTTTCCCAGACACCTGAAATTCTGGCACCTCCTCAGCATCCTCTTCCTCTGCAACATTGCACAAAATGACAAATTTTAAATCATCTGTCAAAAAGTCCCTTGGAGAAAGTTCAGTGCTGCCTAGGAAAGCAGCAGCAGATGAAAAGGAGACACACACACGCTTCAGACAAGACCTTTTAGATGGAAAAAAGGGAAAAAAAATCACAGGAGACTGCCAAAGCCACAGAGCAGAAGTAACAAGGCAAACACACACTCAAGTGAAAGGAGAAATAAAAATTTCCTTGATCCTTTGAAGGGAGGCTTTTCATAAATATTTCCTGCTTTCCACAATTAAAAGAGAGATTTTCTCTGATACAGGAATTGTGCTAATGGTTGTCATTATTTATCTGCTCAACACTGGCCTGCAGAGACTTTTTCTTCTCAGTTACCCCCAGGCTTTGTACAACAGACATCCACTGAAAAACTGGGATTCAGAGGCACCCCACTCATCCACTGGTTCTGACAGAAAAAACCTTTCAGGGCTGAGGGAGGAAAAAAAAAATCCTTGAAATGCAAATCTTGGGTCTGCCTGCAAGAAAATGACATGTAAATATTTGCCTGTTGTATGACAAATGGTTGTTTACAGAGGTGATTTCTGCAATGGTGAAATATGAAAGGGTTTTATGCTCAAAGGGTGTGCAAATGAGGATTTGTGCTCACTCAAGGGCTGAGGCAGAAGAGCTTTTAAATGCAGCCATTTCCTCCCAGCCACTTTTTTGGCTGGTCTAAATCAGGGCTGGGGACTGAGCTCAGCACTCCCAGAGAAATCCTCAGCTCACTGCACAAACACCACACAACAAATCCACAGTCATGGCAGGCTCAAAATGAAAACTCTCACACTTGGATCCCCTTTTTGGGGAAAATAATTAATGCTTTGAGCATCCCCAGTGCTGCTCTGCTCGCTGCTGACTTCAGATCCAAACTGGAAGAGGTTTGTGCCACGATGTTTTTTAGAGGGAGATCTCTCCAGAGCACCTGGTCCCTTTTTTTTTGGGAACCCAAAAAGCTGCTATGAAAAGAGCATATGGATGAATGACACTCCCACTTCTTTTTTTATGAAGAATTAGGTTGGAAACATTCTTGTTTTACTAATTCCAAGACACAGAATGGGACTATGGTTAAACTGCCAAGACATCATGAGAAATAAATGTATCTGAGAGCTGTGGAGGTGGCTCTCAAATAACAGCAGTTTTCAGGAGATGGAATTAATGTGAGCCTGGTTGCTGAGCTGGGCTTGAGAGAATTACTGGAGTCTGATTACTGAGATGATCAAAAGGGTTCCCCCTTCCTGCACCAGGGATACTCAGACCTGACACAGATGCTTCTGTAATTTTAATGATGCTTTAAATAACTTTATTTATATTTTAAATACAGCATCGAGGTGAGCTCCAAACACAATGGGTGAGCACACCCAGCACTAGCAGTTATGACTCCAAAATTAACAGCTCAGTTCTGGCATTATTGTTTAGAAAATTATTTCTTGCAAACACCACAAGTATAAAACACCATCGATGACACTGTTCCACCTGAGGGCTCCTCAGATTTCATCTATATTAAGATTACCTGAGCCAGAAATCTAAGGAAGGCTTGTTTAAAAGCCTTTTTTTTTTTTTTCCCCAGTCCTGGATCAAACACACCTTTGTTGCTCAGGAGCATTTCTTTCCTCCTGTTTGAAGCATCTGATGTGACCCCTTAGGCACCACTTCCTCCAGTGTGTGGAGCTCCACCCATCAACAGGCAGAGATGGGGATGCAGACACAGCACATGACCCAGCAGAGCTGCAAAGGTCACCAGGGCACTAAACCTGGCTGCAATCAAAATTTACTGAATTAAAATTTCCTGAATAAAGCTGAAGGTGCTGACAGCAACATCAACACACAGTCAAAGCATTTTCTGAATCCATTTGCTGTCACAGCTCCACCAAAAGCAGGGAGGGTGCTGCACACAGCCAGCAATTCTTTATTTCATTTTAATCCAGCAGTGATTGTTTCAGCAGCTTTTAACAATCACTTTTCACACACTTGTGGCTGTGACAGCACTGGGAGACTCCGTGGGGAGTGAGTCCACAGGAACTTGGACTCCACATGTTCCTGAGCTTGGGAGGGGGGTAGGAGGGTCACTTCATGAAAGCAGCTCAGCATCCCCAAGTGCTGGGCTTGGGCAGCCTGGATTTGTGCTCAGCTGGGAAACCCCATGCTCTGACAGCATTAAAACCAAAAAAAAAAAAGGAGATTTAAATGGGATTCTGGGAAGGAATTTTCCCCTGGAATGGATTTGCCAGAGAAGCTGTGGCTGCCCCTGGATCCCTGGAAGTGTCCAAGGCCAGGCTGGATGAGGCTTGGAGCAGCCTGGGCTGGTGGAAGGTGTCCCTGCCATGGCACTGGATGAGCTTTAACATCAATTCCAACCCAAACCTTTCTGTGATTTCAGCAGTCCCAGGAGTTCCCATCCAGAGTGAGAAAGCACAACCAGTGTGACACACTCTGCCTTACACAAACGTGGGGCTCCCTGCTGCCCAGCTCAGAGGTGGCTTCAGGGAATCTTTGCTTTTCATTGATATTTTGAACATACTGAGAGGCAGCACAACAGGGAGGTTATCAGTCACAGATGTGTCTGAATTACTGGAAATTTCCAGACTTCTTTTAAAAAATGCTTCCCAGTACCTTTAGTAAGTGTGCTGATGTTCTCTAGCAGGACAGAAATTTAACAGAATTCTGTAGTGTGTACAGAACAGACAAAACCTTCCAAAATAAACAACCACCATTGTGTATTTTAGTTATCCCAGAATGGTTTGGATTGGAAAGGACCTTAAAGATCATCTTGTTCCAACCCCACTGTCACTCCCACCTTCCACCAGACCTCCAAGCCCCATCCAACCTGGTCTAGCTGTCCTTGTTTTGCTTCCTTTTAAATTTTGGGTGAAGCAAATGGATTCCCATCCATGAAAAAGAATGAGAGTTGCACAGGTACTCCCAGAAAGTCCTTTGGGCACAGCCAGCTGCCTTATTTACTATTTATGCAGCACCTAACAAAAGGAGTAAGAGAAAGGAGGGGGGAAAATGCCAGGCAAAAGCAGCAAATGTTATTAACAGCAGGTAATTAATACCCAACAGATGTGTGACACCAGCCACTGGAAAGCTGTGGCCATTCCCCAGTAACACAATCCTGTGGTGGGATTAATTACAGCCTAATAACTAGCCTTGAGTTTTGTGTTTTTTAATTTAGAAACTGAACAAGAAATTGGTTTATTAATCTGAAGCCACAAAGCAAGCAACATTTAGGGCAGAAAAGTGCAGCAGACACAAAGACCAGACCTTCAGAGCAGAATGTGAAGTTTATTCTCAGCTAAAAGCACTTGGCAGAAGTGAGAAACCACAGAGCTGTCCCTGGCCAGCCTGGCTGTGCCTGAGCAGGATCAGCCTCTCACTGGGGGCACTCTGACAGCACCAAACTCACTGCACGAGGAGCAGCAAGGCTAAACTGACTTTTGATTCACCAGTTGGGATATTAGTCAAAGTTTAACTGTACTAGAAAGGTTTTCCTACTGATTAAGCATGAAAATAATTTCAAGTACTACGCCAATTAAGGCAGCTCCATTTCACAAGAACAGCGTGGGACCACATCACTGCTTCTAAATTTACACATTTTCCAGAGCTTTCAGTGCTCAGAAAAATGCTTATTTTAAGAGATTTCAGCACAAACACATTCTTCTTGAACTTATGCACAATATCCATCACTTAATGGGGATGAAGAATTATTTTTACATTATTTTCCCCAAAAAAGTAGCAGAAAACACTCACACAAGATTTTTTTTTAGCTGCACGATTTGAAAGCTGAGCTTAGATACCACACAAAGCAATAAAAAGCATTTTAAAATGCCCAATCATTATAATTTTAAAAACTTTTAAAACCTTGTTTTTTGCTTTCTTTCCCAACAGTGATTAATACTTAGAAAAATGTGAGATTCTCATCTCTAAACCTTGCCATGCAAAAGAAGAGAGGAACTTATAATTTATGTTTCACTCACAAACTTTTCTTTACCATGTTTTATTTTACAAGCCCAAGCACTCAAACTGTCAAAAGCTGTTGGATTTATCATTACTGATGCTGTGGAAGTAAAATAATTTAACCAAATGTTCACTGTACTGGAGATTCCAACACTTGTGCTCAGCTGCACGATGCCAAAAGCTCAGAGAAAAGCCATGCAGATGTTGGGATATTTAACCTTTGGGAGTTTTATGTTGCTGCCAGAAGTAGAGAGCCCACAGACAGGGCTCTCTACTATTATTTCTATTATTAAATAATAAAATATTAAATAATAATAATATTTAAAAATAATAAAAGCAACCTGACAAAAGCAGATTATTTCTTTGAGGGAGTCCTTACTTTGTTTGTTAAAAAACCAAACCAAAACAATGATCCACAAGTCAAATCAGGTTCTGTGGGACATTTTGGAAAGTGCTGGCATTTCTTAGACAAGTCTGGTTCTTGCTCACCACACCATGATTTAGGGCAGTTATAACCACCAGTTTCTCTCTCCCTCACATCCACAGCAGCAAAGGTTTGGCCTGACACACCCCTCTAAGTGACAGAAAAGTCTCACTATTTTTAGCACAGCTGGATCAAGACAACCCAACTGTACCTGTCATTATTTTATCTTCATGAGTTTTTTTGTCACTTGAGAGGAAATGACATTTTTCATGGAAATATCAGATGGATGGGTCACTTTCTGCTCCAAAATGCAGTTTCAAGAGAAGCACCTTCACCCCTGAGCTCTTTGCAGTGTTCAAGGACAAGGAGAAGGTTTGGAGGGTCAAGCTCAACTTGAGAGCTGGATAAATGTTTTTTCTGCACAAGTAAAAGCTCACAACAAAACACCCTTATGTCCACCCAGAGGTGAGGAGAATCCAAGGGGATGCACTCAGAGCATCACTCAGGCAAAACCAAGAGCCAAGCACACCCTCCCTGGATGGTAAATAAAAGGAATTTCAAATTGGAAATGGGTAATGCTATTTACACTACCACACACCCCAAACATCCCTCACCCCAACTCCAATTTATCCCCTTCTCCCACTGCTTAGCTTGGCCTCTGTGCCCTAAATGATTAATGCCTGAAACCCTCACCCATTTCTGCCTTGCAGCATTTTCATCTTGGCTGGAGCCAGTCCACAAAGCCACCTCTGTCTGGGTTCAATTTAAATTAAGACGAACAGAGTTAATTAAGTCTGCTAGCTGGGCTCTCCACCTAACCCCATGAATAACTCTCCTTCCAGACTCCTTTTCCACAGGGAAAGGAGCAGCACCCTGCTCTGGTGTGCAGAGCACAGAGGTTTTTAACAAGACTCCAGATTGCAGAGGGCTGCAGGAAAGGCAGGAGCGTTGTGGCTGGAATGAAATTGGGCAATTTGAGGCAATCACAACCATTTTTCTAAAGCCAGCCTGAAAGTCCCAGCTCAGGGGTCTCAGTCATTTTGAGAATCACTTTGTCACCAAGGAGAAACATCTCCCAGCAATCTTTGTCCATCAGAGGGTATCTGCAGGTGATGATACCTGGCAGGTGACCTCCTTGGAGCACTCACTGACCACCACTGCTCAGTGACCCGAGGCAGGGTGGCACCTGGCTGGGTCTGTCCCATGGACCCTGGCAATCAGGAACCCAGCACCTGCTGGCTTTTCTCTCTGGGAGGAAAGTCAGGATATTTGCTGCTGCAGCATTGTCTGCCTGTGACAATCCGTAACTGATTTAGTTAGCTACCCCAGAAAGCTGAAGATTTACAACCTGGTTTTGGTCTGAGACAAAACCAAGTGACAGAAAACCCTCACCCTCACTATTTTTAGCACAGCTGGATCAAGACAACCCAACTGAACCTGTCATTATTTCATCCCCATGAGTTTCTTGTCACTTGAGAGGAAATGACGTTTTTGATGGAAATATCAGATGGATGGATCACTTTCTGCTCCAAAATGCAGTGGGTGTAGATTTGAATATTGAAAATAATAATTTACTATCTCTGTATTAAATGATTCCTTATCCAGGCTGACAAGTAAAATTGAAGCTACAGAAGGGACAATGAAGTTTTCAAGGTTTTGATCTCAGTGCCCAGGGTTTGGAGTTGTTTTTCCTCCCCCATTGTTCTGTGACAGATTTGAGTCCTGGCACCAACACAGCAGCTCAGCTCAGGCAGCAGAAACCGTGGGCTACAACTTCACCCTCAAAGCTTCTTTCTCATTCTGGAATTGAAATCTGATGGTTAGATGGAAAACAGAAAACCCTCATGCTAACCACAGCTCCAAAGTCTGCAAGTGCAGCTTTGGGGACATTTCCTAGAGTCAGCAGAACTGGCTCCCAACAGGCAGAACTCTGAGGTGGCAACAGCACTTCCTACCTGACTGCACTTTGTGACCATCACAGGGACACAGGGATGGTCAGGGCAGCCCCACACCCTCCCTGAGGTCACTGCTCAGACCCTTCCAGCAGTGGCTTGGTGAAGAAATCACTTCTTGGCAGAAGTCAGAGTGACACACAGAAGGATCAGGCAGCATTGCCCAAAGTTCAGCACAAGCCCAGAGTGGAAATTCCACAAACGGAACAGAAATTTACCAGTGAAATATTGCAACAAATTCAAACATACCAAAAAAAAAATCTGCTTTGGTTGCAGATGTTCAGAAGTTTTCAAAGGCAAGAGTGGAGAAACCAGACTGGCTTGGGTTTGCTGTTTCTAAATTGCCAAATAATTTTGCTCTTCAGCCCTGGTGCTGCACTGGGCTGTCTTTCCAAGGAGTCAATGAATTCTTCAGCACAAAACCCTGCTGTGGAGAGAACTTGCCATTCCAGCTGGCTCAAATGCAAGCAGCAATCAGGCAAAACTGCTCTATACTGCAGTGACACAGAGAAAATTTTTAAAAAAAGGGATAAATCCCAGAGTGATTCCAGGCTTGTGCCACATGTCCACAGAGAGGGCTTTAAAACATTTAACACATCCTTTTGTAAGGGGAAAACCCTTACAAAAGACAGGTATCTTAATCCCTTACCTAAGACAGGTAGCTCAGGGCCAGGCTGAAGGATTTGCAGCACAGAGGGTGGCTAATCCCAATTAATAATGGCCACTGATCACCTCAGTGCTGGGGAATCAGGGACAGCTGCTTCTCTCCACAGCTCCTCTGCCAAGTCTGTGCTCACTCTCCAAAGGCTTTGCTGCTCCTGCTGTGCACCTGTGCTCAGCCACTTGGAAAAAACATCCCAAAATATGAATAAAACCACCCACAGAAGCAAAAAGCAAGAAGCTGGTTTAATTTGGGTAAGAAATTAGGGAAAACAAATAAAAGAAGGCATGTCATTTCAAAGGGAACTTCGTGCAAAAGCAGCAGCACTTGCATCTGATGTACAGAAAGCTGCAAAAGAATTATTTATAAAGCCCAATGACACAGATTCTTCTATTGCTAAAGTGACAAAGTAAGATAAGACAAGATGAGCCATTTGCTTTGACAGCTTCACTGTCGGCCCTCAGCATTCAAACTTTTGATGTCTGGAGTTGAAAACTGAGTATTTTTAGATTCCATTTTCTTTCCAGGATGTTATCACACAAGAAGAAATAACCAAAGTTGAAAAGTTCACACCTGTCCAATCTCCATCTGTGAAACTGCTGAACATAATTAGCTGGAAAAGGACATTCACCTGCCAAAGTGAGGCTTCCTACAAAATGCAGGGCAAGGAAAGCTCAACAAAATGCAAACAGCCCCTAATGAAAGCATCACAGAGCTGTGTGCTCGGTGCTTTCACCTCCTGCACACCGCAAAGACACCCTGATCTCCACTGCAAACTCCAGAACTTGAGCAGAAAGCCTGAACACTTCTCCCACGAGCTGAAAGTAGAAAGAATCCAGGGGGTGAATCATGGTGATCTCATCTCTCCAGCAATAAAGAGAATAATGTGTCAAGCTTCACCAGAAAAGGGAATTATACTTACAGGCTGTAGAAAGATGTTATTTATCACCATATTTTTGACTACGCTACAGAAATATAGCTGTGACCTGTAAATCCAGCACAGGATTTACACAACACATTGTCAACAACCTGCTGGCAAAATGCTGCAGTTTGTGGTGATCTCCAGGAACTCCTCTTGATCCTGACCACCACCTGCATGGCTCCTCGGAGAGAGAACTCCATGTTTTGCAGAGATTACACAGGGGAATTAATGCTTCCCACTCGTTTAAAAGGAATCAGTAATGTACTACAGCTTGCTGTTCAATGCAAGGTGTGGATTCTGTTTCCCCAGATTTACAGAATTCCCAGAATGACCAGGTTGGAAGAGACCTTCAAGATCATCCAGTCCAACACCTCAACTAAACCCTGGCACCCAGTGCCACATCCAGGCTTTGTTAAACACACCAGGGATGGTGACTCCACCACCTCCCCAGGCAGAGCACTACAGAAATTTATCACCCTTTCTGTGAAAAACTTTTTCCTGATATCCAGCCTGTATTTCCCTTGGTGCAGCTTGAGACTGTGTCCTCTGGTTCTGTCAGTGCTGCCTGGAGAAAGAGCCCAGCCCCAGCTGAGCACAGGCACCTTTCAGGGAGTTGTAGAGAGTGATAAGGTCACCTAAATTAAGGCAATTTAAGTTAATTCCCTGCATGGCTAAGAAGGAAATACAAAAGTTTTTAGGAAGGATGTGAAAGCTCTGGCACCACAAACAGCCAGGATTCACCTCAGGAGGAGGCAGAGGTTTAGTGTAAGGGGTATACAGAGAAAAGTGATGAAGTACAGAGAGAAGACATGCTGTTATTGTATTGTAAATTTTTTATACTTTCTCGGTGATTTCCCATGGGTAGTTCTTCACAGCACAGTTAACAAACTAGTTCTCTTCTTAACCTCTCTTTTATAACGCTCATCTTTATCAAATACAACTGTAACCTATTAAAACCAAACTTATTATTAATCTTTAGTAATTAATACAACTACAACTCCTCAAAAACAAAATTACTTTCTACACTATCCCTACCTTTTTACATTTTATCCCCCCACAAAGACAGATTACGGCGAAACCGCAAATAATCCATCAGCAAAACCCAACAACTTCCTCCAGGAGGCAGCTGCACCCCTTCCCCAGCTTGAACAGCTGCTGTGAAGGTTTTTTTCCATGCCTGCAGGATGAGCTGAAGGCAGAGTTACCTTGCAGCCCCTCCTCTGCCTGCTGGGCTCTCCTCTGGGCCATCAGCCTGGTGCCCATGTTCCTGCGGCGCCGGGGCATCCCCTCTGCCCGCTCCTCCACCTGGGGCCGGGGCCTGGCCCCTGCTGCTGCTGCTGCCACATTCTGCTGCTGCTCCTCATCAGCTGCAAGAAAAAAGGAAAATGTTCACGTTAAAGCTGAGCCTCCCTTCTGTTTCTGAGTCAGCAAACAGCACAGACACAAAAGTGTGTTTTTCTTTCTTGTCAAAAACGGCTTTTCGCAGATATTCAAATGAATATTGTATGTGTTATGTTAGAAGGTTATGGTGTATTCGTTTTCTTAAGTAGTGTGTTAAATATAGTTTTTATAACATAATGTTAAAATAGAAACTATGCTACGTAAGATACTTTTTTTAAAGAGAGGAATAAGGTACTTACACTGAGACAGCAGCCACAGGACACCTGAATCTTTCAGAGAAAAGGAATTTATTGCTCCATTATCAGAAGGAACTAACTTCTTCCCACCTCACTCATTAAGAGGAAGAAGGTGACACTGACCAGACAGAATCCTTTGTCTGAATGCAATTTATGCACCATGCATGAGGTGTATGAATATGCAACAAGCTGTTGCTTTTAAGGGTTAATCCTTTGCTAATGTGGGTCCTTTTTCGGGCTTATTTTGCCCAGAAAGAGGTACCTGGACTGTCTGTAACTCTTCGTTTTTATTGTCTTGTATTGTCCTAATCCCAACCGTCCAATTTTTTTATTACTCTAATTTTATTACTATTTTTATAACCATCTTACTACTAATAAACTTTTAAAATTTTAAAAACAAGTGATTGGCGTTTTTCACATTTCTGAAGTACTTTGATTTTTTTATTTGAATTTGTACTTGTGTAAGGTAGATTCATCTGACTGAAGCCTCAGAGGCTGAATGTTTCAGAGAGGAATATGTAAATCATTCCACATGAAACAAACCCTGAAGAGCAAAAAAAGGATCACAAATTACAGCTGAAATGAACACTTCATTCTACCCCGCTGATGTAAACTTCCCAAATCACAGGTAGGTACAAACAGGACCCAAGGGCCACTGCAGCTCTCACTGCCATCTTCTCTGCATGTGCTGCAGTCACTAATTAAGATCTGGAAAATGAAGAAAATCCTGGGAGGATGGAACTGACCAGTGGGTTCATTTCAGAAGTTTTCCATAGAAAATTCTCAGATTTATTTATTTTTAGGCTTCCTGTTGCTTTTAACTATGGCAGTAATGCAAAAAAAACCCAAAACCACATAATGGTAAAATATCATCATCCCTGATACCTGCTTTGCATATTCAGTTGATAAGCCTAACTGATATTTGTTACCTGCTCAATCCTGCAAAGTATTAACTTTTAAGCTTTAATTCAAGCAAATATTCAAATGGTCTCATGGAAAACTGCAGAACAACTCACTTACTCCAACTCAGAACACATTTATTTTGTGATCTGACAGATGATGCTGTGTCCCAGCAGGAGCACAAAATGCTCTGCACATTGTGCCAAGTCTCCAGCACCCCCTGAGCCAAACAATGCCCTCCTAAAAAAAACTCTTATTAGCATATCTGCCATCAGAAAATGGGATTTGTTGTGAGTGAATCTCTGCAGCACACCAAAGGCGTGCCTGCAGCTCACCTCAGTTATCACAGCCTTCAAAGCACTGATCTTGGGGCTGGTAAGGACAGGCTGCAGCCCCGAGGACAGCAGGGCCACCCGGGGCAGGTTCTGGCCAGCAGAGATGTCACAGGGATGTCAGCAGGTCCCCACCACGCTGTGACATTTGGAACTGAGCCACTGCCCTGTCACACTGCTGTCACCCTCCTGGTGCCATCCACCTGTGCAGACGGAGCAGGGCTGTGAGAAATCACTGAGTGCAGAGATGCCAAAATGCTGCTCCAAGCCTTGCCCAGTCCTAGCCACAGCTTATTTGGAATGCCACAGGAAACCTTTTCCTGAAGAAGCAGGGCAGATCACTTCTTGGACACTGATAAATGCCAAAAAAGCTTTTTATACAAATGCAGTATTTAACTTCCTAAGTTCTTGAGATATGCTGCAATTCAAACCTCAGCATCCTTTCACCTGCAAGCTTCAGTGATTCCCAAGATGGTCCTGCCCAGCAGCTCAGCTGTGCAGTTCCAGCTCTCATTCATTCTGGTTTTGGTTCCTGTTGTCCTGTGAAACAGAGACTGCTTTGCATTTTATGAAAGAGGAATCTATTTATAAGCCATGTATTTATTTCAAACCGAAGAGCTCAACCCTCACAGAGAAAAACATGTGAACCAAGCTCTCTGCTCTTCTCCATTTAACTCTCTACAGGAGATTAAGTAATTCCTCAAAGTGACCAGTCTGGACTGGGCTCAGGATGTGCCAAACCCCACCACACCTGACCCACATCACAAACACACAGGGCAGCTGGTGGATGATATTTGTCACATCTCCAAAACGTGCACATTAACAGAAGACACCAAGCCACTACAGATTGTCATTTAGTAGGAAAATAAATGTTTTAATGAAGATTTTTTTTTCTTCCTTTCAGTCTCTAAAATATTTCTCCTGACTGCAGATTCTTTTTCAGCAGCACACAGCTGGCTGAACACCAGCCAGTGGCACCTGGCTTGTGGCAGCAGGGCCAGGGCAGTGCCTGTCCCCAATCCTGGGGGTGGTTTTTGAGCCCCTCCCAGTAAGAAAGACCTGGAGAGAACCCAGGGAAGGGAACAGAGCTGGGGAAAGGTCTGGAGCCCCTGGAGCAGCTGAGGGAGCTGGAAAGGGGCTCAGCCTGGAGCAAAGGAGGCTCAGGGGGGACCTTGTGGCTCTGCACAGCTCCTGACAGGAGGGGACAGCCGGGGGGGTCAGGCTGTGCTCCAGGGAACAGGGACAGGAGAGGGAACGGCCTCAGGCTGGGCCAGGGGAGGGTCAGGTTGGATATTCAGGAAAAATTCATAATGGAAAGGGGTGTCCAGCCCTGGCACAGCTGCCCAGGGCAGTGGTGGAGTCCCCATCCCTGGAGGGATTTAAAAGCCATGAGGATGTGGCCCCTGGGGACAGGGTCAGTGGTGGCCTTGGCAGTGCTGGGGGAATGGTTGGACTGGGTGACCTCAGAGGTCCTTTCCAACCTTTCTGACTCGAGCATTCTAGAACTTGTATTTGCCAGGCACTCAGCTGGGCAGGGATTTGGAAAACATGAATGTTACTCACTGCATTTCTCCCTGTCCTTTCACAGCAGCAGGAGAAAATCCCCATTTCCTCTGCTCTGCTGTAACACACCTGGACCTGCTCCCTCAGGGTCAGGGCTCTGCCTACGTGACTCCAGACACAGCTTTTGCTGCAGGATGCTGAAAGTTCAGCTGTGCCCTCCCTCCCCCCGAGATGTGGCACACAGAGGGGAAGTTTCACACAACAGAGGACTCATTTAAAAATCACTTTTCCTTTTCCTTGGGGCTGGACTGACCATCAGATTTGAGCTCAGGAATGATTTGCTCTGGGGTCCGGCCCTGCTGGGGTTTTTTTTTCACCTCCTCCTGCAGCACAGGGCGGGGTTTGGCTGCTGCACTTATCTGAGCACATCTCTTCATTTTCCTGGAGCTGCAGAGGTCTCAGCAGTGGCACCCCAGGCTAGCCAGATCATGCAGAGATTACTCACACAAGCACTAATTAGCCTTGATCCAGAGCCATCTGAGTGAAAATTAATGGCCAGCATTAAAGAGGTGAGACAAGCCATCCACAAGCTTTGCAGAATGACAGGCCAGGCTGAATTAATGAGATAAACCCCTCAAATTAGCAGGTAATACAAACAAAACACTCAACAGCTGTCTGGGAAAGGGACACGGGCTCAGTTTGGATTTGTGGTGTCCAGGGTCTGACTCAGCCATGAAAAGCCAAGAACATTTTTGTGCTGGGCACAGCAGCTCTGCCTGGGTGCTCAGGGAGCATCAGGGCAGGCAGGAGATTATTTCAGCTGACTTGTCAGCCAGGGCACAGCAGCAGCTCTGACACTCTGCTGTGCCTCCTTCCTGAAGGGAGAGAGAACACAACTGTGCTCTGCAAGCAGAAATCTCTCCTGAGCTGGATGTGAAAAACTGCAAAAACCACCACGGAGTCATTCAGAGCCCAGAGCAGGACCTCATCCTGCACTCCCAGGTAGAAATCTGCCCCTTCACGAAACTGTGCAAACTTTTGCTTACAGCAGAGATGCTTTTGTAGAGAACAAGCCCTTGCCTGTCACAGTGCCATCAGGTGGGCAGGTGCCACCCGGGCTGGCAGGAATGGAGGCAGTTCAGGGCTGCAGGGACACAGCTCCACCTGCTGCACCCTCACACGGGGTGGCACCACCCGGCACCTTCTGCCTCCCTGCAAAACCTCGGACATTCAGAGAGGGATTCAAAACTCAACAGTGGAAGCTTCCTGAGATGCTTTGGCCCGGTGGAGCTTATCAGAAAGAGAAGTGGCAGCCACGTGGAAAATCAAGAAATGCCACTTTTTGTTTTCATTTTCAGTAGAACAAGTCCAGGCGTGACCCTGCTGGAAACAACTGCTCCAAGTGACCTTTCAAAGAAACACAAAGGTACAGGATTTACCTCTCCTGACCCTCAGCTCCCTAAACATTTGAACATTTTTAAAAGCCAATTTCCATGAGATAACACAAAAGGAAGCTGCTGCCCCAATCCCTGCACATTATCAAGAAAAGGTGAGAGCTCCCACCACTTCTTTAGGTCCATTGTCCCTGGTTTCAAGTCCTTTCCAGGTGGCAACACAGATTTATTGGCACAATTGTGGCAGCTTCCATTTTCCACCTAAGAATATGGAATAGAAAAGGAAATTCCTGCTTAAAACCAAATTTTGTGGCTATTAAATACACCAAAATCCCAGTGGTTCTGAAAAATAATTTGTGTTGTGTACAGAGAACAAAGTCATCCCCAGCAGCTGAAATTCTGTGAAGGGATTTATCATATAGAAACCAATATATTAAACTAAAAAAATCTTAAAACCACATTTAAAAAAGAAAAAACGTGGCCAACTTGCAACTATCAAGAAGTTACCACTAAAAGACTTCAACGTGATTAAATTGTTCTGAATGTAAATTAACTTCAACCAACTTGCTGAAAATCAGTATTAAAGTTTGGTTTTTTAAAATAATTTGCACTATTTAAAACAAATGCTTGGGCTTCAATTTAGAACTTCGAATGCTTAAAGAGAAAAGAAATCCTCCCAAGCCCCACAGCCCCTGATTTATCCAAATAATGACAGGAGTCAAGCTCAGGAATTGATGCATTTCTCCAGGACATGCATCCCTCACTTTTACCACAAGTTCATCTCTTCATTCATAGGAATTCACAGAAATGACATCAGTTTCCAAACCTTTCCAAGAGAAAGGTTTAGACCAGGTCTGTGGGTGTGTGAGAAATGTGTTGGAAAACTTAATTATTATCAGCAAAATCTGCTTTTAACACAGATACCTTACCAGCACAGCATTACACTGAGTGACTGTGCTTGTATTAGATAAGTGGTGCTTTTCCCTCTTAATTAAAAATTATCAATCAACTCCCAAAAAAGAATAGAAATTCCAACCCAAAACACCCCATATCCCCAAAATCTGTGGAGGTATTGACCAGGAGTTGAGAGTTTGTCACACCTTGACACCTGGCAGCCAAACCCTGTCTCCTCCCACTGTGAGAGCGCAGCAAGGGCAGCGAGCTCCCAGCACACCTGAATCCTTCCCACAGCTCCCAATTCCCACCCACACAAGGTCACCCCAGCACGGTGCAACTGGCAGTGCTGGGCATGGCTGCACTCTGATTTTAGAGGTTTTTTCCAGCCCAGATGATTGATTCTCTGATCTAACTCTGCTCAGCAGGGACACAGGGCTGGAAGTGCTGCATCATCCACCTGCTTCCCATGGCTGAGGTGGGACACGGCACAGGACTGACTCCAGATGGCTCTGGAATATCTCCAGGGAGGAAAACTCTGCAGCCTCCCTCTCTGGGCCACCTTTTCCAGTGCTCCCAGTGAAGAAGCTCTTCCTCATGTTCAGGTGCAGCTTCACTCCCTGCCTGTTGCTGCTGTGGCATTCCTGGCTGTGAAAAATGTGTATTTTATGACTGGCTTTTTGCAAATATTCAAATTAATATTATATGTCTTATGTTAGAAAGTGATGCTGTATTCATTTTCTTAAGTGATGTGTTAAATATAGTTTTAGGTTATAACATAATGTTAAAATAGAAACTATGCTATGTAAGATATTTTATTTTTAAAGAAAGGACTCACACTGAGATAGCAGCCACAGGACACCTGAATCTTTCAGAGAAAAAGAATTTATTGCTCCATTATCAGAAGGAACTAACTTCTTCCCACCTCACTCATTAAGAGGAAGAAGTTGGCACTGACCAGACAGAATCCTTTGTTTGAATGCAATTTATGCATCATGTATGTTGTGTATGAATATGCAACAAGCTGTTGCTTTTAAGGGTTAATCCTCTGTTAACGTGGGTTCTTTTTTGGGCTTATTTTGCCCAGAAAGAGGTACCCGGACTGTCTGTAACTCTTTGTTTTTATTGTCTTGTATTGTCCTAATCCAAGTTGTATAAATTTTTATTACTCTAATTACATTACTATTTTATAACCTATTTACTATTAAACTTATAAAATTTGAGAAACAAGTGATTGTTGTTTTTCACAGTGCCCCCCAGGGCAGAGCCTGGGCCCTGCTCTGAGCCCTCCCTGCAGACACTGCTGGGTGTGGATCAAACCCCTCTCGGTTTTCTCCTCTCCAGGCTGAACATTCCCAGCTCCCTCAGCCTTTCCTGGGCAGGAAATGCTCCAGCAGCCCCTTCATCATCATCATCATCCTCCTCACAGCCTCTGCTGGTCCCTCCTGTCCTGAGGAGCCCAGACCTGGACACAGCACCCTGGATGTGCCTCCCGGGGCTGAGCAGAGGGGCAGGATGGTTCCTGACCTGCTGGAAACGCTCTCACCCCGGGAATCCCCTTGGCATTCCTGGCACAAGGGAACACTGCTGGCTCAGGGATTTGGGAAGGTTTTTCTCTGCCCCCTCTCTCCCCTGCCTGTCAAAGCTCTTCTGAAGGGCGCCACAACCCTCTAAGGACATCGGCCATTCCTTTTTTTTTGTATCATCGGGGGCACCGCTCGTCACAGGCCTCCAGCTACACCCTGTGAGCCAGGATCTGTTCTCCATTCCCTCCTCATTTGTAGGAACCTCAGGGACACCTTCCCAGTCCCAAAGTCCCTGACACAACCCCTGACACAGAACTCAAGACTTCCAACCCGGCATCCCCTCACCCTGGGGCCACCTCAGGCCGGGAACCCCCAGCACCAGCGAACCAGGCCTCGGCGCCCGCACCCCGCGGGGCAGCCCGGGCGGAAGGCAGGGTTAAGACGCCGGGATAGCCTCGGGACCCCCCCAAAATCCCCTCGGGACCCCCCAAAATCCCCTCTCCCCCCAACATGGCGGGTCTCCCCTCAGGGGCCGCCCGAGCCGTGGCGCCCCCTGGCGGCTCCACCGAAACGCGCCCCCCGCGCGCGTGCGGACCCGGTTGAGAGCAGGGCCGCGCCCACCGGAACGGGCCGGCGGGGGGGGGCGAGGGAGGCCCGGCCGGTCCGCTCGGCGCCGCGACCCACCTGCCCTGGCTTGACCGCGGAGGCGGGTGGCGAAGAAGAGAAGGACGGCGAGCAGCACGGCAGCGGCGGCGAGCAGAACCGCGTCCATCCCGCAGCGCCGGCCCCGCCCACATCACCCTTGGTACGCCCCGTCCCCTTCCCCTGCCGCAAGGCCCCCAGCTCGCGGGCTGCCCCGCGGGGTGCCTGTGGCGGCGCTGCGCGGAGGGCGCGCTGCGCTTGGGCAGGCGCGGCGCGGGCAGCCCGCGGGAGGGGTCCTGGCTCGTCCCTGAGGCGGGCGCTGAGGGAGGGCGCGGGAAAAGGAATTAAAGGCGGAATTAAAGCAGGAGTTGAAGGAGAAATCAGAATCTGTGAGGCAAAAGCTGCCGTGAGCGTGGCGCCCGCGGGTCTGGCCGCCCGGCACGGCTGCTGCGGGCGGCTGGTGGCATGTCCGTCCTCCTCACACAGGCTGGGCAGATGTTCAGCCGTGACCCCGCAGCGGGTGCACCCCAGGCAGGCCCTGACAGCTGTCGGGGTGTCACAGGCAACGGTGAAACTTAAATTACACCTCTGAATAATTTCTGTCTTCTGCCTATAGGTCTCTGCTCCTGACACGCTGCTGGCCAGGCAGCTCCAGCTTCATCCCATTCCCATATTCCAGTGTCCTGACCTGGCCTGAGCCAAATGTGCACAAAAATACGGAGAAACTTGCACTGGAGATGGAGAAGAAATTTCCCCCCCTTTGCACGGTCACCACTGTTAGATCTGAAACTTTTTCAGGCTCTGCCCCAATCCTGAGTGAGGAGAGAAATGTTTTAAGCTTTACCCATTTTTACTTTGTGGTTGTGAAGTTCTGGCTGATCAAGCCCTTTCGTGCTTCAGAAATGCTTTCAGCGTGACTGTTTAAAGCACTCTTGGTGGGGGAAAGTGTTTTAATAAATTGAAAATGCAAATTAGAGGCCATGGGACATCTAAAGGTGATCAAAAGCACTGTTTAGCTAATTAATCATTGCTGTGTCCCTGTCGCGAGCTCGAGATGAGTTCAGATCTGTCAGCAGATGAGAAGCAGCTTCTGCTGAGGGATCTGCTGAATTTTAGCCATGTAGAACCAGCAACACAGCGGGAAGCTCTCAAAAAAGAAATGAACTACAGGCTGAATGCTTTACAGCAAAGTTTTATTTTAGTAATAGCCTTTTAAAAAGTCTTATTTTGGGAATCATTCATTGAGTCGTGGAATGGTTTGGGTTGGAAGGAACCTTAAGGATGATCTTGTTCCATTCCTTGCCATGGGCAGGGTCATTTTCCACTGTCCCAGGTTGCTCCAAGCCCTGTCCAGCCTGGCCTTGGGCACTGCCAGGGATCCAGGGGCAGCCACAGCTTCTCTGGGCAGCTGTGCCAGGGCCTGCCCACCCTCACAGGGAACAATTCCTTCCCAATATCCCATCAATCCCTGCCCTCTGGCAGTGGATTCCCTGTGTCCTGTCCCTCCATCCCTTGTCCCCAGTCCCTCTCCAGCTCTCCTGGAGCCCTTCAGGCCCTGCAAGAGGCTCTGAGCTCTCCCTGGAGCCTTTTCCAGGTGAGCTCTCCCAGCTCTCCCAGCCTGGCTCCAGCCCTGCAGCATCTCCTGGACTCCTCTGGATTTGCTCTAGCTCCTCCTGCTGCTGGCCCCAGGGCTGGAGCAGCCCTGCAGGAGGGGTCTCACCTGCAGAATCCCCCTCCCCAGCTGGGATGAGCGCACAGAGGGCTCATGTGGAGCTCCTGACCCAGCCCAGCTCCCCTCAGGTCCAGCTTTGGCCGAAGCACACGGGGGGAAGCTGGAGGTTCCCAGAGCCCGTGTGCCATCCAGCCCTGTGGGCAGCACACACTCGTGTCAGTGCTGAGCGGTTCATTTCCCTGCACCCTCACTACTGCCTTTACTAAGGAGCTGGTGTTAATGGTGGGATGTCACCTCTCTGGGCTGCAGAGGGAGCAGAGGAGTTTTTCCTGTAGGTGTCACCAATATCCCGTGTAGAAACTGAGCTTAAACTGCCGAGGAAGGACCGAGCGTGGGATGCTCGGGTCGGTTTGATGCAACACCAGAGTCTTTGAAATATTTGGGATCCCTCGGGTTGTGTTTCACAGAAGCCTTTCTGTATTTTCCTGATTTAAGTCTGGAAAAATCCCTCTGGTTTCCTCAATAACCATGGAAATTCCAGAGGATTTTGAGGCTGGCTTTGTACCAGGACACTGGGAGAATGTGTGAAGGCTGTGATGAGCTGTGGGTGGTGATTGAATTTGGTGGCTGCTGCTGGAGCGTGACTTGTTCCACTCAGTCATGCAAACACTGCAAGAATATCACAGAATCATGGAATGATTTGGGTTGGGAGGAACCTTAGAAACCTCCTCGTTCCATGAGCAGGGACACCTTCAGTAGCCCAGGGTGCTCCAAGCCCTGCCCAGCCTGGCCTTGGATAATTCCAGGGATCCAGGAGCAGCCTCAGCTTCTCTGGGCAGCTGTGCCAGGGCTCAGCATCTTCACAGGGAAGAATTCTCTCCTTAGTATTTATTCTAAATCTGTCCTCTTTTAGCTTAAAAATGTTTCTCCTTGTCCCAGCAGTTGTAAATCCTTAATCACAATAATACAGTATTTGCAGACCTAGGGAATTTTCTCACCCAGCGTGGGAGCAGTGCTTGATTCCAGTACAGGCTGTTTTAAGGGAAAATTGGTCTTTTTTCCATTTATTGTGAAAAAAAGGTCAAACAGCACATTCCCCCTCAAACACCTCATTGTACAGAGGAATTACACAGAATAAATAAGATTAGAAAATCACTCTTGCATCATCAAGCCCTGCTATTCCCCCACTGCCAAAGCCACCACTAAACCACCCCGAAGTTCCACCTCCACACTTCAAATCCCTTTAAATTCAAATCCTTGTGGGGCTGGAAGCACGAGTGTGAGTTCTCCTCACTTCTCCTCGCCCAGCTGGCAGAGCAGCCCCGGGGCTTCGATCCAGCGTCGCGGTGGCGTCAGGTACCGGTGCCCGGTAATGAGGCTCTAATTCCGTGCGAATAAACTCAAGTGCATCCAGGAGCTCGGTGTATCCCGGGGCCAACTGGCACAAAACGCCCTCTTCCACACTTGTCAGCTTGCCTCGCCTTCCAGGAGAGGGTGGCTGCATGCAAACTGCCTGCTGGGAGCTGTTCCTGGACTGCTCTGAGCCGGGAATTATCTCGGAAAGTGCAGCTTGGCACCCAGGTTTGTGCAGAGGGACTTTCTGACCATTTTCTCCCGTGGATGTACCTCTCAGTGCCTGGTGTCAGGAAAATGAATCCACAAACATCAGAGGTTTATGTCCAAAAAGGAGACAGAGGAGTCCTTTTACTTTTATTTGAATGAAGGGAGAGGCCATGGGGCATTCCCCTGGGGTGTCTCAAATTTTTGGAGGACGCAGCCTCCTTTTTATCTCAATTTCCTGGCTGCATTTCCCTTCTCTTTTTCCCCATTTCTGAGGTACTTGAGAGGTACAGACTTCCCAGAACACCTGATACCAAAGATTTCCCTCTAATGTATAACCCTCCTTTTAATTTTTAATTCTTATGGAATTTAGGTCTTTTCCCTACTGTTTCTTTCATCTTTCAATATCTAATTTCATTTACCAGCAAACCTAAAGTTTATTTGCAAAAGCAAATATCTTCTTCCATTCATCAATCGGTGGAATCCTTCCCATTGTTTCTTTTATCTCCCAGTGCTAGTTTTATCTACCAGCAGAGCCACAGCTTGTTTGTAAAGACAAATCTACTCTTCCTCTCCCTGGGCAATCCTTATTTTCCAGCAGGGATGCAACCTTCGTGCAGCAGGATTTATTTACAGGGAGAAATGCTGCAAGTGCTGCCTTCCAGCTCCCGCCCACTTGGAGATGGACCTCGGCTGTTCTTCCAAATGCTCTGGAAATGTGCTGATGAGGGGAGGGTTCTGCATTGCTCCTTCCTGCCAGTGGGACACGGCACCTTCCAGGGAGCACTCTGGATTGCAGGATCACACTCTGGGAAGGAGCTGGATCAGAGAGCCAAAGAGCTGGAGGTTATTTTATAATTGCAGGGCAGTGAAGGATCTGGATCAGAGAGCCAGAGAGCTGCAGATTATTTTATAATTGCAGGGCAGTGAGCTGGTGACCCTAAATGTGGGGTGAGCTCCACCCAGGAGCCCCCTGCACCATCCTAGAGTTCAATTTCTCCCCAAAGCCTCTGAAGAAGCTTCTGAGACTTGTCTTGCTCTTTTCTGGCCCTGCTGCTTCCTTCTCACTGCTCTACTTTTGTTTTAGGAGAAATAAAATGGTTGTTGCTTGAGATAACTTCCAAATCTCGCTTACACAGTGAAATTTAAACACAAGTAGTGGTCATAATCAAAATAGAATCTTAGTTCTTGAAAACAACGTTACAAAATTAAGAAATGCATAAAAAAATTGAAGGCTTGAAACCATTGTGAGGTGGTTCCCTCTGTGTTAGTTTTGTAACAGCTCATTTCTGCTCTGAAGGTTTCACTGACTGGTCTAGTTCAGCCACAGTCTGAGTGGTGCAGGGAGTGGGACTTGATCAGATAAACGCCTTTTTTGCCTTAAAAGCTGGGGGAAGATTTGAAACAAATAATAGCAATAAAGATATAAATCTAAAAGAAATCCAGCCAGGCTAAGGATTTCTTTGAGCAGGTCTTCAAAAATATTTGGAGATCAAGACTGTTGTGCTGACAGGGGATTAAAGAAAAAAAGAGTGGTGAAGTGAAATCCCTACAAGTGAAATTCAGATGCTTTCCCTCCTGTGGCCACCAAACGAAAACCTTTCAAAGGCTCTTTGGTGACCAGTGAAGCCACAGAGGTGGGGTGGATTTGGATGTCCCTGGTTAATGCCCTGAGCACAGGATTCAGCCTTGTGGCTGCTAGGAAAATGAATCCACAGACATCAGAGGTTTATATCCAAAAAGGAGACAGAGGAGTCTTTTACTTTATATGAACAAAGGGAGAGGCCATGGGGCATTCCCCTGGGGTCTCTCCAATTTTTGGAGGATGCAGCTTCCTTTTTATCCCAATTTCCTGGCTGCATTTCCCTACTCTCTTTCCCCATTTCTGAGGTCCTTGAGAGGTAGAGACTTCCCAGAACACCTGATACCAAAGATTTCCCTCTAATGTATAACCCTCCTTTTAATTTTTAATTATTATGCAATGTAGGGGTTTTTCTTCCCATTGTTTCTTTCATCTTTCAATGTCTAACTTCATTTACCAGGAAACCTAAAGTTTATTTGTAAGAGCAAATATAATTTTTCCATTCATCAATCGGTGGAATCCTTCCCATTGTTTCTTTTCTCTCCCAGTGCTAGTTTTATCTACCAGCAGAGCCACAGCTTGTTTGTAAAGACAAACCTGCCATTCCTCTCATGGCTGTGACTGCATCTGTGGCTGTCTTTTCAGCAATTCATCTGCAATATTTTCTTCATCTCTTTTGGCTGTGAACTATTCCAGACGATTCTTAACCAGTGTTTCTTGGGCATGGACACATTCCTTGAAAAGACCTGTTGTAGTGCCCATCCCTGGAGGTGTCCAAGGAATGACTGGAGGTGATCTGAGTGCTCTGGGCTGGTTGACAAGGCTGTGATGGGTCAAAAGTTGCGTTTGATCTTGGAGGTGTTTTCCAAGATTTAGCTCCAGCTGCATTATCTGAGCATGGTCCCAGCACTGGGCAAGTTTCTCCTCTGGAATTTGCTAGCTGAAAATCAAAGATAAAAATACTGGTTTTGTTCCCAAAGTCAGTCCTGGGGAGGACAACCATCACAGAAACAGCGGTGGTGGAAATGTTCAGAGGAAACCTTCAGTTTGCTGCTGTTCTGGGTGTCTTTGTCATTCAGAGCTGCTCCTGCTGCAGAGCTCTCTCCTCTCATGCCCGTCGAGCTGTTTGTCTAGAGCCTTAATGAGTTTCCTGTATCTTTTCAAGATGTAAATTGTAACCAATTTACAAGTCATTACTTGTGAAGTCGGTCACTGCAGCCCGGCTTTAATTTCACCTGTCCCTTCCCGTGTTTCCATTAAACCCCATTTAATTACAAATTAATCTCATTCTCGGGGCATCAGCTGCGTTTGTAATAAATGTCCCTCAAAGTCTGTGACTCAGCTGACAACACAGTAGCAGTGACCAAGAGCTGGATGAAGAGGATTTCCAGTCTTCTCCTGTCTCCAAAAATCCACCAGCACAAGGGGGAAAGAAAACCAGAGATGCCAAAATGGAATTTGGTTTCTTTGCTCTTGTGAAGAAAAGGGGAGCGGTTGTGACCCAGCAGTACCTCCCTCAGGTTGTCCCCAGGGACCACAGGGACTTTGCTGCCTGAGGGGAGGCTTTAGCTGCAAAAATCCACCTTTCCAGCCAGCTCCCATCAATCCAGAGCGTTTAGTTGGATTGCAGACTCCCGTTGCTTAACGGGAACGTTGCTCACCATTTCACATCCTGCTTTTGGCATGAGCAGCTGGAGGCATGGGCTGCATTTCTCTTCCTGGGTGCAGCACAGAAGAAATCACTTTTATTTTTGGCTTGGCTGGAAACTGAACTGTGGGGTGCCTGTTGTCTTTGGGGCAAAGCCTCCCCTCCTCTAAAGGCTTTCCCCCACTGTTCTCAGCATCCCTTTACCTCTGCCTTCCCTCTGTGCTCATGAGCACATTGTGGGATGGGCCAGGGAATGGATCCTGCCTTCTGACAACCTTTTTATCAGCAGAAGATGTGTCTGTGGCAGAACTGGTGCAACCCAAGGGTGGGTGTTCATCTTCCTGCGTTCATCTTCCTTCCAGACTTCTTCAGGGAGGCTGGAGAAGCTCAGGTCCTCTTGCTCCCTGCCCTGGTGATGCCAGATTTCACTTAACGTGTCTGTCCATCCTTCTGTCTTGCACATGAACAGCTTAGCTGATGTAAGGGTCTCTTTGAGTTAGGTTTTATAAGTTTTTGGAGATTTGTATCACACTTGAGATAGCTCACCGACATCAGATGGCATAAAATTAGCAGGATGGCTTTTGTGGCAGTGTTGGAAACAGAAAAGTTTTAATAAAAGGCAAAATAACAAAGCTCTTTACAGAGAAAAACTGAGCTAGGGCACGAGGTTCTTGCTGTTGGTAAAACACCCCACAAAAGTGATTATTTCCTTTTGTTCTTTTTCTAGTAAATTGCTTAGGTGGGACTTTTTGGCTTCTGTCCAATTTGTTGTCCTTAAGTTTGAGGTGAAGTCCTCAAGGTCCTTTGAGGTGTCTGTTGACCTAATTGAGGAGAGAAACTTCTGGGCTTTTTTCCTTTTTTAGGAGACAAAGGATAATTTTGTCACTCTGTCACTTGGCCAGTTGTGGTCTTGCCTTGTGAGATCCAATTTCTCTTTTCAACTTCATAATTGAGATTATAGAGAAGGGAGGGCCTGACTCGCCTCAAAGGTGTGTGATAAAAGGACGAGAAGCAACAGGCCTAGGCTGCAGCAAGGGCAATTCCATAAGGCAAGGAACAATGTCTGCCCTGGGAGGATGGAGAAATGCTGGACCACGAGCCCAGAAGGGTGGGGGGCATTGCTTCCCTTGGAGGTGTCCCACACTCAGCTGGACAAGCCTGAATTTCGATGCAATTCTGCAAATGAACCAGAACAGAAAGAATTGCATGTACAAGCAGAGATGAGTGTGGATGCAGCCTGCAGAGGCTCCTTATCTGTCTTTGAAATGCCACTGCTCCACGCTGACAGCAGGCCAAGAGCTGCATCAGCGACCGGGAATATTCGCTTTTCTCCTCGGACTGCGTGGAGTGCACAGATAACTGTGGGAGCAGCAAGGCTGCTTTCATCTTCCTGGAGCTAATCCAAACCGATCACGTTGCTGGGGGAAGTCAGGGGAGAGAAGGAGAAGACAGAGTATCTTTATTTAAAAATAAATTAAAGAAATCCTTAAAATCAAAGCTCTTAGCAGGGGTTCAGCAGGATCAGGAGGCGGCAGTCCTTGCTGGTGCTGAATTTATTGCCTGTGTTAAATGTCTGGACTGAATTGCCTTGTCTTCCCACAAATGGAGCTGCTCCTACCTAGTGTTGCTTGGGCAGTGGGGAAAAGGGAGCAGAGCTGTCTGTGCTGTCCCTGCTCTGTGGATAACAGAGGGAACAGGGAGTTTTGAGGACTGTCAGGCTGGATTAATCTCGAGGCACACGGAATCCAGTTCCTTGCTTGCTTTGCTGATCAGCACAGCAGGTTTCCAGGAATCATTATAAAAGCATTTCAGAGGAAAAACTGTTCATTTTGTTCCCCCTTTCCCCAAAATACTGCCCTGCCTGCTATCCTTGCAAGGTCAGCTTTAAAAAATCAGGAAGATGTCCAAGAGTCTGCAAGGCTGTGAGTTGCTGGTGGTGGTGTAGACCCACAGGAAGTTGTAGGGACAAGTAACTGAGGTTGTCACAGCAGCCTGGGCTGTGGGAACAATCTGGGGAAGACAGCTGGGATCCCCCAGGGAAGTGGGAAAAGGTCAGAACAGACCACATGGGCTTTGCCAGAGGTACCAGGAGTCTTTTGCTGCCTCTGTATTTTGAATCATGAAAGCCTGGAACTTTTAGGTGTTGGACTTGGGTGATCCTTGTGGGTCCTTTCCAATTCAAGATTTTCCATGGTATTCTAAAGGAAAGGGCAGGGAAACCCAGGCTACAAATGTCCCTCAAAAGCAGCCAGGAAAACACTTCTGCAGGGATCTGTCTCCAGCAGAGGTCATGGTGCTCAGAAATTATCTTTGCTCTATGTTGAAGATCCTAAAGTAGCTAACTGGATCCCCAGGAGAGATACAGAACCAGTAACCCCATGAACAAGATTCACTGGACTTCGTCTGCCACTGGCAACCAAATCACAGAATCACAGACTGGTTTGGGCTGGATGACACCTTAAAGATCATCCCATCCCACCCCCTGCCATGGAGGAACACCTTCCACTATCCCAGGCTGCTCCAAACCCCCTCCATCCTGGCCTTGGACACTTCCAGGGATCCAGGGGCAGCCACAGCTTCTCTGGGCACCCTGTGCCAGGCCCTCACCACCTTTACAGTCAGCAATTAAATAATTAATCAATCTAAATCCATTTTCCACTCAGCCTGTGTTTGTGCTCAGGATTGCCCCTGCCTGAGGGATTTAAAGGAATGATTCCTGTAAGTCTGTAAGTGAAGAGGAGGGTGTGGATACCTTGTGAATATCTGTGGGACTCAGCAAAGTGGATTCCCAGGGCTTCCACAGCCTTCTCCACGCTCCTCAGGCACTTCCCATCCCACTGCTGGGCATTATCCCAACCCTAAGCCAGGTGAAAAGTAGGAGATGAGCTCAGTGTGGCTGCTGGAGGTTTTCCTGTCAGTACATCAGGGGCATGAGGACAGCAGCTCTCATTAGTGCCATTAGTGCAGGGCTGGAGGATGAATCCATGGCCAGAGATGGCTGCCCAGGTTACTTTGTCTTCTCTTTGATTTAAGCACTACAATTAGTCCAGAGCTTAAAAATTATGCTATTAAACATCGTGCTGTCCTTTTTCTAATGGATGGCTACTGGGAGAACTTACTGGAACATTTCCAATACTCCTGTTTCCATAGGAAGTGTGCAAAAGGAGAAGGGCTGCCTAGGATCTCACCTATTCACCCCAAATTCAGCATCACCTGCATCACCTCTGCTGCTGGATCCCTGATATTTGTCTGTGTGCTTGAAAGCCACGTGCCCTGTCCCACCTCCAAACCCTTCCAGTTCATCACTGTCCCTGTCACAGCAAGGGTTTCCTTTATTCCTGACCTAAATCTTCCTGCAGACAATATAAGCCCAAGATCATCCCCATCCCATAATGAATATTCATCACTTTCTCTAACATAATGAAGGTCGGTGTTCTTTAATAAGAGAGAAGAAAGGCACACAGGAGGTCCATTTAATAACAGAGGTGACTGGTACAAAGAGCAGGGAGATATTATAATTAATATCGCAAGGCTGGGAATGTGCTCAGGAAAATCCTGGCAACCAGGAGGAAGGGATGCCATGAAGTTTTAGCTTGGAGAAGTTAAAAAAAGCTTTGACTGAAGTTAATGGAAATTCTGCCCGCATAAGAAACACAGGTGGAAGGGAAAATCGGCTTATTTTAATCAAAGTGAGAGGGGAAAAAAACCCAACCCTAATTTAAATCAGCCCAAGTGATTGCAGGCTTAATTCTCTCCCCTTATTAGACTCTTCAATCCTAACCCTACAGGCCTAAGAGATCTCTTTACACTGGAGGCACAGGAGTTTGATTTGTATGCACGCTGACCTCGGGCTGATGGAGTGAATCCATCCTCAGTCAGTGGGGCGGATTCCCAATTAAATCTGCTGGGAAAGATGATTACATGAACCCATCCTTGTCTGGAAGTGGGATGGCTGAGGAGGTTCCACTCTGTCAGCTCTGAGGTGCTGGATAATTGCTGTGGATGGAAAAAGGAGGAGGAGGAGGTGCTTTGCTGCTCTTCTGAGCTGGAGGGAAAGGGAGGATGAAGCATCTGGCCGTGAGGAAAGGCTGGGAGAATTGGGATTGTTCAGCCTGGAGAAGAGAAGGCTTTGGGGTGAGCTAACTGGGGCCTTCCAGGACCTGAAGGGGCCCCAAGAGAGGTGGAGAGGGACTTTGGACAAGGGATGGGGGCACAGGACAAGGGGGAATGGCTTCCAATGCAAAGAGAAGAGGTTTAGAATGGTTATTGGGAAGAAATTCTTTCATGTGAAGATGGTGAGCCCTGGCACAGGGTGCCCAGAGAAGCTGTGGCTGCCCCTGGATCCCTGGAAGTGTCCAAAGCCAGGTTGGATGGAGCTTGGAGCCACCTGGGCTAGTGGAAGATGTCCCTCCATGGCAGGGGGTGGAACAGGATGATCTTTAAGATCCCTTCCAACCTAAACCATTCCATGATTCTGTGATGAAGTTTAAAAAGGAGGGTGGGGCAAGTCAATCAGGACATGTTTACTTTATAAAAAAAAAATTAAAAATTCCCAAAACGTCATTATTTAAAAAAAAATAAAACCCCTAACCTCACAGCTTTAGTTTTCTTTTCCTCCCTCCTGCAACTTTTATCTGCTCTGCAAAAAGAGAGAAGCAAGGGAAAGGATGCCAGGTAGGTGTTACATTAGAAAGCTCTGATTTACCTTGATTTTAATGGGGCTCAGCCAAAATTCCTACCAGGACACAAATGTGAACTCATTCCTTTCCTTCTCATTTCACTTTTTTTCCCATCCCAGAAATGACACAGGCAGAGAGGTTGGAAGCAGCCAATTCCCATGAATAAGTGGAGGAGAGACCCCATTTCATCCTGGCAGTGGTTCCTGAACTGGGGCCAATTCATTAGGCAGAGATCTCCTCATCCCTGAGCAGAACAGCCTGTTCTGCCTGCCCCGAGTGCCTTCTGCTCTCCAGCATCCGCAGAGGTTGCTGCTTGGACAGGGACAGCCTTGGAATCCTACCCTGAGATATTTATATGGATTTATATGTTGGAAAAAAAAAAAAAGGCTGATTTTGTTACAAAATTTTTAATTTTTCACTGCTGCCATCACCTTCTTCCCCATCCACAGAAAACATCCCACCCAGGAGGATTCATCCAAAAAGAATGGTGTGTTTGCAGTTATATTATTTTTTCTTCTTTAGTTTGTTTTTGGATTTTTTTAGGGATTGCTTTTCAACAGAAAAGCAAAACTATCCCTGAGAAAAAAGATCATTTGACCTCGCCTCATCCCTGTCCCTTTGCAGCCTCGGGGTGGGCTCTGCACTGCCAGCCCCAGCCCTGCCGTGTCCCGGTGCCAGCAGCCAGGAAGGACCGGGAAAACTGGGCTTGGGGACTTCCCCAGTGACGGCTTTTGCTGCCATCCCGTGGTCACTGCCCTTTGAAGCCGCTGGACTGATCTCAAGGCAAGGACTTGATGGTCTGGCAGTGACCCCCCCAAAACAGGAGCTGGACAAACTCCCACCGAGCCAGCAGAGAGTGAAAAGCCAAAAGAAAGGGAGAGGGATTTCTCCTCCCATCTCCTGCTGGAACACAAGGACAGGTCATGAAGGGGCAGGTGCTGAAACAAAGAACTCAACAAAAGCCTTTAATCACCTTCCAGCACAAGAATGCCATTGGGATCCTATTTCCATCTGTATGTATCCCAAATTTCTTACAGAATTACAGATCCATGGAATCTCCTGAGATGGAGGAGCATCATCAAGTCCAAACTCCTGGCCCTGCATTGTCCTTTCAGGGTCCTGTCAGTGATGGAGCTGTGCTCATCCTTTCTTCCATGGCACTCCTGAGTCACTCAACCTTTCCTGACTTTTCTTTTGCCTGCAGAGAGTGGAAAACCATCCTGGGTTTAGTTTTAGCCCTTCCCAGCAAGAAAGACTGAGGGGCTGGAGCATGTCCAGGGAAGGGAACAGAGCTGGGGAAGGGTCTGGAGCCCCAGGAGCGGCTGAGGGAGCTGGGAAGGGGCTCAGCCTGGAGCAAAGGAGGCTCAGGGGGGACCTTGTGGCTCTGCACAGCTCCTGACAGGAGGGGACAGCCAGGGAACAGGGACAGGAGGAGAGGGAACGGCCTCAGGCTGGGCCAGGGGAGGGTCAGGGTGGATATTGGGAAAATTTCTTCATGGAAAGGGTTGTCCAGCCTTGGCACAGCTGCCCAGGGAGGTTGCAGAGTCCCCATCCCTGAAAATGTTAAAAAACCCTGTGAATGTGGCACTTGGGGGTGGTTTAGGGGTGGCCTTGGCACTGCTGGGGGAGCTGTTTGGATTCACTGATCTTAGAGGGCTTTTCCAACCTTAATAATTGTGGGATTCTGTGGTTCTGGGATTCTGTGTTCTGTAGTTCTCTATCTGCCCACTCACTGCTTTAATGCATCAGGTCTTTGGTGTGAACCAAGCTGAACCTTTATCTCCCCAACAGGCTGGATCAGAGGGAAGCAAAAAATGCAACAGGAGCTGGAGGAGAGCAGCCACTGTCACCTGCTGGCTCATGGGGTGACCTGAACAGCTCCATGATTTTGGTCCAGATCCCTTCAATGAGCTCTTGGCTGGATCCCAGCATGGACCAGGAGCTCTCACACCCTGGTGAGGGATTTCTGCGTTCTAACTACCAGTGAGCTATCCAAGGCTTGTTCTTTTCATCGAGTCCAGGTGACTCTTCCTCATACATTTCAACGCCCTGAACCCCAAAATCAGGCTCAAACATCCTGGGGGATCTGATTCCACTGCCACTGGAAGTGTCTGGGCCATCATTTTCCAGTCAGTGCTTGAGTGGCTGGTGTGGATTTAGTGTGTCAGAGCAGAGACTCCACAAAAAGCAACATTTCCTGCATGCAGCACCATATTTCAGCATCGAGGATAATTCTGTATTCCCATCTGCTTTATTTTAAGCAGCCCCAGGGATGGAAAGAGCCACCTTAAGAAAATACAGCCAGCACTATCCTGCTCCAGCCGCCCACGGGCTGACAGATTAAATCTCGTTTGCTTGTGCCAGAGTCTTGCTCACTTGTTTGTCATTATCTGGAGTTTTGTTAGGCTGTGTTAAAAAACAAAATCAGCAAAACAAAACTTTTTTACCTTTTTTTTTTTGCCTTTTAATAAAAATAGAAGCTGTGTCAGGGATGGAGAAAAGTGCAGGCACACTCTTGGAGAGCAGCAGTGAGCTGGTCCTGCCAAGGATGTGGGGATGGGAAGGTCTGGGAGACTGACAGGAGGAACTTCTGACCATGCCTCCCCTTGGGTACTCACCCATCCCCACAGCCTGGCTCCAGGGCTTGCATGGTCACCTCTAATGGCATTTTTAAAAAATTCCTTCACAAATTTGCTGTTATCTTTGATATTCTCTTATCATGCACATCTTCTTCCACCCACGCTGGACACCAGCACGATATCACAGTGAATTACATCCTTCTCCATTCAAATTCAAGTGGGAGAAATCCAGTGAAGAGCTGAGCAGACACATTTTGCCGCCCTACATCAGCTTTCCATCCTGGATTCACATCTCCCTTTCTTCCCCCTTTTTCTCCTCCCTTTCTGTTTTTTTTTTCTTCTTGCTGCACATCCTGATCCAGAGAATAAATCAGATGGACTGAAATTCATGAGTTGGGAAGCCACCACTTCCCAGACCATGAAATCACAGAATCCTGGAATGGTTTGGGTTTGAAAGGACCTTAAAGATCATCCAGTTCCACACCCCTGCCATAGGCAGGGTCACCTCCCACTATCCCAGAGTGCTCCAAGCCCTGTCCAGCCTGGCCTTGGGTAGTTCCAGGAACCCAGGGGCAGCCACAGCTTCTCTGGGCACCCTGTGCCAGGGCCTCACCTCCCTGCCAGGGAAGAATTTCTTCCCAATATCCAAACTGAATCGACCTTCTTTCAGTGTGAAATACCAGCTTTTCATAACCTCACCATTTGCTGCAATATTTTTGACAGTTCCAAAAATATTCAGGCCAGAAGAGCCCAAATGTTCCTGCAGCTCATTCAGACCAGCCTGGACCAAATCCTCTGGGCTCTGTGAGGTCATCTGAGTGCCCCTGGGAAGTGCAGCTGTGTCCCAAAGCACAGCCAGTGTCCCCTCTGTGGCTGCAGGAGAGGTGACAAACTGGTAGAGGAAAGGTGGAGGTCTGAGGTGGATCCAAGTTGTGTCTGCAGCCCATAAAGGAGGATTCCAGAGAAGATGGACTCCGGGAAGTGCACGGGGAAAGACAGGAGGTGACAAATCCAGTGAGAGGCAAGAGGGAAGTTTCTACTGTGGGTGTGGTCAAACACAGGAAAAGGAGGATCAAAGAGGCTGTGGATTCTCCATCCTTGGAGATACTCAAAATTCTGCTGGGCACAACCAAGGGCAATAAATTGGTGTTAGAACAAGACTCATCTTTGGTCCAAAAGTTGAACTGGAGGCCTTGAAAACCCTCCTTCCACCTCAATTATTCTGCAGTGTTGACACACGGAGGAAGGTGAAATTATTCACATCCAATTTCGTGCAAAGCAAGACAGGGGAGGCGTTGTCCAGGCTGCTCAAGGCAGTGGTGGAGTCCCCATCCATGGAAGTGTTCCAAAACATGTGGATATGGCACTGGAGGATGTGGTGAATGTTTTGCTGGTGTGGCTTGGTGATCTTAGAGATCTCTACCAGCCGTCATGATTCTGTCATCCTGTGCCTCCATGGTGAGTTCTCCCACCCAAATCTAAGCCTTGGTGGCCTTCTCAGGGGCATGGGGTGAGTTTCTGGCAGGGCTGGCCACAGAATCCAGGCATTTGAATTTCAGAGGGCAGAAATTCCACCTGGATGTGCTGTGGGAAAGACAATTTAGATCAAGAGCAAGGCCAGTTTTAGGACCATATAACTGCCTGTGGTACATAAACCTCTGCAGCACAATTTTCAAATCATCTTTTTTTACTTAAGGGAAGCAAAAACCCACAAGTAAAATCAACTTTTCCCTTTTTCACCCCTCCCTAATAATAAACTGATGAAAATGACAGCGAACAACCTGCACAGAATTTAAGAGTTGAAGCTGTACTCATCTCTGGTTCTGTGGGTAATCATGAGAGGACCTGGAGAGTTACACTTTTATCACCAGGGACAAAAGGGAAAAGGGACAAATGCAGCCTCTGGGTAGGCTCAGGCATAGAGCATCCTGTTTTTTCTTCACAGCCCATTGCAGTGTCATTACATCGACTCAAATAAATTGCCCAACAATCAGGACCTGCCTTCTATTGACCTCTGGGGACCGAAAACAATGGAAGCTCCAGTGCTTGCATCAGGCTGTAATGAGAAGATTGATGGGTTTGGGAGGACTTGCTGACTGCAGCTTGGACCAATCCACCAGGAGCTGGGTTTGAGGGCTGGGATTTGCTGGAGCTGCTCCTCTCCAAATGGTTTTCCCATGGAGAGGCTTTGCTGGGAGCAAATGTCTTCCAGCATCCTGCTGCTCTTGGCTGGAGCAATTCCACTTGAAATAACCTCCCTGGCTGTGCTGCTGTGTGAAGAGAGATTTATTTTCATGCTTAAGAATGCTGGAGGAAAGAGCCAGAAAACAACTTTGATTTTTTTTTTTTAATTTTTAATTTGTTTCCTTTTAAAAATTATTTTTATAAATTTTATGAACGCAGACTTGTAGTTCCAGTTATACCAACAGTAAATCCTTGACTTTATATACATTTAGGTTGGAAAAGCCTTCCAAGATTATTGAGTCCCGCCATTAACCCAGCACTGCCAAGACCACCACTTAAATGCATCTCTAGATATAAAAATAAGGGGTGTTTCCAGTTTGCCATTTGCAATTCCAGTTGCCCATACAAAATGGTTTTAGTGCAATTCCATGAAATCTGTGTCTGCAGTGTTTTAACCTGATTTGCACCTTTCTCCATTGTCAGAAATGTCATTTTCCCACCCTGCCCCAGGCTGATGTGCCAGATGGATGTGTGGCCATGGAGGGTGGGCACATCCCAGCTGCAGCCCAACCTGCATGTCCCAAACCTCCCCCAAAGCTGTGCAGCCACCACTGCTGAAAATGTTCATCCCACCTGGAAAAGGCTCTGGGCAGCCAGCTCTGACCTTCAATTGACCCAAAGGGTTGGACTGAAGACCTCAGAGGTCCCTCCCAACCTCAGTCCTTCAAAAGTTTGTGAAGGTGACCTTGAAAATAGCAGAACACCACTGAGTCAAGGATTTGAAGGGAAAAAACCCCACATAGACTTGCATTTAAATCCCTTTGAACTCCAAGATCAGCCAGAAGCTCTGATTTTATTTGATTTTACTTCTTTTTTTCTCACTTTACAGCCTTGACTTGAACTGAACTAAAACCCATGGAACTGTTAATTGAAAACTGAGTGTCAACAGCAGTTCAGAGCAGAAAGAGTTTCAATTAAAAGCAATCTCTTCTTGCCATCCAAAGTAATATTTTCCCTCCTGGCTAAATTTTAAGTGAAGCACAAAGTGGTTGCTTGTCAATGCTTTAATGGGATCTGAGCTATTGTGTGGGAAAACTTCCTTTCACTCGGAGGCCAAGGAGCTTTTCATTTTTTGGAGCTGAAAGCAGAGGAATGAGGTTTTTTTTGGTGTGATGTGGCTGATTTGCTTTTCTCTTCTGGGCTGTGTGGGTGAGGAGTGAGGTGTGATGAAGAACACTATCCAGAAATCAGGGCTGGGTGGGAATCAGTGTTTCTCACTCCCTACCACCATGGATGCATCTCCATCCACTCCTCTCCAGGTTGGTGCTCTGTTATTTATCCAGGATGGTTCAGCTGAGTGGGGACAACGTGGCCAGAAGGTCCCCAGGTGCCCTCAGGAAGCTTCAGCTGGGTTTTTGGCCAATTGATGCTGGGTGGGACATCCAGGGACATGAATTCTGGAGGGTTCCCAGAAGAGAGAAGCAGAGGAGAAAGAGATATTGAGGGGGTGATGAGATACAAGAGGGGAGCTGGCTCTGGGGCTGTGGGGAAGGCTGCCATCAAACCTGGTGACAGCTCCTGGGAAAGGAGGGCTTCTTGCAGCAGGAAGATTTTGGGTCACTTTCCCTGATGCAATCCAGGAAGGAGATCATGTGAGAGCGAATTGGATTTGGGATGAGAAGAAACAGCTTCAAATTGTGCCAGGGCAGGTTTAAGTTGGATATTAGGGAAAAATTCTTCACAGAAATGGTTGTCCAGCCCTGGCACAGGCTGCCCAGGGCAGTGGTGTGGCAGAGTCTGTAATTAAATCATCCTCACAGCTTCCAAAGATCTGGCCTTGCATCCTGCTCCCTCCAGAGCCAGCCATCCCTTCTCCTCTTGGTCCCCAGACACTGTGAGGATGTAACACCTTCCTGGCTCAGTGTAAAAACCTCTAATGAAGCCTGCAGGTGGTGAAGAGCATTTCCAGGTTTCTTTTCCTGAAGAAGTGTCTAAAACACCCTAAAAGGAAGTGGTGAAAAGCGACAGCTGATGAATAAACTGCTCCTCATCACTGGGAAATATAGAAAATCCTCTGCCTGCTGTTTCAGGGCTTGCACGTAAAAAGCATTTGGGAGAAAGTTGTGGGGGCTGTGAGGTGTTCAAAAACAGGAGATCATTTTAGGCACAAACCCACTGAATGCTTCTTTGTGCACCAGCTCCACTCCCTGCTTTGTTTTCTGATCAGCACTAAAATGCTCCTTAGCATGAAATTAAGGAGGTGAGGTTCATATCAGCGCTGCTCCCAGGCGAGCAAAATGGATTTGAAGGTTGTGTTGGGACCTCCTTTTTCATGTTTTAGCTAATTCCATTTAACCATTAACTGTGTGCATGCTCTGCTCTGTATTTTCCGGCCAGATGTGCTCAGCATGCTCAGATCTGCTGCGGCTCTGGGCTTCCAGACTCGTGTTTGTGTTTGGGGACAACCCCAAACATGGGGAATAATCAGGATATGTGAGGCTATACCAGTCCTGGGAGCACCAGTCTTGGCCAAAAGAGCTGCTTTTGTCATTGTGGGAGCATTTCTGGTGTGCACAGGGCAGCCAGTGCTGGGGAATGTCAGAACTGCTGTGCTATAAATGTGTGATCTGGTAATTTTTTTCCATTTTTAAATGAAAGGAAGTCGCTTGGGATTGGGAAGATGTGGGAGCTTGAGCTGAATTCTGCACCCAGTGCACAGTCCTGTTGCTTTTTGTTTTGCAGAGTGAAGGAGTTTGTAATACTGGGGAAATGTGGCAGCAAGCATTATTATCTGGCACTTCTATTTATAGATTTTATATATTTATATATTTATACATATATCAATGTATTTTAATATATATGTATATATATTTTATATATATATTATATTTATAGACATATTTATATTTTAGAGATATATATTTATATATTTATTTATTTGTTCGAATCCATTAACCCTTTCACAAGCAAAAATAAGGGAACAGCATTTCCTATCTCTGTTTGCTCATCTCTAAAATGGGGAGATGGCACCTACAGGTTCCCTCACAGATCTTGAGATCCTGCAGAGGATGGGTTACCCCAAGAATCCCCCCCCTTTTTCTGAGCTGGTTCTGTTCTAGTTTTGTGTTTGGATTCTTTTTGTCCTTCTTTACTTCAAAGGTGCCCAGGAGATGAGCCAGGCGTAACCGACTGAGATTTATCTCTGTGTGCATTCAGCAGCACCCATAAATCACTCCTGAGGTAGGTAAAGCATTGAGAACAGGATCATTTCCATTTTATTTTGCTACAAAGCCTCCTGGAAGAGTCGTGGCAGGCTGCCTTTGTGCTGGAAGACACGGTGAAGTTGATAAAGAAATTCCACGAAGAGCTGATGTCAAGAGAAAATCTTTGCCAGACAGATGGGACCTGGAGCACTGAGTGCAGATAAATGATACCAGCAGAGTTCAAAAACAGCCTCAGCAGTTGCTGCTTGTCCTGTGGCTCATAAAGAGGATGGTGATTGCTCTGCATGGTACCCCTGAGTCGTGTTTGTCATGGCAGAGCTCAGGCTGGTGTTTGGCACTTTGGTGTGGGCAGGAAATGATGGGGAATTGGGCAGATGTCCCCTGGTCCTTGGTGCTGGTCTAACCTGGGCCCCTCTGTGGCCAGGACTGGCCTGTAAATCATGGGAGATATTTCTGCCTGCTGTTTTTGGGCAACATTCAGCAGGTTGATGTCCATCTGTCCAGTATTATCCTGCTATGATCCATCCAGCTTGTTCAGACACCAGTCTAGGAGCAGCAGGGCACAAGAGGAGAACAGACCTTGTGCAGCAGGCTTGGGCTTTCCAGACCTTTGAGTCTGCACAGAACCAAGGATTCTCCCTGCCAAACCAGGCAGGAAATTCCCTCCATTCCCAGGAACTTCCCATCAACTTGCAGCGCCCTCAGTGGTTTGGTTTGCAGACAGGTTTGTTAACCAAAGGATGTGGGAGACCTTCCCCTGTCAAATCATTGCTAAATGTCCCTGAAAGTGTCCAAGGTCAGGCTGGACAGGGATTGGAGAAACCTGGGATAGTGGGAGGTGTCCCTTCCCATGGCAGGGGGTGGCACTGGGTGATCTTTACTGTCCCCTCCAACCCAAGCCATTCCATTATTCTACACATGTAAAATTAAAGTTAGATAGTACAACACTTGTTCAGGAAAAAACAAGCCAACAACCAGCTCAAACCTTCTCATTTTTATGTTTTTCAGGATTCTCACTTCCTTACAACCTTGGCAGGACTGCAAGATATGATCCAGCTGATGATTCACAGCTCTGGTGCTCCCAGCACATCAGTTCTGTCACAGGACCAGGGTCACAGAGGTGTCACAAAATCAGTGACTCCTTTGACTGAGCTTCTGTTGGTGCCTCCAATACCTAAAGGAGCTCCAAGAGAGCTGGAGAGGGACTTTGGGCAAGGACGTGGAATGACAGGATAAGGGGGAATGGCTTCACACTGACAGAAGGAAGATTTAGATTAGATATTGGGAAGAAGAAAAAGTCATAGTGTCTAAGTGCAATTCATCTTCTAGAGTCACCCTGGGACCTGCTATGAACAAGGCTCCTCACCAGCCGTCCTTGGGGACATTCGGGAGCCCAAAGGACGGGACAAAAAATGGGCTGAGAGAGCTCTGCCGTGGCAGCTCCAGGGAGTGACCACAGAGGTGTGTCCTGGGAAAGGCTGCTTGTCACTGTCCCAAACTTCGCAGCTCTCATGTGGTCCTGAAGCCACCCACTGTGGGCTGTTGTCCAGCCTGGGTTTAGACAGACCTTGGTTTGTACTGGGGCGGGGTTTAGGTTGGAAATTAGGAAGAATTAGAATTAGAATTAGAATTAGAATTAGAATTAGAATTAGAATTAGAATTAGAATTAGAATTAGAAAGGTGCAGGCTGTCCAGAGCAGTGGTGGAGCCCCCATCCCTAGAGGGATTTAAAAGATGTGTGGATCTGTCACTTGGGGACATGGTTTAATGGTGGCCTTGGCAGTGCTGATTGGACTGGATGATCTTAGAGGGCCTTTCCAGCCTAAAACTTTCTCTGATTCTGTTGTCTGGACTTTCCTGTGGTGGGTCAGCTCTTGCCAGAGGTGTGAGGAGCTCACCCCAGCCCTGCCCATCTCCTGGCTCTGAGCACACAAGGGAGCACCAAACGTGGTCAGCCTCTCCCAGGAAACTCCCCAGGCAACTTTCAGCCCTGTTTTCTTTAAAGCATTCATGAGCCTCTCAGTCATAGTAATATGCCATCAAATTTTGATGCCTAACGAAGGAGCAATCATCTCTTCACTTCCCTTTTAGAGCAGCTGAGGCTTTCAGTAGCATTATCCTGCCGTGTTTTGACATCTGGCTTGTCAGCAAGAACATTATCTACCCCAATATGTTTTTTCCAGGAGCAAAACTTTGACATCGATTCCCTGGCAGGCTGGAGAGATCCTGCAGCGTGCAACACCTCCTGCTCCCAAATAGTAAACACACTCCCAGACACAGGGCTTGGAGCCTCTGTGCTACCCCCAGACAAAGTGAGATGGGAAATCTTGCACCGACTGACTGTGCCATAAATCCCAGGAATCTTGTTGGTCCCTCTTTGGGGACAGGGGGATTTCTTTTGGTGTCACCACCACCACCATCACCAGGGTGGGGTTTTGCCAAAGTCGAGACACCCACACCATGGTGCAGGGGTGTGGTTTGGTGGCCTGATCGTTGTGCCAGAAGCCACCTGAGGTGCCCTCAGGAATATGGGAGGCTGTCAGGTGTGACACAGGTGGGGAAGGTGGCATTTCCAGCTCTGATTGCACAGCCAGGCCTAGCTGACATCTCCAAGCCTTGCTGTTGGCCATTTTTTAATGAGTGATTTTCAACCTCTGTGGATGCAGTTGTGTCCCTGGGATATTTCCCACCCTGGGATGGACCACCATAAGAAGACCAGCTTGCTGATCACTTATTCCACCTTCTTTTCCACAAGAATGTTCAGGAATGGTGTGTAGCACCTCAACATCTTCCCACCTCGTCATCTTCCTGCCACGGTGGCATTTCTGGGACTCACAGCCGTCCGCCTCCTGCCATCAGGGCTGCTGCCAGGAGGGATTAACATCTCCAGTGACTCCCATGGACTCCCAGCGTGCTCCTGGCCCCCTTCCACCCCTCTCTGCACCTTGGGCCAAGTGCAGCTGAGTTGGCATCTTTGGTTTGTTGCCATTTTATCCTGGAAGGCCTTGGCAGTGCTGGGATTTGCCAAGAACAGGGATCTCAGGAGCGACTCTGCCAAGCCCAGATGGCATTTCTGCTTCCCTTCTCCTCCAGGCTCCTCTCCCTGTCCTGGCCAGCACACAGGGTGGGTGTCTCCAAATCCCAGTTTGAAGGTTACTGTGGATTTAGGATAAACCTCCACATCCTTCTGCCCTGTCTTGGTTTGAAAAGCCAGGTGGCTGCTAAGGAAGGCAGGAGCCTCCCTTGGAATGGAGAATGCAAACCCCGTCCCTCTGAATTGTTATAAACTTGAAATTAAGGGGCTCTCAGGCAAAGATACGGGAGCAGGAATAACAGTTCTTTATTAGGGAAATTTCAAATACAAATGTAATAGTATAAAAAAAAAAAAAAAGAAAAAGAAAAAGAAAACAAACACTGCCAGAGCCAGAGTAGGAGCTGAGCCCTGTGGGTCAGGGTGGTGGCACAGTCCCATCCCATGGGGGCTCAGCCCTCCTGCAGTGCCAGCTGTGCTTCTGCTGGAGCAGGGATCCTGCACAAGGCTGCAGTTTTCCTCTGCAGCTCCAGGGCTGCTGGAGATGGGCCTGCTCTTCCTCTGGGAATGCAGGGCAGGAGAAAGCTGCTCCTCTGGGAATGCAGGGGGCAAAGGCTGCTGTGCTGTTCCAGGCTCAGATTGTATCCAGGTAGGAATGCTTGGCTCCTGCCCTGGGCAGAGCATCTCCCAGTGGGATATTGGAATTTGATCAGCCATGCAGGGACACTCAGTGGCCATGAACAGAAGATAATTCATAATTAATGGCCCATGAACAGCAGATATCTCCTGGAGGGAGGATTGGTTGTGGAAGAGATAAAGAAAACTTCCCAATGAACAGAAGAGAACTGCCCCACCTCTGACAGATGGTGATAGAATTCACAGCCCCAGCTAAATCTTTCAACCCAAGACATGCCCAAAGGCCAGCAGGGGTTAGAGCTGTGCTCAGTCCTGTCCCATGGCAATCCTGTCCCCTTGCCCATCAGTCTGGACATTTGCCCCATGTCTGATGGTTGAGGGAAACCCTCTCCCACCTGGGAGTGTAGATACTTGGGGGAGAATTTCAGGGCCATCTCAAAATCCCAGAGTGGTTTGGGATGGAAGGGACGTTAAAGATCATCCATCACCTGAATTTAAGGATGGTGAGGCCCTGGCACCGGGTGCCCAGAGAAGCTGTGGCTGCCCCTGGATCCCTGGAAGTGCCCAAGGCCAGGCTGGATGGGGCTTGGAGCCTCCTGGGACAGTGGGAGGTGTCCCACCATGGCAGGGGTGGCACTGGATGGTCTCTAAGGTCCCTTCCAAACCAAACCATTCCAGGATTCCAAGACACCCGTTGGGAAGGAGGACACATGTGGCCAGCTGTGTGTTCCACCCCTGTGTCTCATTGCCCTCCAGTGTTCCCAGCCAGGGATATTTTGTTCTGTCTGAAGCTTCTCCCACTCACCAGCCCGGAGTGTTTTCTCCTCCTAACGAGATGTGAAGGCAGGCAGGCCCTTTGCTGGTGCACACAGCTATTTTTGGCTGCAGGAGGACTGACTGTAGCTCCTTCTAATTGCATAAGCATTTGTATAATTCATTGGCACTGGATTTCCTCTCTGGGAGCCCGGGCACACGGATGCAGAAGGACTTGTGCGTTTCCTCTCTGTCCTTTCTTTCCTCTCCAGCAGCTGTTCTGCAGGCAGTGGGTTTGGTGCCAGGTCAAATCCCCTCTGCTGGCAGGAAACGCTCTGTTTCATCCCTTTCCCGGTTTCTTGAGGAGTTCAGGGCAAACCCAGGAGGATCTGAGAAAGTCTTTCCTCCCACAGATTGCAGAGCACATGCCTGGGAGCGGCGGATGGGGAGCTGGAAGCCGAGCAGCCGAACAAACTCCCGGGGAAGAGCTTCTGAAATGGCACGGGTGGGTTTGGTGCTGGCAATGACTCACACAGACGAAGCTTTGGGATCTCCAAACAGCCCTGAAAAACAAACCTGGGGCCACCCCACCCTCCTTGGTGGCACAGGCTGGGGACGTGGTACCCATGGATGCAGAGACCTTTTTGTCTTTCCACTTTCCACTTCCCTAGGAGAGATGGGGACAGACCTTTAGTTGGGTCTGCAGGATCAGGACGAGGGTTGATGGTTTTAAACTAAAAAGAGGAGAGATTTAGATGAGATATTAGGATGGAATTTTATACAATGAGGATGCTAAAACATTGGTGCAAGTTGTCCAGAGAAGTTTCCACCTCTGGGAACGTTCAAGGCTGTGTTGGATGAGGCTTGGAGTAACCTGGGATAGTGGAAGGTGCCCCTGCCCATGGATGGGGGGAGGAACAAGATGCCCTTTAAAGTCTCTTCCAACCCAAACCATTCCATGACTCCACGATTTTATGATTCTGTGACTCTGTGACTGCTGGGGAGACTTTTGAGGAAGAAAATGTAAATCTTTGCCCGGGGAACACGACAAACAAGAACGGTCTTCACAAGCTGAGAGTCTGGCTCATGATGATCATCCCCTGTGAGTGGTGATGCCTGCAAGGGCTCTTATCTCCTTAAGATCATCCTTTTGCTGGATATTTTCACTCCATTGCATTGCAAACTGGTCAACAGGTGGCAAAGATCAGAGCACAGGAGGGGAGTGACACAGACAACTCTCCTTCCCTCAGCAGCCTGCGAAAAAAAAAAAAAAAGATTAAATTATAATAAACCAGAGATTAGTGATCATTAGCCCTGCTGTCAGCACCCAGCAGGAGAGCACCCAGTGTGGGCTGGAGGCACGCCTGGAGCTAAAATGAGCTTCTGCAGCTGCTGCCACCGGGATATTTTGGGTGACAAGAGGAGTCTGTCTGTGAGTTCCATTAACGCGGGGGCTCTGCTCTGCCTCCCCTTCCCTCATCACATGTCCCCGGCATGCCAAGGTTAACAAAAACTCGGATTTAACACCTCCAAAGTGATGGGATTGCCTAAAACAATCCACAACAGACTTGAGACTGAAACAGGGCTTTGGGTAGGCTGTGGGATGGGGCTGAGACAAAATCCACGCAAGTTCTGACTTGCTTCACGACAAAACAGTTCAAAGCTTTGTTTTAAAAAACAAAAGTTTTGCAAATCCCAGAGCATTGTATTTTTAGGCATCTGAGGCAAATAATTGCTGTGGAAGAGGAGACTTGCTGGCTTCGTGACAGGAAGAAAAAGTACCTGCCTGTCTTGCCAGCTGCCTGCTCCTAACAATGCTCCATGTCGTGCTGGGGGACCTGAGCCTTCTTCCACCCCAAAATATACTCATCAGTGGCTTAATTACACCTGGATGGCAGTCATTTGTGCCCCTGGATTTTCATACTTGAAACCTTAATGTCTATTTTTATTTTTAAAATGTTACTTCTAAAAGTCCATTTATGTTTTATCTTTTAAATTGCAGAGATCCCTGCTGCCTGTTCTCCCATGCCCACAGCCTGGATGAAGGGGGCTCAGTCCCTTCCCTTTGGCAGTTTCATCCTTTGACTCTGGCTACCCCAAATTCCATTGGGATTCCCTTGGGATGAATTTTGTTTTCAGGATAGTTTTTAGGCAGCAAAAGTGTTAAAAATCAGGTTTACCTGTCCAGAGGTGTCAGGGGGATGTTGAGACACAGCTCAGCTGAGGGGGCTAAAAGTCCAGCTGAATTTTTGGATGTCCCAGTGGATATAAAGAGGCTGCCCTAGAATCTGAAGAAGGTGTAGACAAACTTATAGGATTGCACAGGAAATTCCTGTATACAGGAAAGTACAGGAAATCCCAGAGCAAGGACAAAACAACTCATGAGAGGAGCAAATGAGGAGGAAAAATGAGCAGCCACTTTCTCCCTAGGCTGAGGTTTTATCCTGAATTATTTTATTTGCAGTCTTGTGCTATTTCAAGGCCACTTGGTGAAATTTGTGAAGAGGATGAGAAAATCCTGGAAAGCACAGGAGCTGTTCTTTGCTCTTGCTTCAGTGAGTGCCACGTATTTAGGGAATACCCACTCTGGTGGATGTGCTGGGAGCCTCAAATTGAGTGGAAGATGATGCAAATTGACACTCTCCTACCTATGGAGAACTTCTAAAAGCAGTGAAACCTCTGAGGGGAGAAGGGAGGGCAGAGATGCAGCTGCTGCTGAGCACAGTGAAGATGTTTTGGTCACAGGGAGCAGGCACAGGGCACAGGAGGGGCAGCACAAATTCCTCTGCTCACCTGGGGCAGCTTCACCTGGAGCTGATGCCTTGTGAAGGCTGACCTAGAACAGAGGTTAGACAGAGGTAAAGAATAAAGCAGAGATTTATTAAAAGGCCTCAATGGATGCACCTTGGGCAGCACAAGAGCCCAGCCAGGGCTGCACCCAAGATGAACCAAAATGGGCACAAAAATGCACAACCGGTCATGGGGTCTCTCACTTTTATCAGTTCTGCTCCATTTGCAGATTGCAGTTCATTGTCCAATTCAAGCTTTAGCCCCTGCAGTCCCATCCTTGTTTTTCTCTCTCCAGCCCACTTTGTTTGTGCTCTTGGGCCTGAGATTTGGATCATTTGTCCTTGGTCCCCAGCTGGAGAAGGAATTGTTTTGTCTCCTTGCTCTGTGCACAGAGCTCACCATCACCTGATACAAAGCCCAGACCCACACACTAAAGCAGCACAGAATCTGAAAAATAGAAAAGCCAAACCTGAGGCATCAGAATAATGACACTTCCCATGGAAATGAGCTTTAAAGGGACTGGAAGGGGCTTGTTCCTGAGTGGGTGTTGCAGGAAGAGAGGCTGGAAATGGGATTTACTGTGCACCAGGAGAGTGTAAAGTCTCTATGATTTGGTCCAGCTCCTCAGGGGATACCTTGCAGTGACACCCCTGTCCTGTGGGTTTGTACCAGTCCTTGGCTTTTTTAAGGGTGATGAGATGTCCTGCTGACTTTGAGGCTCTTTGACTGTGGAGGGCTTTGTCTGTGGGCAGATCTGCTAAAAAGTGATAGCGTCTCTCTCTGTGACCCTTTTCTTCCCACTGTAGAATCAGAGAATCCCTTGGTTTGGAAAAGAGCTCCAAAATCACCCAGTCCAACCATTCCCCCAGCACTGGCAAGGCCACCACTGACCATGTCCCCAAGTGCCACATCCACATGGCTTTTAAATCCCTCCAGGGATGGGGATTCCACCACTGCCCTGGGCTGCTGTGCCAGTGGTTCATAACCCTTTCCATGAAGAAATTTCCCTTAATATCCAATCTAGACCTCCCCTGGCCCAGCCTGAGGCCGTTCCCTCTCCTTCTGTCCCTGCTCCCTGGGAGCAGAGCCCGACCCCCCCGGCTGTCCCCTCCTGGCAGGGACAGCAAGAAAACCCTTCCAGGACTTTGAACACTTCCCATGTCCTACCCAATAGCATGGAGACATGGAAACACTCCAGCCCTCTCCTGTGGGCTCTGAAAACCCAGGCAGGGTGTCAGCAGGACGTCCCAACATTCCCTTGTCTGTTTGATGTCCCTGCAGGAGAATGAATAAATAACTGGAGACCCAGAGTCAAGAGGAGAAAATAAAAGAGATGTCCAAAGCCACTCTCACAAGCTTTCTAGGGCTGAGCTGAGGGGCAGTCAGAGATTATCCATCCAGGCAGGTTCTGATTTGGTTGGTTTATTAATAATACCTTTGCTAATTAACTGTGGTTCATTCCCCTGCCTTGTCTGTGGACAGATCTAACAGCACATTAACAAACTCTCCAGCTTAATTAATCCTTCTGTTTAAAGAGAGCAGAGCAAGCAAGGCTTGACTGGCTCACCAGCCACAGGGGAGATGTGGTCAGAGCATCATCCAAGGGGATGGGAGGGAAATACTTCCACAGGAAGTGCCTCTATCCACCAGGTGCAAAGCTGACAGGGAGAGGTGTTGTTGCATCCCAAAAACACAGCATGATCCATGTCCAAACAGAGGCTTTATGCATATTTCACACAGAAGGATGTACCTTCCAAGGAGGACAAGGTTTTATTAAGTGCTGGAGGCTCTTTTTTAGTTTCTGGGAAGCTGAGTGCTCCCAGCTGTCAGCAGAACAGCAGCGATCCCATCTCTGTGTCCCTTCTCCCTCCTCCTGTCCCTGCTCCCTCTTCCCGTGCTCCGTGCGTTGCCATCTGCAGCCTGGGACAGCCTGGCCTCAGATGAACGCCAGGGAAAGACTATTACATAAAACCTCTTCATCCATAATGGATGAACAGCATCAAAATTCAACGGCAGCCTCCGGAGCCTTTCCGGTGCCTCGCCTACAAATTTCTCCAAGAGGCTGGAAAAACTCAATTTAGCAGTGCACAGTGATTAGAGAGGAGCCCGGGAATTCTGCCTCCCTCCTGCCTAGGGAGTCTCCATCCTCAAAGGGTCTTTTAATGTAATCAAGTCCTTTTTCAACAGGAAAATGATGCTTTGGCCTGGGTGTGCAGAAGTCCAGCTCTGGGCTCGTTCAGCCCTGGAGAGCTGGGATGCGGGATGGCAGCTGGGAATGATGGTGCAAATAAAACCACCAGTGGCAGGAGATCCTGGCACCTTCCCCTGGTTTTTCAGCTGCTGTCTGGTCACACAGAGGCACTTGCAGGCCTGAAATGTCCCCTTAAGCTTTGTGGTGAGGTGTGGGAGTGGAGGAGGATGGGAATTTCAGTGCAGCTTTCATATTGTAAAAGCAGGCGAGCCCTGGTGGAAGGGAAGAATGATGAGCAGAACTCCATGGTATCAGAAGGCTAATTAATGACTTTATTATACTATATTACACTACATCTAAACTGGAACTGAACAAGAACTCCACTGAACAAAATCTGACTGTCTCCGACCGTCAGGACACAGCTCGTAGAGATGGGTCAAGAAAACAAAACACTCACACCAGAATCCAATTACCAAATCCCTTCAGGTAAACAACCTTCCATAATGCATTCCACTTGTGCACAAACACAGGAGCAGCAATTGAGATAAGAATTGTTTTGATCATTCTCTTCTCTGCTTCTCTCAGGTTCAGAGGATGTGAATCCCACACCTTCGTCTTGAATTGCTCTGCTTTGACAGCAGCGTGGAGAATCCCTGATTTTCCCCATCTTTAGATCTCTCTCTGCTGGTCAAGGTTTGTAGGTAGAGGTAGGACCTTCTGTTAAACCCCCTGGGAAAGAAATCAAACGGGTTTTAGGGTAAATGTTGGGGTTTGAAAAAGAACCAGCAGATCTCCAAACTGCTGTTTGGACTGAGACTGTTTGGGGAGAGAGGTTTGTGCCTCTGGAGGAGCAATGGGGATCAAGGGAGGAGAGCATGGAAGGGAAAGGGAAAAAAAGGGATAACAGAAAAGAAAAAGGACAATGTATAAAAAGGATAATAGAAGGGAGATTATAATGAAGGATAAACAGAAGAGTTTGTAGCTCTTGGTTTCCAGAAGTTAGGAATTTTAGTTGCTGAGTTCTTTTGCACCAAGCTGGGTGTGGGACAAATATTTCCCTATAAAACCCATCAAGGGAAGACAGAGAATCACAGAATGCTTTGGGTTGGGAGGGATCCTTAAAGATCATCCAGTGTCACCCCCTACCATGGGCAGGGACATCTTCAACTATCCCAGGGTGTTCCAAGCCTTGCCCAACCTGTCCTTGGGCACTGCCAGGGATCCAGGGGCAGCCACAGCTGCTCTGGGCACCCTGTGCCAGGGCCTCAGCACCTTCACAGGGAACAATTCCATCCCAATATCCCACCCATCCCTGTCCTCTGGCAGTGGGAGCCATTTCCTGTGTCCTGTCCCTCCATCCCTTGTCCCCAGTCCCTCTCCAGCTCTCCTGGAGCCCCTTCAGGCCCTGGAAAGTGCTGGAATCTCTCCCTGGAGCCTTTCCTTCCCCAGGCTGAACTTCTGGGGGTTGGAGTGCAGCCCCTGAGGAGCTCCAGGGTCTGCTTGTGCTCAGTGCCCACCTGCTCTGGGTGTTTTCCATCATTTCCACCCCTCACACACAGCCCCAGTTCCTTGGGAATGCCACATTCCCTGCCCTGAGCTCTGCTGGTTGCAGACTCATCTCAGCACTGACAAATTCACAAAAGGGCACAAACCCCACGCTGGGATGGGGGGAGCCACGTTTTGTTCTCATCTCAGCCAAAAAGGAGCTGCATTTGTCAGAGCAGCAGCTCAGATCTGTGCTGGAGCGGAACCTGAGCTCCTGGCAATGGGAGATGCAACCAAAAGAGCTCATCTGGTTGTCAGAAACATTCCCTGAATTCCTGTTAATACACCCATCAATTCAGCTGGAAAGATGCAGAAGCTGAAACATTTTGACAACTGAAACATTTTAGCAGTCTTGCATGAAAACGCTTCAATTTTCTCATTTAGAAGTTCCATTTAATTTTTTTTCCCCAGCTTACTTTGTTTTAAAAGATTCTCCAAAACACCCTCTGGGAAAAAAATAAAACAAAAAAATATGAAATAAAATAAAAATATGAAATAAAATAAATAAAACAATAATATGAAATAAATAAAACAAAATAAAATAAAATAAAATAAAAATATGAAATAAAATAAATAAAACAATAATATGAAAATAAATAAAATAATGAAATGAAATGAAATAAAATAAAATAAAATAAAATAAAAACATCTTTAGATCCCAGGTTCTTTTTAAGAAGTTGATTCTCAGTGTCACAAATGATCAATTTTAATTTTTTTTTTCCAAGTATGCTTATAGGGACAGCTCTGATAAACACATTTAGACCAGAAGTAGAAACACATTGGGCATCAGGAAGAATTTTGGACATTAGGAAGAATTTCTTCATGGAAAGGGTTGGTCAGGCATTGGAATTGCCCAGGGAGGTTTGCAGTTCCCATCCCTGGAGGTGTCCAAGGAACACCTGAATGTGACACTCATTGCTCTGGGCTGGTGACAAGGTGGGGACTGGGCAAAGGTTGAACTTGATGATCTTGGAGGCCTTTTCCAACCTAAATAATTCCATAATTTCATGATTCCATGATTGTGTGCAGAGGTTTCTGTTGTTAAGGGCAGAGCTGGACCTTGGCAGGTGTCAGCCATGGATGGAGCCACCCCAGTTTTCCCCTGGAGTTCCTGAGCACACAACAACACTGACACAACACAATAAATTCAGAGCCTCCCTTATTTCCTTCTGTCCCTAACCCTCATGGAAGCCCTTGTAGGTTGTAGGCTGTACTCGTAAAAATCTTTGTTTTTAACAGAGACAGGAGATGGGCACCAGAAGAGCTCATTCACCACCTCAGCTTGGGGACATGTCAATAATTTTTTTTTTTTTTCTGGAAAGACATTTGCTCTGCACTGAACGTGGGCACGGGCAGCCCCAGGACTAGTGCTGGATATTAAAAATTCAGCTTGCTGCACAGAGCCTGGGGCTTTTAGAGCCACTCAGAGCTTCCTGTGACCCTTTGTCTTGGTTTTCTGGGAGTGTGCAGGTCCCCCAGGACTGCTGGCAGCTCGGAGTGGAGCACTGAGGAGTTTTTGGTGATGCACAGATGAAGCACTGCTGTCTTCCCTGCCATGATGGGTTTCTCATGGGACCTCTGCTAAGTCCTGCCTCCTGTGGCTGCAGGAATCTTCTCCAAGGGCAAATCCTTTCTGCAGCTGCAGCTTCCAGCTTTCATTATTATCTAATACTGTTCCCTAGACCAGTTTGGGATGGAGCAAAGCTTGAAGGGCTGAAGGCTGGGGTTCAAAAAGGGAGATGAAACAACACAAAATGCACTCAGCAGGTGATGAAGGGTAAGGAAGAGGGGTCCAGCATTTCCCCAGGGAAAGAAACATGGATATTGATCTGGGAGGAGGCTAAAATACTAAAATACAGAAGCTGGTAGGATGAAGATGCAAAGATAAGAAAGCTCATGAGATGGTGGTGAATTTGATCATGAGGTTAAAATGGTGAGAGGGTGGGCACAGTGCTCTGAGCCAGCGTGGGTCACCAAGTCCAGGTGGCAGAAAGATACCCTGGGGCTTGGGTGGGCAGAACTCCTCAGGAGGTCTGGGACAGAGTCTCTGCATCTCAGGTCTCCACCTGTAGCACATGAAAATCTTGTGCCAGTGACCCCACCTAGGAAAAGCCCAGGAGATGAATCCCAAACACACCAAAGGCTCAAAATGCAAAGATCTGGCCTGCTAGGGGAAAAAAAAACCAAACCCAAGCAGCAAAACCCATTATGCCCAAACCCCAGCTGAAGGTGACAGTTTGTAGATGAAATCCACTGAGGCTGGGAAAGGAAAATAAAGCAAAAACCCCCAGTGCTCTGGGGTTTTTAAGATGTATTTTTGCACAATAGCTGCCTTTTGAAATGTAAAAAGGAATAAGGGGATTCACAGGAGGAGCTGGAGGGTTCTCCCTCTCCAGTTGTGCGGAGATGAAAGCAAAAGCTCTGCAATCTTTTATTCAGGAAGGCAGGAGCAGTTAAGATGATTAACTGTTCCTCATGAAATACTGTCCAAAACACTGGGCTGGGGTTTTTGGCCAGCCCAAAAATGAGCTGGTGAGTAGTTTTCACAGACCTGGTGAGATAAGGGTGACCAGGCCAGGGAGGGGGAAACCTAAAATGTGTATTTTGTCAGGAATACTCATGAAACAATGAAGACCCAAAGGAGTGAAGGTTCACAGTTAGAATCACACATTGCTTGTAATGAATTTGTTCTATGGTGCCATGGATCATTGATTTGTACAAACACAGCATCCATCACACCCCAGCAAAGGCTGCTGAGGGCCATGCTTTGCTCTTTGGTTTTATTTCCCCTCCTCCTTCTGGCTTCCTGGCTGCATTTACCACTTAAAAAGACACAAAACAGGCTAATTTCAAACCTGCTGGTCTGTGGGGTTGGAATCTGTGTGGTGGGAGTCACCAAGGTGAGCTCCACCAGCACAAAGTGTCTGTGAGTGTTAGGAGACCAGGGCATGCCAAATCCTCTGTGGGGGGCAGCAGTAATTGAGAATTTGATCCAAACTTTCTCCCGAGTCCACTGCAAGGTGTGAAAAAGGCCAGCAATAAAACAGTGAAGGCATTAAGCCTGTAAAAGGCACTGAGAAACATCCATGGGTATCACCTCAGGTTCCTCTGGGTGTTTGGAGGATTCACTTTGGTCAACAAGAAATGCCTGGCTGGAAAATGCATCTCTGACCCTGAGCTCCTGCTGTGGTCCATGGGGTGAAAAAGTCAGTGAAAGGACAATTTGTTGGACTTCTGACGTGTGTCTTACTGTGCCCGGGAAATGTGGGCTTGGTTTTGTTGGCAGTGGAGACATCCATGGTAAAATACTTGAGATGGGGCAGGGGGATCCTGCCCCAGAACAGCAGCAGCTTCTCTGCCTGTGCTCCCAAACAGCTCTCGAGCCCCACATTTGGTGGGAGTTCTTTCAAAGAGGAATCCAGAGCAAAAGAGATTTGGGTTTTCCATTGTGCACAAAATGATGCATTTTCAACCTCAAACAAATTATGTATTTGCTATTGTTGTTGCATCATTGCTGAAGAGCCCTCCTGGTGTGATCTTATCATGGAATCATGGAATGGTTTGGGTTGGAAGGAGCCGTGAGGATGATCTGGTTCCAGCCCTCTGCCATGGGCAGGGACACCTCCCACTGTCCCAGGTGGCTCCAAGCCCCATCCAGCCTGGCCTTGGGCACTGCCAGGGATCCAGGGGCAGCCACAGCTTCTCTGGGCACCCTGTGCCAGGGCCTGCCCACCCTCACAGAGAAGAATTTCTCTCCAAGATCCCATCCATCCCTGCCCTCTGGCAGTGGAAGCCATTCCCTGTGTCCTGTCCCTCCATCCCTTGTCCCCAGTCCCTCTCCAGCTCTCCTGGAGCCCCTTCAGGCCCTGCAAGGGCTTTGAACTCTCCCTGGAGCCTTCTCCTCTCCAGGTGAGCACCCCCAGCTCTCCCAGCCTGGCTCCAGCCCTTGGAGCGGCTCCATGGCCTCCTCTGGAGCCATTCCAAGTCTGTGTCTGAGCAGTGAAACCACAGCCACAGTGGCATTTGTTCCTCTGAAGAGAAACTTCCCCTGATTCCATTGGAGAAGCCCTGGGGTCCCTGAGCCATCCCAAAGCAGAGGCTTTGTGGGAAGCTCTCCCTCTGATGGACACAGTGCTGGAGGTCAGCTGGGAGAGCCCAGAGCCCTTCCCAGGGCTGTGTTTGGGGAGCTGAACCCACTCTCTGTGACTGCTCATTACCAGAGTTAACTTTGGTGCTTATTTTTGTGATCAGGGAGTGTAAGGCTCTGTGGGAACTGGAGAAAGCACGCTGTGATTGGCAGGGCGTGGGAGACGTGGATCCATAAATCTGTGCCTAGACATAATTGCTCCAAAGGTTTTTTTTTTCCCCCCCTTAATTCCATCCCAATAAATGTTATATATCCCAGCATCTCTGGGTGAGCCCCTTGAGGACTGGAGAAAATCACTTCCTGCATGCTGTGGGTAAACAGGACACAGGGACCAGGAATGATGATTGAAATGTGAATTCTCAGCTGGGGAAACAAGGTCCTGTGGCAGAAAGAGCCACACTGGGCTGCATCTTTTGAGAGGAGACTGAAAAGGGGAATGGGCTAAGCTTGGGGAACAGCCTTAGGCTGAGGAAGGGCAGAGTTAGGTGGGATATTGGGAAGGAATTCTTCCCTGTGAGGGTGCTGAGCACTGGCACAGGGTGCCCAGAGAAGCCCCTGGATCCCTGGAAGTGTCCAAGGCCAGGCTGGACAGGGCTTGGAGCAGCCTGGGACAGTGGGAAGTGTCCCTGACATGACAGGGGTGGCACTGGGTGGTCTCTAATACCCCTTCCATCCCAAACCATTCTCTGAGTCTGTGTTTCCATAAAAGTGGGTGTTTGTGGTGAAGGACACTGAGGTCAGAGGAGAGAAGCCCCTCTGGAGAGTGGCTCTGCTTTTTTCCTCAGGGTTTGTGTCCACTTGGTGTGAACAGCCCCTGGCAGTGCCCACTCCTGTCCCTGGGCACTGCAGGACCCAAGCAGTGGAGCCCAAATGCACCAACACAGGACTCCCCAGAGGCTCTTCCATGACTTTAAAGCTTCCCCATAGATTCCTCTCCTTGTTGGAGTGCAGGCTGGTGTTCAGTGCCCAGGTGCCTTGGTTTGAAAAGCCAGGTGTCTGCTAAGGAAGGCAGGAGCCTCCCTTGAAATGGGAAATGCAAACCCCCTCCCTCCTTCCAAATTATTATAATTTGGAAATTAAGGGCTCTCAGGCAAAGATATGGGAGTAGGAATAACAGTTTGTTACTAGGAAAATTAAAAATACAAATGCAATAGTACAAAAAACCCCAAAAAAACAAACAAAAACCAAACCAAAACAAAACAAAAAAACCAAAAAACCAAACCCAAAAACAATGAAAAGAAAAGAAAAAAGAAAAGAAAAAAGAAAAGAAAAGAAAAGAAAAGAAAAGAAAAGAAAAGAAAAGAAAAGAAAAGAAAAGAAAAGAAAAGAAAAGAAAAGAAAAGAAAAGAAAAGAAAAGAAAAGAAAAGAAAAGAAAAGAAAAGAAAAGAAAAGAAAAGAAAAGAAAAGAAAAGACAGCCAGAGTCAGAGCAGGAGCTGAGCCCTGTGGGTCAGGGTGGTGGCACAGTCCCATCCCATGGGGGCTCAGCCCTCCTGCAGTGCCAGCTGTGCTTCTGCTGGAGCAGGGATCCTGCACAAGGCTGCAGTTTTCCTCTGCAGCTCCAGGGCTGCTGGAGATGGGCCTGCTCTTCCTCTGGCAATGCAGGGCAGGAGAAAGCTGCTCCTCTGGGAATGCAGTGGGCAAAGGCTGCTGTGCTGTTCCGGGCTCAGATTGTATCCAGGTAGGAATGCTTGGCTCCTGCCCTGGGCAGAGCATCTCCCAGTGGGATGATGGAATTTGATCAGCCATGCAGGGACACTCCCTGGCCATGAACAGAAGATAATTAATAATTAATGGCCCATGGACAGCACATATCTCCTGGAGGGAGGATTGGTTGTGGAAGAGATAAAGAAAACTGCCCAAAGAACAGAAGAGAACTGCCCCACCTCTGACAGATGGTAAATAGAATACACAGCCCCAGCTAAATCTTTCAACCTAAGACACCCTGGAAGTGCCTGAACACTGGGGCTGAACACGTGGAACACATGGAGCAAGGCACTGTCCTTCAGCACTTGGTATTGTAAAGATTCTTCGCAAATTTGGCAAAGCTGATGTGGTTAACCCAAAACGGGAAGAAACATCTGGATTTAACCTCTTTGGCTGGCTGGCTGCCCTCTCAGAGCTGTGGCAGAGTTGTAAATAAATCTTTCCAGACAAGCAAAAAGAGGTTCCCTCCCCTACTTTCATCTTTCTCCCTGTAGCATTACTTGTCTGACACAGGGCTTGCTGTTGTTTGTTGTTGCCTTTGTTGTGTTCTTGTTGGAATACTCAAACCCTCAGAGGCCAACCTTGCTCTGTAACAAGCAAAATCCAGCTGACAGGTAAAGACAGGCCTGGGGAGAAGAGCTGGGTCATCCTGACTCATCTGACTCATCATTTGGGAGGCAAAAAGTCTTCCTGCCACTTTCTAGACAAGCAAAAATAAAGGTGTCCCCCCTTATTTCTGTCTCCATCCTTGTGACATTGGTTGTCTGAGAGGGGCGTTCTGCCTGGGTTCCTTTCCCAATTCCTTTTCAATTTTTCCTTTTCAATTCCAGGAAAAGTCTGATGTGGTGGGAAGTGTCTGCTGGCAGAGATTTGCCTGGGATTGGTGATTGGTGATGGGATGGGAGGAGACAAATCTGGGAAAATGTCAGGGGGCTTCAGAAGCGCAGAGAGGGGCAAGGCTGTGGCTTGGTAAAAGTCTGTGTGGTCAGCAGGGGCGTGCTTTGTGTCCAGGCTTTGGGTCTCTGTGACCTGGGTTTGCATTGGTTTTTCCAGTTAAGAATGAAGCTGGATGCCCAATTTCATTCCTCTTCCTCTTCTCTCCTTGCAGATAATTTAAAATGTTTGGGATCCAGGGTAGAATATCAATGCTGAGTTGGTACAATAATCCTTTAGCCAATTGCATGGTCCCTGATGAAGATTTCTATCCACCCTTCTCAGACAGCATCACAAACCCATTTTCCAGCCTAAACCTCACCTGTCTTCCCACAAACTCTGAGTTTACAGACTTCCACCCAGGAGTGTGAATGCAAATCTCACCTGTTCTTGATCTCCATGAGCAGCAGGGACGTTTCTTGGGCACTGGTTTAAGTTTTTGAGGAACTTTAAGCGTTGCCAGAGAAAAGCAAGAGTGGGGCAGAAGTAAGGCTGGGATGGACGTGGAGTGGAAACATCTCTCAGAGAAAAGAGGTGCCGTTTGGGTCAGGAAATCTGAAGGAATAAGGACCAAGGAGCAGAGAACAGCAGCTGGAGGGTGGTGGAGCTGAGCTGGGAGGTGGAGGTGGCTGTGAGGGAGCTGGAGGAGAGGCAGCCTCAGTAGGAACTGGACAGGAGAGCAGGGAGAAAAATGAGGAGAAAACAGAGGCTTGGGGCATTGATAGAAAAATCTGACTTTGTGTCAGCTCTTCCACAACCAGGGATTTTTTTTTCATCCCTATTTTGGTTGTGTGCACATTTCTGGAAGAGCTTTTTTAACAGAGGATTTATCCCACTCCAGAAGAGACCAAGTGCTTGATCAAGCGGGGCTCCAGCCATGGCCAAGCTCTCTGGGAATTTTCCCAGACTTTCATTTGCAATCTGCTTTGAGATGCCTGGCTGGACCAGGCCAGGTTGAGAGAGGTGCCATTTATCCCTGGCAGGCTGGTGACATGGAGCATGACCTCAGCTCTTGCTGCTGTGGCTGCATTAGCTGAGATTTCTGTCCCAAAGCTCGGCTCTTTGAACTCCAGTCAACAGCCAAACTCACTTCCAGTCACAGCTGGAGGCCATGCTCTGTAAAGCAGCAAAAACTTAAAGTTTTGGGCTTAAAAATGTCATAAATAGCTGCTCTCAGACACACACGAGCAGCTGATACCTTGCTCCAGCAGCTCCAAAAATACCTGGCTCCTTGAGCTCACAGGAAAAGCAGCAGTTTGTGTGGGTGAGTAAATTGACTTTCCCTCTCCCAGAGCCCCTGTGATGGATGGTGACACAGACAAACAGCAGCAGTGGCAGGATGGAGGGGTGCTCTCCCCAGGCTTCTGGCCAGGCTTCCCGTGCTGCTGCTGCTGCTTTCCTTGGCATTTCTGCCGGAGTGAAACTGCTCCAGGGAAAGACTTGGCTGGCAGCTTTCCCAAACCAGGCCTGCTGGAAGAATTTCATGAAGTCAGAGATTCATTCAGGGTGGGAAAGATCTGAAACCATGGAATCTAACCCTCGACCCAGCCCCACCCTGTCCCCACGTGCCACATCCACGTTCAAACCCTTCCTGGGATGAGGTTTCCAGCACTTCCCTGATGCTGTTCCCTCATTCTCCTGCCCTCACTGCCATGTGCAGTGGATTTCTGAGTCAGGAGGGCAGCTGCGTGATCCCCAGGTCCCTTTTTCCCTGGTCTGGTCCATGGTTGAGCCCTGGAGTCATCAGGGTTCCTCAGCTCAGCAGCAGAAAGGATCAGATCAGTCTGAAGCCTTCCCAGACCTGAAGCTGCTGGAGCCTGAGGAGTGGTAATCCCAAGATGATCTCTCCCTAATCCCCCTCTCCCAGCCCTTGGCAGCACTCTCCTCTTTCAAAAAGGGAGGAAAGCAAGGAAATGCAGGAAGTTCACAGCTCTGGGAGCACCGAGCCAGCTGGGTGTGGGCTCCCAAGGCTCTGCTGTGTGATCAGAGCAACAACAACCCTGGTGTCCTGCTGTCATCACCCCTTTCTCCAAGCACTGAATTGCACAGAGCCAGAGCTGGTGCCATCAGCAGCTCTGAAGGAAGCAATAATTCCCCCTTTCTGAGCAGGTTTCCAAAGTGCTGAGCACTTCCTGAGGTTTTGAGCATCAGCAGGAGCTGCTGTCATAAATGGGGCTCCTTTAATGTGACTCAACTGAAATACAAAATCAGCCTGAAATAAAGGGTGAGTTGGAGGATTTGAGCTGTTTTGCCTTAGTATTAATTCTTGCCTGGATGTTAATTCTTGCCTGGATATTAATTCTTGCCTCAGTATCAATTCTGGCCGTGCATCTCCTTGCAAGGTTGAAAACTGTTTTCCAGCTTGTGCCAGGCACAGACACACACACACATCTAATTTTCACACTAGTACAACTGGCAAAGGCAAAAGCTGGGTCATCCTGTCCCCCAAATGCAAAGGTTGGCTTCCAGATGACTCAGGAATGTCCCAGAGATCAGCTTTATCTATTTATATATATTTATTCCGGCTGGCAGCCGTGAATCACTGCTAATAGCAAGGGGTTGCATAATTTTTAGGAGGATGCTTTTGTGATGCCTCTGAGCAGAGAAAATACATCTATTTTGGCTTGTGCCTATGAATAGATCCCCTGCTCTGACTCTGTGCATTCGCAAACCACAGATACTACTGAAAATAAGGCATGATTGGCAGGTACAACCTGATTAGCATATACAAATTGCTGTGGCCTTTCTCCCAGCAATCATTGGTACAAATTGTTTCCTCTGTCTCTGAGATGAAAAGAAACAGAGCTATGAGGTGACTGGAGACTATAAAAGAGTCAGAGCACGGCTAATGCTCACGGCAGCTCATTTCACACCCATTGGAATGTTCAGCTTTTACTGAACTGTGTCTTTTCCCCCCCTTTCTCAGGAAAAAGGCCAAACACGGGCTTTGGGTGAAGAGGCATTTTTTTCCCCTAAAGAAAATCCTTGCTTTTTCTTTTTTTTTTTTTTCCCCACAGCTTTTTTTATTTTTTTTCCCCTTAGAGCAACTGTTCCTAAAATATTTGCTCATTGTGGTTTTCAAACACATGAAAAATTGCTGTAACAGTTTAGATTATATGTTTTTTATTTTAAAATCACATCAAAACGGAAACAGAGGCTTGCGAGAAAAAGAAAACCTCGCCTGATGAAAAATGCTTCAGAGTGGGCTGGGATTATATTCCTCCCTCCATATTCCAGCCAGGAATAGGTTTTATGAGATTTTTTGAACCGAGTATATTATTGCACACTCCCCCTATGATGTTTGATAGCACCAATTATGGAGATTCAAACCATGAGGCAAATTCACCAAGCAGCTCAGACTGGCCCCAAAAGTGTGGAATAATTTGATTTTTTCCTCTTTTTTTTTTTTTTTTTTTTGTCCATGTTGAACATGGAGATAACATTGAATCCTTCCCTGTGGTCAAGAGCACTCAGCTGTTGTTATTTTTGTGGTGCTGAAGGTTTCCAGGATTCCAGAGGATTAAGACCTCCAAGACCTTCCTGCTCTCTGTAGGAAGAACTGGAGGGTCAGTGGGTCACTGAGTCCTTTTGAGCCAGGACATCTCTCCAGAAATTTAATCCTACCCAATTCAATTACAATAAACAGAATCACTTTGCTGAACAGCCCATCCAAATTTCAGAGCCTTTTGAATCCACAACGAGGCATCTCAACGTTGGTTACAAACACCAGGAGGAGTTCTGGCTGCAGCCTTAATTAAAAATATCTCCCAGCAGGGTAAATAAATAATTCCCTTTTAAGTCTGAGGCCGTTGTGTGTTTCAGACCCTGCTGGGCTGGTGTGTGGGAGAGTTGTGGTAGCTCTGCCTTGGTGAGATAAGTGAGGAGAAGCTGTTTGCACCCCCTGGTGTGCTCCCAACCACATCCAATCACCCCTTGCCCTGATGCCTTGTGAAGGCTGACCTAGAACAGAGGCTGGACAGAATTAAAGAATAAAATAGGGATTTATTAGAAGGCCTTAATGGATCAACTCTTGTCTTTGTGAGGTGCCCTGTGGCAGGAAGGAATGATGGCTCTGATTCCAAGTTCTTAGAAGGCTGATTTGTTATTTTATGATCTATAATTATCTTTAATTTAATAATAATCTTTAAGTACATTAAAGAATGCTATACTAAAACTATACTAAACTATACTAAACTGTACTAAAGAATGCAGAAAAGATACAGACAGAAGGCTAAAAGATACTAAATGCAACTTGTGACTCTTTCCAGAGTCTGACACATCATGGCCCCAGTTGGCTATTAAGTCAAAAGCATTCACGTGAAACCAGTGAAACAATCACCTGTGGGTAAACAATCTCCAACCACATTCCAAAGCAGCACAACACAGGAGAAGCAAATGAGATAATATTGTTTTCCTTTTTCTCTGAGGCTTCTCAGCTTCCCCGGTAAAGAATCCTGGGCAAGGGGATTTTTCCAGAAAATGTGACGGTGAAAGATCCACCTTGGACAGCGGAAGAGCCCAGCCAGGGCTGGACCCAAAATAAACCAAAATGGTCACAAAATGGACAACTGGTCACAGGGTCTCTCACTTTGATCAGTTCTGCTCCATTTGCAGATTGCAGTTCATTGTCCAATTCCAGCTTTGGCCCATGCAGTCCCATCCTTGTTTTTCTCTCTTCAGCCCATGGTGTTTGTGCTCTTGGGCTGAGATTTGGATCATTTTTCCTTGGTCCCCAGCTGGAGCAGGAATTGTTTTGTCTCCCTGCTCTGTGCAGAGAGCTCACCATCCCCTGGTATGAAGCTCAGACCCACACACTAAAGCAGCACAGAATCTGAAAAATAGAAAAGCCAAACCCTGAGGCATCAGCCCCTTGCTGGGCACTGCAAACTCTCTGGCCACAACCACTTGGCTTCTTCCATGTTGTCTCAGAGATCATTTTTTGTTTCTCTCCCTCTCCTGGTTGGTTCTCTGGGGGCTTAAATAAACCAAGTGTGAGTGGGAGTGTGGGTGAGAGGAGGAGGGATGTCAGGAAGGGAAGCTGAGCACTTCACTCGATGCAGGAATCTCGTGTGGTGCTGCCTTCCCAAAATTCGTGGGTCACTCTCCAACCAACCCCAGGATGGAAAGGGATGGATCAAGGCTTTGCTCCTTGGCTTCCTGGCCAAAATCAGTGCAGAGCTGGTGCTGAAGCAGCACAGGGAGCTTGTGGCCTCTCCCTGGCCATCACATTTCTGCCAACGACCCAGCTGATGATGCAAAATCATTGACAGTGGTGTTTGCAGCTGAGAAGAATATTGCTGGTGTAATGTGCAGTGAGGCAGGACACACAGCATCTCAGGAGCCACGGAGGTGAAGGTATTTCAGATTTTATTTTGGAAAGAAAATGTTTGAGAGACTGCAGTCTAAAACGAGCTTGGAACCGATGTGTTTATGCCCATTCAGATCAAGCTGGGTGATGGGGGCAAAGCAGGACCCCAAAAGGAGAAATTCCTTAAGGAGCAGCACTGAGAAATTCAAGTCAGTGAAGGTTTTCAAAATGCTTTAGTGAATGTTGGAAAATCTCTGAAAATGGCTGGCAGGTGGCCTTTAAAGGTCATCTAGCCCAGTCCCCCTGCCTCAGGCAGGGACATCTTCAGCTGCACCAGAGCCCCATCCAAACTGACCTTCAGTGTTTCCAGGGATGGGGCAGCTTTCTGGGCAACCTGTGCCACTGTTTATCAGCCTCATAATAAAAAACTTACTTCTTATTTTTAATCTAAATTGACTCTATTTTGGTTTAAAACCATCACCCTTATCCTGTTGCAGCTGACCCTGCTGGAAGGTTTGTCCCCATCTTTCTCAAAGGCCCCTCTGTAAGCACTGAAAGGTCACAATAATAAATAAATAAAAGCAGTTTTTCCTGCAGCCAAGTGAGTTGGGGAAGAACTAGTGCAGATCCTGTGGAACAAACACAACCCAAAAGCTGGGATCAGGCTCCCTTTCAATCTCTGCTGGTGGAACCCACAAATTAAACGCAAAATCTCCAACTCACACAGGTCTGAGCTCCTGGTTCCATCAGTGTGGGACTCCAGGATAAGGATGGTTGAGAAGTGCTGGGGAAGGAATTTCCCAGTGTCCTGGGAGGATGAGGAAAGGATGATCCCTCTCTCTCCAACTCGCTCCTCTGATACCTCACCTGTGCCTGCCATCCATCTACAGAGCCCTGAAAAAAACCTAAATATATATATATATATATATACACACATAGATAAAAATAATTGTTTTATATAATATATATAGACATATCTATATTTTATATATATATAAATAAAAATTTAATATACTATATATAATATAAAAATAATAGCTAGTAGGTATAAATAAATAATGTTATGTATATAGACACTATATATATATAGAAACCCTAAAATAAATAAATAAATACATAAATAAATAAGTTTATTTATATATATATAGATATATATATGCAAATATATATATATATATATATATATATATATATATATATATATATATACCCTAAATATGTGTGTCTATATATTTACATACACACACACATATACCTGAAATTAGGGGTGTCCCATCTTTGGCATGCTGATTAATCATTCAGCAGAATATCTATATTTTATTCATGAAGCACAACGTGTTTGATCAGCCATGGCATCACTGGGAGCTGGACATCTCCTCCCCAGCAGCCAGAGGGACTGGCAAAATTTGGGAAGATCCACATGGATGCTTCATGCCAGGTCCTAAAGGAGCCAGCATCATTCCAAACCTTCCTCGTGGACTGAATTGCACAAATTATTCCCCTGCAGTATTTAATACCTTGCCCTGGATCCGAGGAAGATCAGCCTGCTGGATCATTATAATTAATAATAACACCACCCTGCAGGGAAAACGCCTCGTCTAAATGCTCTCAATTGTTAATGAGTCAGACCTCGAGGTTTAATTCATCCTGTTCCCTCCTTGTTAATTAAAGGCACTGGTGGTGTCAGCTGGATTGGGAGCAGAGTTTTGGGGTGGTTTGAGCACACACAGCTGGGGTGTTGTGATCCTACAACCAGCCAGGGCCTACGAGCCCACAGTTGCCTTTGCTTTGGGTTCATAATTCCACAGAAATGGCTTTGGCTCGGAGAAAAACTTTCCTTACCAAGAGCTCAACCATAATTTGATGTTACAGCACATTTGGAGTCCAGGCCAGCTTTTGAAATGTACATTTCGAGTAGAATTTCGAGAGTCCTGCTCAAGGTGTTGTTCAGTCCAGCATTTCGCAAATCATGGGCAAGGCAAGGATGGAAATCCTTGAATCACCACAGGGAAATTGCAGCAAAGTTATCCCAGCCTGGGACAGCCTGGAATGGAGAGGGGCTTGGCTTTATCTGACAGCAGAGATGGAAAATGTGCAGCGTGGTGATAAACTCCCTTCCCAAGCCCCTGGAAGCCTTTCCTTTCCCACCCCGAGACTGTGGCTGGGGCTGATTTCTGCTCTGGTTCCTTGAGAGTCAGGAATTATTCATTTTGCAGCTGTCAGGCCGCGTTTGCCGCTCGCCGCGCTTTTCTGTTTCGCCTCTCTCTGATGTCCTGGGGTTTTATAACTGAATTTATCTCCTTTGTGGCTCTCCTCGAAATACAATGAAGCCAAAAATAATTGTGTTTATTGCAACTCAGATGGAAGATTTTTCTGCCAGGAGGTGGCAGAGTTCAGGACCTGGTGGGATGATTTCCAGGCAGAAAAAGGGTCAAGTGATGAAAAAAATCAATAGGTTTTAGAAGCACAGGTCATTTATTTGCAGCAGTGCTGGATCAAGTCATAACTTCCCAGATTTGGAAAGAATCCTTCCTGGGATCTACTCGAAATTGCAAAATTAATTAATTTATTTAGCAAGATTAGGATGGAAAGCAAAGTCACCTTCAGTTCAACAGCAGTTTCTCTACCCCCCCGCTTCAGTAGAACTTTATATATTTTTAGTCCTCCAAGCCTTGTAGTGGTTTTGTGCAGGAGCCAAGATGCTGTGGAGTAATGGAAAGCTTAGTCAATCCCCTCCTGGGAATACATGTAAATAAGGAAGGTTTGGCACAGGGACGAGCTGACGACACATTTCTTGGGCAGTGCACAGAAAAAGGGGGGAAAAAATATTCTCAAATACTTTTTCTTCACTTGAAAAAAATGGTGCTTTCATGTTAGGCTGAAAATATCCTCCTGGTACCTTCCTATCTCCAAAGTAGCTTGGAAATGAAAGCAGCTTTGCAGGAAGGGCTTCTGAGGAGAATTTGTAGCGGTCTGAATTATCTCCCATGGTCCTGCCTGGATTCAGAGAAAACTTGGAATTATTTTGCCAAAGGAGTTGAGTTCTCCTCAGGGATTTGACCCTGCCTTCCTCTCCTCAGACCCCTCCTGCCATGGGAGAGCCACCCACCCTTTCCCCCTTAAAAACAAAAAAACCAAAAAAAAAAACCAAAAGAAAACCCCCCAAAACCCCACACAAATTAATTCAGCCTTTGCCACTCAGAGGATGAAGAGGAATTTAAAATCTCTGCACGCTCCACAAGATGCCACTTCCCCAGTGTTATTTTCCTCCCTGCAGCAATTGCTGCTTAGAACTAACTCCAAACAGCCAGAACCAAATTTTATCAGTGGTTAATCCTGTTAGAGGGACACGAGCTGGGGGATTAAGTGGGTTCTCTCCTCCCACCAGTGCCCACCAAGATCCAGAACTTGAGGGTTCCTCACCTTCCCTGGGATGTTTTGTGGAGAACTTGGTGGCCCACCACATTCCAAAGCCTCAGGATTGACAAATAGACAGAGATTTCACCCAAACATCAGGCTGTCATTTCTTTCTGAGAGAGGAAACACAAAATGGGTGATGTTTATACAATTTTAGGGTGGTTTGAGCACACACAGCTGGGGTGTTGTGATCCTACAACCAGCCAGGGCCTACAAGCCCACAGCTGCCTTTGCTTTGGCTTCATAATTCCACAGAAATGGCTTTGGCTCGGAGAAAAACTTTCCTTACCAAGAGCTCAACCATAATTTGATATTATAGCACATTTGGAGTCCAGGCCAGCTTTTGAAATGTACATTTTGAGTGGAATTTCAGGAGTCCTGCTCAAGGTGTCTTTCAGTCCAGCCTTTTGCAAATCATGGGCAAGGCAAAGATGCAAATCCTTGAATCAAACAAGTGTTGAACGTTCCCTGGGGATGCCTGGAGGGACCAAGAAGTCCAGCAGAGCTGCTGTGGTGGAGCTATAGGTGATTGGGACAGTCCTGGTCTCGTTGGAGAGCTTTTTTAATTGACCACATGTCACAACAAAGCCATTCCTCTGTAGGCTTGGAATCTGGGAAGAAAATCAGAAGAATTTGGGGTTTTTTAAGCTGGATGATGACCTACTTAACCTCATATAATCCATATTATTCCGTATAATGGAATATTCTGAGTTGGAAGGGACCCACTGGCACCATCCAGTCCAACTCCTGGCCTTGTACAGACACCCCAAAATTCCCACCCTGTGCATCCCTGGGAGCATTTTCCAAACCTTCCTGGACCTCTGGCAGCCTTGGGGCTGTACCCATTCCCTGGAGAGTCTATTTCAGAGGGAATGTCCCAAAAGAGAGGGGAAAAAAATTTAGAAAGCCCCTCTGGACTAAATCTCACCAGAGTTAAGTGTTATTGGCTTTTTTAATTGAAGACAGGGTGAGTTGTCCTGTACTGAATTTTTTTTGATGCTTAAATGTGGGAAATTAATTTGGAGAGAAATCTCAAATCTTCATTGAAGGTTCACATAGTGTGTATCTGTGTACAGACTTTGAGATAAGAAATGTTAACTTAGAAATACCATGGAATAGGACAGACATTGAACTAGAAACAAGTTTTAAAGGATGATTTTGTAAATAAGACTGGATACTTTAGAGAAATAGAGCTGTGAAAGATGTACCTATGAAGGGTAATTTTAGATGACTGGCTTTAAGGCATTTACAGCATGGTGTGGCAAAAGCTGATAGGCCAAGAAACACTTACAATGTATTGCAATTAAGAAAGAGTTGGCTTCTGATTGTGAATTATGACATCTGTATTGTCTCACCCTTCACATGAGACTGAAAATAGAATGAAAGTTTTTAAATCACCTTTCAGTTGCCCCATCTCTGGGTCAGATTGAGGGGAAAGGAGGATTTACTGGATTTACTGGATTTACTGAAGGGGGTGTGGGAGCAAAGGAAAAGCAGAATTGGAGAGGTGAGCAAGACACGTGCCTGGGTGTGAGGGGGAGCTGCAGCCACCACAGTGGGGTGGGGAGTTGATCCCAGCAGCTCCTGGATGGACAGAAGGCACCACTCCTGCCCTCAGGCACTGCAGCCTCTTCCTCCATCCTGCTGGGAGTGCCAGGGGAGCTTCAGGATGGACACCAGGAGGAATTTCCTCATGGAAGGGGTGGTCAGGCATTGGAAAGAGCTGTCCAGGGACGTGGAGGAGCTGCTGTCCCTGGAGGTGTCCAAGGACTTGGAGCTCAGTGCTCTGGTGACAAGGAGGTGACCAATCACAGTTTGGACTCGATGAGCTTGGAGACCTTTTCCAGCCTAAATGATTCCATGATTCTGTGACTCACGTTGGTGAGAAGAGGAATTTGGACTTGACAATTTGGTTGGTAGTTCGTGAGTTTGTGGATGAAGACTTGGAAGAGATTCAGGCCTAACATATTTATATATTTTTATATATATATATATATGTAGGATGTAGGGATGCTAAAGGTACAGAGTTCAGATTCTGCCTAAGGCTGCCAGAGGAGGCAACGCTCCAGAGGAGAGGGAAAAGATTCAATTTGTTAAATGAGCTCCCTAAGCTCTGGTTTGCTTTGCCACTGTGGCCCCAGGCTCCCAGTGATCCCCCAGGGCAGAAGTCTCACCACCATTTCTGAGTTCTCCCCAGGCCTCTGCTGCATCCAGCTCATTCTCCTCACTCCCAGGGAAAGGAAAAATGCCCTTCTCTAGGACAAACTCTGCCCTTGCAAGGCAGCAAGGTGCTGCAGGGCAGGAAATCCACGGGAACAGCTGGGTGCTGCTGTGCCTGTAGGGAGCTCAGAGGAGGGGAGGCTACACATCATTTTTGGGAATCTCTGAGCATCCCTTCCCCTTCTTTTGAGGGCCAGCAGCAGCACAGGGTGGAGATTGCAATTTTTCCTGGGAAGTTCAGAGCAAGGTTTTGCTGTGGAAAGGTGAAAAGTAAAAATTTCCCCGTGGAGGGAGCATCCAGCTTGGAAATGCCTTTGAGCTGTTTTATTCTGATAGTGTCCAACTGCCACTAACAAATAGACTCTAATCTGATAACACTGGTGTCAAATGAGTGTGATAAGCCCCAGAAACAAGTAACTTCCAAGCAGGGGTTGTCCCTCGTTTTGTTTTACAGGGACAGACATTTCCAGGGAAAGCCATCCTTTTCAATTTCCCTCCTCACAACAAACATCTCCCCTGAAAGTGATGAGCACAACCCATTCCCAAAGGGAAGCCACTGCAGGAAAGACACTTTCAAGCAGGAAAAAATGACCCAACTCAGCTCCATCTCATGCAGCCCCTGGCACCTCAGCCTGGGAGAGGTCCCAGCTCTGGGTAATTAAGAGAACACACGCTGGAACTGAGCCCAGTGAAAGCAAACATGTGCTCCTTAAGTGCACTGACATTTATTATGGTAAAATTCCCCTTTCATGTTGTTTTTTCCACGTTTCTGCTTCCCAGCATCATGGCCTGGAGGCAGGAAGGGTTTGCTGAGGCATTTGGAGTTTTTTTTTTTTCAGATGAGCTGTTATTTTATACATGAAGCTGCACCTACTTGCTCCATGGTCCAGGGAAAGAAAAAAAAATGGAAATAAACCCTGTCAGCAACCCATCCACAGGAGAAGGTTGTCCGAAGCTTTCAAAAGGAAAAAAACAAAGGGAAGGCCAAGGGAAAATGGGATTTTTGGGCATTTCATCAATTCCAGCCCTGTGTAGAGTCATCCTCTGGTCCTCTCTGAAGTTTCCAGCAGTGCTGATGTGCACTGGGGGTTATCTGGACATCAGCTGGTAAAACAAGCCAGGAGGACTGTGACAGAATCCTCCTTCCCAATCTCCAGGCCAGATGGTGGAGGATTGGACTGGTTGGTTTCTTCTCCCACAGGGTGAAATTGAGGGACTGGAGGATCCACGCTGGTCTTGGATGTGGTTTGGTGTCCACACTCAGGTCCTTTCCATCAAAAAGGACCTTGAGAAGGCAGGCAGTGCATCCAAGAGGGAAGAAGACAACATTTAAACAACACAAAGCATGAGGGATGGTAAAACTGGGATAAAGGAGGAAAGGAAAAGATCAGCTTCCCACTATTAAAGCATTGTGACGTGTTGGACTGACTGGATGTGCTCACTACCCTCTAACAATTAAGAATTTAGTTTGGCAGGAGCCACTAAAGGCTGGGAAAATGCTTGGAACTTGCTGTGAGCATTTCAGGCCCTCTCTGGGAGCAGGGGTCTGAAATAGGTTTGGAAAAAGCCTCCAGAGGAAGGTCTGAGGTTGGACCCTGCTTCTGAGGAGGTGCTGCAGATCTTTCTTGCAGCTCTCACGGTGGGCACAAGTTCTTTTGAGGTTTTCACCTGCTGTCACTACATCAGTGCCTTTCCTCATCCTGCCCCACTTCATTTCCAGCCACGTGCCTAAGATGATCCATTGAGGCCCATGGGATCATCTTAGAATCATGGAATGGTTTGGGTGGGAATGGAACTTAAAGATCATCTCGTTCCAACCCCCTGCCCTGGGCAGGGACACCTTCCACTGGGCCAGGCTGCTCCAAGCCCTGCCCAACCTTGTCCATTCTAGAACCATGAGAGTGGTGATGCTCTCAGGATGGTGCTGCTCTCCTCAGTCCTCCATGGAAGCATTTGGGTTGGAAAAGAGCTGTGAGGTCATCGATTCACTGAGATCTCTGCCCCTGCCCATGCTCCAGACACATCCTGCTCGTGACCAAAGCAGTTCTGGGTGACTCCATGCCGTGGGAGCAGAATGGCAGGATAAACTCCACTGGCTCCTGTCTCCATCCCAGCAAGGAACCCGAGTGAACAGATGCCTCTTCTGAGCTGTCCAGATGGTTCAGAGGCTGAGAAAGGCATAAGAAGGATCTTAGCCCACGGCGCTTTCAAGTGGCCAAACGGATCTGGAGTGAGCAATGACCTTCATCAACCTCCTTAATGGAAATGTGTCCTTGCAACAGCAGGAGGAGGAGAAGAGGAGGAGGAGGAGGAGAGGATGAGGAGGAATCTCTCTGCAGCATCTCACACCACAGATATTTCGGCTCTGCAAACATTTTGAAGTGAGACCAGCGCGCAGTTTGCTCTCACCACTGGAAAATCCACTTTTCCACCCCAATTTTTTGCTTTCTAGGCAGCTTGCCAGGGAGTACCTAATCACATTAGAGGAAAAGCACTTCCTTGGGATGGAGGCAGGCATTGGAAATAAAGGAGAATGTGGGCTGGTCTCTGTGAGGGAGGTGAGGCAAAAGCTCCACCAGAGGATAGGCTTGTGAAGCTCATCACTGCAGGAATGGCACCTTTGGTGTCCAAAGGATCATTGGATTGAGTAAAAGTGGGTCTGGAGGCATTGAAAGAGAAGATGGATGGATGGATGGATGGATGGATGGATGGATGGATGGATGGATGGATGGATGGATGGATGGATGGATGATGGATGGATGGATGGATGGATGGATGGATGGATGGGTGGATGGATGGATGGGATGAATGGGATACCTGGAAGTCTTGATTCTAAGCTGCTCAAAGCAGCACTTCAGGATCTCCAAAGATGTGTGTTGAAATTTCTTCCCCACAAAATATTTCTCATTCCAAGATAATTTCAAGTCCAGTGGAAGGTGTCCCTGCCCAGGACAGGTAGTTTGGAACCAGAGGATCTTTAAGGTCCTTTCCAACCCAAACCAATCTATGATTCTGTGATTTTCCATGAGAAAATCCAGGCATTTCAGTGGAAGATGTCCAGCCATCTCCTGTGTCAAATCTCCTCTGAGTAGGTGATGTGCTCAACTCCAGGTACCTGAATTCACTTTTGCAGGTGAGAAAGAACTGGTTGCTACACTGAAATTAAACTGCTTTTTTTTTAAGGGCTCTTGGATGCCAGAGTGAGGGTGCAGATAAAGTTCCTCCCTGGGCAACACCAAATGTTGGGGTTTTTTTATGTGTTCCTAACCCAGATGACAACAGGACTAACGTGACAATTTAGGATTCTTGCTCCCGAGAAGTTCTTGGAATGGATAGGAGGGAGTTGTCCTCTACCAGAGAGGAGGGAAGGACCTATGAAGGTTTGGGTTTGTAGAGCTTGTCCACTGGAAGTGAGAGGATTTGTCCAACTGCTTGGAAAGCAGATGGAAGAGCCTTCCTCTGGTCACTCCTATTTTAAATTATGCATCCTCCATCTGCTGCCTCGAGCACAGACGTGCTCACAGAGCTGCTGCCTTCCCAAAATAACCCAGGATTTTGGGAGAGGCTTTGCACAGCCCTGCCTTGCCTGGCCCAGGCTCTCTCAGCTTCTCTCCTGTGCTGGTGTCCCTGCAGGTGAAGGATGGATGTCACCTGGAGGGGATGGAGTGGTGCAGGTTTGGCCAGCCCAAAATGCCACCATGCCAAAGGAAACTGCTCCCTCTTTCAGCCCTCTGTTGGGAATTTTACATCCTGTGCTTTGGCTGCTCCAAGAGATCTCACCTGCACAGAGAGGGTCTCAGTGTGGCACCTGAAAGTGTCACTGAGCCCCAAATGGGCTTTTAATTTGGAAAGCTCTGGGTCACAGCACTCCTTAGGATGGGTGTTGGCACTCCCAGGAGGCTGCTCCTGCTTTCCCACCAGCTCAGAGCATCCCTGGATGAAGATGGAAATGTGTTGGCCCAGCACATCCCTGGAGCAGAACCAAGGTCCCTTCCCTCAGGTCCCCTCCATCCCTGCCAGCCCTGCTCCACCACACTGCACATGTTTCATTCTTTGCCTCTTTCCCCTGACTCTAAATCAGTTCTGTCAGCTCCTTAATTATTTTAATTTTTCTTCATTCTCCAAATCCCTCAAATATATTTTATATATAGGGTACAGGCTTAAAAAAGAAAGCTACCGCTGTGCCCTTGCCTCTGAAATATTACCAGAAAAATGTGTGTATTTCATCTCTGCCTTTCATTTTTCCAGACATTTTCTGCTTTGAAGAAGCTTGAAACAGTAATAGACTGATGGCTACACTCCAACTCTATTGATTAACAGTGAGTGGTCAAACTCTTCAGTGCCTGAAAATACATCCAGAAATGGGGACAGGTGAATTATTGCATTTTCCCGCAGATGGAAGGAGTGGGGGGAGGATAAAACCTACGAGGGGGACTTCAAAAGACCTGCCCTCCCCGTGTCCAAATCCCCACTGGTGTGAAGTTCTGGTGTGGGGGAGAGCCAATGATTCTTTCAGTGGCTCAGCACAGCACAGGGCTAAATCATTTATAAATATTGCAGCTCCAAATTGCCTCTGTTTGACGAGGGGAGAGCGGAGAAGGGAAGCAAGTGGGAGCACTCTCCCACAGTTTCAAGCAAGAGCTCGGTGCTGACAGCAGAAATCTCTTCCCAGCCATTCCAGTCCTCACCAAAGGTCACATTTTCGGTGCATTTTAGGACAAAAAAAAAAAAAAAGAAAAAAAAAAGAGAGCATTGCAGGCTGCCGGATTTGCAGAAGCCCAAGGGCTGTAAAGTTGTGCTGATGGACAGTGGGACAGAGGGCTTTCACCTTCCTTCCAGGATTCCTCTTTGGAACCTTAGAAGCTTCTGGAGCTGCTGGGCTCCAGGGATAACAGCCTGTGGAGGCAAGGAAGATGAGCAAAGTTTGGAAGCAGAGTGGAGACCTCACTTTCAGGTTCCACAACCACATCCCCCCCATTCCTGCATCATCTGGGAGAGGTGTGAGGTTACACCAAACATCAGAAAATCCACTTGGCCTCCAGAAAGATGGGGAATATTTTGAATTTTGATTTTTTTTTTTTGAAGTCTGACTTCTGCTGGGGTGGGAAAGCATTTCCCCCCTCCTATTTGAATTCCAGTTCTGTGCCCAGGCTGAGGGGCAGCTGAGGGCAGGTGCCAGGGGGGATGATGAGCGACAGGTCACTGCAGCTTGCAGGGTGAGTCAGGGAGAAGCCAGGAGAATTTGCAGCTCCTCTGCTGCACCTGCTGCAATATTTGGTGTCTCTGAGAGCGTTTCCAAACTGTCTTTCAACTGAGCAGCCAAGCAAAGTTTCCCCCTTGCGTTTTAGGTGCTGCAGCACCAACCCCCAGGGCCGTTCAGGGCGTTCCAAAACTGCCATTTCCAATCCTTCTGCAGTTAACTGTGAGTGATGCTTGCCTGGCTGGAACAGATCACCCACCTCAGGTCCTGACAGGATTAATGCACTGGAAAAAGGCTCAAAAAAGGAAAAAGGCCTTCAGTGAGGCCAGGTGCTCTTTGAACACAGCAACTTTGAGAGCCCCACGTGTGGCTGGTGAGATTTGGATGGACCAGAAATGCTCCAGTGGGAAGATGTTGAGGGAAGAAAAATAGAGGCAGCAGCAGAATGAGCAAGCAGCTGTGGGAAGGAGAGATATGAGGGAAATGTTTTCATCTGCAAAAATGCCTCAGTGAATGGCTGGATGAGAGTCACTGATATTAACACACATCTGAAAGCTGGAGAGTTCAAAGGAGAATGGATCTTTGGGCACAATAAAGGAAATTCAAAAAGGAGAATGGATCCTTGGGCACAATAAAGTAAAGGAAATTCAAAAAGGAGAATGAATCTTTGGGCACAATAAAGTAAAGGAAATTCAAAAAGGAGAATGAATCTTTGGGCACAATAAAGTAAAGGAAGTTTAAAGGAGAATGGATCTTTGGGCACAATAAAGGAAATTCAAAAAGGAGAATGGATCCTTGGGCACAATAAACTAAAGGAAATTCAAAAAGGAGAATGGATCTTTGGGCACAATAAAGTAAAGGAGGTTTAAAGGAGAATGGATCTTTGGGCACAATAAAGTAAAGAAAATTCAAAAAGGAGAATGGATCTTTGGGCACAATAAAGTAAAGGAAATTCAAAAAGGAGAATGGATCTTTGGAACAATAAACTAAAGAAAGTTCAAAGGAGAATGGATCTTTGGGCACAATAAACTAAAGGAAGTTTAAAGGAAAATGGATCTTTGGGCACAATAAAGTAAAAGAAGTTTAAAGGAAAATGGATCTTTGGGCACAGTAAACTAAAAGAGGTGATGATACAGAAGTCCAGGCAGCTGAAACACTACAAGAAAATAAAGGAGTTAAAGCCCATTCTCTGTCTTTCTACTTATCTTTTAATAGAATGGGATTAAAATTGTGTTATTCCCATTACATCCAAGAGGCTTTGCCAAGGGGGATTCATCTGTTGTGCAGAGCTCTCAGCCCCCATTTCAAGTTAGAACATTTCCCCAAGCCCTTTTTGCAGGAGGAGCTTTCTTGGAGAGGGGGGCTCTGAGCATCCTTGTGACAGAGAATGATTCAGCCTCACCAACTGCTCTGACCCCAGTCTCACCTTGTTCCTCCCCAGGCCTGTATTTGCACATCTCTTTTCCTTTCTACATATTTGAATTCAATAGCTTTTTGTTTTGGTTGGATGGGGTTTTTTTAAGGACTGGTAAGGGAGTGTTTATTGGATGGTGACAAATCTGTTGTTTGAGCAGCTTTCCTAATAAACCAGATTATTTTTGTTGAAGCTGATAGCTACAGAAACCAATGTCTGCCATGGATCTGCATCATCTGTTTTGACTGCACACTCCTCAGGAGAGCTTCTGCTTGTTTCCCACGTTATGATCAGGAACTTCAATACTCACAGGGGGTAACTCTCCCCACTCCACTTCCATCCATTGATTTCCACATGGGTTGCTCAAAACCCTTGGGAATTGCCCCTGATGGATCTGGGACTGGGGTAATATTAAAACAGGGTAAGCAATAAGTAGCAATAAAACCACATCCATGCAGCTTTAATATCAGCAGTGCAGAAGCATCCCCGAGCACAATTTCATTGATTTTAGTGGAATTATGTCATGCATTCATTTGAGCCAGAACCACAATATATATTCCAGTGCTCCTGGAAACCCTCTTGGAATCTATTCTCCAGTGGAGGAGGTTCCATTAGAATAAAGAGACGCCAGTTTTAACCATTGATCAGAAAATATTGTAGCAGAGCCCAGCAGAGGACCTCAGAGCAGACTGACCTTTTGCTGTGTGGCAGGGAGACTGCTGGAAAGAAGGGAACAATTAAAGAGTTATTTGCTGAGGGCACCCAGGGGCACTAAAACCCCTGCATTACAGCAGGCTTGGACTCTGGCTGTGCCCTTTATGTTCAGCTTGCAGAGGAAGCTCCTCTCGAGAAACAGATACAATATTTTTGCAGCCTTGTGACAAGAGAGCCTTGACAAATTTCAGATCAGCTCACTTGGAGGGAACAAAGGCTGCCCAAGTGAGTCAAGTTCACTCCTCAGTAGCCATGACAACACTTTCAAGAACTCACAGTTTAGGGAAGAAGGGAAATAAATTCTGATTGGCGACACAAAGTGATCCATTACTGCTGCTCTGGTATCTGCAAGTGCCTGGACAGCTCCAAAGTTGAGAAGGGGATGCTGGGTGACATCCTGGGGAGGATGTGCTGTATCCCAAATGTCAGGGTAGGGCAGGATGGGATGCTGCAGACCCCTGGTGTGTGTCCTTGGAAAGCAGGGGAAGGAGGTGGGAGCAGCTCCCTCCAGCTCCTCTCTTGGGTGCTTCTGGAGGACATTCTGACTCCCAGGAGTGCATCAGAGGAGCACAACGGGAACAGAATGCTCATCCTGAGGTGCCTCAGTGTAAATCCAGGAGGAAGTCTGAGATGCTGCAGGAGTGGTTGAAGCAGAACAGTCACACCTGAAGGGGACCCTGGGATGTCCTTCCTGCTCCACCCTGCCTGCCCCTTGTCCAGGGGCACAACCAGCTGCAGGTCAGGACTAATAATAAATATAAATATAAATATAAATATAAATATAAATATAAATATAAATATAAATATAAATATAAATATAAATATAAATATAAATATAAATCTATTGTAATTATTATTTAATATAACAACAACAATAACAATAACAACATTAATAATAATAATAATAATAATAATAATAATAATAATAATAATAATAGTAGTACTGCAAATCCTTGCTCAATGGAAGTGTATCCTTGCAAGTGCTTGCCTTGCAAGTCACATCTGCTCTTTGAAAGTCTATTTCCCTTCTTTCCATTTCCTCGGGAAGTTTGCTACAATTTTATTAGGGTTTTTGTCTTCTTTTATATTTTTTTCCCTTCATCTTTTTGGCTGTAATAGCTGCCCTCCAGCTGTATCTCTTTTTTTGCTTCTCATCCAGGCAGCTTCTGCCAGTGTCAGTATCCACCTGGAGTGTGGGGAAACCAGAACCTTCACTGGTCAGTAAAGGATCAGTGGGAGCTTCAGAGCATTCACAGCAGAGGAAAAAGGGATTAAGATAAATGATTCCTTCCTTTGCCAGTCCCAAACGGGGTCAGCAGGGCAGGAGACAGGGTAATGTCCCCTGTGCTCTCCTGGAAATGTGTCTGCTCCCAGCCAGAGGGTCAGGAGCAGTAAATCCATTATTCTGTCCTGTCCAGCTTTGTTAAAGAAGGGAAAAAAGAGTGACAAGTGTGGGATGGATGGGGACCACAGTGATGCAATGGTCTGCTCCTTAGGAGAGGAGCTGAAGCATCCACATCTGTTCCAGAGACTCCCAAAAGCCTCCTCAGATGGTTCCAGGGGGATGGATCCTGGAGACAGCCCTGGCAGATGAAAATATGGATTGAGCACATCCTGAGAGAGCTGGAGCTGTTGGGCACCTTTGCACCTCCCAAGTCTGGAACAGGTCATGAGCACAACACCACCCCCAAAAATTCTCCTCTCCTCCGTCCTGCCTCAGTGCACCTCCAAAATCTCATTTCCTTGCACTGAAAGCTCGCTGGACACAACTGAAATCCATCTAAAATGTGAAATTTTCCCTAATTCTAGAATGTTAGTGAACAAACCCCCCCTCTCTTGAGGAAACAAAGGTGATTCCCACCCCACATCAAGAACTAAGGGGAGGATTTTTGCCTTCAGCTGGGCAGGAATCTGTGATCTCAGCAAGGAGTTTTGTTCCAGGTGGGATCAGCTTTCCAAACTCACCCGTGCACAAAAATGTTTCCCATCAGACCAAAGAAAAATGCTTCCCCTTCATTCAAATGAAAAAGGTTCATTTCAATTTCAGTCTTTTATTATAATTCGGTTTTTATCACACAGAAAGAAAACCTGGTGAGGGTTTGCAGTTCTGGGGGTTTGACATAATGAAATGCAGCAATCAGAAAAGAGTCTTTGAAAGGGAAGGAATCCTATTAAAGGACAGGCACAGTTACAGGCTTTAGAAGAGTCAAACACCCCCAGAACCACCGTGTTTTCCAAGAAGTGGGGATTAATAGGGATTAATGCCCATTAGGAGCCCCACTGGAAGCGTGGTGAGGGAGAGGAGGGGTGGCTGGGGCAGTCACCACCACTCTCGGGGTGACCTTCAGGTTCCTGGTCCATCCACCAGCTTTTGGGAGGTCTCCTCATCAGCCAAACTTCCAGCAGCTCATCCTGAGGTGGAATCACTTTGTTGTGGAGAAAAGCCTCCCCTCCTGGATGGGATGAGCCCCACTGGAGGCACAGCCACGACCTCCAGGGATCCTCAGGGACCCCTCAGCAGGTGCCTGACAAGCAGGTGACAACTTGGAGACCCCCCTAAATGAAGGAGTATCAACTTGAGGTATCTCCCACTCATCCAAAGCTTGGCAAAGCTGAGGATTATGGAATAGTTTAGGTTGGAAGGGGCCTTTAAAGGTTATTTAGTTCAACCCCTCTGCAGTGAGCAGGGACCTCTTTGGCAGGGTCAGGTTGTTCAAAGCCCCAGCCATCCTGGCCTGGAATGTTTCCAGGTGATCCTGGTTTTCAGATAATCATTAAGGTTGGAAAAGCCCTCTGAGATTTTTCAGTCTAGATTTTTCATGGCCACCACTGACCCGTGTCCCCAAGTGCCACATCCACAGAGCTTTTAAATCCCCCCCAGGGATGGGGACTCCAACACTGCCCTGGGCAGCTGTGCCAGTGGTTCATAACCATTTCCATGAAGAAATTATCCCTAACATCCACCTAAACCTCCCAGCAGCTGTGGCTTCCAGCCTCAGTTTTCTCCAACACTTTAGGGTACTTTTTCCCTAGAAAAAATAACATTGCAGTGAGTCTATGGGAGCTCAGCTGCTTCAGAAACCAGACCCCTCCAGAACTCACAGCCTGCAGATTGGAAACCAACTCTTTAAAGAAAATACTCCTTGAAATCCCTCCCTGCGCCCGGGGCTTTGCAAACCTCCACTTACTCCTGGCATCCGTCTCCACATTGTGTCACTCGCCAGCTCAGTTAAGAAGTTGATTTGAATATTGTTTTATCACACTGTGCCTTGCAGACAGCATTGAGTCAGCTTAAAACCAGCGCAGTGTGTACTGGCTCCCAGTTAATTATAGGCATAAAACATCATTTACTCTGCTGAAAGGAAATGCTTGGAACCCAGAGGGCTCTGTGCTGCAGACTGGTTCCTGCACAGGGTTTTGGTTCTTCTCTGGTGTTGTGTTTGCAGGGACCCTCATGGCAGGAAGGAATGATGAATTTGACTACATGTTCTCATAAGGCTAATTTATTATTTTATTATCTATATTATATTAAAGAATACTAAACTATACTAAAGAATACAGAAAGGATACTTACAGAATGCTAAAAAGATAATAATGAAAACTGGTGACTCTCTCCAGAGTCTGACACAGCTTGGCCCTGATTGGCCAAAGAGTGAAAACAACTCCCAGCAGAATCCAGTGAAACAATCACCTGTGGGTAAACAATCTCCAAACACATTCCACATGAGCACAACACAGGAGAAGCAAATGAGATAAGAATTGTTTTCCTTTTCTCTGAGGCTTCTCAGCTTCCCAGAAGAAAAATCCTGGGTGAAGGGATTTTTCCAGAGAATGTGAATGCCACACTCTGGGACAGTTTTGTGGCTGGGGGATTACAAATCTTTGAGGGCTGTGTGCAGACTTCCCTCAGTGCAGGGGTGACAGTGTTTTGCTGACAATTTTTTTTCCCAAAGAGCTTGAATCCCACCCTTGGAAAAGAAAGGAGGAAATTGCACCCTTAGTCAATAATTGCCTCTCTTTTGGGTTTTTTGAGGTACCTGTCCTTCCTTCATCAGAGTCTGGCTTGGTCCCTTAAGAATTCCTTCACTGGGTTGGTGTTTCCTCCTGTTCCAGCTCTCCAGGCAGCAGATAGTCATGGTGTTAATGCCCAAATTGAGGGTTTATTTTGCCAAAAGCTGTATATTTGCACTGTGCCCCACTCTCTCAAACCATTCATGGGAGCTGCACACTGGTCATTGTTGTCTGAACATTGCAGGAAATGTTATTTCCATCACTGGGGTTGCCTCACCTCTTAAACCTATGTCATAAATCCATCTTATCAAATAAATCCATCTCATGAAATAATACAATAATCACCTGAGAGCTGAAGGGAGACAAGGCTGGTCACAGCCAGGTGCAAACTCAGAGTTACTCTGGCAGCATTTGGGAGTTATTATTCTGGCAGCATGTGGGAGTTTCTGGAGAAATTCTGGAGGGGGTTTGTGGCCACAGAGCAGCCCTGAGGTTTGCCCAGGAGGTTCAGGGCTGGCCAGGAGGTTCAGGGTTGCCTTGGCCAGGTGCCTGGGCACGGGGAGGCAGCTGGGGAAGGAGCGTGGCTGGGGACATACGGCGGAGCTGCAGCAACAGCATCCCACCCTCTCCCTCAAGCTGTCAGGAGCGCTTCAAATGGGTGGGAGAGGAGCAGGCACAAGCTGGAATATCTCAGGAAGCTCTGGTGGGAGCAGCAATTGCTGGTGAGGGCTTTTCTTGGAGGGGGACACTTTGTTCTCAGCAGCATTCGAGGCATTTGGGAAGGGCAGGAGTAGGAAATGCTTTGCTCGTGGAAGGGCACGTAAGCAAATTCTCTGTCCCCACCTCCTGCTTCTTGCTTCTGAATGAAAAAGCAGCTTGTCTGATGCCTCAGGTTTTTGCTTTTATATTTTTCAGATCCTGTGCTGCTTTAGTGTGTGGGTCTGGGCTTCATACCAGGGGATGGTGAGCTCTGTGCACAGAGCAGGGAGACAAAACAATTCCTTCTCCAGCTGGGGACCAAGGACAAATGATCCAGATCTCAGCCCAAGAGCACAAACAACGTGGGCTGGAGAGAGAAAAACAAGCAGGATGGGACTGCAGGGGCTGCAGCTGGGATTGGACAATGAACTGCAATCTGCAAATGGAGCAGAACTGATCACAGTGAGAGACCCCATGACTGGTTGTCCATTTTGTGCCCATTTTGGTTCATCTTGGGTGCAGCCCTGGCTGGGCTCTTGTGCTGCCCAAGGTGCATCTATTGAGGCCATTTAATGACTCCCTGCTTTATTCTTTAATTCTGTCTAGTCTCTGTTCTAGGTCAGCCTGCCCAAGGCATCACAGCCACCTGGTTTTTTAGCAGATCTGGTGTGGAATTTAAGCATTCTCAGGTTTCTCTCAGCCAGACTATCCACAGGCAGGGGGGCAAGGGAAGGATGTTTTAATTTGTCCCACCAGATGCTCTCCTTGAGAGAGGCATCACTTTATGATGCTGAACTCAATCCCATTCAAACATTTCCCTGGATTCCCTCCCCAGTTTTGCTCCAGCACTGATGAAGAGGGAGAACCAGGCTGGTCAGAGGGATGGAGCATCTCTGCTGGGAGGAAAAGCTGAGAGAGTTGGGATTGTTCAGCCTGGAGAAGAGAAGACTTTGGGGTGACCTCATTGTGGTCTTGCAGTACCTGAAGGTGCTTCAAGAAAGATGGAGAGAGACTGGAGAGACAGGACAAGGAGGAATGGCTTCACACCGAAAGAGAGTAGGGTTAGATGAAATATTAGGAAAAAATCTTTACTGTGAAGGTGATGAAGCACTGGAAGAGGTTGTCCAAATAAGCTGTGGCTGCCCCTGGATCCCTGGAAGTGCCCAAGGGCAGGCTAGATGGGGCTTGGAGCAACCTGGGATAGTGGAAGATGTGGAATGAGATGATCTTTAAGGGTCCTTCCAAGCCAGACTATTCCATCATTCTGTGATTTTATTAATAGAATGGCCTAAATCTGATAAAGGTCAAACTTCCTGGGGAAACTGAGGCACTGGGTGCACTTGGGACATGACCCCAAATCCCAGCAAACCCTTAAGCAATTCCAAAGACAGACTTGTGGCTCCAGCAAGCACTTCCAACCACAAACCCTCTTTAGGATTTATTTAAGTGATGAGCAACCAGAAATAGGGTCCTCTTCTTCCTCACCAGCACACCCTGAACCCCACAGCATCTCTCAGAGGAATTATCCTGTTCCAGCACTGCTGCAATGTTTTCATGGGACACAAGCAGCAGGACCAGCAGGGAAATAAAATCTCTTAGAAGAGCCCATCACATTCTGTATTTTGTCATGATCCCACTTCTCTTTTTCAATGTGCTCTGAGGGGATGGGAAGCATTGCTCCATGTCTGGGAGCAAGAAAGGACCCTAAAGGGAAAGAGAAGCTGCCCACAAGCCTTGTGAACCAGGGAAAAAACAAGGCAGAAATAAATAAACAAACAGGGGGAAAAAAAATCAAAAACACCCTTAAAATGTTGTTTTGTTTCTCTTGTTTTGCTGCAGAGGAGTTTGAAGTTCTCCATTTCCTGGGTGTGCTACAGGAGCAGCAGAGTTGAGACTCAGGCTTTTAATGAAGTTTATGTAAATTTGGTGATGTTTATACTTAGCAGAACAGATTTAGGAGTACTAATAAAGCAGCAGATGAGGCGTAGAAAAGAGCTGGTGAAGTTTTCCACCACTGTTATTTTTTACCTTCCTCCCACCATTCCCAACAAAAAAGAGTCTGTTTCTGTTGCCAGTTTCTCTTCACAACAAGAGCTTTTGAAAGGCTGTTTATCCTTCAGTGCTGCTGAAGCATCTCCCAGTTCAGTTTTGTCCCATTGCCTTCCCTCCAGGAGAACAACCCAGCCCATGTTTGCTTTCCCTTCAAGCAAATTAATTTCCCCCAACTCCACTTTGGGATATTTGTTCACTGCCAGGATTTTTTGTTAGGCTGGAGGTGAAGCAGCCTTTTCCTTTGGGAGGAGGTGAGGGTTTACCCTGGGTTTGGAGTCAGGGGTGCTGAGGATGAGTGGGATGAGCTTTATCCCTGAGGAGGAGGAGGCAGAGCTGGCCCTGCCCAGCCATGGGTGGTGATTGCTGGTGCTTGTGGCTCCAAGGAGAAGAGCAGAGTGTGCCAACAGAGAAAAATGACCCAGCAAATCCTCAGAGGAAGGTGCTTGGCAGCCCCACCCCTCCTGCCACACCGCCACAACCTCTTTAAAATATTTTCTGCTCACCCCAGGAGTTTTTCTGTGAAGAAATGAAGCAGATTTGGGGCTTGTCAGCATCTGTCCAATGCAGTTCACTCAGGGTAATCCCTACTCATCCCCCTCATCAGACCCTCCCTGGGATGGGGTTTCCAAGGAGGGCTGGGGAGGGGTCTCAGGGTCCCTTTTGAGCAAACCTGTCCCTACCTGAACAGGGCAAGAGTCCTTTGCACACTTGAGGAGTTCCCATGGAATAAATGTCTTAGTTTGAAATCCAAGAAGTGCCTGGGGCTGTGTGTGTTTTATTCCCACTTGTCAGAGGTGGGGCAGTTCTCTTCTGTTCTTTGGGCAGTTTTCTTTATCTCTTCCACAACCAATCCTCCCTCCAGGAGATCTCTGCTGTTAATGGGTCATTAATTATTAATTATCTTCTGTTCATGGCCAGCAAGTGTCCCTGCATGGCTGATCAAATTCCATCATCCCACTGGGAGATGTTCTGCCCAGGGCAGGAGCCAAGCATTCCTACCTGGATACAATCTGAGCCTGGAACAGCACAGCAGCCTTTGCCCCCTGCATTCCCAGTGGAGCAGCTTTCTCCTGCCCTGCATTCCCAGAGGAAGAGCAGGTCCATCTCCAGCAGCCCTGGAGCTGCAGAGGAAAACTGCAGCCTTGTGCAGGATCCCTGCTGCAGCAGAAGCACAGCTGGCACTGCAGGAGGGCTGAGCCCCCATGGGATGGGGCTGTGCCACCACCCTGACCCACGGGGGCAGCTCCTGATCTGACTCTCGCTGTGGTTTGTTTTCTTTTTTTTTTTTTTTGTACTATTGCATTTTAATTTTCCTAGTAAAGAACTGTTATTCCTCTTCCCATATCTTTGCCTGAGAGCCCCTTAATTTCAAAATTATAATAATTCGGAGGGAGGAAATGGAAGGTTGTGCTAATTATTAAAAGCTACCAGGCACTGCTGCAGAAATAACAAGAAATTTTCCTATTTATGGCACCTTCATGCTTTGCTTTTCATTATGAAAAGGGACAAGGCCTAAATTTAGGACTGGCGTGATTAAGGCTTAGCTTTGAGATGAGGTTTCACCACACTCCTGTTTTCCTGTAACAGGAGAGTCCTGAAAAACACAACCGCCCCTATATTAGCAAGCAATCTTAATATTTAATTTATTTTTATAGGGACTGATAATGTGTTTTTTTCAACATCCACTGGTGCTCTTATGCCCACCAGGCAGAAACCTTGCAGAGGATTCATGGCAGTAAATCAGCACCGCCCAGCTGAGCTGAATCATGTCCAGATTTTCATGGAATCACAGAATTCCAGGTTGGGAGGGACCTTAAGGATCATCTGCTCCAAACTTTCTTGGCAAAAGCACTGTCCAGACAAGATGATCCAGCACCATGTCCAGCTGAATCTTTTAAGTGGGAAAATCCCCCACTTCCCTGGGAAGATTATTCCAGGGGATGATTGTTCTCCTTGTGGAAATTTCTCCTCTTATATCCAATCAGAACCTCTCCAGCCATGACTTTTCCATTATTTGTAATTTTTCCATGAGAGTCCTCATAAAAGGAATCTCCATTTCCTTTGCAGCCACTCTTTAAGCACTGGAACATGGGGATGAGGCTCCCCAAACTCTGTTCTCAGCCTTTCCTCACGTGGCACCTTCCCAATCCTTTGATTGTCCTTCTCCAGCCTGTCCACATCTCTTTGGAATGGCAGGGACCAAACCTGGGTACACCTGGAATACTCCAGGAATAGTGAATTATCCATCTCTGCTGGGTCTGTTTTGGCACAAGGGGCAAGATCCCTTAATTAGACAGAGCTGCTGATCAGGGAGTTTCTTTCCTGGCAGGGTTTTTGTAGCTCTTTGGGACATCTGACACCTTCCCCTGCAAGGGAGGACTCCAAAGTCCCAGTTCAGAGCTGCAGAAGTGGCCCATTCAAGGGGTTGTTTTTATATTTTTTGGTTGGGTGGGTTTGTTTTGTTTGGGTTTTTTTGTTTTGGTTTTATTTTGTGTGGGTTTTTTTGTTTGGTTGGTTTGTTTGTTTTGGTGTTTTTTTTTGTTGTTTTGGTTTTTTTTGTTTTTGTTTGTTTGTTGGTTTGATTTTTGGTTTTGTGGGGGGTTTTTTTGTGTGTGTGTGTGTGTTTTGGCTTTTGTTTTGTTTTGTTTGGTTTTTTTTTTGTTTGTTTGTTTTTTTCCTCCAGCTCATCCAGGAGAAACCAATAATCCACTGGATCAATCACTGACTGATCCAGAAACCTCCACAAGCATCTTCAGGGCATCCTCCTTGCCATGGACATGAACTCATGGAATTTTCAGGCATTCCAGCATTTCCCTGGGGAAAAAGGGGCAGCACGAAGGAGTTGGGTGGGGAAGTCCTTGAAATGGGGATGCTTCTGGCATAATCAAAGATAAATTTGGAAAATATGAGCTTTTCCAGACTTAAAGGTGCCTGAGTGATCCTGTTCCATGCAGTGACACAGGGATGGGAAAGCAGAAGCCACTGAGGAGTGATGGATTCACAGAATTTTCACTGAATGCTTGAATTTTCAGCTGCAGCTTTTTTTCTCTGCAACCTGTTATGAATCTGAGTATCCCTGACTTAAGGTGCTGAAGGAAGAGGAGGAGGAGACTTCTAGAAAAAAAGTGTTCAGTCCAGGAACCAGCTGTGATTGCTAAATCAGGAGATTTAGACACATGGAGGGAAAAAAAAAAAAAAAGAAAAATGATTGAAAAGTTAAAAATACAGCCTAAAACGTGGAGCCTGCCTGGGAGCTGCATTTCACCCTGCTCTGCTTGTAGATCCTATAAGCCAGGGAAAAAGGGGACAGAGCAGACCCAGAGGGTTAAAACCTACAGGAAAGACAGGACAGGAAGGGCTAAATCAGTCCAAAATCATCCCCTTAATTATCACACAAAATATTTTGCAGAATTACTGTTAATGACCTCTGGGACAGAAGGTGCTTCTCAGAAATGAGATGTTTTCCTGCTCTATTGGTCATCAATTTCAGGACAAATTGATGATCACACTAATTGCTGACCAGATACCAGTGTGGTGCTGAGCTACCAAAATTCCTGAGGGTTTTTATCCTAAAGAAATCCCACCTGGAGTCCTCTTCCAGCCAGTTGTGGTGGTCCAGGAATCAGCTGGGGGAAGTGTTGAGCAGGGGATGTGCAGACCACAGCAGCCAGCTCCTGACACGTGGGTGAGCCTCCTTAATCCAAGTTTCCACTTTAAAGGGAGAATAGGAACTTCCAGACAGGAGGATTTATAGGCAAGGACTTAACAGTTAAATTTATTCATGGCTAAACTGAGGAGCCCAGAGTCATTAAAGCATGAAATTGTGCCAGTCAATTAAAGTGTCAATCATAGCCAGCCTCATTTAGGAGAGCTGCTTTAATCCCAAGAAAAGAACAATTTTTTGGCCTAGTGAGAGAACACAGTGGCTTGAAGTTGGTTTTAGAGAAAACAGACATTTGCCAATGGTTGTTTTTTTAATATATATAGATTATTTTGTGCTGTGCTCCTTCCAAGGTGACTCGTGTTTCTGCTCAAGTAGAAGCACAGATGCAATTTGAGCTGGAGATGGAGTGACTCGAGTGGGCTACACAGCAAACAAACAAGAGAGCTCATCAGAGAAACATTTAAACCAGCAAACAGCAGAGTTCTGGGACACCTCTTGCTTTTCAGAAAGATTCAGACAGATTTTCCTTTTGTTTTTAAAACTCAGCAATCAGATTATTCTGCCTGTCACTTCACGCAACATGTGTTTATGTTATTGGCTTTTAAAGCATTTTTCCCCCCCTCTGGGTTGAATTCCTGGAATTGGTGATATATAATAAATGGTGACTGTCATTTGGGCCTGGTCACACAGAACAGGTCACACACCTGATGGTAATGGAGGAGAAACATCTCCAGAGGGGATTTACTGGGAGCTGACTGGAAGTTTTGATGTCGGACATGATCTTTTCTTCCTTAGCCACCAAAAATAAAAAAAGGAGATAAAAGAGACTCAGCTTTGGAGGGGAAACAGGAGCTCAGGGAGTGTAACAGCTGCTCAGGGTGGCACTGTGTCATAGTGGAGCTTGGCAGAGAGCTGAGGTGACATTGCCACTCCTTGGTGTGGGTGTTTCACGTTGGTGTGTCTGGAGGGATTTTGGAGGTGCTCTGGGGTCTGTTTCCAACAAAGTTGTGCTGTGAGAGGCTGGGCAGGGGAGGAGATGGTGGCTGACCCTCACATTTCCTTTCCTGCAGACAATCCTGGCTGTGGTGGGAGCCAGGAGGAAGCTTTGGGTGTTTTTTGGGTGAAGCTCCATTCCCTCCTCTGGCTGCAGTGGGGCACACAAGCTTTGCTCCAGCACAGCTTCCCCTGGTGAAATCCCTTCTTGTGGGTTAGGGCCTCTCTCTGTCTCAAAACCCTCCTTAAAAAACCCAAATTTCCTGAATTTCTTGGAGTCTGCAGCTGTGCTTTGTGCAGGAAGGAAGGGGGATTTTTTTGGATCTGCTGTGGGCCTTGGGAAGTTTTCCTTTTGGGATCTCCCCAGTGCTGGAAGTGTGCACAGCCCAGCTGGTGAGCAGCACCTACAGAAGTAGGATCTAGGACTAAATACACAGTAAATTGAGGTAGCTTGGCTTGAAATTCAAATTCCTGAGTCCAAGGAGGTCGAGGAAGTTGCTTTGATACCTGTTGGAGGAGCAGGGCCTGTGTGTGCTCCAGCCCCAGCCACCTCCCTTTCCAGTTTGTCCCAGTGCCATGGGCACCAGCTGACCACATGAATGTGTCTCACAGGATGATTTGGGTTTAAAGTGACCTAAAAAATGATCCAATTCCACCCCTGGAGCAGGGACACCTTCCACTATCCCAGGCTGCCCTGTTCATCCTGGCCTTGGGAACTTCCAGGGATCCAGGGGCAGCCACAGCTTCTCTGGGCACACTGTGCCAGGGCCTGCCCACCCTCACAGGGAACAATTCCTGCCCAATATCCCATCCATCCCTGCCCTCTGGCAGTTTAAAGGCATTTCCCACTATTCCATCACTGCATATCCTTGTAAAAACTCCCTCTGACCTCCCAGGAAGAGCACATCCACTTGTGTCCATGCTCTCCTGGCCACCTGTGTCCACCCAATGGATCCAAACTGGAGCAGCTGAAGGGCAGAGGAACAAAGAGTTTTCCTTGTTAAGAGGAGACAAAAAAGATTTTTGCCTCATCCTGCCTTGCCAGCGAAATCTAAGATGTCATTTGATTGCTCTCTATAAATATCCTGAGCAGGGAGTGAAGGGAATCAGTGCTAAAAAACAAAAAGAGCCACCTCATGGAAAGGTCTTGCTGCCAAGCTGGAATCTGCCCAGATTCACCTCGTGGTGAAGCAACCCAGGCTGGGATGGAGAAGGGGCTGAAAAACTCCTAAAAAGGGGGGAAAAAAAGGAGGGAGCTTGTTCTTGGTGTGCCCAGACAGGTGTTGTGTAAGGAGCTGTCTGTGGGGTGCCCACGAGGTCCCTCCAGTCCTCCCCCTCCTTCTCCTTCCTCTGGAATGAAGATACTGGGAAGGACTGAGCACATCAGCGAGGGAAGAGCACCGAGGTGTGACAGTGATTGGAGCATTAGAAATACCTGAGCCAGTCACATCTCTCTGTAATTTGCAGCCTTAAAACCAAACCTAGTTAATTACCAGGCTGCAGACTATTTTTTCCCCTTCCCACCTGCCGTGAGATATTGTCAGGTGGGAAAAAATAGCACAAGAGCAAAGAAAAGCCTTAATAAAAGCTTTGGAGGGATTAAGTGGGTCTCATCTCTGTAGGTATCAAGGTAACTTCTCTCAGTGCTCAGAAGAAGTTTTCCAAGGCTGGCTGTTTGATTTATTGTCCAGATCCTCAACTGGAACATTTCTGCCTTGGTTCTGGCAGTAAAGAACAAAAGTGCTAAGTGTGAGGTGTCCACATTGTTTCATTTCACTGATGGATGTTTTGACAGCCAAGAGATTTCGCACTATGCTCTCTTCTTTTTTTTTCCCCTTTTTTTTCCTCCATCACTTATTTTTATAGGACATTGGAGGGTGGGGAGAGAACTGAACTTCCCATCAGCTGGTGGCATTGTGTCAGTCAGAGAGATGTTTTCTGGTTAAATCCCAAATAATGTCTTCTCAGCTTTCCAAAAGCTGTGATATTTTTGAAGTGTCACTGGCTTAGTCCTGGTGGCATATGTGTATTTTATTTTAATCCTTGAATTAAAACCAAGATCTCTCCTGATGACCTCGTTTGAGGCTGCTTGGACCCTCCCAGGTCAGCCTTGACCCTGATTTGTCACATTAGTGAGGCTGAGCAAGCTAAATTTGCCAGTAATGAGCCTGAAAAGCCGAGGAGATGTTTCTTTTGGGTCATTTGAAGGAAGGCTGAGGTTCCCCCAACCCCTCTGGGGACTTTTCCACGTCCAGCTGAGCATTTGTGCTCTTGTCACACTCAAATTAAAACCACGAGACTGCTCTAAATTCACTTTGGCCCAAGGTGTGGAGGTGGGCAGAGGAGAGGAAAACCAAGTCCTGGGCCAAGGGCATCTCCTGACACATTCCCAGGAGACCCAGCTGGGGCAGGATGGACACTGGGATCTCCTGCATTGGCTTCATCCCTGCTCTGACCCCTGGAGAGCTTCCAGCAAACACTGAAATACTCAAAGTTTTCCCCTCAAATTGAAGATCCCTATCATCACAGAAGGACAGACTGGTTGGGGTTGGAAGGGATCCTTAAATCCCATTTCATTCTGCCTCACTGCTGTGGGCAGGGACATCTTCAACTATCCCAGGATGCTCCAAGCCCTGTCCAGCCTGGCCTTGGGCACTGCCAGGGATCCAGGGGCAGCCACAGCTGCTCTGGGCACCCTGTGCCAGGGCCTGCCCATCCTCACAGGGAACAATTCCTAATTCCCAATATCCCATCCAGCCCTGCCCTCTGGCAGTGGGAGCTATTCCCTGTGTCCTGTCCTTCCATCCTTTGTTCTCAGTCCCTCTCCAGCTCTCCTGGAGCCCCTTTAGGCCCTGCAAAGGGCTCTGAGCTCTCCCTGGAGCCTTCTTTCCCCCAGTCTGAAGTCTCTCCACCTGTCTCCATAACAGAGGGCTCCAGCCTCCTCCTGACCACCATTTCCCCCTACTTTTCTGGGTCAGGAATTGAAAGGTTTCTAACCCATTTTGGGGTCTCATTTTAATGGTGTCCCTCACACAGACCCCAGCAGTCCTTATCAGTGCGGGATTTCTGGGTCAAAGCCCTTGGCAATCATGCCAAATGTTTGGATTCAGCTTTCCAAGCCACACTTTCAGCTCCAGCTGCGACAGAGTTTTACACAGGGAAGGATTCAGATCAAATTCAGCACTGCAAAATCCCTCAGGGCTCTCTTTATTGTGCCTGGAAAGAAACAGCCTTTTTAGGGTGAAATTAATCTCATCCCTACCAGATTGGTCAAGGAAGTAATTTGTCAATTTTATTTCTCCCCAGCAGCTGCAATGGGAGCATTGTGCCATTACCCTAAGCATCAGCAGAAATCTAAAGTTAAACATTTCCACTTGTTCCTGTTGTCCATGGAGAATCGTGAACCCTGATGAAACGTTTTGGTGACTCTGGAAATGAGATAAGTGAGTGGAGATAAGCTTTGTGTCCAAACACTGCAAGGATTTGGGGATGCATTGCTGGCAGGGGCTGTGAAAGGCAAAAGAAGCTCATTTTCTACCCAGTCAGCTCCATATCCTTTTGAGGGGTTTGTTTTTGAGGTCCATATCCTTTGAAGGGTTTTTTTTTCGAGGTCCATATCCTTTTGAGGTTTTTTTTTTTTTTTGAGGTCCTTAGACTTTTGAGGGTTTTTTTTGTTTTTTTGAGGTCCTTATCCTTTTGAGGGTTTCTTTTTGTGGTCCATATCCTTCTGAGGGTTATTTGGTTTTTTTTGAGGTCCATATCCTTTTGAGGTGTTCCCTGAAAGAAATTCAAGGAAACATCTGGTCTTTAATGTCTAGACACCATCCCTTGCAGAGTTTAGATCCTAAATCTCTCCCCTGGCAATGGGCTGTGGGAGGAGAAGGCTCAGTCGTGCTGTGATGTGACCCAGGAGAGGAAAGGGAGTGTGGTCATTTCACAGAACACCTTCTCAGGCCTTTTAGCTCCTTTTTCAACCCCCAAATCCCTGTTGCTGTGCTGCCAAAGCCCATTGGGATGGCCTGAACCCCATATCCAGGAGCAGAAGAGCTGAGGGTTGAAGGTTGGGTTGGTCTCCATGTAAGAGAAAAAGCTCATTTTCACTAATTAACGCCAATTCTTGCATGGGAGCCTGCCAGGAGAATATTTCCCCAGGCCTGATATGCCTGAAATATCCCCTGCTTTGGGAATATTTATTCCCCAATATATAAATCTTCCCTGTTCTGGGTGGCAACCACATCCAGCAGTGGCCGTGCCCAAGACTTGCTCATCTCTAGGTCTGACCTTTTCACTCATTGCAAAATATTATTGGAGTTTCTGCTCCAGTTGCAGCTCTTTTTGAGGATTTAGGACACTGGATAATAGAATTTAAACCTAAAAATGGGATGGTGTTGATGTATTTGTTTGCTGATGGTTGAAGTGCTTTATTCTTTTCTAGGCTCCAGTGTTACCATAGCTCATCTTTGTTGATGTATTTTCCTTAAAGCTTCTTTAAAAAATATATCAGTGATTTTGATAAGAAGGATCTGTACTAAAAAAGATTCTTACTGTATTAAAAAAAAAAAAAAGATGGAAAGGCTCTACATCACTCTGATTTCAAAAAAAGATCTGGAATTGCTGGATTTTTCTTCCCCTGATCTTTGGTTCTGGCAGCTTTTTCTCACGGGGATATTTTTGCTTTCTCTGTTACATCTCTATTACTCCTGCCATCATTTTTTTAACCACAGACACAACCTTAGATCCTTTCTCAGAAATCTATTGTGGGGTGTTTGCCTGTTAGAAAACCTTGCATTGTGGGAAATAACTGTGGAAGGGTTTTGGGGCTAAAATCTGATAGTGCCGGAGATTTTCTGATTAGGAAACAGAAAAGATTAAGAAAAGATTCTGATTAGGACCAATTTTCAGAAGTGTATTGGGTGCCCAAGAGAAAAGTGCTTTTTTATTATTAAATTACATACTTTATTTCTGTTGTCACCATGCAGTTCTGCAGCCCTGGCTTGGTGCTGACAAAAGGGTCTTTTCACCCTTCTCCCAACACTTTTCCACCACACCAGGAGGATGTTGCATCCTGAGCTGGCTCTGAGAGCCAAAACAGCTCCAAATCTTATTCCAAGAGCTGTTTGAGGTGTTTTCTCATTGTGGAAACCCAAGGCACCAGGAATATTTCTCTGTCTGCTCTGGGGTGCCCTGACCCCCAGGGGAGCACTGACTTTGACCATCATTCATGGAGAAAGTTTCCTAGACTTCAAGATAGACTGGAATCCACAAAAGTGTGAAATAGATTATAGAGAGCAGTGTAGGTATATCACTTAGGTGGGAAACTTAGGGTTTGGGATTTTTAGTATGTTGTGGATGGAAGCGAGATGGAAGGCACAGGGTGTCATCCTGGGTTTCTTCTCCATGCTTCCTCTTCCTTCTTCATGGGTTTGGTGGCATTTTGTAATTGGGCAGAAAAGTCTGCATTGCAGGCTCTGTGGGATCAGTTATTGGGTTAAAAGGGGAAATAATCCAGGTGTCAGTTCTTAATTGGATAGTTTAGTCTTAAAAGACCTTGTAACAAGAGATTGTTGGCCATTTTGTGCCTTCTAATGAAAAGCTGCCAAACTCACAGTTGTGAGACTGTTTTACTGATAAGAAACAATAAACACCTGAGTCCAAACATGAAATACTGCCTCAAGTGCCTTCAATCCAGACCCAGGGACCCCCACACCCCATGGACTGTTTCCAGAAAGGCCATGCCCAGGTCAGGAGGCAGGGCTGGGTGAGCCTGGGTGCTCCCCAGGGTGCTGAGCCTTCGGGCTGCATCCCAGAACCAAGACTTCTGAGAACCATCCCTCTGTTTCCACGCAGGATCTGTTCTTGCTCGGGGCTGTTGGCATTTTGATGTTTCTTGAAGATACAGCAGAGAAGTGGCTCTTGAGAAGTGACAGCATGAAACTCTGATTAATGTCTCCAAGGAGAGTCAACCAGAATGATTTCCTTTGAGCTGCCTCCATTTCCATATGTAGCCCAGACTTTGCTTGACAATGCTGTAGAAATATGATGCTTGGAAAAAGCACGGCTTGTTATCAGGAATATTTCCCCTTCAGCCTTTAAGTAGAGATGAAAAAACCCTCCCAAAGCTCTCTATAAAAGATCCTGGAATGTTAATTCTTAAATTAACAGGTTGAACACTCTCCCACGCCACCCCTACCTGAGGGTTTAAATTCTCATTTAGGAGACCTGCACACGGCCTGGGGATGGGAAGGAGCATGGAAATGTGAAGTTAAAAGACTGGTGGAAACCACAGGTTTCACATTCATCACCTCTTATTGCTTCTAATTTACCACAGAACCACAAAATGTCCTGAGCTGGAAGGGATCCACCAGGATCATTGATCCAGCTCCTGGCCCTGCACACACACCCCCAACAATCCCACCCTGGGCATCCCTGGGAGCGTTGTCCAAACTCTCCTGGAGCCCTGGCAGCCTCGGGGCTGTGCCCATTCCCTGGGGAGCCTGGGCAGTGCCAGCACCTCTGGGGGAAGAACCTTTCCCTGATATCCAACCTAAACCTCTCCTGGGACAGCTCCAGATGGTTCTGTCACTGTCACAGAGAGCAGAGATCAGAGCTGTCTCTATTCAGGAGGAGCTCCAGACCCCTCAGTCTCCTCTTCTCCAGGCTGAACCAACCAAGAGGCCTCAACCACTCCTGGTATGGCTTTCCCTTTAAACCACTCACCATTTTCACAGCCCTCCTTTGGACACTCTCTAACAGCTTGGTATCCTTTTTTTTTTGTGGCACTGTCTTGGATTTGCCAAGCAAATTGCATTCTATTTGCCATCTGTATGGCCATTGTCTTCTGTCAAGTGGGAAGTTTTCCTTATCTCTTCCACACCCACTCCTTCCTCTGGGGACACATCTGCTGATAACAGGCTATGGAATGTCACTGCATGGCTGATAAGAACTACAGCATCCCATTGGGAGATGGGAGCCCAGAGGGAGGAGCCAAGCATTCCTACCTGGATATAATCTTGGATTCTGGAACACCAGCACAGCTTCTCCACTGGAAGTGGAGAATCCAGTGGCTTCTCCACTGCATTCCCAGAGGAACAGCTGTCCCTTCCACTAGATCTTCAGAGGAAGACTACACCCTTCTACAGGATCCCTGCTCCAGCAGAACCACACCTGACACTCCAGGAGGGCTGCACCCACATTTCCAATTGGACTGCTGCCAACACCCTGACCCACAGGGTGTCGGGTTGTGTTCTGATTCTGTCAATGTTGTTTTAGTTTACTGCATTTTTATTTTATTTCTCTCTTTTCTTCCCTAGTGTCACCACGATATTTTCTGAAAAATCCCTTCGCCAGGATTTCTTCTCCTGGGAAGCTGAGAAGCCTTAAAGAGGAATGAAGACGGTAATTATCTGATTGCTTCTCCTGTTTTGCTGCTTTGGAATGTGGTCTGGAGATTGTTTACCAACTGGTCATTGTTTGATTGGTTTCATCTGAATTGTTTTTACTTAATCAGACAGATCAATCACTGTCCAGCTGTGTCAGACTCTGGAGAGAAGTCACGAGTTTTCATTATCATTCTTGTTAAGCCTTCTGATGTATCCTTTCTCTATTCTTTAGGATAGTTTTAGTATAATATAATATAATATAATATAATATAATATAATAATATATTAGCTTTCTAAGAACATGGAGTCAGATTCATTCCTTCCTCCTCCATCTGGGGACCCTGAAACTACCACACCCTAGTAAAGAACTGGTATTCCTGCACCCATATTTTTGCCTGAGGGCCCCCTTAATTTAAAATTTATAGCAATTCGGAGGGGGTTTACATTTTCCATTTCAGGGAGGCTCCTGCCTTCCTTAGCAGACTCCTCTTTCCAAACCAAGACAGGCACCAATTCCCGAGAGGTGGCTGCGGTTCATCTGGACACGTTCACCCCACCACATGGCAGCAGCTGCTGCCCAAAGCTTTGTCCTGGGAGTGGAGTGACCGAGGCATTCACAGTCTGGAAGTGCACAGAGCCATTCAGATTGTCTGCACTGAGCAGAAGAATCCCAGGCTCCCAGCAGAGCCCTCCCGAGCTGCGCTCACGATTCACGAGCTCGCGGCTGCGGCTGCGTTGTCACACGCTGTCACCCAGTGTCTGGCACTTGGCCACTCTCTGCCTCCCTCTACTCCTAATTGCTGAGTTAACAGACCACTGATCATGCTCAAAGGGTCGGAAATGTGAGGCTGAGAGTGGGAAAGAAGCTGGAGAAGTGGCTGCAAATAAGGCAGCTTTTCTCATCACTCAGAAGGAGTTAATTTTCATTGTCTTGAACAAGTGCTGGGAGTTTCCAGCTGCCCCCAAGCACAGCACATGCTGCAGCCTGTGAAGATTTTGCTTTTTTTAATTGCTAGAGCAGCTCTTTGCCAAGTAGTGCAGCAGCAGAGTCCTGCTGCTGCTGTCCAAGGTCTGTGTGCTTGGTGGGAGGAGCAGGAAAACACCCGCCGTGTGTTGGCTGCCCGGATCTGAGCCTGGAAATAGTCTGGGATTAGTGGTGGAAAAGTGTTGGGAAAAGAGTGAAAAGACCCTTTAAGGCTTCAAGATCTTGTCAGCATAAAGCCAGAATCTGCACAGTGGCAATATAAATAAAAGATGTAATTTTAATTACAAGCAAATAGCATGGAGCTTGGGGAAAAAAAAGTATAAGAATAATAAATAAATAAATAGTCTGCCCCCTTGGAGGGGTGGGTTCAGCACTTGGATGCTGGAACACAGCAGGGTTAGCACAGAAATCCTGGGAGCTTCTAGAGAAGCTGTGGTGGTGGCAACATCAGCCTCTGACAGGGACCATCTCCAGGATGGGTTTTTCATGCCCACCCCGGGGGTGTTTTTGTCCAGCATTCACAGGGTGTGAAGCTCACCTGTATCTGTGTCATCCTCCCTCTGGCTGCAGAGAAAGCTCCTGTCCCCCCTCCTGGGACACCAAGCCACGATGGAGCTCCACCTGAGAGAATCCCAGAATGGTTTGGGTGGGAAGGGACCTTAAACTTACCCAGTTCCACACTCATTTGCAAGGGAGGTCCAGCTCTTCACACATTAAAGCATTTGTATAATACCATCTTTTAACTCCTGCTATCTCCTGAAATTGTGTGTTCTACATGGAGGATTTTGTCATTAAAAAAAAAAAGTGGAATTGCCAGAGCGGAGCTGTCTGCTTCCTTCCCTGGGTGCCAGTGCTGGAAAAATTTCTTGGAAGTGCTCAAGGCCAGGTTGGATGAGGTTTGGAACAACTTGCTGTAATGGAAGCTGTTCCTGCCTGTGGCAGGGGGTGATATTTAAGGTCTTTCCAACCTAAATCGTTCTGTGGTTCTATGAAATACCCACTTTTTGCCTCAACGTGATGTTTTTAAAGCAGTGACCTGCCTGTTCATCTGGTGGTGTTGGGGTTTTGCTTAAACTCCATCTCAGAGTGATGCACAAGATGGAGAAAAGGAATAGTCGGGCTACTAAAGATCTTGCATAGTGAGTATGAAAAATTTCCAGATAAAATAAATTAAAGAATAAAAGCCCATTTATTGCCTAAGGACACAGGTGGAAAGTGTCTTGTGGCTGCCTTTCAGTTTTATTGACAGGAGACTCAAAATAGCAGATTTTTCACATGGCAGGTCGGAGATCTGTAAATCATCTTGCCAAAAAAATCTGGATGATAGATCGAGTGGGAAATTAGACAGATCATCCAAATCCTAAAATACTGAAGTTGGAAGGGCAGCCTGGAGGCTTCTGAATCTGTGCCATGCTCAAAGCAAAGTCAGGTTCAGAAGCAGGTCAGGTTCCTGAAGCTGAGATTTGAATTTGACCAAAATCCCCCTCAGTTGCCACCATCATCCTTCTGCTTGCCAAGCTCAGCAGGGCTCATGCAGGGCTCTGATGTGGGGTTATCCAATCCCAGATGAAATACTGGGCATTCCCTGTGGAAAAACGGGGGCTTGCACTGAGCCTTGCACAGAAATCATGGATGAACAGGGAATTTCCTGAACTGAATATGGTTTGATGCCTTGAACACAGCAAAGGGTAGGAAGGCACACAATCCAGGCTGTCCTTGTCCTAATAATTTTCCCAAAGTATCTCCTATTGTTGGAAAAGGTACCATGGGTTGAACAGATTTTTATTTCAAATGGAAGAACGTGGCAAAGGGCTGCAAGATCATAACTGGGCTGGAGAGGGTGAACAGGGCTGATCCCCTTTCCCTTTTTAGTCTTGATTTGATTGAAAAATAAACAATTTTTGTACTTCTTGAGGCAGGGATCAGCCAGAGCCTAAAGAGCTCAGCAGGTGGTGTAAAAGAGGGAAGGGAAACACTTCTTCACCTAAAAAGTAATTAAATTGTGGAACTCGTTACCTCGGGATGACAGAGTGGGGAAAAATTAAAGACAGTGGAAGGAGAGCTGGTGTTGGAGGTTATTAAACATTCCAAGTCTTCCTGGCTCAGCTGAACCTTTAATTGGTGGGACAGGGAAGGATTCCACAAGGTTTCTGTTGATCTGGCTCTGTAAGAATCCAGGTCTGCGCTCCAGGTTGGATCAGATTCCAGTCTGATGTGGCTGAGGTTCCTTTGTCCCCAGGAGATGGAGGAGGTGGCAGCACTCCCAAGGGGATGAGGTACAGGGTGGGTTTGCTGAGCTGTCCTGCACATCCCCAGCTCAGCCTGTTAATCCATGAAGTGCTGGGCTCAGAGTGGGGATATTCATTTTTTGGGGGGAGAAAACCAGTATTTTACTACTTGAGCTTTACATCTCTTGCCTGGCTTTGCTCAGTCATTATCAAAACCCCACAACCCCCCACAGAGGGTTTCTCAAAACTGCCTTTTCTCCCCAGATCTCCCTGCCTGCGTTCCTGTATTTCCCCTGCACAGGGAGTGGAATAAAAAGCTGACTTGAGACCTACTCATTTAATGCCTGAATTAGTTCAATTTTCTCTGCCCGAGGCTCCTCATTTTTTCCCACTGTCTTGCTGTTGGCCTGCTGGGAATCTCTCATTGTCCACAAAAGTTTCTCTCGCCCTCCTAAATTGATGATTTTCTCCCCGAGCTCAAATTTTTGCCTAAATATGGACTCTTTCAGGGCTAATTTCTCTTCATAGTTTGCTTAGGCACACGTGTGTGTGTGCTAAAATCAGTTTCAAAATGGCTCAGATTTATTTTTAAGCCAGGGTGGGTTTTTATTTTTTGCAGATGCCAAAAGCATTGATTCCTGTCTGATTAAAAAAAAAAAATAAAACCCACGGAGTATTTTCAGCATGATTTAGCAACTCATCTACAGGGATCTTGACTGGCTTAACTAAATGGTTGGTGCTCACTCGTGTGTGGAAAAGGCCCTGGTGTCTTTGGACGCACATTATTTTATTTAACCCAAACACAATTTAATCTTGGGGAGTTAAAAAGCCAGGGTTTAGGCTGATGTCTCAAAGCTTGAGTCAATCACTGCTGGGAAAAGCAGCCTATCTCATTATTTTTTGGAGCAAAATGTTTTGTTTTAGTGGAGCTGTCATCTTTAAATATTTTTGGATGCAAACTTCCGGAATTGTTTCTGGGAAGAAAGCTTTCCTTTTAAATTTTTTCCTTCCTATTTTCATTTTAAGCTGTAGAAGCATTTATCAGGTATGCCTTGAGTGCAACAAAACATTCAATTCCAAGTCAAGGCAAATACTGGTATTTTTTTGAGACAAACCATTTTGCTTAGAAGATTGGAGTTTGGAGCATCCAGAATCCTATTCTTTCTTGTATACTTTTAATTCTGGAAGAACCCTCAAACCAGAAAAAACAGCTATTTGTACGATTTCATTTAAAAAGTGAAACACTGTGTCATAGCTCTGTTGCAGAATACTTCCAAGGAGTGATAAAAATGCCATCAGAATAAGGACGTTAAGAGGAATCAAACAGAACTATTATTTTTTAAGGCAGTTAAGAGACCCCTAACACAGAAAATAAGTGAAACAATGACCTTAGGCACAGCAATAAATACACTGCAGCAGCACAACCAGATTCTGTTACGTGCTGGATGTGAAATGAGCTGTCTTGGGGCTCTCCACCCTGCCAGCACAGCCTGAATTAGCAGCTGGTCAGTTTTCCTGCAGACAGCTCTGTCAGAAGGGCAGGGAAGGAGCCGAGGGAGGAAACTGGAGCCTGCAGGAGCTTCATGTCCCCGTGGCAGGACAGAAGCTGTGCCAGCTGCTGCCGAGATGTTGTGGCAGAGGAGATGCTGGCCTGGAGTGTTTTCTGGGAGAAAAAGGGGTTGGTTTAGTGAAGGTCCTGAGATGGGCAGTCAGAGTGTGCCCTACAGATGTGGTGTGTGGGACTCCAGTTCAATCATTTAGGATCATTCCTAATAAGCTTCTCCTTCAAATCTCTGCTCTGTCTTAAAACATCTCATCTTAAAACATCATTAAAACATCTCCCTCTGGAGACAGCAGACAACCTCCCCTGCTCCTCTGAGCAATTCTGAGTCCATCTGTGAGGACAGGAGCTCGGGGAACATCTGGGCACACTGCAGTGTCCAGCCTCACAGTCCCTCAGGACATTCCCAGTGGGCTCGAGCCACTTTCCCTGCTGTCACCCACCATTCCAAACTGGAAATCTCATTGGGTATCCCTAGAAAAAGCAGGTCTAAAATGAGACAGGGTCAAAATGGCTGCTGAGAAGAGGCCAAATGAGAACACAAGACACATCACAGGAGAAATACTGATTGCTAAGCCAAGCCCTGGCAGCAGTCAGGACATCCAACACCCAGCTCGGATATGGAGGGAGGCCTCAGAGTTCCTGGTGGTGCAGAGGTGGGACTACACCACTCATGCCAGAGAAAGCAAATCTGGAGTAAAAAGAGGACTACAAACAACTTTCCCTGAGCCTCTGAGCAGTCTGGATTTGACAAAAAAACCCCCAGAGATGTTCAACAAAAACTGGAGCAGACATCAATTATCTTGGAATTATTCAAGGCCCAGTTGGACGGGGCTTGGAGCAACTTGGGATAGTGAAAGGTGTCCCTGCCCATGGTTTTTAAGATGGTTTTTTGAGGTTCTTTCCAACCTAAACCACGCTGGGATTTTATGATTCTATGAGCAAATGGGCAAAGGTTTGTGGGACTGCAAGTTTGACACTACAATGCTGATAATGAGGAAAGAAAGTCCCACCACCACAAAAAAAAAAGTGAAGAGACACTTTGAAGTCAGAGAGACCAAAGATTCTACACCAAAATAAGGAAACCAAACCTTTTTTTTCTTTTTTTTTTTTTTTTTAGAAAAAGATAACATCATTCAGTGTATTTTTTCAAGCTTGCTGGACATCATACCGAAATACCGTAAAGCTGTCAGGGAAATTATATGTTTTTTTCTGTTGTCAACCAAAGCGTGCTTTTATGGAGTCAATTAGCCACAAATGATGAACACACGTCACTTGTCTGGGAATGAATTACAGTACAACCCAATAAACACAACTGACTTTGCTCTCTGATCATTGCCCTCATGAGCAGGAGGCGTCAAACTTCCCTATCCAACCATAAAGGAAACTCCGTTTTCGTTTGTGTTTCACCCTCCAAATCCATCTCCTTCAAGTGCTGCAGTGCTACAGTGTGGGGGGAAATGGGGTCATTGGTATTTCTGCTCTGACGTGCAAACCTGGACATGAGCTCAGGGTGTGAAATGCAATTACATCGGGAAAAAGGGTTCAGATAAGCTGGGATGGCACAGGGGCTTGGATGTACAACGGAGCTGCTGTCAGATTCCACAGAGAAGTGCAGCCAATTTTGTCTTTACACAGGATTTTGTGTGCCCTCCACAGACCTTAGAGCCCTTTTTGAAGGTGGAGAGCCACAGTCTTATCAAGGTTTTAGAATTTTTTTTTAGTTTGGTTAGTTGCTGGAGGGTTTATTTTCTTTTTTCTTTTTTTCTTTTTTTTAACTTTAATAACAGATGGGAAAACTGAGGCACAGAAAGGTGGTGTGACTGGCCCACAGTCGTTGGTAGACCTTGAACCCCCCAGGTCTTGCTCCCACCTGGGACAGAGTGAGAAGGAAGGGCTGTTCCCAAAGTTCCCTCCACTTGTTCCCAGGGTGAGGAACACTGTGACTCCTCACGGGGTGAAGGAAAGGACCATCACCCTCAGTGGCAACGTCTGGAGGGGCTGGATGGTTCCTGCCATCCCCTGGGAGGCCAGGGAAGCGAGGAACCCGGCATGGAGAGGCAGGAGCCGGCAGGTCAGGCACTACAGGATGCACTCGTGCCTCTCCGTGGCTTTCAGGGCCTCGTGCATGCTGGCGGCCGAGAGCCTCCTGTTGATGTTCCTGTACCTGCAGCGCAGCAGGTTCCAGAAAGTAGTCCTCAAATCCCGGTTGAAGAAGGCGTAGATGAGGGGGTTGATGAGGGAGTTGGTGTAGCCCAGCCAGAGCAGAGTCCTCTCCAGCCTCAGGGGCATGCAGCTGCAGCGGATGCCGCAGATGAACGGCCGCGCCGTGGACATCAGGAAGAAGGGCAGCCAGCAGAACGTGAAGGCCCCCACGATGATGCCGAGGGTCCTGGCGGCTTTCTGCTCCCGCTTGAAGATGGAAATGTTCTTGCGGTCTTGCCGGAGCAGCTTGGAGAGCGTGGCGCACTCCTCCACGGCCTTGGTGCGGCGGGAGCTGTGGTGGGCGCGGCTGGAGGCCTCGAGGCAGTAGACGCCCTCCTCCTCGTAGTGCTTGGGGAAGTTCATGAAGCGGTGCTTCTCGGCGCTGACCTTGGCCGCCTTGTAGATGCGGCTGTACATCACCAGCATGACGGCCATGGGGATGTAGAAGGCCACGCCCGTGGAGTAGACGGTGTAGCCGAAGTCCTGGCTGATGAGGCACACCCGCTCCACCGTCACGTTCTGGGCCCAGCCGAAGAGGGGAGGGAGGGTGATGGAGGCCGACAGGAGCCACACGATGAAGACCATCTTGGCCATCAGCTTCCCGTTCTGCCGCACGGGGTAGGTCAGCGGCCGCGTGATGCCCAGGTACCTGCGGGGAGGAGGAGTTGTCACGGGTTAGGAGTGGGTGGCTCTGGGGTGGTTTTCACTCCTGGGCAGCTGTGAGAGAACTTTGGCCCTCAGAGGGGACAAGAAATTGATTTGTCAAATGAAAATCTCCACAGGCATGGGATCTCTTGACTAAACACCACAATTTGTTCCTCACTTTCTTGCAATCACTCCGTGCATGGAATCACAGAATGGTTTGGATTGGAAAGACCTTAAAGACCATCCCATTAAAACTCCCTGGAAACACCTTCCACTATCCCAGGGTGCTCCAAGCCCTGACCAGCCTGGCCTTGGACACTTCCTGGGATGGGGTGTCCATAGCACAAGGTGTCATTGAACTGCTGAGTGCAGTCTGAACTCTGCATGATCTCCCGGGCAATAAAAATACTTTAAAAAGTATTCATTTTCAGGAATAAAAAATGCCTTAAGAATTTTATTTTTCCACCAGAACTATTCTGCACAGAAAACACGTAACAGCTTCCAGGCATGGCACATAACTCACTCCAGAGTGTTGCCCTTCCCAAGGAGACACCCAGGAGTGGGGTGGGTGATGCTCAGAGTGATGTGCCACAGGACTGATTCCAGATGAAAGGAATAACTCCTAGCAGTGCTTAATGGGAAGTGGGAAACACTGCAGCCTTCTCTTATTTGTTGGTGAAAAAATACAACCTGCAGCTAAGATGGCCCTGGGAGACCAAGAAATAATCTTGCCTTTGGGAAGACTTAAAGATGTGTCTGGATGAGCCCTGCAAGCAAAGCTGGAGAGTGGACAATGATGTTTGGGGACAGTTTTTGGGCCCCTCATGACAAGAAAGCCATTGAGGGGCTGAAGAGTGTCTAGGGAAGGGAATGGATATGGAGAAAGGTCTGGAGCAGCAGGAATGGCTGAGGGAGCTGGGAAAGGGGCTCAGCCTGGAGAAGAGGAGGCTCAGGGGGGACCTTGTGGCTCTGCACAACTCCCTGAAAGTTGTTGACTTCTAGAAACTCAAATAGGAATGACCCAAGCAGCTGGAGCCATGTGCTCACTGGCTGCCAAAGTGATGGAGTCCAGCTCTCCCTCAAGAGGAAAACGAGTGGAGTTTGGAGTAAGAGATCCCCAAACCACCTGGTGACCCACAGATTCCCCAATCCTGACCCCTGGGGTTAGGAGTTACCTTATTATTTTGCCTAAAAGGAGCTGAAGGCTCCACCATCAGCTCCTGGTTGTGCCATGGGGTGTAAACGTGAACTATCCTGACTTTTATTGGAGAGGTTTGTGTGATAAAGAAATTGTCATCTGTGGGTAAATTAGAATTGTAAAGCAATAAATCAAAGGGGGAGTTGGCTGCTGTCAGCCGACGTTCCCCCTGGAAAACATCTGCCTGCTACTCAGCTCCAATCAATCCAGCAAAGACCTCGAGCCACTCATATGGATTTCTGTTCTGTTACAGCCTTTTTGATTCCGATCTCCTGCTGCCAGGAATTTTTAGGCAGGAACACAGCACCTCTTAAATGTTCTTGGATGAAAGGTGTCACTCCAGAGGGGCAGTGAGAGCAGCAGCTCTATGAGTATTTTTGGCTAAAAGCTGAACAAAAAAATGGAAAATATCTGTGGAGAATTTTACCTCTGCTGTATAATTTTTCTCTGACAGTCAGTTTTACTGTGTTAGGAGATTTTCTGTTCCCTGATTATTTCGCTTTTCCAGATCATCCCCTAAGATTAGAAGATGGAAATAAAATAAAAAAAAAAATCTAATTTCTCCTCCCCTCCTGGCTGCTAAATCAATTGAGAGACTAAAGTCTTCTCCCCTGCCTCCCTGATAAAATGATTTTGAATTCATTCACTGAGTTGTTCTTTCCTTATTTTCCTCTGTATTCTTTTTTTGAGCTGGCCTTAGTCACAAGAACCAACCAAAATTTTCTATGTTCAGAGAATTCCAGGATGGTTTGGGTTGGATGGAATCTTCAAGATTATCCATTTCCAACCCCTGCCATGTGCAGGGACACCTTTCACTATCCAAGGTGGCTCCAAGCCCATCCCACCTGGCCTTGGACACTTGCAGGGATGGAGCATCCACAGCTTCTCCAAGCAACCCATTCCCTCCTTATGGCCTTTGATGGGGCCAAGCTGGGAAAAAAAACCTGCTGTGCTCCTGGAATTCCCAAATTAACACCCCAGAAATCACCCCTCTGGATATCCAAGCTACAAACTTCGCCAATAAATCCATGCTGAGTTGTGTGCCACCCTCTCTCATGCTGTTACCGGGTTTCTTTGGAAGCTGATCCGCCTGAGATTTGCTGAAACTTCCAAGGAATTTAGGCGCCAGCCGAGGGAACGCTCGGTGACGCGGTTTAACGAGCAGGCAAAGCTGACACATTTCATCCGCGGGTGCCTCGTGCAGCTGCTGCTGCTGCTGGAGGAAACGGGGCCGTTTTGAGGTCTTTGTAATAATTCTGAAACGAGCAGCGAGCCCTCAAAACAGGGCAGTGTTTACAGGAGGCGAGGTGGCGCTGACAGGCGGTGGAATTCGAGTGGAATTCTCTCCCTTTGAAATTTTTTTAGCTTTTCTCTTTGTGTGTGTCATGCTGCTAGTCAAGTTTAGGGTAATCAGGTAACAAAAGGCAATTCCTAGGATTTGTAGGCACTTGGTGTGGATTTGCAGGGCCCCCACCGTGCTGGGCTGAGGATGCAGGCACTCATGCCGGGTGCAATAAATTCCTGCCACATCCCTGATCCTGCAGATCCCTTTGCCTGTGGGGAGGGAGATCTGCCCCAGGCTAGGCTGCACCAGCAAACCCCACGGATGAGCCAGTTCAGAGTGTTTGTTCTACTCTCAATGGGAATGATGGAATGGGTTGGGTTGGGTTGGGTTGGATTGGGTTGGGTTGGGTTTGGTTGGGAGGGACCTTAAATCCCATCCAGTTCCACCCTTGGGGCAGGGACACCTTCCACTATCCCAGGTTGTTCCAAACCCTGTCCAACATGGCCTTGGACACTTCCATGGATCCAGGGGCAGCCACAGCTTCTCTGGGCACCCTGTGCCAGGGCCTGCCCACCCTGACAGGGAACAATTCCTTCCCAATATCCCATCCAACCCTGCCCTTATCCAGTCTTTACATTTCCTGATGCAAAGTCCCTCTGTGGCTTCCCTGTAGGCTCCCTTCAATTGTTGGGTTCAGTTATGCCAGGGATTAAAAAATAAAAACAACCCAAACCTCCCCGAGGTGCCCCTTTCTCTATCCTGCAGCTGGTGAACTGGGAAAAGATGAATCTCCACTCACACAGGGGGACAAATGAGCCCAGAATTAAGGCTCAGAATCAGGGTTTCCTCGACCCCACTGTTTTACCACAATTCCATGCCTCCTCTGCAGCCAAAATAAGCTCCTTCCCTGATTTCCAAGCTGATGCCATTCCTGCCCCATCCTGCTGAAGGAGAGGAGGAAACAAAAGGCAGCTGGAGGCTGCTACACCTGCCCATGCCTTGAGTCAGAGCTGGTGCAGCATCCCAGGGATCCATCCCGGACACAGAGCAGGGATCTACCCAGCCTGGGCAACATTTGGATGAAGGACATGGGAAAGGCAATCCAGCAAAATGCTGCGCAGTTTTCATCCCACCTACTTTGGGGAGGCATCCTTTTACTGAGGGTGACCCCAATTTGGAGCATATAATCTGATTTTGGGTGGAAAATACTTGCCAGGGACAGGGGAGAGCCCCAGCAGAGCTGCCTGGGAAATGGATGGAGAGTTTTTTCTCCACCAGGGATGCCAGAAGTGATGTGTGGGCTTTGGGGAGCTCCTTTTGTCAGCTTCTTGGCATTTTTATGGAGAGTTTCATCAAAGCTGAGCAGCCAAAAGAGGGGATTTTTTTGTTGGTGGATTGTTTTTGGTTTGTGACATTAAAAAATCTGCAACATTGGCAGGCTTTTACATAAGGAAAATATAAGAGGAAGATGGATGTTTCCAGCATTTTTCTTTTCTGATTTCAAAGGAAATCAATCAAATCTCGCTTCAGACAAGATTAGTTCTACCAGCTTCAATCGAGAGGCTTTTAGGAAGCCCTCGGCATTAATAATCAATAACAGCAGCCTACATTTTAATAGTCCTCATCATCCTGGGCAAACCAAGTAGCTTTTCCATCTAAGCTAAGCAAAATATTGAGGACACTTCAGCCATCAATAAAACCAGGGTCTCCTCCTTGGCAGGAACAGGCCTGACAGTGCTGACCAAGTTGGATTCAGGACAGAACCAGAGGAAATATTTCTATTTCCCAGAAGCTTTTCATCTTCTTCCTCACAGGGCAGGAGGAAGAGCTGGTCCCCGTCACTGGAGGAGGTTTGGGTTGATGTCACACTGAGATAACAATTTAATCTCTTTTGGAGCAGGTTTTTCAGGGATTCTGCAAGCTCAGGTCTCCTTGTGCTTTTGGGTTTTGGTTGTATCAGCACAGAAATTGAGAATTGTGCTTTTAGAGATGTTCCCATCAAGAGTCAAATGAAAAATCCTGCCTGTCCCAGGCTCAGGGGGGAAAGGGAAATCCAGGCATGATCCTGGATCCTCAGTCCACCTCCACACACTGCCTGAGCATTCTGGGTGGATGTGGAGCAGTGATGCTGCACAGGATGCTTGAGACACCGCCCTGGGATGGTTCACACAACTCCCAGCCCATTCCTGGGCATCCTTGAGTCACCTCCTCCTCTAATATGCACCAGAGGACATCCCAGTAATTCCCATTCCCTCCTCAAGCCCCAGCACAGACTGACCCTACAAGCCCCCTCCACTTGCAGGTTGTCCTGCAACAGAGCTGGGTGGGCACAGCTGGGGGTTGGTCCAGTCCCTTTCCTCTGCTCAATCCTTGCTGGTTTTCTCCTTTCCCAGCTGGAAATATTCCAGGCAGCTGCCCTGCAACCACTCACCCTCCCCATTGGGCCTGTGGTGTGGTGAGGATGAAGTTCTGGGAGCAAACTGATCACGGTGCAGCTCCTGTGCCAATACATGAGGGACAAGCTCACGCCAGAAAATTCAGGCTCTTTGACAACCTCTTGGGACTCAGCTTTTCCCTCCCTCCTTCCCAGGAAGGACAAAGTGACATCAAAGTCAGGATGTGCCTGCAGGGTGTCCTTGGATGTGGATCTGCTCCCTGGAGCAGTGACACTGGACAGGAGGGACACGATGGAGGAGGAAAGATCTTTCTTTTGGGGAAAGATCTCTCCTGTTTGTGTGTGTGCTTGGAAAAGTCTTTCTCCACAGGATGGGATGAGATGGGCTGGGATTGGTTGGTTGGGAAAGGAGGAGAAGGAAACGGGAAGAGAAAAAAAAGGGGAAGAGAAGAACAAGGAAAGAAAAAGGAAAGGAGAAGGAAAGGGAAAAAGATTGCATCTATTGGATTTTTGGGGACTTGGGATGGGGTGGGGAGAGTTGCTGACATGCTTGGCCAAGGAAAAATGAAAGGGGAAAGGCAAAAAGAGAAAAGGGAAAAAGATAAAAAGGTAAAAGGGGAAAGGGGAAAGGGAAGGCAAGACAAAGCGAAAAGAAAGGAGTAAAGAAAGGAGAAGGAAAAGGAGAAGGAAAAGGAGAAATGGAGAAGGAAAAGGAGAAAAGGAGAAAAGGAGAAAAGGAGAAGGAAAATAAGAAAAGGAAAGGAAAAGGAAAAGGAAAAGGAAAAGGAAAAGGAAAAGGAAAAGGAAAAGGAAAAGGAAAAGGAAAAGGAAAAGGAAAAGGAAAAGGGAGAAGGAAAAGGAAAAGGAAATTTTAAAGCAAAGCCAGTCTGGTTAGTGTGGAGCCACTTCCCTGCTCCTCACCCACTGGGAGGAAGCACTGACACATTTCATTCCTGCATTTCATCCCTTCCCTCTCACAGAGTCAGGCTCCTGCCAGCTCTGAGCACACCTGCTTTTTTTCCCTACAGGAAAATTATTAAAATACAGCAAGTTCAGCAGAAGAGCTGAACCCTGCCTGTGGCCTGGCAGTTTTTTTCTGTCTACCAGCAGCTCTGAGCTGCCTAGGGCTGGGATCTGCAGCTCCCAGGGGAGCAGTGGCTGGTGGGGATGAAGGTTTTGGAGCAGGAATCACTGCTGGCTTGCTCTGGAGGGGGGATGTCAAGCAGCAGCAGGATTTTCTCTGTCCTTTCTGCTCTGTCACCCGCTGTCACACCTGCAGGGGTGACCAGGGAGGTGGCACAGCTGGAAGGGCACATCTCAGATGTGGGCAGTGTCCCTTCCCTGAGCTGCTGCTCCCAAAGCAGCCCAGCAGTGCCAGCTCAGCCCAAAGCGACCCCCGAGAAGGCAGCAGACGTCAGCCCCAGCCACCGGCTCGTCAGCGCGATGGCCCCGATGACGCAGCTGCTAAAATTAGAGCCACCAAGGTGCTGACTTGTCCAAGCCTGGCCACCCTGCCAGGCAGGCTCAGCCGTTCCCTCCCAGCTCCAGGTGTGGGAGGTGAAGCTAAAAAAATCCTCACAGATGTGCTCACTGAGCTAAACCGGGGGGTTTGGGATTTTGGGATGGGGTGTGGGGAGCTGCTGGCATCCTCAGCCAAGGCACGAGTCCAGGGAGCAACACAAAATCCCACAGGATTGGCTCCAGAAGCCCTGGAACCTGCATTTCCAATGTGCCTCTGGGTTTTTGGTTTTTTTTTTGATTTCTTGAATGGTTTCATAGCCCAGGCACCTTCCATGGAGAAGGTCAGGTGCTGTTCCTCAGGAACAATGTGAAGCAGCTGCCCAAAAGGGGGAAGACTAAGGAAGCAACTTGGGCAAGTAACTTGAGAAAACACCCTGAGCCCAGCTCTTCCAAAGGGAACGAGGCACTGAACTCCCACAGAAAACCCTCGTCACCCGCCAAAAACACCTCCAGGAGCACTGATCCAACCAGGAACACAACCCTAGCAGCCCCCAACCTCCCCAAAACCCCCCGGAACAGCAGAGCCCACCTGAGCTCAGGGCAGCAGCCCGGCCCTGCCTCACCTGTCCACGCTGATGATGCACAAGGTCATGATGGAGGCGGTGCAGCACATCACGTCCATGGCGATGAACACGTTGCAGAACACCTTCCCAAAGAGCCACTCGCCCCCCACCAGGTCCGTGATGGTGACGAAGGGCATGACGGCGAAGGCCACCGACAGGTCGGCGGCGGCCAGGGACACCACCAGGTAGTTGGAGGGCTGCCGGAGCTTCTTGACGATGCACACGGAGATGATGACCAGCCCGTTGCCGGCGATGGTGGTGAGGATGATGATGGAGAGCACGGCCCCGATGACGACCTTCTCGGTGTCCCCATAGAGCAGGATCTCCTCGCCGCAGTCGGTGGCGTTGGTGAGGTTGGAGGGCGGCAGCTCGGGCTCGGCTGGGGGTTCCTCAGTCATGAATGGATTCGGGAGCCGCTCCCGAGCCGGCCGCTGCTGCTCTGCGCTCTCCACCAGGAGAAGGTGCTGCTCCAGAAACCTCCTGGGGCTGGCCCTCAGCAGCATGCTCCGAGCTCGCCACCAGCGCTCGCCCAGCAGTGACACCTCCAGTGACAAACCAGAACATCTTGTCACAAGCAGGGCGAAGAAAATCGAATATCCCCTCATCCTCTCGCCCACCGGCACCACCCCCCTCCACCCCTCTCAGCTCTTGCTGCGGCTGCATCTCACGTGCTCGGCAGGGAGCCGCTTCCCAAGTCTCCTTAAGGACACGCATTTTGCCGGGGGATGCTTGCAGGGAAGCCGCTCTCCGCTTGGGAAGGAGCACGGGCTGCCTGCAGCATCTCCATGTGCTTTTCCAGGAGAGAGAACGCATCGTGGATCGTGCTTCCCTGCCGAGCTGTGTGCTGTTGCACTTCTCCTCTGCATCCATACATTTAATCCCTTGCAGAGCCTCCTCTGTGCATGCGACAACACGAGCCACGGCGCCGGAGTGGGCACAGCCCCCGCCGAATGCATCCCCTGCCCGTGGCACACGCAAACTTCAAAGCCGGGAGCGCAAATCCCCGCTCCGGGCACGCAGTGGCCACACACGGGCTGTGGGTAGCCACGGGGCGGCAGCGGGAGCGGGTCCGCGGCATGCAGCACCCCGGGTACCACGCAGAGCCCAGGCATCCCGCGGAGCCCGAGCATCATCAGCACCGCGCTCAGCAGAGAGGCTCCGAGAGCCTCCCGCCCCCGGCATTCTAGCCCTGCGAGTGTTTCCCAAGGAAACTTCAGGGCAGGGCTCACCCCCAGGATGCTCCGAGCATCACGCACAAACCCGCATCCTCTTTTATTTTGTTGTTGCTTTGTTCCAAACCCCATTTTTTCCCCTTGAAGTTTTGTTCCAATCCCAGCCGGATCGCCGCCCCTTCCTCCCCTTTGCGGCATCCCCCGGCATCCCCCACAGGAGTTACCTGTGCCGAGGGGGTGAGACATCCTCCAGGCGAGCCCCTGCGAGCTCCGGGCGGGCGGGGAAGCGAAGAGCCACCCCCGGAGCATCCTTGTCCCCTCCCCGCCCCGCCGGTCCCTCCTACCGCCCTCCCCTCGCCGGTGCCGGGCAGGGACCCAGATGGTCCCCGGCTCCCTCCGAGCCCCAGGGAGCAGCAAAAAGCGGGGCTGGGGGGTCCAGGCTGCGTCCTGCAGCCATGGGAATGAGCGTGTGAGGATCTGGAGGGAAAGGCTGGAAGTTGAGGAGATGCCTTGGAGCGCTGAGAGGCAGGAGAAGCAGCCTGGAGCCCAGCAAGGAGGGCAGGCACGGGGAAAGGCGCCCTTCCCCGTGATTTTTTTTAAGGATTATTTTACAGGACAGGGTTTCTTCCCTCGTTCCCTGCATTTTTCCTGCCCTCCTGGCTTGTAGCGGGTCCCACGTTCCTTCAGCTCCACGCTGAGGAGCAGCAAACAACCAGGGGAGAGGCAGATCAATAAAGAGGATTTTTAAAAATCATTATTTTACAGGAGAGGGTTTCTTCCCTCTTTCAATCAATTTTTCCAGCCCTCCTGGCTTGTAGCGGGTCCCACGTTCCTTCAGTTCCGTGCTGAGGAGCAGCAAACAACCAGGGAGAGGCAGATCCCTAAAGAGGATTTTTTAAAATTATTATTTTACAGGAGAGGGTTTCTTCCCTCGTTCCCTGCATTTTTCCTGCCCTCCTGGCTTGTAGCGGGTCCCACGTTCCTTCAGTTCCGTGCTGAGGAGCAGCAAACAACCAGGGGAGAGGCAGATCCCTAAAGATGAGGCTTTCCTAACCCTAGAAAACCGAGATCATTTAAAAAAAAATTTAAAAATCGGGGAAGAACATGGAGAGATCCACATCCACTTCCCACCAAATGTTCCGTGGGGACTTTGGAGCTGGGATCACTCTGATATTTCCACCCAGGGCATCAGTCACAGTTCGCTCCTCCTGGGGTGGAAGATGCGGGGCAGAGCCATCTCCTACACTGGTTGTTCCCAAGGGTGATTCCCTGGGGAATTCTGCTGCCTCCCCGGGGGCATGGACAGTGCGGGGCCCATCCTGCATCCCTCGGGATGGGTTCGGAGGGGGGATGTGGCTGTGGAGCTGTTGGCAGGCTCGGGAAGCGATTCCCGACGCTCAGCGCTCCGGGAGCGAGGTGGGAATCTCATCCCAGGACTGAGTCTGGGAAAAACACCTTTAAATCTCAGTGATTTACCTCCGGGCAGGGATTTTTGGGGCAGATGTTCCCGAAAAAAAAAACCCAAAAAAACCCGAAACACAAAAAAAAAGAAAAAAAAAATATAGTGCATCTGCAAGGAAAGCACCGGTGAGCTAAACCAGGGCTGTTAAAGCTGTGCTTAACGCTGGGGTTCCTCCTTTGCTGCTCGAGCATCGCAGCGTGTGTGGGAGGCTGGTGAAAATAGCTTCCTCGCCAGGCCAGGACGTGCTGGAGGAGCTCCGGGTGGTTTTTTTTTCCTTTTTTTCCCTTTTTTTTCCCATGACGGGTGGGTTTTTTCCCGGCCCCTCCAGAGCAGTGACGAGCCAGGGTGGGATGGGGCTGATGCACAAACCCTGCAGAGCCTGGGGAGGGGGAATTCACTCAGATTCAACCAAACACACCCGGAATTTCCGAGGAGGAAAAGCGGGATCTGCAGAACTCCCTGCTGCAGGAACCGCCGGATTCTGCAGTCTCCAAACCCAGACAAATTCAGCCGAGGAGAAAAACACCCCCTAAGGACCAGCCTGGGGCCAGATGCCGGGAGAATTTCAGGGAAACAATCTGTGCCCGAGCCACAGATCTGCTCCCAGCCCTGGGAGAGGAGTCAGAGGGAGGATATGGGGTGGGGGACAGCCTGGAGGGGGTTTTTTTTTCAGTCTGGAGGGGTTTTTCCAGCTTCCCTGGAGGGGTTTTTTCAGCCTGGAAGGGTTTTTCCAGCTTCCCTGGAGGCTGCCTTTGGGAGAACACCACAGCAAGGAGCTCCTGTGCACCAAGCAGAGACAGGGAAGGATTTTTTCCTCTCGAGGCATCACTGGGAAGCAGCTGGTTCATGCACAGAGGTCGGGTTCATGTCCTGGCAGAGAGGAGGGAAGGAGAAAAGGTGATTTTAGAGGCAAGGAGCTTCCTGGGCTTCCTTTGCTCTGCTCTTCCAGGAATTTTGGCAGAGCCTCAAAATCCTGCAAGAGCTCCAGAACTGACCCCACTCTGTCTCATCCCAGCCCCATTTCTGTAGGATGCAACCTTCAGCTTTTCCCTTTCAGACCTCCTGCAGGTCTGGGAACTCCAGAGGGGAAATTCCCCCCATTTTTCCCCAGGGAAATGAGCTGCTCTCATAACTTGGGTAGCAAAAACAGGGGCAGAAAGTCACTCCCAGCTCCTGGGACACTCACCAAGCAGCCAGAGGGCACATTCCTTGCTTGGGTTGGTTTTGGGGAGGACAGAAGGGAAAACGCCAATTTTCATGTGAAGAAATAATTGAAATAATTATTATTCTTCTGGCTAAAACCCTCGGTGCAGCATTTCTCCAGCCGCGGGCCACGCTGACCTTGCTGAGACACTGCTTCTGGGGCGAGCTGGGAAGGACTAATTGCATTTAATGGCAATTAAGGGGAGGAAATGGCCAGCGTGCCTCAGCTCAGCACTCACTGGAGCTTTCTGCCTTTGGCTGAGAGGACAGCACGGGTTTGGAGGAGCAGGGACGGTGCTGGAGCGACGTGGGATTAACCCCAAGGAAAATTATTAAACAAAGCCAGGAAGCAGAAATCACAAAATAAAAAAGTTTCCTGCACCTGCAGCACATCAGGGGTGACCAAAATCCTCCCAGCACTTCAGGAAGGCAGTGCCCAGATCTATTATTCCATTTTCATGTACAAATGGCTGTTTTATTAACAATTAATTGTTAATATTGAGCCCTATTAAGTCTAATGGCGAGGTAATAGGCGCCGGTATTAATATGCAAATTTGGAGAAATCTCATTAACTCCGAGGTGTTTCCAGGTCCAGCATCTTCCCTGCAGCACAGATGTTGACATTTCTCCCTCCCAGCAGGCAGAGCCTGCCCAGATGGATAAAATTAATCCCTTGGCACTCTCAGCTTTTAAGGAGCACCTCGAAGGGTGGATTTTACCTGCAGGGAAATTCGGGATGAGCAGTCCTGGGGTGTCCAAACCATCTCTGTGGGTGCTGCTCCCGTGGCTGTGATCAGGAATAACAAAATCTGAGGGGTTTTAGTGACCCAAATCCCATCCCCTTCTCTGCATGGGCATCTCCTGCTTTCCCTCTGAGGCTCTCCCAAAACCAGCCCTGATGAGCATCAAGGAAAATCTCCCTGGAATCACCCAGAAAACAGAAATAAAGTGGCGGGAATGTGGTACCCAAGAGAGGGTTGGATCTCCCAGAAATGTATCCCTTGCCTTGAGGTCCAATCTCATCCCCTTGGGATGTAATTTAACCATTTACCTATAATTTGAAACTCTGAGAGAGGATTTTGGGGGTGTTTTTTTTTTCTTACTGGATCTCCCAGAAATGAATCCCTTGCCTTGGGGTCCAATCTCATCCCCTTGGGATGTAATTTAACCATTTACGTCTAATTTGAAACTCTGAGAGAGGATTTTGGGGTGCTTTTTTTCTTATTGGTCCTGCCTAAAAAAAAATTAATAAAATGAAACTTTTTGGTTGTTTTTAAAGGCTCCCAATGCATTTTGCTGTTTGAGCAGGTGGGGAAGCAATTGGAAATGTCACGGGAAAATGCCATCCAAAGGAGACATTGTTAATAATTCATTCCCAATAATTCATCTCCAAAAGGTGGAATTGCTGAAGAGAAATGTTTTAATCCTGTTCCGTGCAGCCACACTCCCTCTGCTGGAGCCTGCACAGACAACAGGCAGCTTTTAGTAAAGATTTACAAATTTTGGTTACCTGGGAGGGCCCCCCGGGGTTTCTCCATCAGGGCAAGATGTGCCCACAGCCTCCCCCTGATGTCCTGCACAGCAGTCCCACCATTTCCCCAGGGTCTGGGTATCAGATTAAAGGTGACTTTTTGGGCTCTAAGGACTTGCAGACTCCTCATTGCTGGCAGCTTTAGTTTTGGAGAAATCCAGTAAAGTTTGCAAATTTCTAGCTTGGCACCACATGGTCTGCCAGGTTGAGTGGCCGCAAAGGGATACCATTTTCCAAGGGAAAAAGAAGTAATTTTCCCAGGGTCTGGGTATCAGATTAAACATGGATTTGGGGGCTCTAAGGACCTGCAGGGTCCTAGTTTCTGGCAGCTTTAGTTTTGGAGAAATCCAGTAAAGTTTGCAAATTTCTAGCTTGGCAGGCCACGTTGCTCTGGGGCGAGTGGCCGCAAACAGAGGCCATTTTCCAAGGGAAAAAGAAATAATTTCCCCAGGGTCTGGGTATCAGATTAGACGTGGCTTTGGGGGATCTAAGGACCTGTAGGGTCCTAGTTTCTGGCAGCTTTAGTTCTGGAGAAATCCAGAAAAAGTTTGCACAATTCTAGCTTGGCAGGCCACGGTCAGCCGAGGCGAGTGGCCGCAAAGGGATACCATTTTCCAGGGGAAAAAGAAGTCATTTCCCCAGGGTCTGGGTATCAGATTAAACGTGGCTTTGGGGGCTCTAAGGACCTGCAGAGCCCTAGTTGCTGGCAGCTTTAGTTTTGGAGAAATCCAGCAAAGTTTACAAGTTTTTCGCTTGGCACCACAAGCTCTGCCAGTGTGAGTGGCGTCCCTGAGGAGATGGGGATGAGCTGGAGGGGACATTTGGGGGTGAGGAGGTGGAAGAGAAGCCCCTGACAGCAAATTTTGGCTGCAGCCCCTCCTGCCCACCCTGAAGATGCCCATGGTGGTTGCCAAAAGGATTTCCAGAGGGGCTGATGAAGTTAGGGAAAAACCTCAAAAACCTGAAATGGGAAAGAGTGAAAAAAAAAGTGGTTTAGGTGAAGTCTCCAACACAAAGCCCTCAGCCCTGCAGCTCTGGCTCACGGCTGTACTCACCCATTTGCCAGATTTTTGTTGGTGATTTTATTTGTTATTCAAATAATGGAAGTGCAGCTTTTCCTCCTGCTGCTCTCCCACCCGCCTTTCCCAAAGGTTTGGGGAGAGCCTGGTTTAGGTTTGTGCAGTGAGAGAACAGATTTATTTTGGGGGCTCCCCTTTGGTACCTGGAGAAAAGGAGGCTCAGGGGGGACCTTGTGGCTCTGCACAGCTCCTGACAGGAGGGGACAGCCGGGGGGGTCGGGCTGTGCTCCAGGGAACAGGGACAGGAGGAGAGGGAACGGCCTCAGGCTGGGCCAGGGGAGGGTCAGGTTGGATATTTAGGGAAATTCCTTCATGCAAAGGGTTGTCCAGCCCTGGCACAGCTGCCCAGGGCAGTGGTGGAGTCCCCATCCCTGGAGGGATTTAAAAGCCATGTGGATGTGGCCCTTGGGGACATGGTCAGTGGTGGCCTTGGCAGTGCTGGGGGATCTGGATGATCTCAGAGGGCTTTTCCACCTTAAATAATTCTGTGATCCTGTAACACCTCTGGCCCCTCCCCAGCAGGGCTGCAGAGCAAACACTCCTGGCCAAACCTTTCCTCAAGGACAACAGGACAGCTCCCTGGGGAGCAGCAGGAAGAGGGGACATCACTGCAGGACACCAAGGCCAGCCTGGAGCTGGGAGAGGGAGCTGGCAGGGCTCTGTCTCCCTTGGAGCAAACCACTCCATGAAAACCTTTTCTGACAGATTTTTTTTGGTGCCTGACTTTGGGCAGAAGTTTTTGCTTGAAGGAAGCGTCCAAGGCCAGGTTGGACAAAAAAAATTAATAAAATGGAAAAAAAAATTAATAAGATTCCTCCAGGTTGGACAGGGCTTGGAGCAACCTGGGACAATGGGAGGTCCTTGCCCATGGAGATTTAAGGTCCTTCCAACCAAAACCATTCCATGATTTCTGCTTTTCACACAGGATTTGGGGCTGGTTGAGCTTGAGTCAAGCCCTGCACTCACCACCTTCCCATTCTGAGCCCAGGGCTGGAGCAGATTTTGGAGTTTTGGGAGTGGAACCCGTCCTGGTGTTCTCCTCCCTGTCCCTGTTCTCCTCTCTGTCCCCTAGATGGCACCGGCTCTCAGCACATCAAATTCCCCATGAAAAGCAGCAGTTTTTGGTGCCTGCGAAGGCTCAGGGACAGAAACAAACACAAAATCCACCCCGAACATTTAAAAGGGGGAAAAAAAAAATAAAAAAGAAAAAGAGAAGCTACAATTAATTGGGGGTTTTTGGCTCATACATGGAAAAATTCAGATTTCTGGCCCTTTGCTGGCTGCAGCGTTTCTGCTGCTTTCTCTTCTGGTCCATCTCTGGGTTCCCAAAAGTTGGGGACAGGGAATAAGTGGTTCCTTCTCCCCAGCTTTGCTGCAGTGGCACGTGGAAATCTGACAGACCCTGTCACACCTGGGTCACTCCAGGAAGACATTTCAGTTCTTTATAGGGCTGGGAAGCGCAGGGAGGAAAATCCCAACTCCCTTTTTAGCTTAAACCAAAGCAGGAGATTGAGGAGGGAAAATTACTGACAAAAGCATCAGTTTGAAGAGGCAGCCACCCTAAATAATCCCTTTCTCCCTGCCCTCCATGGCAAACCCACACACCACATCCCTGGGGCCTGGCTCTTCCTTGGATGTTTTATCCATGAAATTTTTGGCCATCTCACATTTCAATCCTCCCGCAGAGCTCCTGGCAGAGCACCACGAGTGTCCTGGTGGGGAATGTGAGGGAAACACGTCCCCACCTGACCCTGACCCTCCCCACCAACATTTAAACCCCTCTCACTGTAAAATCTGCTCTGCACGGGGGCTCTTGGCACCTGGCAGAGGCTCATCCAAAAGGAATCCAAGCAGGGACATCCAGAAGGTGCCAAACACGTCCCTCCTGCTGCTCAGCACCCATCCCCAGGGTCCCCACACCCCCTGAGGGCTCCGTTTGAGCACAACCCCTTCTCACCCATTTTTCTGTCCTGTTTTGGGGCTCTCCAGCCCCTGCAGGAGGGAGCAGCCCTGGGCTGGGGCAGGTTCAGTGCTCTGCTCTTGGCACACCCCATGGCACAGCAGGGAGCACCAAACATCCCAAAAATCAGAGGGAACCCACCCAAATTAACACCACCCAAACTGCTCCCCCTGTTCCTGGGGTTCTGCCCATTTAGGAATTGGGATTTTTTTTTTTTTTTAATATATAGATTTATATGAGGGTCACCAGCATGGCTTTAGGGCAGCTCATGCTGATGAAGGTCAGAGCTGGAGGAGGAATCCCACAGAACCTGGGGAGATGCAGTGGCTGGAGACCAGGGACAATAAAATTGTTGCAATATTGGCATTATATATTCATATATATATATATTTATAACATTACATATTTTTATAATTTTAATATATATGTGCATTATTTCTTTATTATCAACAAATAATAATATAATAATACCAATAGTGATATAATAATATATCAATAGATCATTATACAGGAATTGGTATCTATTATATCAATATATTAATATAAATATCACAATATCAACAAATAAATGTTGCAATTTATGTACTGGCAGGCTGTGGATTGTCCCAGATCCTGCTCTGAGACCCACACAACCATTCCCAGCCTCACCTCAATCTCGTGTCCTTGTGAGCTCCTCTTTGAGTTGCAGGAGGTTGGAGTTGGCAGCTGGGTGCTGGATCCTGTGGCAGGTAACAAATTCACTCCCTAGAGAATCCCCAGTGACAACATTCACCTGGATTTGGGCTCATCTCTGGTTTGGGTGATGCCAAGGAAGTCAGAGCCAGCTCCAGATGCTGCCAGTGCACCAAATCAGGTAAAAGGTGCAGTTATTCTCCATTAAATGATGAAATAATCCAATTTTTGGCTCCCCAGACTCTCCCGTGTCGGACACGTGCTCTTACAGTCACAGCTGAGATGCTCAAGAGCTCCAGGTGCTGGGGATTACCCAAATATCCCCAGTCCCCAGAGAAACACCCTCAGCACTGGGAGAGAAACCCAGATTAAAGCAAAGACAGGGATTGGGCAAAAAGTAGAAATATATAAACAGCATATTGCTTTTTTATTTCCATTTTAAATACAGAGCTATGTTATACAGCCAAGGAATTCCCTCTCCCTCCCTCCCCCTCCAAGCAACTCTTATCAAGAGAAATCCTTCACTGGAAAATCAACAGCAGATCAGGGACGTGCTCTGGGAGAGCCTCTTTAGCAAGTGCAATATCCATGGGCCAGAAATCCCTGCACAGGGACCTCCCTCACTTCAAATCCTCCTCAGAATCCTGGGACAAACCTCCTGGGCTCCCGTGGAGAAGGATTTAACCAGTTACACATCATGGGGGGAAATAAACCCAGCACTGCTACCCTGGAAATCCACCCTGTGCTGCAGGGAGAGGGGATGCAGGGTGGAGATGAGCTGGGTCTGCCCCTGGAAGGTTTCTCCTCTCAAGCAGGGCTTATCCTGCATTTACACTCTCTCCAGGGAAAGCAGGAGGGGAAAGGAGGGAGTATTTAAGATATTTATGTATTTAGGATATGCCTTTTTCAGGTGGGAGCACGGGCAAGTGTGGCATTCACATTTTCTGGAAAAATCCCTTCACCCAGGATTTTTCTCCTGGGAAGCCTCAGAGAAAAGGAAAACAATTCTTATCTCATTTGCTTCTCCTGTGCTGTGCTCATGTGGAATGTGTTTGGAGATTGTTTACCCACAGGTGATTGTTTCACTGGATTCTGCTGGGAGTTGTTTTCACTCTTTGGTCAGTCAGGGCCAGGCTGTGTCAGACTCTGGAGAGAGTCACGAGATTTCATTATTATCTTTTTAGCATTCTGTAAGTATCCTTCCTCTATTCTTTAGTATTCTTTAATATAATATAGATAATAAAATAATAAATTAGCCTTCTCAGAACATGGAGTCACATTCATCATTCCTGCCTTCACCAGAGCACCCCACAAATACAATAGGGAAGGGGTTGGTTTGCATTAATTTGAGGGTGTACTTTGTTTGGGTAAAGTTTGGGGTTTTTTAGCAGCTGAACTGTTGCAGTTTTCAGTAAGAGAATTTCTGTTTTCTGAGTAACATCTCACAGGATCATGGAATATCCTGACTTGGAAGGGACCCACAAGGATCATTGAGTCCAATCTTTCCTTTGTGGGGTCAAGGTACAAACTCACACCAACAAAGGACAGGGAAAAGAGGGGATAAACACCTCCAAAACCAGCAGAGCCCTCAGTCACTGATTAAACCAGTGTGAGACCCCAGGCTAAACCCTCCCAGGGTCAATCAGCAGCTCCTCACTCCCCAGTGGCAGCTGTGCCCTGCAGCTGGATCATCCCTTCTCCCATGGGAATGGATCTCCTTGGACCTGCTGGGCTCCTCAGAGCACGGCCCAGCTCTGAAGGGACACATCCAACACCTCCCAGGGGCTGCAGCTTCCAGGCTTGGCCACTAAATCCCAGGATCTTGATTAGTTTTTAATATCAGAAGTGGTGGAGATGGGAGGGAGCTGCACCTGGGCAGGCAAGGGGAGCTCTGCAGTGAAGCCCTGGAGGGACAGGACACAGGGAATGGCTTCCCACTGCCAGAGGGCAGAGATGGGTGGGAAATTGGGAAGGAATTCTGCCTTGTGAGGGTGAGGAGGGGCTGGGATGGAATTCCTAGAGCAGCTGTGGCTGTTCCTGGAATCCTGGAAGTGTCCAAAGCCAGGCTGGATGGGGCTTGGAGCAACCTGGGGTAGTGGAAGGTGTCCCTGCCATGGCAGGGAGTGAAACTGGATGAGCTTTAGGGTCCTTTCCAACCCAAACCTTTCTGTGATTCTATGAAGATGTGATTCCCATAAAATCCTGCTCCAGCAGGCCAGCACTCTCTGTAGGTGCTGCTTGAAATCAGTGGCACTGGTCCCAAATTTCAGCTTTGAACACCAGGGAGGTGCCAGCAGAGCTCCCAGGGGAAGCAGCTCCAGACAGGAGGGACACAGCCTGAGCTCTGTCACCCCCATCAAAGAGCTCCCCCCCAGCACTGGGGATGCTCAGGGCACCCAGGGCTGCACCTTCTGCTCCAGCCACCTCTGCAGAACCACCCAGGTCCTCCAGTCATGCAAAACTTACCTCAAACAAGCATTCCAGGACCCCAACTGCTGCTGCTGGGCAGATGAGAACTGCTCCCAGCCCTCCCAAAATCAGCACTGAAATCAGCCCCCCACCTGTTGAATTTGGTAAGGAGGATTTCCTGCAGGCCCCTGATCACATCACAAACACCTCACTGCTGCAGAGCCCTTCCCACATGCTAAGAAGTGCCAGCATCACTCAGATCAGGAAGGAGAGACTTTACTTTCAAGCTGTTTTCCCCAATTCTTTGTGTTTTGCTCCCCTTCTGGGGCACTGCTCCTGCAGCAGCAGGAATTTGTCTCCTGGATGAAGAGCAGAGTCTCCAAGCGAGCAGCTCTTTGCAGGAGAGGCAGATGGGGAGCAGAAGGCAGCATCTCCCCCAGGACAGGCTCTTCAATATTTAATGTGACATCAGAGCAGAGCTGAGCCATCCCAGCTCATGCAGCGTTTTGTACAAGGCAAAGAAAGACACAGCCAGGGAAGTGTGAAAGGAAAACACCCAAAAGCCAAAGAGCAAAGTGCTAATTTGTGATTCTAAAGCTTGTACTGCAACAACTCCCTCCCGTCTACTCTGCCCACAACGTTGATGGCTTGTTCTTTACAAGCAGTGCTGCAGCCACGAGTGCAATGGCCAGGGTTTGGTCCTTCAATGCCTTAATTAGACAGCAAAACAATTAGAGAAGATGATTCTCCTCTAACATTCAGAGGCCTCAGCACAGAAAACAACCCAGCCCCACCCCATTATGTCTATTTAGGTTGTTTTGGAAGCTTGGCAGATGAAAGGAGGACATCCCTACTGGAACAGGGGCCACAAAGGAGATTTCTGAGGAGATGGGGAGGTGCAACTGCTGCACAGTTATGAATCCTTCATCACTGCTTATCTGGCAAAGGAGCCCCAAGGGGCAGCCACTGCCAGACACAGGCTCAGGTTCTCCAGGAAAAATTCCCACTCAGCATTTCCCCAGTGGAAATTCCAGAGGCAGCTTCTAGAACGGGCTGGGGAAGCAGAGAGCTGGGCCAGCAGATGACAGCAAACAGCCTGCACTGAGTTTTGGGGGGACAGACACAAGAGAGGTGCTTGAGCCACCCCTGGATCTGCCCATCAACGTTCTAGGCAGGTAAAAAAACCTGCAAAGGGCAGATCCAGAATGCAACAAACAATAAAAAAAGGTTGGGAAGGAGTAACATGAATGTGTGATGATCCTGTGGGACACACTGGAAAACAGGAGCTGCTTTTGGTGATGTGACAGCTCAGGCCCCTTTCTTGTTGCCGAGAACTCCACAAAAACCCTCCCAAACCAATCCCTGCCCTCCCATCTCCAAATCTATCCAACTTTGGGGAACTTCCTGCTCCTCCCAGGGGTGTCCACAGAGCAGAGTGCAGCAGCAGCTCCTAAAGCAGCCAAATATGAGCAGAAGTTTGTGATGTCTCAGTCTCTGGGTGCAGCTGCGGATGTGGAATGTTGGGAAAGAACCTACAACTGTAAATAAGTGTGGCCATCAACCCTGCTTCTTTCCAGAGCATCCCAGTTCCCTGGATCATCAGGAAGCTCGTGTTGTGTCCCACAGTGCTGGGGCTCATCTTGGACCTTTCACCAGCAGCAGCTCTGAGCCAAATCCCTTTACTCCATCCCCATCCTTCTGCAGCACATCCAAGTGGAGCTTGACATTTATTAAATAACTTCAAATGTTGGTGCCAGGGAGTTTGGGGTTGTTGCAGTGCAGTTGTCAGCTGTGCTTCCTAAGCAATCCCAAAAGTGCTGCGCTGCTTGTTCAGCAAGTTCCACCTTTTCACCAGCTTCCCTTCATTTACATGGACAAACACATCAAATCCCACACGCAGCACGTCAAGGACGTCTTCAAAAGCAACAAAAGAAAGTCTCAGACCAACAAAACCAGTCAGGTACAAATCCAATTTTAATTGTCAAGCTCACTTC